>NC_135539.1:29058843-29787287 GCF_045843805.1 Urocitellus parryii | reverse complement strand
GTGCCTTCCGCCACACTAGCACCCTGGCTGGTGAGCACTTCTTACTCTTGTGTATTCTTCTGGGGTTTGGTAGGACTGCTCCTCTCTTCTGTGGTTCTAAATCATCTTTCCCACCTGCATTTTAGTTTTTTGTTTGTTTGTTTTGTAGTATTGGGATTGAACCCAGGGGTGTTCTAACACTGAGCTGTATCCTCAGCCCTTTTTATTTCATTTTTTTGTTTTGAGACAGGGTCTCTCTGAGTTTCATAGCTCATCTCAAGTGCAGTCCTCTGGCTTCATCCTCCTGAGTTGCTGGGATTGCAGGAGTGTGCCACCACACGCTGCTTGTATCTTAGCTATACTTCAGTTGCATTGCAGCTTTTATGCCAAATCTCCATCCAGATTTTCACAAGTGGATACGTGAAAAGGGATAGATCACAGTAATAGTTTCCAACCTTAATATCTTTCTCTAAAGCTCACAATATGCTGAGGGTTAAAGTCCAAAAGAGGTAGCGAAAGTCCACTCTAGGGTAGGATAGGATGTCTTAGAACTTCGGGGTCACTCTGCTTCTCATTTTCTCTGACCGTTTTTTCTTCTCTTTATTTTTAAAAAATTTTTTTAGTTGTAGATGGATAGCATACCTTTCTTTTATTTATTTTTATGTGGCACTAAGGATTGAACCTAGTGTTAGGCAAGCACTCTGCCACTGAGCTACCGCCCCAGCCCCTTTTCCTTCTCTTTTAAATTTATATTCCCTCCTTTGACTTAAGTGATGATTTCTTTGTTGTTTTTCCTGACTCAAGCCATGAAGCTCATGACCTCCCTGGTAAGAGTTGCCCTCCAGTTGAGTCTACACAGAGACAACAACCAGCGACAGTATGAGGCTGAACGAAACAAGGGACCAGGGCAGAGAGCCCCTGAGCGGCTAGAGAGCCTGCTGGAGAAACGCAAAGAGGTGAGGAATGTCCCTGCTTCTTCCCTTCCTCTCTCCCAGCTTCCATCCGCTGCTGTTGCAGACTACTGTATCAGACCATGGCACTTCTGAAAGGCTGTTCAGCACAAACCCTAAGCAGCCTTTCAGATAGGGAATAACAGAGTCTGGCAACAGCTATACCACGCTCGTCCCATCAGAGATCATTGTGTGCTGTTCTTGTTTCTGAGTGTGGGCTCAAAAATCATGCCTAGTGAATTTAGAGTTCTCTATATTTCCATTTTTGTTCAGTTTCCATTTGTTTTCAGCATTGGAAATGTTTAAGTGCTCTATCTGCAAGGAGTTAAGTTGTGACTTTTATATTAAATGTAGAGGTCATAGTAGTACCTGTATAAGGACAAGGGAAGCCAAGTATTCAAGAAATGGAAATATAGCATTCCTTCTGTTCCAGTTAGGTACTAGCTTCATGGCCTTAATGTAACCTCTCAGTTTTCAGTTTTCTTTTCTTTAAAAAAGAGGATCATTCTGGGCTGGGATTGTAGCTCAGTGGTAGAGCACTTGCCTAGCATATGTGAGGCACTGTTCAATTCTCAGCACTGTATGTAAATAAATAAAGGAAAAAAATAAAGGTCCATGGACAACTAAAAAAATATGTAAAAAGGAATAATTCTACTTTTTTATGACTTTAAGTGAGATGAGAGTAAATTGACTAGCTTTATTTCCCTTTAAACTTAAGAAGATCACTGGAGAACATAAGCCCTAGTAATATCTTCTACACTGATTAAACTTCAAACATCTCTTTTTTCTGTGATGAAGTGAATACTGATTGTTTCCTCTCTACTCTCCATTAGTATCTAAGACTCCTCAACTTTGAGGTTAGCCAGACACATCATGTCTAACTGTACCGGTTGGCTTTCTCCAGCCCTCATAAAAGATGACTTCTGCAAAACTTTCTATTCCCTTATTCTCTTTTGCTGTTTTTCACTGTCGGGGTAGTCTTAAGGGCTTATGTATATTAATAGGTCTATCCAGAATCTTAAATTATGTATAGTAGTTTACCCTTATCTGCAGTTTTGCTTTCTGTTTTTTACCCACAGTCAACCAAGGTCCAAAAAAATATAAAGTATAATTATATATTTTGAGAGAGAAACCACATTCACATAAGTATCATTATAATTATTCTATTTTATTAATTGTTAATCTCTTACTCTGCCTAATATACAAGTTAAACTTTATCATAGCTGTGTGTATAGGACAACACAGTACAGGTTAAGCATCTCTAATCCAGAAATCCGAATTGTATAGTATTCATATTCCAAAACTTTTGCCAGTATGACACTCAAAAATTTTGCATTTTGGAATATTTCAGATTTTGGATTTTTGGATCATGTTTGCTCAACTAGTAAAGTCTATCCATACATTCCAAAATCTAGAAAACTTTAGAAACATTTTTGGTCCCAAGCACTTCAAATAGGGGATATTCAATCTGTGTATATAGGGTTTGGTGCTCTCTGCAGAGAGCACTGGGCATCCACTGGGCCTCTTGGAACATATCCCCTGTGGATAAGAGTAGACCACTGTACACTAGTGCAGATCTTTTTTTGTCTTTGGGTTCTTGCTTCATCAGTTATTATTCCTCCTTTTTGTCTTTAATTTTCCCCCCATATTGTTTTCTCATTTATAAATGTATATAGGCTCTTGAATCTGTCCTTTGAAGAACTCTGCTTCTCTGTGATTTATTTCTTTCCTCCTTTTTTAGGGTTGTATTTCCTTATTTTCTTCATGTCCACTTGACTGAATCCTTTTTGCTACTTAGTTCCTATCCCCATTTCTTTGAAAATTTTCTCTCCAAACCTCTGGTTTCCTGAATTGTATCACCAGTGCCTTTCCTCAATATCTCTCTCTCTCTCTTTTTTTTTTTTAAACAATTAGGAATGTGAAGAGAGAAGCTAGAGGATGGGAGAAAATCGTCCACTACTCTTTTTTTTTTTTTTAAAGAGAGAGTGAGAGAGGGGAGAGAGAGAGAGATAATTTTTAATATTTATTTTTTAGTTCTCGGCGGACACAACATCTTTGTTGGTATGTGGTGCTGAGGATCGAACCCGGGCCACACGCATGCCAGGGAGCGCGCTACGGCTTGAGCCACATCCCCAGCCCCTCCTCAATATCTCGTATCTAGACTTCTGTAGACTCTGGTACTCATTTATCATCTTTCTTTCAAGGACTTCCTTCCTTTTCCTTGAAATGTGAAAATTTTCAGACATTCAGAAAGATAAAGAGACACTGGCATACTGGATACCATATATGCATTATCTAGTTTAACAATATTTCACAGTATTTTATTCATTTGTTTGTGGGTTGTTGTTTTTTCTCATACAGTAAATTATAGACATTGATTCCTCAACCCTAAAGACTTAAGTATATTCTCTAAAAAGTAATGTATTATTGGGCTGGGGTTGTAGCTCAGCAGTAGAGCACTTGCCTGGAAAGTGCAAGGTGCTGGGTTATATCCTCAGCACCACATATGAATGAATGAATGAATGAAGGTATTGTGTCCGACTACAACTAAAAACTAAAAATAAAAAGTAATGTGTTATCACATAATCCAATACCATTTTCATATCCAAAAATTAATGATTCCCTAATATTTTTAATTCCAATTCATACTTAAATTTCCTACCCTTGTCCCCCCTAAATTCTTTTTACATCTGGTTAATTCAAGCCAGGGTCTTAAATGAGAAATTTGCATTGTATTTGGTGACTGGTGTTTCTTAGACCTTTTAAAATTTAATTTAACATTAGTCTTTCCCCATTTTCCCCCATATGTTGATTTATTGAAGAGGTGGGGGGTCAGTTGTCTCAAAGTTCCCTTTCTGCTTATAATTCTGCTTTTGATATCTGTCATTTACCTAATCCTAATTCAGTTGACGTTGGGGTGAGGGGCTGTCCTGGCATTGCAGGATGTTTAGCAGTATCTCTATCTTCTATCCCACCCCAGTTGTAACAAGTGAAATAATCTTAAAACACTGCTAAATGTCCTCTGGGAGACATAATTGCCCAGTTGAAAACCACATATCTAATCTGTTTTTTGCTAGTTCTTTTTCATTTATCAAACCATACCTAGTAAAGATACATTTTCTGAATTACTATTAATCAAAACATTCATAACTACCACTTAGAGCTTCTGAATAGCAAAAATAATCATATATAGAGGAGATAGTGTTTTATCAGACACAGAGAAACCTCTGAGGCATTAGTTGATTTTATTGCTTCCTCTAGAATTAAAAGATCTAAAAGGAAACTTAGGATACCAGGGGTTCACACTGTGTCCTGTGATAAATAGGAAATAGGTAGAAGTTATACTTTTGCAGCCTTAGGCTTTTGGGGTACAAGAAAGATTGATCTGTTCCTCCTTATCCTCCAGCTCCAAGAGCATCAAGAAGAGATTGAGGGGATGATGAATGCCATCTTCAGGGGTGTCTTTGTTCATCGGTACAGGTGAGCTAATGGGCTCCTCTCACTGAAGCAGCTGTTCCTTGGTTGTGGAGTCTGTAAGATTCCCAAAATATTTAGTTAGCCCCAGAAATAAGGCAGCTGGAATAAAAACTCTTTACAATGCATGTTTTAAATTAGTAAGATTCCGTTTATCCCACATACAAAGGATTTTGTAAGCTCTTCTGGGAGAGAAAATAAAAGGATAAGGCATTATTGAGTATTCTGGTCCAATGTTGCCCAAGGTCTGGCTCTGTCCCTGCCTGTTATCTTTTTGAGGTTGGAGACTTGGAAGGACAAGAGCAGAGAACCAGGGGCAACTTTTCTGAGGCATATGTGTGGCCCAGCAAGCCTTTTCCTAACTTACCCTATTGTTTGTACTGAGGGCAGGGAAGTTTTATACTGTTTAAAGACTGGTAGAATTAAATTAAACATTTGTAGTACTCTAAAAATTAATATTAAAGTATTTGTAGTACTTAAAAGTTTCTCACTTTATCTAGATTTCAGCTTCTGCTTCTCTAGAACCTTTCACCTGATTTAATCTTTTTATTTTTTAATTTTTTTTGTTGTAGTTGAACACAACATCTTTATTTTATTTATTTATGTTTATGTGGTGCTGAAGATCGAACCCAGGGCCTCACACGTTTGAGGCAAGCACTCTACTGCTGAGCCACAGACCCAGCTCCTGATTTAATCTTTTCTTGAAGTAGAATTAAAATATACACAGGTTAGCCAATAATTAAACGAAATTTCAAAATCAGTTTTAAAAGGGGATGTGGTGAGCAAGATGGTACATGCTGGTCAGTTATCTCATAGGTTAGTTACAGAAAGGAATTTACTTTTATATTTATTGTGTTTACGTTGGGAAGGAAATTGGAAAAACCATGGCACCTGGCATTCATCAAGAAAACAAATTCTTTATTCACACTGTATGCATATATGGAAATAGCCCATTGAATTCCATTAATATGTACAGTTAGTGTTAAGGAAAATAAAACAGTAAGACAAAAAAAATAGTTTGTGTGAGAGAGGGTTTTCTGATAGGATTGAAAGTGAGTTTGGAGAGAAGACTACAGAAGTCAGTTTATATCTCCATCTAGGGACATCCTTCCTGAGATCCGGGCTATCTGCATGGAGGAGATCGGGTGTTGGATGCAAAGCTACAGTACCTCTTTCCTCACTGACAGCTATTTAAAATACATTGGCTGGACCCTGCATGACAAGGTAGGAGTCACATCAGTCTCCATTTTCCTGTTCCCCTCATCATCTTCCCTGCCCAAGACACTTCAGCTTTTCTTGGTCCTGCCACTTAGACATTTCACCTGGTGAGCATTGATCAGCCCATCAAGGCACTGAACCTTGAAACTTCTCAGTACTAGGAAGCATAGGATAAGGTTGAAGAGAAAAAGACACATCCAGGTGTAGCAGGGAGAAAGACTCACTAAGAAAAAGCAAGAAAATTACTGATTGATTAGTAACTCACATGTGAGAGTGGTAGCTGTAGGATCCTTTTCATCACAATTGCTCAATTCTGAGATCCTTCTGTATTTTAAGAAGACAGCTGTTCATTTTCTCTTTCATCTCAGAATCCTCATCGTGAGGGCACCCAGGTCCAGAATGAGGACTCTGCAAGTCCTCATGTGGAGGTTCAGTAGGGGTGAGTGATCAGTCGTGTTTTCTTTCTCGTTTGTCTCTCCTCGACAGCACCGGGAAGTCCGTCTAAAGTGCCTGAAGGCTCTGAAAGGGCTGTACAGCAACCAAGAGCTGACATCACGCCTGGAGCTCTTCACTAGCCGCTTCAAGGTAAGATGGAGATACTGCTTCTGTGCTGGACTCTTTGCAGTGTATCCTGCTTTCCCACCTCATGTCTTTCTGTATCATTTGCTTTGATATTTTATTACCTATTCCAGCATCTGCTTCATCACCCTTTCTTTAGGAATCTCTCAAATTCTAGGAGATGTGATGTTTGGATTGGGTACAGTGAGATACTGAGCAATGTTCTTTTTCTGACAGGACCGGATGGTTTCCATGGTCATGGACAGAGAGTATGATGTGGCGGTGGAGGCTGTCAGGTTGCTAACCCTTATCCTGAAGTGAGTCGTGGGAATGTGTGAGGCAGCATGTCACAGACACCTTTGTAGCATCAGGCAGGCCCTTCCAGAGTCCTTGCCCCACCTGTCACAGGTTAACTCTTAGGTGCATGTTGAAAATAAGTCATTCTTGAGTTGGGATACCTTGAGAGGGGAAACTACCTGTCTTCTCTAATTTTCCATATTCCTCTATTTTCCACTTTTCATTTAAAAGTTCTTTGAGCCAGGCATGGTAGTGCATGCCTATAATCCCAGTGGTTTGGGAAACCAAGGTAGGAGGATTACAAGTTCAAAGCCAGCCTCAGCAACTTAGCAAGGACCTACGCAACTAGAGAGACCCTGTCAATAAATAAAAAGGGCTGGGGGTGTAGCTCAGTGGTAAAGCACTTCTGGGTTCAATCCCCGGACCAAAAAAATAAAAAGTATTCTGAGAGTCGTATTCTCATTGTTTTTGCTGGTTTTAGCCCTAAAATTGCCAGAGGACAACACCCAAATGCACTTTTCTCTTTTTTTTTTTTAAGAAAGAGAGAATTTTAATATTTATTTTTTAGTTTTCGGCAGACACAACATCTTTGTTTTGTATGTGGTCCTGAGAATCGAACCCGGGCCACATACATGCCAGGTGAGCGCACTACCACTTGAGCCACATCCCCAGCCCACACTTTTCTCTTGACAGGAACATGGAAGGAGTGCTGACCAGTGCAGACTGTGAGAGCATCTACCCAGTTGTATATGCCTCCAATCGTGCCCTGGCCTCTGCCGCAGGGGAATTTCTATACTGGAAGTGAGTGGGTCTCCTTGTGCATTTCTTTCACACCATCCTGTCATTTTTCTCACCGGCTGCCTAAGGACTCTCCATACCTATACAGGTCTCTCTTGACACCCCTTTTCCTCTTAATCCCCTGGGCTTCCCTTAGCTCTGCTCCTCTTTTCCATGCATCCTTTCCTTGGGCTGTTTCTTTCTCCATGGTGATTGCCATGTGCCTCACCTCCTCCTGTGCTGTGCCCTTTCCTTGTGCCCTCCCCTCCAGACTCTTCTATCCTGAGTGTGGGACAAAAGCAGGTGTTGGAAGAGAGCGACGCCGAAGTCCAAGTGCTCAGAGAACTTTCTTCCATCTTTTGCTGTCCTTCTTCGTGGAGAGTGAGGTGACACATGAAGGGAGAGTCAGAGTGTTGTGCAGAAACCTGAGTAGAGGACAGGGTGGGAAGGAGGGTGATGTTTATCAACAAATGCTTCCTGGCGCAGTTTTCCATCACATTGGTAACACCCTGTGCCCTCTTCACAGCTCCATGACCATGCTGCTTACTTAGTAGACAGCCTCTGGGACTGTGCAGGAACTCAGCTGAAGGATTGGGAGAGTATGACAAGCCTGCTGCTGCAGAAGGACCAGAGTACGTGCTGCCTGGTAGCCGGGGACAGGGACCTTGCATCTCAAGTGAAACTGGAAGAGACTGCTTGCCTGCTTTATAAAAAGCAGCAGTGGGCATGAGGTGGGAGTGGAATTTTAGATGGTGATTGGCTCATATGTCAATTCTGTTTTTGATCCTCCCACCAACCCAGACCTGGGCAATGTGCAGGAAAACACACTGATAGAAATCCTTGTGTCCAGTGCCCGGCAAGCTGCGGAGGGTCACCCGCCTGTGGGGCGGGTCATTGGGAGGAAGGTATGGCATGGGCCAAGTTGGGTTGGTCAGCAGTATTGAAGTCAGATATGTATTCTCTCTCAGTATTCTTAAGTCCTCGTTTAGGGCACTCCATCTGCCCCCAAAGGATTTTTTTTTCCAGCAAAAAGAAATCTGAAGGGAGCTGCTGAATTCTTTTCTCCTTCCTGGGCAGAAAAGATCATGGGGAGGAGGGATGCACAGACATACCCACTGCACCTGGCATTTCTCCACGTCTTTCACCCCAGAATGACTCTCATTCCAGGGCCTAACTGCTAAAGAACGCAAACTCCAAGCTGATGACAAAGTGAAACTGACTGAGCACCTCATTCCCCTGTTGCCCCAGCTCCTGGCCAAGGTAGAGCAGCCCCCATTCCGCACCAGGCACAAGTGGGTAAAAGGAAACAGCCTAGAGGAGGGATGGGAGAAGAGTTGGCAGCCCACGTGCGCCCTCTTTATCACCACAGTTCTCAGCCGATGCAGAGAAGGTCGCTCCCCTGCTCCAGCTTCTCAACTACTTTGACCTCAGCATCTACTGCACTCGGCGCTTGGAAAAGGTGAGGAGGTGGGAAGATCTGTTTCCTACACCTCACTGCCCACCTGCTAGGGCTGGAGGGGTCTACTCTCAACATCTTTACAGGAACCTGGGTTCCAGAAAAATCCAATAAGCCCTTCCTTTCTCTGGCATCTTTTCCTTGGAGTTCATTGCTTTCAGCCCTGTTTCTCACCTTCCCACCCATCTCCTCCTTTCTCCCTTTCAGCATCTGGAGCTGCTTTTGCAGCAACTCCAGGAGGTGGTGGTGAAGCACGCAGAGCCAGCAGTGCTTGAGGCTGGAGCACATGCCCTGTATCTGCTCTGTAAGCCTGAGTTCACTTTCTTCAGCCGGGTGGACTTTGCCCGCAGCCAACTAGTGGATTTGCTGACTGACCGTTTCCAGCAAGAGCTTGATGAGCTGCTGCAGGTAGGAGCTGAGGCTGAATGGCGGGACACACCAAATGAGGGGGAGAGGGCCCCAAGACCGGGAGCATGGATGGATGAGTTCTTGGGAAAATCCTGCTGTGGACCTTCTCTCTCCCTCAGTCGTCGTTCTTGGATGAGGATGAGGTATACAGTCTAGCGGCCGCTCTGAAGCGGCTCTCTGCCTTCTACAAGTGAGTAGCTTCCCTCCTGCTCCCTCACATTTCTGTGTCTGTGGAATTCATTCCTTTGATTCTGCTCCAGCATAATGTTTCCATCTCTCTTCACAAAGTGCTCATGACCTGACTCGCTGGGAGCTCTACGAGCCATGCTATGGACTCCTCCGGAAGGCCGTAGACACTGGAGAGGTTCCTCACCAGGCAGGTAGACAGGCTGGAGATGTGGAAGCAGGAGAGGCATTCTTAAGGATTATTCTGGGTTGCCACCTCTCCCAGGCAGGCCCAGTCACAGAGTATAAAGTGGGCACACAGAGGAAGATCTGGTGGGGCTGCCCCCTCCATCCTCTTTTGAAAGGTGGACCAGGCTTCAGTTCCTGGAAACTGTCATTCTCTCCAGTTTTCTAGGAGTCAAGAAGACTGAGGGATTCTAGGAGACCGTGAGTGATATTTTTGCATAGAATAGCTGCCTTTGGAGTCTGTTTTAAATATCAGTTTATCTCCACCAGAAAAGGGTTTCCTTTTCTCTCTCCTCCACGCTGGGTCTGAGCCCATCAGCCTGCCCATCTCTCCCTCCTCGACTGCCTCCCCTTCACCATCGCTCTTCGTTCTCCTGCAAAAGCTCATTTGTCTGACATTTCATGGTTACAGGTGGTCCTTCCAGCCTTGACTCTTGTCTATTTTTCCATTCTCTGGACACTAACCCACATTTCAGGGCCAGATGCTTCCCAGGTGAGTGTGGGTCTGAGCAGGGACTAGGACGGAGGAGCCATGTTGTCTTGCTCCTTGTAAGCCATTATCTCTGCAGAAGCAGGTGCTGGATCTTAAGAGCAGAATGGTGGCCTTCTGTGAACTCTGCCAGAGCTGCCTCTCAGATGTGGATCCGGAGATCCAGGAGCAGGTGAGCATTTCCTCTAGAGGGAGGAGGAGGCGAGTGTTGGGGTCTGAGGAGTTAAGCTGGCTTTGTAATTCCAGTCTTACAACAATTCTGTTTTTTAATGATCCTCTTTTTTTTTTTTACCAACAGGCTTTTGTCTTATTAAGTGATATGCTTCTCATCTTCAGCCCTCAGATGATTTTAGGGGGGCGGGATTTCCTGAGACCCCTCATCTTTTTTCCAGAAGCTTCTCTCCAATCTGAGCTAGCAAGCTTCCTCATGGACCATGTCTTCCTCCAACCTGGAGACCTGGGCAGTGGTACAGGGACTCTGTGCTTGGGGCTCAGGAGGGTTTGGGGCTGGGCCTGGCTCAGTGATTCAGGGTGGGAGATGTAAGTGTGTGATTGCATTCTGCCTTTGATGGGCAGGACATTCCCAGGATGATCATGTACAGATAGAGCAGCTGCACCAGCGGCGCCGACTCTTGGCCGGGTTCTGCAAGCTGTTGCTCTATGGGGTTCTAGAGCTGGATGCAGCCTCAGATGTTTTCAAACACTACAATAAGGTATAGTGAGACCCCACAGCCACAAAGAACAGGAGACCATGTTGAACAAAGCCATGACTTGAGACACTATGACATCTCAGAAATAAAGAGGGATGGATTTGATGGGATCAGGCTTAAAAAGGGAAAGTAGGAGGGAATGGCAGAGGAGTTTAGAATAAAGAAAAAAAGTGGGGTCTGGGGTTGTGGCTCAACAGTACAGCGTACGCCACATAAAAACAAATAAACAAAGGTATTGTGTATAACTAAAAAATAAATATTTTTTTAAAAAAGAAACCAAAGTGACTCAATAGTAAATAATTATGGAGAAAAGGCTATTAAGACATTCAGTAGAGGGGAAATAGCTGCTTCTTCCCATCTAGAAATCTTTTTTCTCCAACCCACTCCTCTGAACGGGGTAATATAAAAAGGAAAAAAAAAAAGAATGGGGGAAGGATCAGTGCTCACTACATACCTAGATGTCTCAACCCACCATTGTATTAATTTCTGTTTACTGAGCACCTCCTATGTACCTGCCATTCCAGGCACTGAGGGCACAGCAGTGAACAAAAAAGACAAAAGTCCTGTTCCCTGGGGCTTCCTTTTTAGTGGGAATACATGTGGAGACTTCAGTGCTAAGCAAGAATGGGCACTGGCAGGCCTCTTCCTCCTCTTCACCAAGAATTGGGCTCCAACAGTTTATCCCTGATGTGTTTTTTTTCTTTTACCTAAACCCTGATTTCTTTTGGGCTCTGCACCTGTTGGTTAGAGATCAGGTCTAATTTGAGTTATTTTATGCTTAGATTCAACAAAACAGAGTGTTTTCCTGTGGTCAAACATAACGTTCTCCATTTCTTCTCATGCAGTTCTACAATGACTATGGTGACATCATCAAGGAAACATTAACTAGAGCAAGGCAGATTGATCGAAGTCATTGTTCCCGAATCCTACTGCTGAGCCTGAAGCAGGTGTTGCTTCTCTCCAGAGGACCTCACACCTCTGGCATGCCTTCCTGTAGTTCCCCACCTCTTTGTCTACCTTCAGAGAAAGCAAGACATTAAGAAAAGGCCCCTTCCTATTTTGAGTCTTTACACAACAGGCTCCTTCACACCTAGTAGATCCTTAGAAAATGTGCTTCTAACTAACCTGAAACTTTCCATCTCCAACCCATAGAAATCAACTATCAGCACCTAGAGCAGCAAAGATGAGGTGATAGGGAATCCCTAATTATTTTTTTCATTCTGTTCTCTTGCAGCCTTCTTCAGTTACTGTAGATGTCTTTGTTAGAAGGGCTAAAGCTCTGTCTGCTGTAGAGTGTCAGGGATCAGGGCAGTGTCCTGGGGGCAGAAAGAGTAAAATTAGGAGATGGCATCCCAAGCCCTTGGGAATTTCTGAGGAGAAAGGAATGTTGTGCTTTTCTAGTGCTGCCCTGTTTTTCCCTCTCCCAACACACCATGTCTCTTGGACACAGCTATACACAGAACTGCTACAGGAACAGGGGCCTCAGGGCCTGAGTGAGTTGCCAGCTTTCATTGAGATGAGGGATCTGGCCCGGAGATTTGCCTTGAGCTTTGGACCCCAGCAGCTGCACAATCGAGACCTGGTAGTCATGTTGCACAAGTGAGGAAGTGCTGGGTTAGAGGCTGGGTACAGAGAAGGCTGAGAATGTGGCCCTGGATGGGGAGGGTAGGCCATGAAGAAGCCGTAGTAAGGTTGTTGGTGGGCATGTTCTCAGAGATGAGTGGGGATGGGAAGGGCACACTTGGATGAGATATCTCAGCCCTGGGAGGGAAGTGGGAAGGGCCTGTCTTACTAAAACAGTTCTGCCCAATCAAGGGAAGGCATCAAGTTCTCCTTGTCTGAACTTCCTCCTCCTGGTTCCTCGAGTGAACCCCCAAATCTGGCATTCCTGGAGCTCCTTTCAGAATTCTCCCCCCGCCTCTTCCACCAGGATAAGCAGCTGCTGTAAGTTAGAGGGTGGGTGAGCAGAGATGTGGATGCAGAAAGGCTTGGGCAAGGGCAGCCCACCCCAGCCTTTCCACTCCACCCCTCCTTCAGACTGTCTTACCTGGAAAAGTGTCTGCAGCGTGTCTCCCAGGCACCTGGCCATCAGTGGGGTCCAGTCACTACCTACTGCCACTCCCTCAGCCCTGTAGAGAGTGCAGCAGAGGCCAGCCCTCAGGGTCATCCCCGCTCCAAGAAAAGGCGCATCGAAGGTACAGTGCTAAGGCTGGGCATCGGGTACTTAGCACTGCAGTTCTTTTTTTTTTTTTAATCTTTATTTTGTTTTATTTATTTTCATGTGGTGTTGAGGATCAAACCCAGTGCCTCACATGTGTGAGGCAAGCCCTCTGCCACTGAACCCCAGCCCAGCACTGCAGTTCTGGTTGCTGCTGCTTGGATAATCAGGAAATGGTCTTTGGTCTCCTTCAAACCTTTTTTGTCAAATATTTCATCAAGCATCTGGTCACAGCTTGACCTGCTAGTAGTGTGTTTTCTAGCATACATTTTAAAGTGTGACTTTTTAAATATTAACAGCTTTATTGAAATATAATTCACATACCATAAAATTTACCCTTTTAAATTGTACACGTCAATGGTTTTTAATATGTTCATCAAGTTGTGCAGCTATCACCACTATTTAATTTTAGGACATTTTCATTATTCTAGAAAAAATGGTGACCTATAGCAGTCACTCTTCTCCCCATCCTCCCAGTCTTACACAATATCACTAATCTTCTCCCTGTCTCTGAATTTGCCTGTTCTGGGCACCTTATCTAAATGGAATCATACTGTATGTAGCCTTAGGTATCTGCCTTCTTTCACTTAGCATGTTTTCAGGGTTCATCTGTGCTTTTTCATGTATCAGTACCTTCTTTTTTGTGACAGAACAAGAGTCCGTTGTATGGGTTCACTTTATTTATTTATCTGTTGATTGACATCTGAATATCTTTTTTTTTTTTACTGTTACATGTGATGCTGTTAAACATTGATGTACAGGTTTTTGGGTGGACATATTTTCTTAGTTCTCCTGAGATGTACCTGGGAGTGGAAATGCTGGGTTATATGGTAACTTGCATTTAAGTTTTTGATGAACTGCTGAACTGTTTTCCAAAGTACCTATGCCATTTTACAGTCCCATGAACAATATTTGGGATTTCAATTTCTTCACTTTTTCTCTGATACTGGTCTTTTTAAATTTTATTCATCTCCTAATGACTCTAAGGTTGTATCTCATAGTTTAAATTTGCATTTCTCTGACTACTGATATTGAGCTTCTTGTATGCACTTATTAACAATTGATCTTCTTTGGAAAAATGTCTGTTTAGATCCTTTGGGAGGCTCTTTGTTTGTTTTTTGAGGTGCTAGGAAGCAAACCCAGGGTCTTGTACATACAAGGCAGCCCTCTGTCATTGAGCCACATCTCCAACCCCTTTTGCTCATTCTTCAAGTGAGTTGTTTGTTTTGTTATTGTTGGGTTGTAGGAGTTTTTATATGTTCCAGATATAAGATCTTCTTTTGAAGTATAGGATTGTTGGGTTGTAGGAGTTTTTATATGTTCCAGAAATAAGATCTTCTTTTGAAGTATAGGATTGTTGGGTTGTAGGAGTTTTTATATGTTCCAGATATAAGATCTTCTTTTGAAGTATAGGATATGCAGTAATTTTCTTGAATTCCATGGGTGTTTTTTTCACATTATTAATAGTGTCCTAAGTTCAGAATTTTGATGAAATACACTTAATCTATTTTGCATTTGCATTTGGTATCATATCATAAGGAATCATTGCCTAATCAAAATATTATTTTTGTTTTTTCTTCCTTTTTCCTATTTACTTTTTGTTTTTCCTTTTAGCTCTTAATCTGTGCTCCATTTTTTAAAAATCATTTTTTAGTTATAGATGGACAGAATGCCTTTATTTTGTTTGTTAATTTTTATGTGGTGCTAAGGATGGAACCCAGTGCCTCACACGTGCTAGGTAAGCCCTCTGCCCCTGTCCTCCATTTTTTTAAAAATGTTTCTTTAATTGTCAGTGGACCTTTTATTTATTTATATGTGGTGCTGAGAATCGAACCTGTGCCTCATGCATGCTAGGCAAGCACTTCACCACTGAGCCACAACCTGAGCCCCTGTACTCCATTTTGAGTTAATTTTTGTATATTGTGTGAGATAGGGTGTGATTTCTTTTTATTATTTTTTTGCTTTGGGGGGCGGGGTAGGAGTTTTTGCAGTGGGATCTTGCTGTGTTATTCAGCCTGCCCCCTCACATCCCAAATGGCTGGGACTGTAAGTGTCCACCATTGCACCCCAGTTTTAATGTCTTCTGTATACCACCTGAAATTATATTTTACACCATTAGGAAACTCTACTTTTATCATTTAACTAATAAACATTAAGGGCCTACTATACTCAACACAGTGTCTTGTGTATAGTAGGCCCTTAACGTAACTTCCATCTAATCAGAAAGAGGAAATACATTTCAGAAAAAATCTGAATTATGAATACTCGCCAATGAATAACTGCCTGAGGGTTTGTACAAATGAATGCTATAGAATCCAGAGAAGGAAAGTATCCTTTTGTTTAGTTGGTCTATAAAAGGTTTACCAAGAGGGTAGAATTTAAGCTGGAGCTTTAAAAATGAGTAAGAATTATATAAGACAGAGGAAAAATGTGGTCATGAGGGGCTAGCGGAACAGCACGTACACAGACAACATAGAACGATGTATGTTGGCCAAAGCATAGATGTTTCAGTAGGTTTGTGTAAAGCAGAAGGTCTGCAAAGGTGAGACAAAATTGAAAAGACTGGTTCTGCTGTTCAGTGGGTGGATTCTGAGCACCGTGTGGTGAGAATACAGCAGTAAACACAGACAAATAGTGATAAAAATGCTGTGGCAAAAAAGCAGGAAGGTGAGGGAATGCCTGAGGAGGCACAGGAAGGAGAAGGCCTCCCAGAGAACATGAATGTTGAGCAAAAACCTGGAAGAGGTGCTACAAGATGCACTAGGGCACATTAATTTGTTAATTAATGTTGTAACAAACATTAGTTGTTTGAGCATTCAGCAGTGTATGAGGGGGGCAACACCAAGACAGGCATATCAGGAACTCCACTTACTAAGGTTCCCAAAGGTGTTTGCTGAAATAAGAGGAAGGAAAGTATGGGACTAGTTAAAGTAGAAAATCTAGTTAGAGGTTAGTGGGTGGTTTCTTACTGGTTAAGCTTAAGTTTTGATCTCCTAAATTATGCACATTTACTCTGAATTGGGTTCTGATTTGCCTATGTGGAAATCCAAGGCACTGGAACTGTCTCCATCTAATGGCCTCCCAATTCATTTTTTTTTTTTTTTTTAGCAGAAGTGAAGGAGGGTTCCTAAAGTATATCAAAATAATAGGGAGCAGCCAGTCCAAAGGCCATGAAAGGGAATGCTCCCGGTGTGTTCAAGGAATAGCAGAGAAGACCACTATGGCTAGAATGCAGAGTATATAGGATTTTCAACCAAAGAAGTCACAGGAGCCTAGGGGGGTATATGGCAGACTAAGGACTTTGGTATTTACTTTGAGTGCATCAGGAAACCACTGGAAGAACATATGGTCTGTGTCTACCAGGGACCCTTAACTGATGGTAGAGGGGCAAGCAAGAAGAAAGAAGGCTGTTGGAAAAGTTGCCCCACGTGAGGAGAGTGCCCAGACCAGGGGGTGGGGGAGGCGGCGAGGAGTGATGGGTTCTGGAAGTATTACTAAGGAATATCTGATAGAATTCCCTGACAAGTTAGATGTTGGATATAAAATAAAAAGGGGAGTTGGGAGTGACTCCAAGGACTGGGAAGGATGGAATTGATGTCCTCTGAGCAAGAGAACACTGTGAATGGAGCAGTTTGAGGGGAAACGTCAGGACTTTGGTGAGTCTAAGTGCAGATGTGTGGCAGACAGTTGGAGTTCAAGGGAGGGCTAACAGCTGGGGTCAGTTGGAAGTCGGCAGAGACTAGGTGATATTTATAGGCATGAACCTGAAGGACTAAGGAAACGAGTGAAATGGAGAAGAGTAGAAACCTTTATACCATAAGTAGGTTGGGGAGCTTAGGAGGATCTGCAGGAAGGCCCAAAGTTTCCTCTCTGAGTACAGGTTCATGGATGTGGCTCTATTTTCTACAGCCCTTCAAGTGAACCAGTGGCAGCTCACATTGAGTTGTTAAGTTTCAGTGTACAAAGTTGGCTGTGGAGGAGAGTAAGTGGGGGCGGGTGGACATTTATCATTGACATTGACATTAATGTCCATTGTCTGGAAATTTAAAAAAGCATCACCTGAGTTTTCTCAGGCAATGAAAACCTCTGGTAAGATCTGTCCGTCATCTGCAGTCTTCATGGGAGGGGTCCTCCACTCAGCCTTTCTGTCAGAACTACACTGATATTGTAGTCATATCTATTTCCATGTATGTGTTTGTGTCTGTCTGTCCATCTCCCCCCCATCCTCCTCCCGCCTGCTCGTCGCCACCCCCCTTTCTTCAGGCTTTCAGAAAATCTTTTTTTTTTTTAAGAGAGAAGAGAGGGGGAGAGAGAGAGAATTTTTTAATATTTATTTTTCAGTTTTCGGTGGACACAACATCTTTATTTTTATGTGGTGCTGAGGATCGAACCCAGCGCCCCGTGCATGCCAGGCGAGCGCACTACCACTTGAGCCACATCCCCAGCCCCAGAAAATCTTGTCTCCCATTTTCCTATTCCTCCCTGACCCTCACACATCCACTCTGGCCTCTGATCCCAAACTCTGTTGCCATTTTAAGCTCTTTCTGACCACAGAAATCTGGAACGAAAAGGATCTCAAATGATCTTTGTTGCTTAACTTGGGCCTCTCAATCTTGGCAGACCCAACCCTCTCCCACATTCATCTTGATGAGTTAACTGTTTATCTATGAAATGTACATTTATATCTTTCCATCTTGTTTTTCTAAGCTGTGTAGTAAGCTTTTCTTGGACAAAGCATAGATACAACCCTACAAGCTTTATACTTTCACACAAAGGACAGCGGGACTCTGTTCATTTTTGAGATGAAACAGAATGAATCATAATAGGTTTTCCATTCTCTTCCTAACTTTCCCTTATTAAATCCTGGGCAGGTCTTGAGAAAGTGAAACAGCCTCACAGAGAGGATGTCTCCTCATCCCAGGAAGAGAACCTGCAACTGCCTAGCCTCTTGCACACACCCATCCTCACCTCCACCACTGTGAAGAGCAGGCCTCTGCTGGAGGAGCTGGGAGAGATGGAAGAAGGCAGCTCAGCATCAGACTTCACCCACGAGTGAGCCAGGGGAGCATCAGGCTGGCTGCTTTTTAGAGTTTCTGTGTGTCCCCCCTCAGGTTGCCCTCCACTTGACACCTTGGGTGCTTCTCTAAGGCTTGTCCTTTTATTTTCTTTTTAACTTTAAAATGTATCCCCCTATACTCTTAAGCTTTTCTCCCCTTTGATGCCAGCCACCCAGCCTCCTTGTTTTACCCTTTACTTTTATCCTGTCACTGATCCTGCTTCATTCTTGACAGCCGGCCCCTCTCAGGCCCCCAAAGGTCAAGGTTCTTGGGTACACAGTATTTCCAGACTCCGCACAATCCTTCAGGCCTTGATCATGGCAACCAGCTAACTCGGTGAGCTTTCCTCATCCAATTCCGTCTTTGCTTCACATCTGTCACCCACTCTGAGGGGATTCTCATCTTGGCCAGTGTTTTTCTGCCAGTTCTTTTTGGACTTGCCTTAACCCCACAATACTTCCTTCCAGCATAGTGTGAAAGCCCAGAACTTAAAGAACTGCTTCCACCGAAGCAGGGATGAGAACCCGGAGCCTCACTTCTTGGGTGCCTTTGAGAAATTCTCAGGGGCCCTTAAAGAACAGTTTGAAAACCCCCTCTCTCTGTCACTGTTGTCAGACTCAGCCTTATGGAAGAGGATGAAGAAGAAGAGCTAGAAATTCTGGATGAATCAAGTGAAGAATGGCAGGATATTGACAAGGTGAGTGAACCCAGCCTTCCCCTCCTCCAGAACTGCAGGCCAGTCAGTGGGAGGAGCACAGGGATTCTCTTCTTGGTCCTGTGGATACCTTTGGCTCTGAATTTTGCTTAGGACTTTCTGAAAGAAACATTGAGAAAAGAAAGGAAAGATTATTACTGCAGACTGCTTCTATTAAAGAAATAAGGAGCCAGGCTTGGTGGTGCATGCCTGTAATAACGTCTGCTCTGGAGCCTGAGGCAGTAGGATTGCAAGTTCAAGGCCAGCCTCAGCAATTTAGCAAGACCCTGACTCAAAGTTTAAACAAAATGTATCCTAGTAGCAGAGTGGGTTAAAAATGGCAAAAAGGGTTGGAATAGCACTTCCCTTTCTGTCCCCAAATAAGTATTATTGCCTCTGAACCTTCTAAGAATTGGAAGGAGCCCTAGAGCCAGGGTGGAAGGTCATCAGGCTACCCTTGCAGCCCATTTGGTAATTCTCCCTGACACAGCCACACCCCTCCTCCCTCCTCTGCTAAGAGGTCTGTCCCATCCCTGTCCTTCCACAGTCCCTTCTCTGCCCTGGCCACTCAATTCCCCAGGAGAAGTGTTCCAGTCTAGTGTGAAAGATCTGGGAGCTCAAGGGACCTGAGCACCAGCCCTCAGTTCCATGGCAAGTTAGTTTGTTGCCCCCTCTCAGCCTCCATTTCCTCAGTTACACAAACTACAAAGTACAAGCACCTTGTAGAGAACAAAGGGCTGTGTCTTAGTTCAGGCTACCCTAACAGATCACCATAGACTGGTGGCTTCTAGACAGCATTTATTTCTCATAGCTCTGGAGGCTGGAAGTCAAAGCTCAGGTTAATGAGCACAGTGGTTTCTGGTGAAACTACTGGTGTCCTCACGTGGGAGAAGGAGCAAGCTAGCTTTCCAGCTGCTGCTTCTAATAAAGGCACTACGTGCATCACAAGGGCTCCCAAAGGCATTTACCTCCTCATACCTAGAACTGTGGGTTATAGATTTGAGGGGGACATCATCCCAGACTAAGCCATGTGTGTCTTCTGCTGTCATTCTCTTGCTCTCTCCTCTGGGGAAGGGAAAGAACAGAATAGTAGAGGAGAGCAGGGGAAAGGAGGCTGTTCATGCTCAGAGGAGAACCCAGGCAGTGACACTCCATACCAAAGACCAGCAAGCAAGGTCTCTTTCAGAGGCTTCCATTCTCTGGTTCCAAAGCTGAAGGCTCTTAAGGGGCTCAGTAGGCCAGGAGAGAAGGCACTTCTGTCATGCCTGGTGTGTGGTCCCTTGTGCTGTCCTTTTGAGGCTGAAAAAGGAGCTGGTTCCACATGATGGGTAGGAATGGGGAAAGTCCTTTCTGACTTTTGATCCCATTTCCTCTAGCAACCTGGGGACCACTCTTCCTCCAGTGAGCCCGGGCTGGACCTCTTAGACACTACAGAGCTGAACATTGAGGTAGGTATACCCAGAGCAGAGCTGGTATGCCCTCGAGCAGCACTTTGGCTGTCTCTGGAGCTTTAGGAGGGGAAGTTAGAATTTTTAGCTGAGGATGCAGCCTTCTGGTTGCACTTTGGTCTGTTGCTGTGACTTCACGTGTCCTTTTATCCTTCTCCTTACAGGATTTCTGACAGGACTCTGGGCCTCTCCCCATCTCCATCTTCCCCACCTGAAGCACATGACCACTTGGAAAAGGAGAAAGAAACAAAATAAAGCCTCTCAGGCCCCAGCCCTGGCCTTTGGAGAGTTGGCCTTGCCTTTCTCACCTACCTTTCCTGATGATGATGGGTAGAGAAGCCATGAGCCCCTGTCCTCCCTAATGCACCATGGCTCTGTCCCTCTGTCCATTTTCTATTTGGAGTGGGGTGGGAGGTGTCACCTCTGTAGTGGAGAGGTACTGCCTCCATGCATTTAACGAGTCCCTGGTTTTCCTGTTGGGACTCCTTCCCCAGACTCCTGAGCCTTGGTGATGAACTCAATAAATTTGTTTGAATCAGCAAGTTCCTAGGTGTGACCTGAGATTGTCACAATGATGGAGGGTCAGGTTTTTTGGATGCCTGGTGCCATGGCCTGTGTGCAGGTGTGTTACCCCTCCCCCCATGTGCTCGGTCTACAGGCTCTCAAGGATGTATTGCTCAGTTACTGAGAGACAGACAGTGGTGGGCAGAGCCATAGGGAGCGATTGAGCGGTTGAGCTGGTAGCAGCAGTTTCATCTAAGGTGAAAGAAGATGATGCTGATAAGCAGACAGGGTGGGGACCTTGTGAAACTGCCTGTCACTCCCCCTGAGGCCCAGCCCCAGCCCAGCTGCGTATGTTGGCAACCTTCACTCAGGGGTTCTTTACAGGATAATTTAATCTCCTCATCCCAGAGACACCTGCCATAATTTGGAATTTTGTAGAATCAGAGTAGCTAAGAGTGAGGAGGAAACTGAGAAGTCACTGTAAATGCCCAACCCCAAATGCAAGTCCTGGACACCACCTTCTTCCCTCACCTTCCCCAGCCAGTTCTTCTGACAGTCACATGTTCTCCAAATCGTACCTCTGGTCTGTTCTCACTGCCATCAGTATCTCTCACCTAGATTGCCACAAAATAGCCTCAGGAACTGCCTCCCTGGAACACAGACTTGCTGGTTCTTGTTCTGCCTCTCAATAGCACAGGACCTCTCTTCTCTTCCCTTTGACAGTCAATTGCATATATGATGATGTGGGTTGCTTTGGTTTTACGGCTGGCTTTTGTGGTTTGAGGAACCCTTCCACCTCTCCTTTTAGATACAATTTCCAGTCCTTCCTAATCTCAGAGGGCTCTTTAGTTACAGATTCTCCCTGTGGTCCTCCAAGCTGGACACAGCCAACCAGCCAGTTGTTGTACAGGGGAAAACAAAAAACCTGATTTCTGGTGATGGGGCCTCTCAGCCCGACCATTTTTGCATCCTTCCCCTTCCTCACTCCTTTTCCTGCCACACACTCCCAGGTAAAAGCTAGAACTTGGGTATGAGTCTTAGAAAGAGCCTGGCAGTGCCCTGGGGCAGCTAACCCACTGGAGAGCTAGGCCTCTGTCCAAGTGGAACAGTTTCAGGAGGAGGGGCCTTTCCTGGGATCTTGGTTTTCCTGGGAAGACATGGAGGTCAACCCAGAAGGGGAGATTCCTGAGGAATTTAAATACCAGCCAAGCTAAGGCACTTCAGAGGTCAAAAGAGAAACTTGGAGGCTTTGTAAAACGACATCCTTGTGCAGCCAGACAGCCCAAGGTGGTGGATTGAGCCCCAACCTCAGAATCTGCCCAAGTTTTATACCATGCTCCCCAAACTCTCTGATACTCTTCTTTGGTTGAATCTAGTATGGGCTCTGTGGTTGCTCAGCTAACAGAATACCGTGGGAATGATGCTGTGCCAGTTTGTGGGCTCAAATTTTAAAGAAACTGGTAGTTTCTACTTCCTGTTTCCTCCAATGATCAGTCTTCAATCCTAGCCACCATTCTGTGAGAAGCCACGTGACCATGTGACGAGGCCAAGGCCATGTGCAAGTTCTCCAGCAGCCCTCGCTGAGGTTCTACCCGACATCCATCATCAGCTGCCAGACATGGATTATGATTCCAGCCACAGCCTTTGAAGTTTCCCCAGCTAAGCCATCTTTCCTGTGTCCTTTCCAAGTTTCTGAGCACAAAATTCACGAGCCCAGTAAGAAGGTGATTGCTTACACTACTGAGTCTAATGGGGTTTGTTGTGTTGCCATGGTAATGGGAACAGAACTTGAGTTCCATGACTCCAAAAATTTAGGAATCTTTATTACAAATTTGACCTAAAAGAACATTTGCTCCTTATTTTGTACATTATAATACCCATTTGAAATACATTGGGTGAGTTAATGAAGTAAGTGTCTTTAAAATATTTATTAGTTAATAGTACAAAATATATTTTTGCTCTAAAAATATGTTTTCCTGAAAGCAAAGTGAGAAACATTTTTAAATCATAGTTTAGCACTTTCTGAAATTCCAATTGAAAGCTCCAGAGTGCCTCTCAAGATAACCCCACAGGGGATAGGTGCCTCTTCATATTTACCACTTCAATAGAGAAGTTCAAAGCCCACTAAAAGCCTTCATTTGGGAAACTCACAAATAGGTTAGATAAGTGATTTCCAAGTGCAAATAGCAGCATTCTTACAGGGGAAACATATTTGGTATCTCAAAGCCAGTACATCTGTGGCATGGAAGCCAGAGTCTGGTAATGGGCTGTGGGTTTGCCTCTCTTCCCTCAGGATTTTTGATCTTACTAGAGATGAACCATGATCCTTCCAGTGAAGGCACAGTGTCACTAAATAGTTATGAAACTTAACTTCATTGTGTTTTTTTCTTAAGTTAGAATTGAGCATTTCTCCTGCACAGCCATGGGTGTTACCACCTGGGTCTCAGCCCAACTTGCCAAGTTCATTGTTGCCCCCTGCTGGCTGGGACAGTCAGGCCCAGGCCACACTTGACCTCCCAGCCCCAGAGGCCAGCTCAGAAGGCAATGCAGATCTCTCATGGCGTAATGAGTGACGCCAAGCAATGCTTTTCCAGGGGCTGGCCTGCTGCATGTCACATTCTATTATTCCAATACTGGGTAATAATTATCTTCTTTAACCTGTGTCTGTTGTGATGAGCTCCGCCAGAGGTGAGTTGTTGGTATTACCTGAATTACAACATGAAGAGATGTTTTTTTTCTGGATGGCTGAGGAAGTTTTTGGCATGCAAGACTTTGTAATGCACCCCCATCTTTGAACCCCAGGATTGCTGGCCCAGGAGTCATGGGATAAAAGGAGAATGTATGCCTTGATCATGGGAGAAGAGGCAGTGGCCAGAAGGGAAAGGTTTCTTTTCACACACAGACGTTTGGAAGTCTCCCTTGATGAACTCTTTAGATCCTGCCCTGGAGACAGGATGAAATAATGCAGTCCCAGAAGGATTCACAAAACCAGCCTCTAGAGCAGACTCACTAGTGGCCGACCCTTAGTGTTGCCAAACTAGGGCAGCATAGAGAAATAGCACCAAAGAGCTGAGGTCAGGAAGGAACACAGAACACAGGAGAGGAGTGGAAAACTTGGCAAAGACAAAGGGGAGCCCAGGCTCCAGGGAAACTTGAAGGCAACTGCATTTAGTTCACCTCAGCAGATTAGAACCAATGAAGAGGTCAAATGATGTGTGTGAAAGCCACAAAACTGTCCCTGTTAGTGCAGTAGCCTCCCTGTCAGAGCCTAGGAAAGTGGCCTGACCTAGTGATGGAGAGGCACAGTTCATGTCCCAGCTTCACTCTGGGACCGAAGACTGCTGTTTATTGACACAACCTTGTAGATCAGTTTTTAATGTTAACTGTGTGGGACAAGCAGCTCAGCAGAGTGGTTAATGTTGTGGGTTCTGGAGCTAAAAATTTTGTCAGTGGTTTTTGGCCCTAGGCAAGCCATGTCCCTCATAAAGTGTTTGTTAAAGCATGAACCACTCAGAATAGACTTAAGCATGTAATACACACTCGGCTATTAACTCTTATTTATGTTACTTTAATAAAAGGTAAAATGTAATTACAAATATAAGATGGAAAACAGGCAAAAATAAATGTAGCTGTTATGAATCTCAAACTACAAGCTCAGATGAGCAGAAATGAAAACTATTTTCCTCTATAATTTCAAGCTGTTCTGCCCAGATGGTGGAAGAATTAACTCCTGATTCTTCCAGCTTCCGTTCTTTTTCCTGAGGTGGTGTCAAATACCAAGGCATTTGGTGGAGGGAAGCAGCCTCTGGTCCTCTGCCCACACAGCCTGCGCCCTCGATGTTCCTGTGCCAGATGTGACCACAAGAATCTGCCCAGCCTCCCCACAGCAGCCCTGCCTCTCCACAGTCCTTAATGGCTCCCAGTCTGCCCTCCTGAACTCAGAGCTGCCCCAGCCACGTCTTCCCCACCTGCCCGCTCTTCCCTGTCTTCTCCGAGATTCCTGGAAGATGTCAGGCCTTTGAACAAAAAGCCAGACTGCTCTCCGCTTCACTTCCAACCTGTCACAACCCTGCAGAAGCCAAGGCATCTTCCTCAGAGAGAGCTCTGTTTGAGAGGAAGCAAAGGAAGAAAAAATACTAGGGAAAAGCACAACTGATGATTACTTCAGAAACATCCTGTTTCAAAAGTTTTAAGAAGGAAGGGACCAGACATGGTGACATGCTTCTGTAATCTGAGCAACTTGAGAGTCTGAGGCAAGCAGATCAAAAGTTCAAGGCCAGCCTCAGCAATGTAGCAAGACCCAAGGTAACAATGAAAAATTAAAAGGACCAGGGATATAACTCAGTGGAAAAACACCTGGGTTCAATATCCAATACTGCCCCCCACAAAACAATCCTGGCTTTGAACTGCTGGGAAGGTGCAATAAAGATCAAGTTGTGTATTGTCATATCTTCCACACAAGCCACAAAGAAAACTCACCCCAGTATCTTGGAGAGAATGGGCTGAACTCAAGGAATGTCTCATACAGAAGCCTTCCCTGAGGGCTGAGCCAGGCTGGGCAGGGTCCACCTACAGTGACCTACTCAGTCCTCTCAAGCACAGTGTGAAGCAGACAGCACCCTCCCTGCTGAGATCGAGCATCTTTGAGAGGTTAAGTTGCTTGGCCTGTGGATGTGCAGCTCTGCCTGGAGTGGTGGCGATTTCTAACATTCATGGCCTAACTCTACACACTGAGCCCAAGCCTGTTTCACCACAGTAGGCCTCAGACTGTGGCTGCAAGGATTTCACCAAGAAGTGTCTGGGCAAGAGGTAGTCAGTGTCATTTTGCCTGTACTGTGGGCCACGAGGTAGGGAGGCAGCAATGCCAACCTGATGACATAGGGCTTGCTTACATTGTTTGGCTTAGGACCTTTTGTGTTTCTGGAGTTAAAATTCTGGAGAATGTTCAGGAATAGACAAGAAGTTCTGAGACCATGAGCCCTCAGGCCAAAAGTACTCACCTGGCTCAGACCTGCTGTTACCATCACAAACATAGAATATTCTAGTGAGGACCATTGAGGACCAGGTGGTATTAAACAGGAATGAGCAAGTCAATGGCGAGATTAAGAAAGAGGAGCCAAAATAGACTGTTTGTAAGAACTCATTTTCTGATAGAAGTGACATTTTGAAATGGTCAGGCAAGAGCCTGGTTAATAAATGGTTTGCTGGCGTCTGGCATTCCACCTAACATGCTCTGCAGCTGTTTTACGCCACCCCCAAATAAGGGCACTTACTAAGCTCTCCATAGAGCTTATGGAGAAACCTCCTATTTTATCTCATTTGAATCTTACACAGTGAAAACTTACTGAAGGAACAATATGGCTTCCAAGATTGAAATTTCAAAACTGAGAATGTTGGCGGGTCATTGGCTTCCTGCCATAACTTTAAAACCCATCAGTAAGTTCTGAGCTCTTCTTGTGCACTTTGTGCAGGTGGAGATCAAAAGAGAATCTTCCTCTAGGTCTTAGAGTCAACCAGTGAAGACCCTCAGGGCTGCTGAGAGCCTGGCTGTGAGTGACTGCCCTCCTGTGACGGGCTTGGAGAAGGAAGCACTCAGGCTGAAACAGCTTCCTGGAGCCAGGTGGTGCAAAGTAGGCTGGATCCCAGCAGGTAGAAAGAGTGTCCAGAAGGGAGGTTGAGGCCAGCAGCTCAAGAGATGCCCCAGATGCCCCGTACCTACATGGCTGGGACATGCTGAGGTGGGTCATCTCTGTCCAGGTCTCAACCCCGACATCTGGGCTCAGTAGTTCAAGAAATGGTAACAGCAGGTCTGAGCCAGGTGAGTACTTTTGGCCTGACCAGACCAGAACAGTGGGGCAACTGGTCTGGAGGCATCTGTGAAGGCCAGTTAATGGGCCACAGGTTAAGGATGAGATGAGTTTGCCCAAGGGCCAAATTGGTTTATGGCCATCACCACAGGATTAAAAATGCTGAATCTCGGGGCTGGGGATGTGGCTCAAGTGGTAGCGTGCTCGCCTGGCATGCGTGCGGCCCAGGTTCGATCCTCAGCACCACATACAAAACAAAAGATGTTGTGTCCGCTGAAAACTAAAAAAAAAAATAAATATTAAAAAATTCTCTCTCTCTAAAAAAAAAAAAATGCTGAATCTAGAACACACAGGCCAAGCCTCAGAGAGGGGACCCAGGACAGGGCTGTCTCTTTAATCCTCACCACATCTGAATAAAACAGTCCTCAGACCAGGTGTGGGCCAGCCCCAGATTCATGCTCATAGCACACAAAGCTTTCTGACCCCTGGAAAAAGTCACCTGTCACTGCATATATAGCCTAGTCAGCATGCTTTCGTAAAAGAACACACACAGGACAGGGATTTGAAGCAACACCTGGTGGGAAGAGAAAACAGAAGTGGAGGCCAGAAGGGGTCTCTCATTGCCCCCAATCCTCCCTTGTGGCCAAGGGCCAGCATGTTCATGTCACTTCCAAACGACGACAAAGGTATGCTGGTGAGGCACGAGGCAGGGAAAGGCAAGGGGGAAACAGGGCCAGATCATGGAGGGCCTTCGAATTTTTGGCTCTGGATGATATAGGGTCTGAGCTAGGAAGGGCAGTGGCCTGTGTGACATGGGTTCTCAAGGGTCACACTGGCTACTGCAAAGAGAGCTTGCTATCGGGAGGCCACTGGAGATGCAGGGAGACGGGCTAATTCTATATTACTTGTGCTCATCCGGGCAGATGGCTTGAGTTAGCTATTTGATCAGGATGGGAAGGTGAGTGTCCTGGCATGTTGGAGACAAATGAGAAGAGCCACAGGTGACAATGCTTTGGGTCCAATCAGCTGGAAGCTGGGTGCCCTGCACTGTAAAGAAAGCAGCAGAAGGGGTGGAGCTCCAAGTGGGACAGGTTAAGTTCGGCCCTTGGGCATCCAGAGACTGCGCCAGGGCTGAGGAGCTCAGGAGGGTGAGCTGGGCAGCAGATTTAAATGTGGACAGTGGCAAACAGAGCATCCAGGGGCCACCTCAGATGTGTAATGGCCCAGAAGCCCTTGGGCCACTGGGCCTGGCTCCTTGGTGGTCTCCCCACTGGCTTTCCTGCTTTCCCTACCCCTTATCTAGGCAGGTCAGAGCCTTGTTCATCATCAATAGCCAGGTGTCCCCTGTCCCCAAGAAAGAGCTACTGCTCAGCATCCCCTGTAGCACCCCTCTGCCCTCTCCCTGAGGGTCTGGCATAGCCAGCATCTGTGCCATTACAGGATCTGAACCACCCCACCCCTCTCATGGAAGCACAGTTCTTGGGGACAAAGGAAGCTCTGTCACTGTCACTTTAAGGGGGGAACCCATCACCCAGTGTTAACCACCTCTGGAGGAAGGCATTGGAGAAGGAAGTGGGGCTGGGCTCTGAGGAGCCCCTGTCACCCAGGCTGCTGACAACATGAAAACTTCTTTCAATGAGAAGAGAATCACCTGGGTCATCCCGGCAGCCCCCAGAGCCTGGGCAGCCAGGGACTCATGGCTGGGCCCACGCCTCTGGTCCTGCTCTGGGCACTGCTGACCCTCTGCATCTCTGCAGGTGAGTGGGAAAGCCAGAGAGATACAGAGGCCATGGGGCAGGGACCATGGTCAGCAATCAGTCCACTGATCTTCCTGTCCCTATTCCTCAGGGACCTCCGAGGTGTGGGTGCAAGTCCAGATGGAGGCCACTGAGCTCCCAACCTTCACTGTCCACTGTGGGTTCCTTGGGTCTGGCTCCATCTCCCTGGTGACTGTGAGCTGTGGGGGGCCTGATGGTGCTGGAGGAACCAGTCTGGCTGTGTTGCACCCAGAATTTGGAACCAGGTATTGGGCCCCTGTCCGCCAGGCCCACTGGGAAACCAAAAGCAGCATCTCCCTCACTCTGGAAGGGTCAGCGGCCAGAAGCCCTTGGGCCAATACCACTTTCTGCTGCAAGTTCGTTTCCTTCCCCAGTGGCTCCCAGGAAGCCTGTGGAGACAAAGGTGGGACTGGGGAGAGGCCTGTGGCACAGGGAGGGCCTAGGCACTGGCTGCCCATCTGACACCCCTGTCTCCAGGACTCCCGGCTCCCTCTCCAGCCCCCATTCTGCGGGCAGACTTGGCCGGGATCTTTGGAGCCTCAGGGATCCTCCTGTGTGGCTGCATCTTCGTCCTACACTTCCTACATCGGCAGAGGCATCGGTGAGAACCAGCCCAGGCTGTGTCCCTGCATCACTGGGATAGTGACACTCTGCCTCTGACCCCTCTTCTCCCTCCCAGGTCTGTCGCTCAGCTTCAGGCACCCCTCTCCAGCGCCTGGGCCCAGAGGAGAACTCAGGTGAGACTTGGGGGAAGCTCAGGTGAGACTTGGGAGGAGAGGCTGGAGTTAGGCCTGTGAATGGAACCCTATTTGACCCTCCTTCCATTGTCCACAGGCCACCAGCCAAACCTCCCTGAGCAGTCTCCACCTTCCCGATACCCCCACCACTCTCTGCCCAGCAGCTCCGAACATGGGGCACCCCCACCAGCGACTGTCCCAGTGGGCATTGCTCCCCATTCACACTGCATGCCAAACCCAGGTACCTGTCACCCGTGGGTCCCTGCTGGCCACTCCACACAGCAGTTTTATCTCTGTTGAGAATGGACTCTATGCTTGGGCAGGAGAGAGGCCTCCCTGCACTGGCCCCAACCTCAGCCCTTCCCCTGACTCTTTGGGGCCCAGGGTCATGGAGGGGTACTCGGGAGTTTGATGAGAGAGGTTCCAGGTCAGTTTGGTCTCCCTTCCCAGGCCTCGGGGACCCCTTTCTGCTGCGTATCTGTGTCCCAGGCACCCGCTGTTTTTTCCACATCATGTTTTATTCTTAACCTTCTAATAAGTGTCTCACAAACCTAGCCAGGGCCCCCCTCGATGCGGATGTGGTCAGTGTGTGTGCACATGTGGGCACAGGTGTGGGTATGTGTAGTGACAAAGTCCCACTCCAGGTTACTTCCTGTTTTGTACATGTCACCTTCAGGTGATGTCAGTAACTGTCAATAAAGCGGTTCCTCTGACTTGGTCTTGGCTGGCCTCTTCTTATTTGGGGGGCTAAGGGATTAGAGGTACTTTCAACCTCTGGGAGGTAGAAGCCACAAGGGGACAGTGGCTCAGCATGGAGGCTGGAGGGGTCTCCTGGCTTGCGGGCCTTGCTGAGATAAGAGAATGAGGGTCTGGGAAGATGGATTGGGGGTTTGTGACCCCCTGGATGGACCAACTCAAGCCCCACCACACTGGCTGCTCTCTAGGGCAGAAGCAGGAATTTCTGGGCTTCAACCTGAACCAGGTCTCTATGGTCTGACCTGCCTCCCTAGGTCAGATGCCCCGGGTGGCCTGCAGGGGGACCCTGGTGCCTTCTTCCACTGAGCTGAACTTCAGAGGCAGGGGAGGGGGAATGTTTGGGGAGACCTACCTCAGCTCCCCACAGTCACATCCTCCAGGTCCTCCCCTATTACCAGGGCACCAGGCACTGCTCCCGAGTGGCCACTTGGGCAGGCAGACAGGCCTTCACAGATGCAGAGACTGAACACAAGCTCAGCTACCCTTGAACTGTCCCTCCCAGGGGCCAGCCTGGGCCTCCTCAGGCCTTCACAATGGTGAGAGTGCTCTGTAAGCTGCAAGTCTCCCAGGAGCATGACAGTTTCCCTATGGCAAGGGGCAGTATGTCCCTGAACCCCCAGCCAGGGTGAATGCTAGAGGGGGCACCTGCACAGGATCCCATCCTTGGAGCTGCTCAGTAGGATTGGGGTCCCAGGCAGTGCTGGCTGCCTGTCCTCTCTCTGCTCAGGGAGGCCTGCCCAGAGGCTGAGTCCAGCCATAGCCTCTTCCAGGAGGCCAGCTCCCTGCTCAGGCTTGCTCTGATGTGCCCCTCCCTGGACCAAGCCCTATCTAGCCCCTGGCCCCACACTGCTGGGAAGTAGGTGGTCAGGTTTGCCCTACTCCACAGGATGTTATCTTTTCCTTCAGGAAGCCCTCAGCACTGGCCCAGACAGTTCCGTGGCCCCTCCAGGGCTGGGAGTTCAAGGGAGAGAGGAAAGGGCTACAGAAGAGGTCCCTCACAGGTCCCTAAGAGGGAGGACCTGGTAGGGAGATATCTAGCGGGGAGGGAGTCAGTTAGGGCCCAGCAGCCCTGAACCTTGTCCAAACCTGGGGCAGGAGTGTGGGGCCATTATAGGGCTTGTGGGGTCTCACAGGAAGCTTGGGTCTCACACTTATCGCTCTTGAAGTAGATAAAAAGGGTTGAGGACACCTAAGGAGCGTGAATACTGCCAACAGCCTAGTCCCAAGCACCAGAATGCTTTGCTCTCCAAGATAGAAGTGAGAGGGGAACTCTGAGGGCTTCCCCAGCCCATGGAGTCAGGGAGAACCCCCTGGCCTGGGAATGGCTTCCACCAACTCAAGGCCATAAGCAGCCTGAACCCCATGGTGCTCAGAGCTGAACACCTGGGGACCCAGGAAGTCTTCCCATAGCCAGTGGCTCCCCACTCCCCATCCCAAGTGCCAGAGTCAGCAGCACACAGAAGGGCCCCTGAGAGCTGAATGGTGCATTCATGGTGCTCTGGGACAAGCTGGACTACAGACCCAGGGTCAGCAGTCCACAGATCCCTTTTGCTGAGCCCTGTCCATTCAGTATATGAGGGCTGAAAGGTGACCCACCCAAAGGGATAGAACTGAGGCTAAGACCTCCACTTCCTCCCTCCAGCTCCCCAGGTGTCCAGGAGAACGCCTACCTTCCTGCCATACCCATAAAGTTTCAGCCTGACCAGACCTGGGTTTAGATCCCTGGTCACTCCCACTCGGTGACCTGAGTGGCTCAGCTAACCTCAGGAGACACTTGTCACTCTTAAAGTAGATAAAAAGAGTTGAGGAGGCCTAAGGGGCGTGAGGACTGCCAGCAGCCAACTCTCAAGCACCAGACACTCTGCCTGGACTGGCTTCATCAGGGTGCAGCCACCCAGGGAGTAGGCATTTTCAAAAGAGCCATTGAACAGATGAGAGCCTGGGGTCCAGAGAAGCTCAGGAACCTGTGCAGGGTCACAGCACCGAGAAAGGGCTTTTGGGGGAAAGATACTAAACTGCATGCTGCTTCCAGGTAGGCAAAGGCTGCAGCCAGCTGGCTGGGCCCTCCAGAGGTAATAACAAGGACCACAAGATGGCACTTTATCTTGGCTGCACGTCTTCACTAGGCCACCACCACCACCAGGTGGCGAATGACACTGTTACAGAGGGGCCAAACAGTCCCCAGAGGGCCAGAGTGCGAGGGCCCAAGACACCAGGCCCCAGCGAGGTCCCAGCTGTGGATGCTCTGATGCTAGGAGGAAGGCTGGCAGGGATAGAATGTGACCTTCCTGCATCCCTGACCTGACTCCACAGGCTCACCCTCCCCTTGCCACAGGCTAGCCTAGCAGCCCACTCTGGAGGCCAGGGCCAAGTTCAGACCCCAAGGCCACCCCCAGCCACTGCTGGGGACTGCTGCCTGCCCATCAGCTACCCCTTCTGCCAATACAGGCCATGCTGGTTCCACAGGACCTGCCCACCTGATCATCTGCCTGAGATGACCCTGAGCCCTCTCACTCAGCCCAGCCCCTACCACTCTCAGGCTCCCAGTCCTTGTCTTCCATCCCCCTCCAACCCTGCTCTAAAAATGTCATCAGTTTACTGATGGCTGGAATCCTCCTCCCCATTCTAGTCCCTCTGCCTGTCCCCTGTAGCCCAGAGCCAGCCCAGGCTGCAATTCTGCCCTATCCTTTCCCTTCCCACCTACTCTGATGGAGTCCCTGGCCCTCCCCTGGGCCACAGCCCAGCAACCCAGCTCCTGCCCTCCAAGTAGCCCACTGCCCAAGCCCTCTTGGCTGCAGGTCCTCACCTGCCACCAGCTTGTACCAGACTCCCAGCCCTCCTTCCCCCACTAGCTGGCCCCTCCAGGGGATCATCCTGGAAGAGCTGCAGAACTAGGGACTACAACCATGAGCCGAGCATGTGACATCAGGCCAATGACCAGCCCTGAGGGTGTCTACCACTGCCCTGCGCTGTCCTCAGGGCCTCAAATCTGGCTCTGTGGAACCCATCCTACTCACAATGTAGCCAGGAGATCTCAATAGTGAGTGGCAAGGGACAGAACCTTTGAAAAACAAATCTGACTGAGGCAAGTGTGGGGGTAGGGGGCACAGTCAGCTGGAGATGCGGGGGACACCAGAGGGTAGAGGCCAGGCTGGAGGTGGAGGAACCTCCCAAGGAAAAAACCACCGGCTCTGCCCCTAGTCTCAAGACACAGACAAATGCTCAGGACATTAGTCTGTTGGCACAACCATGGGATGGTGAGGAGCCAGAGGTCCAGAACCTCAGGTTCCAGCCAACCCCTGCAGGAAGGGGGTCAGGGACACATGGAATTTCCATGGAAATTTGTTTCCAAAAAGGCTTCATTTCAGCATCTGGGAAATACAGAAAGTGGGGCTGCCTGGAGGAGAGTCCAAGGTCTACTTCTTGTTAAGCCACTGACCATTGGAAGGGCTGGGGGCAGGGATTGAAGCCACAGTGGCCTCACCCTCTGAAACAGAGTCACATTAACTACCACAAGAAAAAATGGGTAGGAGAGAACTACATGAGCCTGGCACTGCCCAGCCCCCACCCCACACTCGCTCCCCAGAAGGGCAAAACTCACATTCAAGACAGAGGTGTCCAGCTGTGATTTCCAGACAAGAGGGGTACCTGTCCCCAAGATAGCAACATCCAGGATGGCAGCCAATGGGGAGGAGCATAGGTGGTGGGGAGAAAGAGGAAACCAACCTGTCAGATGGCCTCAGAGGCTGGCCAGCAAGGCACCTGGCAGGGGGCTCATAAAGGGAAGGAACAAGGCCCATCGATGCTCTGCCCCAGCGGCCCTGCCAGCCCCTTCCCCACCTCCTCCTGCAGAAATGACTACTACTTCCAAGGTACCAGGCACAGGGCTGGGTGCTGGGAGACCGGAGGAGGCAAGTCAGGTCTTCTGTGGTCTATGTTCAAGTGGAATGTCAACAAGCAGACCAACAGCATTGGAAATGTCCTAAGGAAAAGGGGGAATGATGGGGCATCTCTGAGCAGATGAAATTCCAAACAAGCCCTGGAGATTGGCGGGAGGAGCCTAGGCAAAGAGTGGGGAGACCAGGGGAAGTCCTGGGCAAAGGCTCAGAAGCCCGGAGGGGCTGGGCATTGCCAGGGTTACAGGAAGTCAGTGTATGTGAAAGGAGAGCAAAGGAGAGGGAGCAGGAAGTGCAGAGAACCTGCTCCTTCCAGCAGCCATCTGTCAGGCTAAAGGGCTGCATTTAGTCTCTGCCCATCCTCAAACCCCCAAACTGAAGGCCCTCCAGCTGCACAAATCCCCTCTGTGGAGCGCAGTGGTTGCAGGCCCTGACTTCTCTATTGGAGGAGGACAGGAGGACAGGCCCAGGGGGCCTCACACACCCCTGAGCTGGAAACATATCCTTAGGGGGATTCAACTGGTCCAGGGTGCTAAAAGCGACACAGTGACCTGCCTACCTGACCAACTGCCTGAGATAACCCTGAGCAGGCTACACAGTAACAGCAGCAGGGCCTGACCCTTCATGCATCCCACAAAGTTACCCTGAGCCTGTTCTGGGAAAGTTCTGTACCCCCAACAGCAGGTCCACAGCAGCTGTGGTTAGGGTCCAGCCCCTGCTCGAGAGACACAGCAATCATGTGACCATCAGCCAATAGCTCACAGTCAGTGGGGCAAGGCCAAAAGAGAACCCCCAGGTCAGCTCTGGGAGGGCAGGCCACCTTGGATAGCCAGTGGGTCCCTTACCTTCTCCTCTGCCTGCCTTTCCATCTGGGACCCATTCACTCAAAGTTCCCATGCCTCAGTTTCCCTGTGGGTACTCTGGAGGTAACAGTGCATCCACCAGAAAATGTGAAGCTGGGAATGAGGCAGTGGGTGTTGAGAGCCCGGATCAGGTGGAGGGGGTCTCGTGAACATGGGAAACCTGAGGAGGGTTAGGGAAACAGAAGCAGAGAGGCCAGGCTGCCTGTGTGACCCCAGGGGAAGCACGGGAGAGTCCACTGGGATTAGCAAAGAGGCTGAGAAGAAAAGGGAAGTTGCTCTAAGCTCTTCAACTCAAGGAAGCCAATGCACTTCCTCTAGTGCAATCATGTCTTCCTGTTCCCATTGTCCCTTCAGCAAGCACATGCCACCTCATCCTGGGTTGTGGCCCAAAGACAGGGCCGCCTTGGCATTGACCACAGGGAGGCTCTTCTGCAACAGAGGAAAAGAAGAAGCCAGATTAACAAAGGAAGTGCTGGTCACCCAGGGAGGTGGGAAGGACTCCAGCCTCCTGCAGTCCTCTGAAGGGGCCTGGCTCTGGCTCCTCCACAGGCCTCCACTCCTGTCTGCACAGCTCTGCTGTCTCATCCCCTGGAGGACGGCAGACCATGGGTTGCGTCCTACTTCTGCTGCTGCTGCTGCCAACAGCATCCCTGAAAGCTGGTGAGTGGCCAGGACACCCCTAGTGGGGCTCTGCCTAAGCCACAGAAGGGGCTGGTGGTAATGGCTGGGCATATGCAGAGGGGTAAGTTGGAGAGGCCAGCCAAACTCCCACCCCAACAAGGAGGTAGACATCCCATGTGTGGGTCTACCTCAACCCTTCACCCTCTTTCCTCCTCCAAGCCTAGAGGAGGGCACCGGAGGGACTGCCTGTGGAGGAAGGTGCTAGGTCTGGGGTAATCTTCTCTGTCTCTTATGGTGGCTTGATATTCTCTCCCCTCCCTCCTCAAGGTTACTCAGCAGCATGCAGCAAAGGCTACCTCTATGGGGTCTCCCAACCAGAACACCTCGAGGCCCCCAAGGGTGACTCCATTACAATCTCCTTCACCTTCTGTTACTCCTGGGTGTTAGCCAAGAATCCCGACGTGAGCATATCCTGGAGACGTAAGGAGTTCCATGGGCCATTTTTCTACAACCACACCACATCTTTTATCCATGAGGATTACAAAAACCGGCTGTCTCTGAACTGGAAAAAGGGTCAGAATTCCGGCTCCCTCATCATCCAGAACCTGCGGGAGGAGGATGAGTCTACGTACTTCTGCCGAGTCCAGCTGAATACGAAGGAAGGCACAAAGCAGTGGCAGTCCGTCAAGGGGACCACAGTTTCCATCACCCACAGTGAGCCCACCCCAGCTGAGGCCTCAGTGTTCTTGGAGTTCTCATCCCCTAACCGAACCCCACACTTGCTTGCCCTTCCCTAGGACCCCCTCCCTGCTCCCTGGCCCCTCCCCACACCTCTGCCAACTTTACCTTTGTCCTTCACCATAATCATCCGTAAACCTGAGCTGCTTCTCCAGACTTTGCCCCTCTAGGTCCCCTCCAGATCCAGCCCTACCCAACTCCCAGGCCTCAGCACCCACCAGACTCACCAGTTGTCCTTCCTTTTTGCTGCAAACGGGCCCTTCTACCCCCGCCCCATGACTTCTAGGTGGATTTGACCTAAGATGCAGCTTGCCATTGCTTGATCTTGTGTCTGGGCCCCAGTTACCCCTAGGGTGAGCATGTACCTTGTGAGTCCCCACCGCCCTCAGGTCAGCCCAGAATATACAGCATGTGCACCTCCAGGCCCTGGGAAGCCCCCAGTCTACTAATCTCCCAGCTCCCTCTCTTGCTCGGCTTCCCAAAACCCATCCCTCATCTCTCCCTGCCCAGGCTCTTCTGTCCCCTGTCCTGCTTCCCTCTTCTCCTTCCTCATCCCTCACCATTAGGGAGCCTCCTCCTCTGCCACACACCCCTCCTCCTCTCCCACACACGTTCTAATCACAATATCCCCATCTTGCACCATGTTTTTCTCTTCTGTCCTGGTCACAACGAGGCACCTCTGCAGTGGCAGTAACAGCAGCTCTCACTTGCTAGCTGCACCAGGGCCCTGCCAGATAACTGGACATTTTCTCAGTTAACCTTCACCACGACCCTGCAGTAACAGAAAAGGTCATCTCATCTTTATTTTAAAGTTAGGGAAACTGAGAGTAGCAGAATCTGAACATCTGCCCAAAGTCACGCTAGTGGTATACATGGGATGTGAAGGGACAGTTAAACGGCAGAACCCTGGTCTCCTAACCATCAGCCACACGCCTTGCCTATTGAGTTGGCCCCAATTCGTCTCTTGACTTATTTTTTAACCTAATAATTAGGACCATTCACAGACGCTTCAGTAGCACTCCATAGGGGTGTTGGAATTGGGACCTGTCTGTGTCTGGGGGGCTCTCAGGAGGCCTTCAGGTGGAGGCTATAAGGCAGTACATTGCCTCTAGAAATTTTTTCAGGAATCTAATAATCGACTAAATGGGTTTCCCTTTCATAATGACCCATGCTAGCAAATCTCCATGACAGTGATTAATGACTCCTCCCTACCAGAGCAGACCCAGCCTCCCATGGTGAACCACTGTCCTATCTTAACCACTGTGCTGGTTTTAGAGTAAATAGACAGTTTCGCTACAGCCTTAATTAAGTAAGATAGCTTGGATTTATATTTCCAGTGCCTCCTACCCACTTCCTTAAATGGCCTTTTCTGAGAGATTTTGGGTTTTCTCAGGCCCCTCTTCCTCCTTCTCTAATTCCTGTTTGCTTTTCTCCTTTCTTTGTCTTCTATGAGGTTTTTGCTTTGGTTTGGGTTTGGGTTTTGTGGTGCTAAGGATCAAATCCAAGACCTTGCACCTGCTAGGCAAGTTCAATATCACTGAACTACACCCCCATCCCAACAGTAAGTTTTTTTTTATCAATAAATTACTTTTTTTTTCTTTATTTGTTGGTGCTGGGAATTGAACCCAGGGCCTTGTGCATGCTAGGCAAGCACTCTACCAGAGCTTAACTGGGCCTCGCTAAATTGCTGAGGCTAATTAATTACTTTTTAATTAATCCAACTAACCTAATATTCACACCCATAATTTTAAAAGTCAAAATAAAGAAAATGATAAAAAAGATATGGTTGCTAGGCACAGTGGTACGCCTGTAATCCTAGGGGCTCGGGAGACTGAGGCAGGAAGATGGGAAGTTCAAAGGCAGCCTCAGCAACTTAGTGAGGTCCTAATCAACTCAGTGAGACCCTGTCTCTAGGTAAAATACATAAAAGAGCTGGGGATACAGCTCAGTGTTTAGCCTCTGGGTTCAATCCCCAGTACCAAAAAAAAAAAAAAATGGTTTTGATCCAATTGAAGTACCAGCATGCAAGATATCACAACTGAAAGAATATTTGCAGTAAATATAACTGTTTGTGGTTGGCTTATTAATTTTTTTTACATAACTTTACTTTTATAACCAAATCTAATTGTTTTCATTTGTGAAAATTCTATTTTAAACAAAAATTTCCATCTCCCACTAGAGGTTGAAAATATTTACTTTAAAATTATTCTAAATTTTTGCTCAAATCTTTACATAGTTTCATTTCTTTTCACAAAACATCTTTAAAATACTGAGAACTTATTTTTATATATGGCATGAAGTACAAAACTAAATTGATTTTTCTACAACTAGATTTTTAATCAACTAAATTGATTTTTAAGTAACTAATATATTATCCCAGTCCTTTTGTTGTTGTTTTTATTTTGTGGTGCTGGAGATTGATCCCAGGCGTTACACATGCGACAGTTCTCCACCTCTGACCTACACCCCCAGCAGCAGCCCTGGTCTTCATCTGTGTCACTGATATTTTTCTTATGTCAGTAGCATGCTGTTTTAGTGACACTAATTTTCATGTTTCAATAGAAAAATTATTTCGATCTCAAACACATATTTTTGTCTCAAACACTGTGATATTATGGCCTTCCTATTCTTACACTTAGAGGTTTGAATTGGTTTGCCAAATTCAGGAAAATAAAAAAAAAAAAAAAAAACATTCAGGCTGGCTCAGTGGTAGAGCACTTGCCTAACACATGTGAGGCCCTGGGTTCTATTCTCAGCACCACTTATAAATAAATAAAATAAAGGTCTATTGACAACGAACAAAAGAAAAAAAATGAAAGACACTCATTGGGATATTTTAAAACACAATGGCATTATATCAATAAAGCAATCAACAGAAACTGAGATCAGCATGACATGCCACTTTCCCACCCAGGAACGGGTTCTGTTTTATACCCCTTACTAGACCTTGGCAGTGTTCTAAAAGGTCATGTAAATGTTTCATAGGATGTTCCTCTTTATATTCTCTATTTTCATAAGTAGGTAATATTCTAGGTTAGCTTTTGATATCTTCAACAAGTTTTTATAAAAATTAAAGCATAAATTCTGATCCAGGTGGTAGTGTGTGTGTGTGTGTGTGTGTGTGTGTGTGTGCGCGCGCGCATGTCTACCTTAATGTCCTGTATGCACATATCTACCTTAATGTCGCTGCAGCCTTAATTAAGCAAGATAGCTTGGATTTATGGCAGCATCCTCCCTATTTCCTCCACTCACTCCCAAAATCTACTAAGATGATAGCAAAGGGAACTTTATTAGGCAAAAATACTCAAGAACAAAAATACATGTGTGAGCTAAGTGTCCAAAGGCAAACTTGGGAGGCTGGAAAGACTGCTTAGAACTGACTCAGGAGACCAGAGTTGCTGAAGCCAGCAGAAGGGAAACTCAGAAGATACAGCACAAAACAACAACAGTTCCAACCCAAAATCCCTTGAGGGTTCTATAATGCCAACCCCAGGTATCCCAGAAAGTGGGAGTGAAGATGTATTTGGAAATTACAACACAGTTGAAAATCTTAAGTTGGGGAAACTCCATTCCTCCCAGGCAAAAAATGGAGGTTTGCTTTCCAGAACAGGTAAACCAGAGGGATTCTGGGGTGAGAAACCCCAGACACAACTGGGCAAAAAGACTGGGGTCTCATCCTTGCACGAAATCCCCCCCCCCACTGATGACTGTTGCCTAGTGTCAGTTGTGCCTGGAAAGCCCAAAGCTAGAGCCCCACTTTTCAACTATGTTTACACTAAACACTTAGGAACAACTCCTTCCAGGAAATGCAGACAGCAAAACAAACAGGAGGGTGAAAAATGGACCCTGGGGGAAGATGACCTCCAGGGAGGAAGGAAACAGGTCCCATATGCAGATCACTGTCTCAATAGTAACATAGGAAGCTGAAAAACCATGGTTGAATGTCTGGAATTCCCAAGGAAAATCGTTTCATTTCATTCATTCACTTAACAAATATAGATTGAGTGCCTATCATGTCAGGTGCTAACTGGGCCCTAGAGAAAGTCATTAAAAACACCCAAAGATAGGACCTACTTTGGAGTGGGGGAAGAAAAAAATGTATAAATGAATTTTGTATGTGAGTCAATTGGTGGTGAAAAAAGCAGAGGAGAAAAAGCAGTAGAAAGAGTGGGATAGAGATTTCTAAGGGTATTTCTTCGTACAGATTGAATTGGGAATGCCAACGATGACTCCAAGGCCCTTGGCCGGAAGCATCTTGAAGGACAGTATTGCCATTTATTGTGGGGAGGGAAAGAAAATGAGGAGGAACAGGTGTGGGAGGAAATGAAGATCTCTGTTTTGAACACTTAAGTCAGTTGTTACTAGACATACAAATGGCAGCATGAGGAGGCATTAAGACATGAATCAGCAGTGCAGGGAGAAAGTTGACTGATAGACAGACTTGGGAGTAATCAGGATATTAATGGGATTTAATATCATGTGACTGGATAAGATCAGTAAGTGGTGTAGAGTCAGATGTAAGCTGGGCTGTCTGGCTTCTCAGCATTTAGCATTTTTTACTCTCTCCTTATATGAACTCCTGATGGTTGCTCCCCTACCCATATTTCCCAACTAGTGAACAAGATTCAAAACCCTCACCCAGAAACCCCCACTTCTCCAGTGGAGGGTCTGCTTATTTTTCATCTTTCTCCAGTTGCCAAGACCACCATGCAAACTCCCATCAGCAAAACCTCCAAAACCACGACTGGCATAGAGGTCACAGAGAGCAAAAAGAGATCAGGGTCTCAGCCCCTGAGTCTGGGAGCTGCAGTAGGAGTGGCACTGGCCATTGCTGTGTTTGTAACTGCAATTTTGGCATTGATGGTCTTCCTCAGGTGGAAGAGAAGAAGAGGTAAGCTTGACCCTCTGCCCAAGCTTCCAAATTGGGTGATCCTTAACATTCACCTGCATCAGAATCACTGAAGGTGCTTCTTAAAAATGCAACTCACTGTGGGGCTCCCCTCAAACCCACCAAGTCAGGCTCTGAGGTCTGAGCTTGGAAATCTGCCTTTTTATAATCCCTACAAGTGGGATCAAGTTCTGAGAACCATCAATCCCTGTCTACACAATTGGGTCATCTGCCAGTTCTTCTCACTTGAAATAGTCATGTCTCATCAATTCTTACCTTTTGGTTCATAGAGAAGGGAGGGCTTACCCTGGGAAAAGTAAAGGAGAGAGCAGAAGGAACAGAAAGTTGGATCAGCTCAGCAAGGATTGGTCCAGTGCCCACTTTCCAAAGAGCCTGGTTTGAAACTGGAGAATCAAAGTGGGTAGAGTGGAGTCAGCTTTCAAGAAACTTAGTAGTAGAGGTGTTGGTGATGGGAGAAGCAAGGTGGGGAAAGATCACAATCCCATTTATTATAGAATCAAAAATAAAATAAAATACTTGGAAACAATGTACAAAACATTGTGGAAGGGCTGGGGTTGCAACTCAGTGGTAGAGCACTTGCCTAGCATGTGTGAGGCACTGGGTTCAATCCTGTGGACCACATAACAATAAATAAAATAAAAGTATTATAGCCATCTACAACTAAAAAAAAATTTTAAAACATTATGGAAAGAAACTAAAGAAAGCACAAATAATTGGAATGACAGCTCATAACCATGAATTGAATTAATGTTAAGATGCCCCATTACCCAAAGGAATCTACAGATTCAGTGCAATCCATGTCAAAATCCCAATGGCATTACTTTCTGAAATGAAAATTTCATCCTGAAATTAGAATTTCAAAAATCACCAAATAAGTCAGTCATGGTGTGCACTCCTGAAATCCCAGTGGCTCAGGAGGCTGGGGTGGAAGAACGGCAAGTTCAAAACCAGCCTCAGCAACTTAGAAAGACCCTGTCTCAAATAAAAAAATTAAAAGGGCTGGGGATGTGGATCATTGATTAAGCACTTCTGGGTTCAATCCCTGGTACTAAAAAACAAAAACATTCCAAATAGCCAAGTGTGGAGGACCCACACTTCTGGATTTCAAAACAATACAAAGCTACAGTAATCAAAATAGCCTGGAACTGACATAAAGACAGACATTGGAACAAAATAGAGAACCCAGAAATAAACTCTTGAATTTACAATCAAATGATCTTCAACAAGAGTGCCAAGATGTCTAAGTAGGGAAAAAGAGGACCAACTGAGAGTTAAGAGGAATGGTCCACAGTGGCAATAGAAGTCTTGAACACAATTCCAACCCTAGGGCTGAATCTGCAATGGGAAGAAGCAGCCAGCACTAAGGAGAAAGTGCTAGAAGATGTTTTTGTGAAAGGAAGGAAAGAACAATGGAGGAAAGCAAGGAGGAACATAGGAGTGGGCAAGAAGTTCAAGGGGGAAGAAGGAAGTAAAGTTTGGAGATAGGGCAAGGATGAAGGGGCAATTGACCAGAAGAGCTTGTCTTAGGATTTGCAGTACAGGACAGTAAGAGGTGAGAGCTGGTTGCAGAATGCCAGCTGAGTCCCAGGCCCTTTCCTGGCTTTTGGGGCAGAACTTCTCTGCTACCCTAGTTCCTTGAAAGATTGTCTGAGTGCAGGACACAGCTGAGAAGGTGGGATGGAGGATCATCATGGATGTCACACTGACGTGCTGTTGGTCTTCCTACAGATCAGCCTACCAAAGCCCAAAGCCCAGCCAGGTGAGTATTTGTCCTCCCAAGACTTGGGGAGAGGGGCTGGTTTGGGAAGTCTCCTTGGGAAAACCATACAAGGTGCCTGTTACAGCCACCCTCCCATCCCCGACTCTTTTGTCCTCCAACAGACCAGACTCTTTACCTTCACAAGCTTTATCCCCTGATAATGACCAGAATGCACAGGCTTTCAGCTATTCTCCTATTCAGAACTGCTCCCTCCAGTCTTTCTCCTGGATCCTCTTTCCTTCCCTCCTTCATTTCTAGGCTGCAACTTATGTTCATCTGGTTTCCCCTCAGACTTGAACATGTCTTCCTGGACACATCCAGCTCCCCAGATCCTCTTGTCATTCTTGCTGCCTGTCCAGTCTGTCCTTTTCCCCTGATGAATACCCCCATGAACCCCAGGCATCCTCTGCCCCAGCTCACCATCTCTCTCGTCCTTTCCTCTTCATCCTCCCATTACCATACTTTCCCAGTTAAGTTCTCTATCTCTCTCTTCTCTCCCTGCCCAGCTGCTCTTCATCCCCATCTCCAGGTCCCTTCTCCTTCCAGAGACCCAGCCTGAGCAAGGGCCCAGAAAACCTGAATTTGTTCTGTTCTCCCAGTTTTAGCCAAGGCAGTACCCTCCCTACCTCTCCTAAGTGCCCCCAATACAAGCAGCTTCCCTCGAAAACCCACCTTTAGTTGGTGCTAAGACCTCTGCTGGACAGCCCCACCAAGGGCTCTGATTCCTCTTCCAGGCAGTCTCCTTCTGGGGGGCCTAACACCATCACATTCATCCTGTGTACCAGGGCAGATTGTAGTGCCCCCCAAAAGGAGAACCAGCATGACTTGACTCCCTATGCCCAACCTCTAACCTACTTCTCAACCTTTTGTCCCCATGCAGTGAACGCTTCTCAAATACTGAGGAGCAATATGAGAATGTTGAGTATAGAGGTAAGTCCTACCATCACCATTCCCAAGCTTCCCAGGCCCTTCCTTCTTCCCCCAAACACCTGCTACCTCCACATGCACCACCTCTGTGCTCTCCCCCATTCTGTTCCTCACTTCATCCCTCCCATGTGACCTGCCCATAACCTAACGATACTGGGTGCCACAGCCCCTATCATTTGTCCACCTGTCTGCCATACCACTTGCTCTCAGCACTCCTTGGTTTTCCCCTCCATAGGACACAACATACACTTGAAAGTGAAACCTGAGGAAAGCAACTCAAACTTGGCCCTGAAGGAGGTAAGGGGGATTTGGAGAAGGTAGTATGCAAGGAATGGAGGGCCTGTGGTGTAGGCAAGGTACTCAGGATGTAGGTCTTTGCTTTAGGAGAGGAGAGCCAGGCCCCAACATGACTTGACTCCCTATGCCCTATACTCCCTATAACCTACTTCTTCAGAACAGAATATAGGTTCTTTTCCGGGGAGTCTCCATTCTGGGGTCTAGGCCCTTCTCTCTCCTCCAAGGGACAAGGCCACATGATGAGCTGGTGGGTTCAGCCCTTTGGCATCATTCTAACTTCTTTTTCCTGAGACAAGTTGGTTGCTGAAGCCTTGGTTTGGGGAACTTGAAATTTTTTCTTAAGGCCTAGATGCAATGAGAATAAAGTTCAGAGTCCTATAAGGCAAGATTATGCTGGCTTAGTAAAATTCTAAATACCTATGCAAAAAAAAAAAAAAAAAGTATCTGTAGAAAAGATCGCAGTATAAAGAACATGGGCTTTTGGGTCAGAAAAAGTTGGATTAAAGCCACTAACATCCTCTTCTTTTGGTTCTCACCCAGGAAGACAACATTGTCTATGCCTCCCTTTCCCTCTCCAACTTGACCTTGCCAGGAGCAGCTCCTAGCCACACTCTTCATGGGGGCTCCCCGGAAAAGAGCCTATATTCTGTTCTGAAGACCTAAAGAGTGGGGTTGAAATGATGATCTTAGATTCAACTATGCTTAGGGCTGGAGTTGTGGCTCAGCGGTAGAGCACTTGCCTAGCACATGCAAGGACCTGAGTTCGATCCTCAGCACCACATAAAAAATAAAAAAAATAAAGAATATTTTAAAAAAAGAATCAACTATGCTTCCAATGGGAAAAATCACAGCTTCCAATTACTAAAACCAGACAACTCAGAAATCAGGAGGTTTGAAGGACACAAAGAAATTGGTACAGCCATTTATAGTCAAGCCACCTCCTCTAGAATTTTTTTTCTCAGTGACTATCTCAGGCCAGGAAACACAAATCCCCAAACCCTGGTAGCCACCACAGAACCAAGGACTGCTTCTGATCTAACCATCATCTCCCCTCACCGTAACCACTAGCATTATCCTGATTATTCCATCACCTCATGAAAACATCAATCCTACTTAGACCATGTGCCCATTTGAGGCATGAAGAGATAGTTCAAGTGCTTTCCCAAGGCTATAGAGCTGGCTAGTATCACTGAGCCAGGATCTGAACCCAGACCTACCCTTTTGGAGGTTCTCCCAGGACTCAGGTCTCACTGCCTTCCCCAGCTCCTATGACATGCAAGCCTCCCATCAGAGGCACTGATATGCCACAGTAACATGTGGAAGGAAAGAAGCCAAAATGAAGCACTGCTTAGACAGAAGCCAAACAAATCACATCAGTAACCTGCTTTATTAACACATAAACTGCACAACTGACTTGAACTTGTAGCCAACTAACAACCCCCAAATTATCAACTGCTCAGGGACCTCCCAAGAGACTCTTTCCCCTGCTGCAGAGATAGTAGGATAAGAGCAGAGGACTACTCCTCAAAGAAGGCTGCAGGGAACCCCTCTGCATCCTCTCCATGCTGTGGCTCCCCTTGCTCCTTGGCCTCTCCTCCAATATCTTCCATGAGTTGCTCCAGGTCCAGGTCACTGGAAGCTTCATCTCCAGTGGGGATACTTTCAGCCTCCTTAGTCAGTGGTTCCTGGGGTCTAGGCCCTTCTTTCCCCTCCAAGGGACAGGCCACGTGATGAGCTGGTGGGGTCAGGCCCTTCGGCATCATTCTAACTTCTTTTTCCTGAGACAAGTTGGTTGCTGAGGCCTTGGTTTGGGGAACTTGAAATTTTTTCTTAAGGCCTAGATGCAATGGGAATAAAGTTCAGAGTCCTAAAAGGCAAGATTATGCTGGCTTAGTAAAATTCTAAATACCTATGCAAAGAAAACATATCTGTGGAAAAGATCGCAGTATAAAGAACATGGGCTTTTGGGTCAGAAAGACTTGGATTAAAGCCATGGATATCCATATGCTCAACATGGGTCTTAAAACAAATTTTAAACTTTTTGAGTTTCAGCTGTCCTATATTTAAAAGGTCAAATATCCAGTCATAAAGCTACAGAAATAAAGAAAAGGAACAAGCAGGAAAGTACCTATCTAGCCAGTCTACAGTAACATTCAATAAACATTCTCTTCTCCTCAGTATTCTCCCCTCCCTGGAATCAATCAACTCAAAACCCATCATGCTTTCATACTGTGTGTGCCAGGTACAATGTGAGGCATGCGCTTTCATTCTGATTTTCATTCCTTCTTTAATGTAATGAAAAGCTGTAGAATTTTTCAGAAATGATCCTGGAGAGGATATGCAGTTATGGACCTCATTTCTCCAGTGTTTTATACCTTGAGCCTTACCTGGCTGGTCCAGATCAGAATTCCTTTGTCCTTCTTTCCTTCCCGTTTTGGGTGCAGGAGGCACTATGGATTCACTGCCCAGAGGTCTCTTCACTATCTTCTTTTTCAGGGTCCTGTGTTGTCTATCTGCCATGCCTGCATCACCCCAACCCCAAAAATATCAAGGACATTTTTTCTCTCTCAATAACAACTTGGAAAGGGCAGACTGTCTCCCGACATTTAGCCTCTGCCTTGCTCCACATCTGCTTATTCTCAATCTAGTGAGCTCTCTCAGTGGCTTCCAGTTCCCCATCCCGCTTGGGTTTTGTTGTTTTTTTTTTTTTTTACATCCCCCCCCCTGCCCCATCTTCTCCTTCTCTTCACTGTTCTCCTGAGAGTCGGCCTTCTCTAGGAAGCCATCCTTATTGGCTAAGAATTTAAAACTTCCCATCTTTAACCTAACATTTTATAAAACACAGAAATGAGGAACCTACAGTTTCTTCCCTGATACAATCAGCTAGTCCTGCCTGTGTTTTCAGGTCTTGGAGCTGAAATAGATGGACCCAGCTACCTGAAGACTCCTAATACTCTCTGCTTCTGCCTTGCCTTAACTGTGAGACGCAGCCCCTTTCCAGCAGGCTTGCTTACGTCTTGCCTTGGGCTTTTTTGAATGTGTTTTGGTTGGCTTTGGTCCAGGCATAGTTGGATCCTGTGAATAGAATAAGGGAAAAAAAGGATAAATTCAGTCATATAACCGTCTTAATAGACAGGGATGTTGTAGAATAGCGGGTGGGTTTTAGGGAATCAACGGTCACCTTCCCATTTTGTTTGGTATTAGTCAATGCAAGGTTTTAATACATAAAAGAAGGAAATAAAGCTAGGTCACAAGCATGGTAAAAGCTGATAAATTAAAAATTAAAAATAATTAAAAGAGAAAGTGAAAATCTATATTTCATATTCCTGAATATGAAATATGCTAAGTAACTGAGTGAATGAATATCCTAAGGGTCCACAGAGGAAAGAAAAGAATAAAAAAGCAATCTGCTCTTCTCTCAAATTTCTCCAGAAAGGACCACAGAAATATGGTATAAATTGAGATTTTAATAAAAAAATGTTCTAGAGATGTGAGAAATTGAGGGAACAAGGAGGACTGCAGAGAGCCTCCCTTGGTGGAGACCTCTAGGACATAAGACCAGCCAGCTGGTCTTCCCTGAGACAGAAATGAAATGGATAATAGCAAATGTAAACCCATCACAACCAGTTCCTTACAGGACTCTCCTAAAAGGCTATATCCTGATATAACCAATATTTAAAGCTAATCTTACTCTCTTCTCTTCTTTCTCCTTCTCTATCTCTGATTCCTCCTCTTCTTTTTCCAAGTAGGACTCTGGGCTATTAGCCCCAGAAAGTATTAGGTCTAGAACAGGAAAAGAAAAGAAAGGCTAAATAATTTTTACAAAAAAAGTTGGTGAATTATGAAGCTGATGCCAGAGAATCCATCTTCTAACTCTGCCTTCTGTGTCCAAATGATATTTTCCTCATAAAATTAGTTCCCAAATATCATGATTCCACCCTCTTCAAAGCTCATTACTATCCATCTACATTCTCTTTTCACCCTCTTTTTCCCCATTCTTCTCTCCATCCATCCGTCGATCCATCCTGAATACTGGATCAATGAAATTCACAAGAGTCTCCTATTACAGAATCCAGAACCAAGCTTGAGCTGCCACTTTCATGGAAGAGTCTCTCCCCTTCCTCTTCAGCCTCCCCCTCCACTTCTACCTTTTCCATTCCCACTGCTGTCAGATCCACCGTAACGGCTCCAGAAACCAAATAAGTTGACCCGCTCCTGAGGGAACCAAGAAACAAAAACATCATCCACTATCTTCCTGAGGGAGCCTTTGCCCTCTGTCTTCTAAATTTTATTTTATTTTTTTTAGAGAATTTTTAATATTTATTTATTTTTTTTTAGTTTTCGGCGGACACAACATCTTTGTTTGTATGTGGTGCTGAGGATCGAACCCAGGCCGCACGCATGCCAGGCGAGCGCACTATCGCTTGAGCCACATCCCCAGCCCAATTCTAAATTTTAGTTCTGACAAAATTTGTATTCATTTTCCACACCATTTTCACTTGAAATATTATATTAGGCCTATCTGGACTTTTATAGAGATTAACTGTAATCTATTTTCCCAGTTTATTCATAATTCAACAAGTAACAGGGAACGAGAAATTCAGTTCGTCATTCTCAACCCCACCCTTACCCCCATAGGCAGAATCTGAGACTGAAAAACTCTCAGATTAAAAGAGATTAGGGTACAAATATCTGAGACTTGAAGTTAAATAGGGAGGTAGGCTGACCCCTACCACAAACTGTGTCTCTTTGGGCTGAGAGAAGATCCCACTTGTTCAAGGACATGGGAAGAAATGGATGACTTCAGGAATCAAGGGAATCTGGTCTCAGGAAAAAAGCAGTTCTAAGATAACAACTATGGAATGCAGTGGGGAGTATGGTTTTCTTTGTGTCTAAGTCCCAAATAAAAGCAAGTATGTGATCTGAACACTCTCCCACCCCAATGTTGATCTGTTCTGCCTTCTGAGCCATCATGATGGCTGCCACCAATTTCTGGCTGTAGTCCTTATTCCTGCACTTTTTCTGAAATGGAAGAAGATTACAGTCAATAATAGATACTGCTTTAAATATCAGTCAATAATAAATATTAGAGAAGTGATCCCAACATGCTGCAACCCACCAGACAGTATTTTAACTATTTGTTTCCAGTTATTGATATGACACTCCTCTGTTCTCAGTCTTCTGCACTCAGAAACAGCACTCCTCTTCCTTCTAATAAACCTCTCACCAATTCCTAGAAAATTTTTCAATTGACATTTTGGTCTCCAAAGTGAATGTAAAGGAGTTTAGGTGATCTCACTTTTAAGCTTCTCACAAGTTTCTTTAGATACAACTGTTTGATTTAATTCTGTTTCCTTTTCTAAGACCCCTGAATTGCTGGGCCTTTGCTCATCTTATAGCCACTGGACACAAAGTAACTCTAAGAAGGAAATATGACATACTTAACCCAGAAAGGCTTTGTGCCCCAGAGACATTTGGCAATGTCTGGAGACAATTTTTCGTTTGTCATGACTAGAAGCAGGGTCAGGGGCAGGGCTAGATGCCAGAAGACCCCAGGGATGTTGATAAACGTTCTATAGTGCACAGGACAGCCCTCCACAACAAAAGATTATCTGATCCAAAATGTCCACAGCACTGAGAATGGTAAATCCTAAATTAATCTGGGCCCTCATGTCTGTCAGTCCTGATTTGGCTCAACTGTAGAGTACCTTCACCTTCAGGAAGGTCCACTATCTGCAAGCAGGGAAGGAGACTGAAAAAAAATTGTTACCTTACTGCAACCCAGCAAAAAGAAGAGTGCCTCGTGCATAATCTTACCCTTGGCATGACTGATCAGACCAAAGACCATCTCCAGACAGTTTCCCCTGGGAGCAGACTACACTTAATAAAGGGAAGATTTTTGTCTTCCAGTTCCTTGTATCACAAGAGACACCCCCCCACACACACACACACAGGTTTGCTCACCACTCCTGCTAGCTCCAGGGACAGCTCCTGGAAATTCTTTAGCATGTTGACTGGGATCCAAGCACGAGAAACTGTTTCTCCAAAAAATGTCACGTGGTATTTAGACTGTAATAAAAGATAGTCTGTTTGGCTCTTGACCTCTCTACTTTTCTCCTCTTGCCACAAGAAGTGGAGAAAGATAAGGGGACTTACAAAGAAGGTGTTGCACTTCATATGTTCCCTGAAGTCTGAATCCCCTACTCCACCTCATCCCACTATTCCTCCATTTTGACCTCAGGAATTCTAGTCAAAGCATCTTTATCAAATCAAAAATGCCCTACAAATGGGTAAAGATTTAATTAAACACAAGTTTATTTCTTGGGGTGAGAACTTACCTCCATATTCCTAGCTCTAATTAAGGTCTTTTTTGTACTCAAGTCTGCTGCCTAAATCTATGTTTCCAACTCTAAATATCTTTTAGGATGGATATGCTTGTTTATTACTCACTGGCAGAGAATCAAGATGAGAAGCAAAGAGAAAATATTCCCCCAGGTCAGGATCAGATTCGACCATGCCTGGCCACCTGGGGAAGAGAGACAGGCATAGGGGATACAAAAGAAGACATCAGATAAACAGAACACAAGCTAATCAATATACATGTACAGAAAAAGGCAATACATTTAGTAAACAAAGGATCCAAAAGGTCCCTCATTAGCCCCTCCAGTGGCCACTTTCAAATGACTAAAGTGACTTCCATCAATGTACACAGAAGGTCAGAGTCTTCCTAGTAGAGTTGTCTTACTCTTATGCACATTCCCACAACCCTGAGTACAAAATCTCTAAGGAAGAAACTATCCTAATCTTCCTCATTCTCTTCACTTTGCATGTTCTCACAACTCAATATTTTAAAATGCCTTGGATCCCCCCTCTATTTTCTACCCAGTTATGGCAGCATTGCCAGACCTTTCTTCCTGGAACCTCAAGAAAACACGCTCTTTCAAAACCCTCGAGCTTGATATTTTGTCTTCTCCCTCACCTCATGATTCCCCAACCTATGACTGGGAAAAACAATGCTCAGAGAAAATAATTACTTGCTAAAGATCAGTCTAACTTAAGTTAGACCTTAACTTTGAGAAACCTTAGAAAGACCTTGTTCTTTCTAAGACAAGTACTGTTCCCATTACAAATGTCTGCCATTTCTTTCCCTCCCTGCTTGAATCTACCACTCCCAAGCTCAGGATGGATGTTTTCTCTTTATCACGGTGCCCTACCAGGGGTAACCATACTGCTTGGCCCAGATGATGGATCCTGGGACATAGGAGGCATAGGCCACATCACTCTCACGCCCTGTCCAGATCTCCTCAGGAATATCACAGCGATTATAATCCAAGTCTGCCAAGAGAGAGAAGGAATGAAGGGATAGGAAGACACTCATGAGGTAGAAATCTAGATGCAGGTTATGAGAGAACAAGAAGAAAGTAGTATAGGAAGCAGGCAGAACAAAAGTAGCACCTGGAGGAAAAGAATAGAGACCCATGGAAGAAATGCAGCCTGAGCCAGGAGAATTAGGAGTGCTACCTCCTGATACTCTATATAGAGATTCCAAACTCCCACTTACAAACCCTGGTGTGACTCTGTTCCCATCCATGGAGCAGTATGAGAGTAATTTCTCAGAGACTATTTTCTCATGTGTAAAATAACTGAGCTAGACAAGATCATCATTATTTCTTCAAAGTAGTTTCAAACATTCTATAATTCTAAGAACATTGGGTCTTTCTCACCTGCTTTCCCCTATAAATCCCATATTCCTTGCTATCTACCAGCCCAATATTCTAATCAGGATTGAAAGGATCAGACCAATACTGAAGAAAATGAAATTCACACAATACATATATTCAGAATTCTAGGCCCTTTTCTTCGTGTAACTTTACAGGATTGTCTTTCTCCCACTATTTATGCCCATAGTCATCTCCACAGGATAAGAAGCTCCTTTCTCCCAGTCACTACAAGGACCCCTTTAGTGTAAAATACACCCATGTCATAGTTAATCTAAGGGATACATATCAGGAAAGAAGGAAGAACAATAAAACTTGAAAAAAAAATATTCTACTTTTTTCTACCTGTATTCTGGTCACAAGACCAATTATCTGGGAGAATTGAAGGGTCAATGTTCCCACGCAGCCGCCTCCATTTCTCACAGTTTGGAGAGGAACACTGGACCCAAACTAAACATTGACCTGTGACAAGAAAAAAAAAAAACTTTCATAAAGGACTCAAAAATAGGTTATTCCTTCTTCAATCCAACTAAAAATCAATGTAACTTTCCCACTCCCCCAGAATCACATCTCTATATAAATCTTACATATCAACTAGTCCAATCCCTGCCCCATGACTGGGAAAAATCAATGCTCAGAGAAGATAATTATTTGCTGAAGATCAGACTAAATTAGAACTTGGAATTCAAGCAAGCAGAAGGATAGTTTCCTGTATTAATAGTTCTTAGATAAAAAGATTGCCTTAGGGATGCGGGTATAGCTCAGCAGTAAAGTGCTGGCATAGCATGTGTTGGGCCCAATGTGTTCAGTCCAATCCCCAACACTGCCCCCCATCAAAAAATAGTTGCCTGGTATTTTTCCTGAGAGTGCTTCATTCTCTGTTGTATGACACTACTGAAAGGTTCTTTTGAAGGGCTAACCAGCCTCCCTTGTGTTCAATATACAGTTCTTATCTGAATCTGTTACCAAATCACAAATTGAAACCTGTAAGACCAACAGCCCTGGGTTCACCCTCCTCCCGAATACACTGATCTAAGTCTAGCACTTCTCTCCCATTTGCTTTGGGCCCCAAAGGCCAAGCCTCCATTTATCCATTACCTTCTAAATTCCCATCTCAGCCTCTGTATCCCCACATCTTGACTTTATGTCCCACACACTTCCCCTCCCAAGAGTGTCCTTTGAAATTCCACAGACTTGAGCAACAAATGTTCACATATACTTAACCTCTGAGCCTCTGCCTCCTTTATGAAGCCTGAAGACATACTAATGACACTCAACCTGACCTCTACCCCAGCCCTCTAAGTGGATTCTGTCCCTTCTCACACTGTCCATGTCTCTCAGGACAGAATGTTGCGCCAGCATCATCCTTACTCCCATTGCTACTATATTTAAATCTCTTCTTCCTTTGAGGTTCTACCATCCTTTCATCTCCCCTGTAAATATGCTGGCATCCAGCTATCTTATTTTCTTCCATTTCTAGACTTCAGTCCAGATGACCACAGGAAAACCACCAAAAAAATCCCCATTCTCTCAGTTCCTTAAATTTTTCCTCCATGCCACCTCAGTAATCCACTCCCACTTCCACATGCCCCAACCAGCCATCTACGGGAATCCTAAACCCTTTGATCCATTTATTCAAATATCTTCTCTGACAAAAAAAAAAAAAAACGAGCCCTGTCTGGGCTGGAGTTGTGGCTCAGTGGTAGAGTGCTCGCCAGGCATGCACAAGGCACTGGGCTCAATCCTCAGCACCACATAAATTTAAAATAAAGATATTGTGTCCAGCTAAAACTAAAAAAAAAAAAAAAAAAAAAAAAAAAAGCCCTGTCCTCTCCTACCTCACCTATTCAATGAGCCCTATAGCAACTTTCTCAATCCACTATCTCCTCCCATCTTCTCTGCTTGGTAACAACCTCTATTCTTCACTCTGAACCAATCACCTTTGGTTCTCTAACACTTCCTTAGACTCTCTTGCAGACATCTTCAGCTGCCTTTTTATCTGTCCTTTCTTCCACCCATGACAAAACACCACCTTGAATGAACCCAGTTTCTTCCTTTTCTGTGCTTACACTCCTGAAACTGAAAGTTGCTAGAGAAAAACCAGGCACGTAGGTATCACTATATTTTCACAATTCATATTACCAACCATTATGTTCCTCTGGTAAGTTCACTCTCTCGTGTGAAAGCAATAATTATTCACAAGAAAATGAATGGAAAGAAACCACTCTAATGATATAAAACTGGATATTTATGGCTTGGGATGAAATATCCAATGACATCAATTTTTTAAAGTTTCTGTTCAAACAACTGAAAGGAAAAGACAATGTGCTCTGAAAAACTGATGTTCACCATATGTGGTTCCAGGATAATGAAGACTGATGTCACAGACACACATTAACAGCATTTCAATTGGCCATTCATTCCATAAACACTAGCATCCTGAGTTCTGTGTTACCTCATTCTCCTGTCCCCTCCCCTCATCTTTCAGACCGTTTCCTCCTCAGTTTCCTTTGCTAGATTCTCCTCATTCTCCATCCAATCTTTAAATGTCACAGTTCCAAAGCCCAATCACGGGCTTTCTTTCCCCACACTATACTTTCCCCTAGACAAGCTCACCCATTCCCATATCTTTGAAATCCACTTTCATACCCGAATTACAGATTCCACCTTGCCTTTTGGCATTGTGTGTGTGTGTTCTGCTGAGAACTGAACTTGGCCATGTGTACATACACTTCCATTGGACTACATCCCCAACCCTGATACTTTTATTTGGAAGTTTCACAAAGATCTCAAGTTTAGTACACCTAACCTTGAATCTTATCCCACAAATGTGTTGTTCTTCCACTCTTATCACTTTCTTTTACATAACTGCTTAAGCCCAAAACCAAACATCTTTGACAGAACCTTTCCTCTCTTCCTGTCCCCAATATCCAATTCATTACCAAGTTGTTACAATTTTATCTCTAAAACTTATCATAAAACTATCTATTTCTTTCTCTCTCTCCATTTTTATCATCCTAATCCCAGCCATGCTACCACTAACTTAGTAATTGGTTGACTCCTCCTTCTTTTCCCCATATTTCAACCACTAATTTATCACTAAAGGATCATTTTAAACATTAATTTGGCCAGGCATGGTGATGTACACCTGTAATCCCAAATACTCAGAAGGCTGAACCAAGAGGATCACAAGTTCAAGACCAGCTTGAGCAATTTAGTAAGACCTTGACTCAAAGTGAGATTTTAAAAAGGGCTACGGACGTAGCTCAGTAGTATAGCACTTGCCTAGCATGTGCAAGGGTCTGGATTCTATTCCCCAGTATCATGCACATAAAAAAAGAAATTAAGAATGACACACTGCACTAAAGTATAAAAATTTCACTATAGCACAGTCAAGGTCATTGATCTAACCACTGCCTAGTTCTTTCCATTTTTCCTAAGGCACTTTCCCACTTCCCTCCCTTGCTCTCTGAACTCCAATCATACTTTTTTTTTTTATTTGGTACTGGGAATATGACAAACTTACCCCTACCTAAAATTTTATCCTACTCTTCACTTGAATAACTTCTTTTATTTTTTTTCAGGTTACATCTGAAATATAATTTCCTTAGAAATTCCCTGACAATCCCAATCTTACTTAGGTCTCCATCATTTCCTAGTGACACTCTTCTTTTCCTTCACAATATTTAGTGAAAATTGTATTTAGGGGATTCACCCCTTTCTACTTTATTCTCCAGAAGACTCTTTTCCTTGGCAATTGTAAGAAACAGAAGGAATGGTTCACTTACAGCAAGAGGCTGACAAATTCACTACAATCATAATTCAACTCACAGGCGCCACCTAGGGAATGAGCTCATATCTGTCAATCTAAAATCCTATCCTGGCGGTAATGAGTACAGAAGAGGGAGCCACATAAACCTAATGACACTGGTTTATTTGGAAGAACTGGAGAGCAGGTCAACAGGGTCTACAGTATACCAAGAATAGTTCTTAACAGGTACATCTAAGTTTATCTGTTCGAATAAAACCAAAAGGGAAAAAAACTCTTAGTTCTCTTTTCAAGAAACAAACCTACCTAGAACACTCCCTTGTGGTGATCTGAGTTTCAGACCACCTGACCATCCAATTAGATTATACTTCCAGATCCTTATTGCTACCATGTCATTGTAATTAGAGGAATGGTTCACTAATCTGGACTATCTTTCTTGTTGGTACCCGCAAAGTCTTTCTAGTGTTTTTTCCAAGTTTGTGCAAATTCTATTATGCTTTTACAATCAAAACAATGTACATATACACATACATATTAGATACCACCTGACTTTTTACTATACCAATCCTTATACTTTGGATTTTGTTTTCTATTATTTTGGGGGTTTCTGTACAAGCCTGTTTTCTCCTAAAGTATTAGCTATTTATGTCTGAATTTTTGAACCTACTAATATATTGTACGATCTGTTTTATTTCTTGTCATAAATATCTAAACGTCACCTTGATTATTTCATATTATACTTTTCATTATCTAACACACAAAAACTGTAATTCTATGAATAAGAGCTATCAAATTTATTCATCACTGTATTTCTAGCTCCTAATGTACATGGCACACAATTAACACACTAATAAGTGTAGTTAAGAAAACAAATAAGGGCTGGGGATGTGGCTCAAGCGGTAGCGCGCTCGCCTGGCATGCTTGCGGCCCGGGTTCGATCCTCAGCACCACATACCAACAAAGATGTTGTGTCCGCCGAGAACTAAAAAAAAAAATAAATGTTGGAAATTCTCTCTCTCTCTCTCTCCTCTCTCCTCTCACTCTCTCTTTAAGAAAAAAAAAAAGAAAACAAATAAGTTGAGGATATAGTTCAGTGGTAGAGTGCATATTTAGCATATGCAAAGCCCTGGGTTCAATCCCTGGAACACAAAAAAATTCATAAAAATAAATTAATCCATATTCATTGTGACTCTGCCTTCAACCCATCCCAAAGGCTAAGGTGTCCTTCTTGGTGAAGGACAAATTCCTTGAATCTCTTCCCATTCCTATCTCAATTTCTCCCCCTCTATAAATAAATTTCCCTTAACATACAAATATGATCAAGTCTCTCTTTTAAAAGATAATTCTAGGCATGATGGCACATGTCTATAATCCCAGTACTTGGGAAGGCTGAAGCAGGTAGATCACTTGAGCTCAGGAGTCTGAGATCAGCCTGGGCAACACAGGAAGACCCTGTCTCATTTGTTATTCATAGACAGATGAATAGATGGATGGATAGATAGAAGAAAGTTATAAAATGAATATCCCTCCCACAACTCTCCCACTCTGTCCATTTTCTCCCTCTTAATTTTCACATGTATACTAACTAAAAAGTGTTTACTCTGCAACTAAATATAACCATCCATACACCCTTACCAATCCATATGATAACTATTATCAAACCCTAATGGCTTCCTAACTGTGATATCCTTGAGTATTTTCAAATCTTTACCCTCTCTGGCTTCTCCATGATAGCATTTGACATGACTAAGCACTCCCTTTTTCTTCAAATTCTTTCCTCCTCTGATATCTGTGATACCACTCTCATAATTTTTCTTCTACCTTTCTGACCACATCTTAGTTTTCTGCCTGGGTACTATCTAAAATGCCTGGTACGTAAGGATTATGTGAATAAATGACTGAATGAATGGAATCTTTCTCTTCCTCAGCAGCATATTATTTAACAAGCAACTGTGAAAGTTAGAGTCTTTGCAGTTTCCTCTAACATTCTAATCCTTGTCTCTCTCCTCCATTTTGAATATTCAGCCCAGGTGGGCTTGCCAAACCAAGTGATAAACTTTGGATAAACTCACCAAAACCACTTTCTTCCCCTTTTTGCTGACCCCTGATCTGAGAATCACCCTGAATTATTTTCTCTGGATGGTCTTTCTCTCTGCACTCATGTCCACCTTGAACTTTGTCCATTTTTTCATCTTCTGGGAAGGTTAAAAAAAAAAAAACATTATGAGGTGAGGAGATGAAGAAAAGAATCTTTGTAGATAGAAAAGGTCAGTGAAAAGAGGAATCAAAGCTCAATAATTTCAAGACTTGGACTGAAAATTCTCAGCCTATTAACTGTCCCATCCTCTCATTTCTTTAAGTATCTAAGTCAGGAATCAAATTGTATCTGACTACACTTACGAGCTTCCCTCTTTCTTTTGCTTAAGGAAAGTCTATTAAATTTCTTCTCAGAAGGTGCAGGAACCAGTTGGGCTGATTTAGATGTTCTTATCTCTGGGACATCTTCTACAGAGGCTGAAGTCTCTGGAGTATGAGGTATCATTTTCCTCTCTCTGAAAATGATATTTTCAAGTGAAAAAGTCAAAAGGAGCAACTTTTGAAAGACCTCAAGGGTGAAAGAAAGATAAAAGATTTCTAGATTTGGGGGTAAGGGTATAGCTTGGTGGTACAGCACACAATTAGAATGAACAAGGAAAAAAATACCAATCCTACGTCCATTAAAGCCACCTGAGGTCATTTTACTCATCTACTTGCTTATTTTTTTCCTCAGCTGAAAGAGGTTTCTTTCCTTAGCTGAGAGAAATCAGTAGAAATAAAATCAGTAGAAATAAAATTATATAATTTTTAATTACATTTTAAAATATTGTAAAAGTACAATTTAAAAATTTAGGTGAGATGAGCATGGTGGTACATGCCTATAATCAGTAGAAACACCATAAATGACTAGATATATAGATAAATCACCATTTCCCAATGTTAATTCCCCATGTTTAACTTGCCTCCCTGGGATAAACTTACCCAACAGCGTTATCATTATCAGTAGCAGAAGCAATGCCTGGTTCTTTGTCTGACTGGGAATTGGTCTGAACACAGGTAGTCTCTGCAAAATTAAGACCAGATCCCATCCCTCCCAAAACAGAATATTATAAGCAGAGAAGTAATAAGACAATCACTCAGTATTTACTAACCATAACATTTGTCTCTTTCCTGTGCCTAGAAGAGTTTACCTTTGGCTACTTGTCATATGATAAAACCTAAATCTTTAAATTTTCAGAAAAAAAAAACTAGAAATCTGTATCTTTCTGCAAGCCTTTCCAGACTGATCTGATTCACTCCAGGACAGCTAGATAATTATAACTTTATTTTGTATATGTAAAAATAATACACACACACACACACACACAAATTATATCACTTTTCCTCAAACCCCTTCTAGGAACAGAAGTATACCTGAGAATGGCTGAAGTGTTAGACCATTCTCCTTAGCCTCAAACTTTATGGAGAAGGCCCTGGGGCCTATACTACAGAGTTCTTTCTTCTAAAAACCAAAACCCTAAGAAGATGTTAAAACATTAAAAACAGAAATATACAAGGATAGATGGAGACTAAATTCTTCAAATCTGGGAAAACAATTTTTCTTTCCTAAGTAGACTGTAAACATATAGAAATGAATTAAAATTGCAGTTTAAAATATTATAAAAAAAAATAAAATAAAATAAAATAAAATATTATAAAAAAGGGCATTTTAAAAATGTAGGTGAGATGAGCATGATGGTGCTGCATGTAATCCCCAATACTCGGGAGACTGAGGCAAGAGGATCATAAGTTTAAGACCAGCTTGGGCAACACAGCAAGACATTGTCTCAAAATAAAAATAAAATGGGCTAAAGATGTAGCTCAGTAGAGTGGTCCTGGGTTCAATTCCCAGTTTTGCCTGCGCCCCCATTTTTTTTTTTTTTTTTTTTTTAGTTTAAGACTATATTCTGAAATCAATCTAATCCACTTTTCTAAAGGTCTGTACCTTTTATCTTAGGTGGGTTAGCCATGGTCCTATTGATAAGGAATTAAGTATTTCAAAGTCTTGTCTAATGTTTCTTTACTTATGAGGAAGAAAGAGAAGAAAAGATGTCAAACTTACACTACTTCTCAGATAAGTCACTTTACCTAACTGAAACCTTTTTTCTCTTACCACAAGCCGAACCCAAGCACTCCTGAAGGGACTTCTGAAGCACAATCTGGACAATCTCTTCAAATTCTGCATTGGTAAGACTTGATTTTCCCTGCAGAGATGAGGGTAAGAAGGGAAAACTGCTTATCTTTTCATAGTTCTTTCCTCTGGCCAGTCAGGAAAGCCTCCTTTAGATGAGGCAGTTAAGTTCACAGGACTGAAGGTATGAAGTCAACATACCTAAGGAGTTCATAAACTTTATCCCAGATGTCCTGGGAATAAAGGAGTAGAAGAAAAGAGAAATGTTTATAATATTTCTGTCTACTTCTACTCCCACTCTAACCTACCTCATTCTATTATTTCATCAAATGCTTTCATCAAAATATCTTTTTGCCTCTTAGGGAAGAAAACAGAAGTTAAAAAAAATAAAAACCACAAATATAATATTGCAACTACAGGATGAAGTTCCCCAACATGAAAAGATTGTTTGTCTAGCCCCAGGGGCTGGGGGCAGAGTAGGAGGAACTTTCCTATGAGAGTTCATTAATGTGACTCATACCTTTTCCTTCTTCTCTGCTGGCTTGTCTTGAGCCTTTCCTTTTTTCTCCTGACCAACCCCTGGACCATCCTCTGTAGTTGCCTTTTCCTCCTTCTCTAACCTGGCTTTTGGTGGGCTTGCCTTGGCTTCTGCCACTGGAGAACTGATCCCCAGGGTCTCGTCTCTGTGTGAGTTGGGGCCATTCGGTATCATGCTATGCAATTTTTGTGTAGGTGGGGCAAAGGGTTTCTTTGATCCCTTCCCACATTCTGAAATTGATCAAATGGAATTTATGAAACAGTCTAACAGACATCGCTGAACACTGTCTCTTTACTAGCCACATGAGAATTATATGGGAAGAATTTTTAATAAATTCAGATTCCTAGGTCTGTCCCTGCCTGTTCCACATCACCCGCCCCCCTCAGATTATGATGAAGTAGACTGAAGTGAGGCCCAGAAATCTATAATTTTATAAGACTAGTTGATTCTGGCACAGTCCCAAATTGGTTTGGGAACCAATTCAAAGGTGATAAAAATATAGGCATATAGAAAGCTGAGTATTCAAGTGTAAATTTTTAAAAATTTGCTTAACTTTGAATAAAATTTTTTGAGAATTTAGCTTCAAAGCACTAGCCAAAAATCTACAAACTATTCAAGGGCCAATCTTATGCTACCTCATCCATGAAATTACACTGATCCTCTCAGGTATAAGTAATATCTCTTTCTTCTGAGCCTTTATAATTCTTTGCACCTCTCAGATAGCACTTACCACATTCAACTTTATGTTATAGATGTTTGAATATCTTTCTTCTCCCTATGAGTTCAGAAATCATATTTATTTCTGCTCAAAGTATCTTTCAGAGTAGAAATTTGAACAGAGTGAACAGAAAATATATATGAACTGAACTGCCCTTTGGTGCAAAGGATGTTCAGAAAGAGAAAATGAGATAAATGTATAAAGTGAACCTCCCTCATTCTTGGCTCACCTTCTTTTTTCTGCAATGTTGTCATCATTCAGCTGAGAAACACAGCTTTCTTTGCCTCTGTTAGAAAAAAGAAATGAACGATGATTCTGATCACTTTGAAAATATTCTTTTAGTTGTAGATGGACACAATACCTTTATTATTTTATTTTTATGTAGTACTGAGAAACAAACCTAGTGCCTCACACACACTTGGCAAGTACTCCACCACTGAGCTAAAACCCCAGACCCTGATTACTTTTTCCTCTCCCTGTTTTCTTGAGTTCAATATCTATTTGCTTGGGAATCTTGACTACATTTCTGCTTTTTTGACAATACTTCTCCCCAATTCAGCAGTATCAATTACATACCAAGGAATAATGAGAATTACTGTTTTAAATACGAGCAAAAATCCTTAGTATTTTTAGTACCTAGAACCATGTTTGATGTAAGGTGGGCACTCATACTAGGTAGCCATTGGAGTGGCAGTGGTGGAAGCATTAGTAGAAGTAGTGTTTGTAGGGCTGACAGTCCTGGGAGTTCAAGAGTGAGCACTTTCCTCCATTTCCTGAAGTTCCACTACATACTTAGAATACAAATAATTTGGCAATTCTCTTATGGCATAGAGAATCCCCTTTTGACATCATTGTAATGTTTGCTTTCCATTTACTTAGATCCTCAGGCCAATGTTTTCCCAAATACTGGACTCTACCCATGTTTGTTTATAGCTCAGAAATATTCATAAACAGCAGAAGTCTTCAGAGAACTGAACCTTCTATCTTACTCTTCTACTTAAAACTTAGTAATAAGAACTTTCAGAACCTTCTTTGATATTCATAGCTATTCAGCAATCTATTCAGAGGGGTTCTACACTACACCAATGTGCTTCATTCTTACTATTGTTATTGCAATTAATGATAATGGTTAACATATATTCAACACTATTTTCTTTACCTTTTATATATTATCTCATTTAATTCTCACAAATCTTAGATACCATTTTATATGTGAAGAAACTGCAGCTTACAAAAATTTAGAGATATTGAAGAATTAATAAACCATAAAACCAGAATCAGAACATGTCTGTCAAAGTTGGTGCTGTTAACTGTGCTGTGCTGAAACCCAATAGTCTAATTCAATGTTTCACCATAATTTTAACACAACATACAGAAAGCATACGTAAGAATACATGTTAAAACATATAGGCTTAAAGCATACACACCATTTTTTTTCAGTGCTGGGGATTGAACTCAAGGCTTGGAGCATGCTAGGCAAGCATTATCCCAAGGACATCCCAGCCTCCTGATTTTGGTGATTGTAACAAACAATATAACTCTAGGAGGGCTTTAGAGGCATAAAGTCTCAGCTCCTCTTTTTACAGAAGAAAAATACACAACATGAGGTAAATGGTTTGCCCAAAGTCTTAGTCTTAATACATATTAGAACTCAGACCAACCCAGACTTTTGCTTCTAAATCCTAAAAACACATCCATTCTACTTAGTGATCTTGTTTCTGGCTGTTGGTTTTGAATTTTGAAGACCCTGGAACTGACACTCAGTTCTTCTAACTACTTAATCTCCCACCACAAAGAGACATAAAGGCAACATAAAATAGACTTTTTGGTTCTTAGACACTTCTGGTTAAAGAATCTGAAGATTTTAAGATACTCAAATGCCAAACTTGTTCAAGTTAGAGTTCCATCATCTAGATCAGAAAGTGAACTCAAAAGGTATTGGGGGCTTGATTAGCATGCACTCCTCATGGCTACATGCAAAGTATTTTAAAATTATCCTTTGATATTTTTCTGTTCCTTTTCTTAATTTCATAAATGTGAACAATTCAGATATAGTTTTCTGAAGTAACTACTTTTCCCTTATATTAAGGAGCACATTTCCTCACTGTGTCCATCTTAACTCATCACCACCAATCCCCAAACATAATTTCTCCAGGGGGAAAAAAAAGGCAAGTAGAAATTTGGGGGAGAAACACTGAAGCAAATTGTTTTCTTTCTTTAATATGATCTTCAGTAAAAGCTAGAAACTTTAATAAGCTGCAAAAGGAATATCTGACCACAAATGAAAATGTGACCATAAATGACAAACATATCTTCTCCTAGACTCCAGAATTCTGAAAAATCTCATGAAAAGTACCCATGAAGATCATTTAAATTATAACAGCTGTACTGAGGGAGGAAAAGTAGAATGAAAATTAATGTTTTTAAGATGACATTTGGCTATTCAAAATGTATGTCTACATAATATGCTTGTTTATCCATAAACTGTCTCTGGAAGAATATATAAAAAATTGATCAAAATGCCTCTGAGCAGTAGATCTGGGTGGATGAGAATGAAAGGAAGCTTTTCATGATACTGCATTATTTCTGAATTTTATAACATACATATTACCAATTAAAAAATTAACTTTTAGAAAAGTCAGGGAATCTCATGAAAATCAAAGGGAAATCAGTAGAGGAAAGGGATCAAAGGAAGGAGGGGAATACTGGGAAATAATATTGGCCAAATTATACTCTTATGCCATGTGCATGTATAAATATGTAAAAAAAAATCCCATTATTATATACAACTGTAATGCACCAATGAAAAATATATTTTTATTTTAAATTCTTCAAATGTAATAAAAAGAATACTTTGACCAATGTAAAAATAAAAACTTTTCTAATATTTAGGTTCAAGTCCTTATCTAAACCTACACAGACCTTTCTAGGCCAAAGTGTTTCTGAAACTCCAAGCAACTGGATAGAATTGTATATTATTATTAAATTAACAAGACATAGCAAATCTATAAGTTGTGATGCTTAAAGGTCCCCTTAATCTAAGGAGAAATATGATGAAGACCATTACTTTTAAACAAGAGTTCTAGCCTGACCAACAGAGAAGAGAAAGCAAAGAAGTGACAACTCAAGTTTCTGCTCCTTGTTTCAGATTAATTTCCTTCTTTCTACAATAACAAATATTGAAATCTGGTTCAGAGAGAAAAAAAGAAATCATAGCTAATAAATATACAAAACATCACCAACTTTCTTCTGAACAGACTAAGGACTCTAGATCCAGGATTAGCATTTCTCTTTTTCTTACCTTAGATGAAAAGGAGATAGGGAAGGAGAGATGGAGATGACAATAAAGACACAGAGACAGTCCCAAAACCTTTACCATAGGAAGTAAAATAACCAGAAAATCCCATAAACTGTATCCCACTCACTCAACCTAAGAAAGGAGGGTAGGGGCCGGGGATTTACTTCAGTAGTAGAGCATTTGCCTAGCACTAGCAAGGGTTTAATTCCCAGCACATGGGGGACAAAAAGAGTAGAGAAGGGAAAAAGAACCAAAAGAACTTAGAACAAGATAATAAAAGAAAACCAGGTGTGGTGACATATGCCTGTAATCCCAGTGACTTGGGAGGCTGAAGCAGGAGGACCAGGAGTTCAAAGCCAATCTCAGCAACTTAGTAGAGACCCTGTCTCTGAATAATATTTTTTTAAAGGTGGGGCAACCAGGGGGCTGGGAATGTGGCTTAGTGGTTGTGCCCCAGGGTTCAATCCCAAAAAGAAAAATAAAGCACTAAAAACTCATAATTAATACTGAGATAAAATTATCCAGCCCAGGCTGCATCCTCAAAATGTAGTCCAAAATCCCTGAGGAGTTCTTTCCTTTTCCAACTAATTATTTGTGTTAAGCTGCATTTTTTTTTCACATACTATTTTTTTTTTTTTTTTTACTTTGGATTGAACTTTACCACTAAGCCACATCCCCAGCCCTTTTTATCCTTTGAGACAGGATCTCCCTAAGTTGCTGAGGCTGGTTTTGAAGTTGCCAGGCTCAGCCTCCTGAGTCACGCCTGGCTTTCTCATACACTTATACCAAAACAAGATATTACAACAGATTGAAACAGATGAGAATCTGGCTGTTTTCTACTAAGCAGACATGAGGTTTGTGAAAATATAAACAATGCCACTCTTCCCACTAAAATGTCTTCTGTTTAGGAAAATACATTTTTCCCAAAATACTATATAGCGAGTTTATGAGTTATTTCTAAGTAAATATTTTACATATTTCAGAGTTTTAATGTCTAATATGTTAACATCAATAGACACAAACCACATAAAAAACTCTTTGGAGCCCTCCATAAATTGAGAACAAAAGAATTCTCCTATCAAAAAGTTAAAGATCTTACCTAGTAAAATAATTTAGTCTTGGCAATATTTAAAAAAAGTTAATTCCGCCTTTTAAGATTCCCTCTTCATATTGTTCCTCCAGTCGTTAGTCTAAGAAAAGCAAATCCTTTAGAATTGTACTTTACCATGGACTCTGTGAGCCTCAGAACTTATTTAAAGGCTGTAAAGTCTCAGAGTCTGAGCTCCCCTGGGCATCACTGTCTAGCAGCACGTGGTTCGCGCTCATTCCCCAGCCGTGAACTGCAGCAGGGTCCATTCTGGGCATAGGTGGGCTCGGGCGCATGCGCGCTCCACAAACCTGATTTTTCAGCTTTTTCACAAGATGAAAAGTCGTTTCCAGGAACCCTTATGCCCACACCAAGTTATTTACCCTCAGAAGCAACTACCCGAACTAAACTTCTCACAGCTTATCAATAAATTCACCGTAAACTACAGCTTCTTAGTTCAGAGGGTACAAAGAAGCGGGGTCGGCCGCTTCTCTAGCGCGATGGCTGGTGGCCCTCACGTTCCTGCTGTGGGACACCCCTCCCCAGCAGCCGTAAACCCCCGAACAGGGCTTTTGGGTGGCTTTCGCTTAAAGAAGCACGTCCCCTGTGACCTCCCAGGCGCCGCGCCACCTCCCCTCAAAGGGCGCGAGGTCGAGCCTGACTGCGGACGAGCTTCCATTTTCCCTTTCCCCTCACCAGTTCTTAGGGACAGAGCCAAAGGTTCTCGACTCCCCTGAGGGGGGACCGGCGACTAGCCGGTCCCCTCCCAACCAAGACTCCCCCAGGGGCCGGTGTCCCCGGGGGCCCCTCCCACCCAGGCCTGGGAGCCTCGCTCTACGGCATACCGCCGGTGCCCGCCACAGGACTGGTCATTTTCGCCTGTTGGGGGTGAGCTGGAGTTTCAGAGGTTCTGAGGAGAAGGGGCAAGAGTTGGTCATCGCCCTGAAGAGAAACCTTCTCCTCAGACACAGGTGCCAAAACTGGCAGCACCTAGCACCTTCATCTACAACTGGAGAGGAGCCAGCTACCTTCTGGGTCGAGGAAGACCTGAAGGTGATAAGCACAGCGTGCCGCAGCCGTGACTCTGCAAGCCCCTACAACCTGGACCTACTTTTTTCCCGCCAAGAGGAGAAGGCGCGAGGACGTGCACAAGCTCCGCCCCCTAAGGGGAGCGCTCAAGACCACAGCACATGCGCAGTTGGAAGTTGCAGCTGCTGCTGAGCGGCCATCTTCCAAACGAAGACCCTAAACTACAAATCCCATAATCCTCGTCGACTTCACTTTTTAAAATAGGCGGCAGCAACAGTGCCTGAGTGTTCTGAAGCACATTTACCAACTCATCTCTTTGCCACACACTGCTTCTTCCGTCAGCTTTTCACACTTATTCTCCCTTCCAGTCTCCGCACTCTTTAATTTTGAGACTATCCTGGGCCTCCATTCCCACTTATACCATCCACTTCTAAAACTGTTGAAAGGGAGACCGGGACATTCATCACCAGGGGAAAACGGCGTCGAATCGCGGTTTCCCAAGGGCTGGGGCAAGGGACCCAAGATGGGCTGAATCCATTTCCCTGCCCACGCTCGCTTTGATACAAGGCGGTGAGAAGTCGCAGGGTGCCCCCGGAGGGCCCGCGTGCGAGCCGTCCGCGGGCCCGGAGGCCTCGAGCGCAGGCGCCGGGTGGTGGGCGGAGGCGTTGGGGTCAGTACGTGGATGTGGAGGCGGAGAGTAAGGCGTGGTGTTTTGTGGTGATCGTGATTGGAGAAAGGCAAATGAGCGAGCCTTTTCGGGGAAAGTTGGGACAACCTTGGCTGTTTCCGTTGTCTTTTTTTTTTTTTTTTTCAGAGAATACTTCCAAGGGGGGGTGAGATAAAATGACATAATCGCACTTTGCTGAGAACAGTTCCTAAGAATACGGTCAGTACACTCCACTTCTCCCCAGTCTCTACTTCATGTTTTCCCTTCTACTCCCTCCGAAGCCCTACTAAGTAGGTGGGCTGAAGGGAGGTGTGCGATCGCCTCATGAATAATTCATGAACACGCCTCCTTTACTGGGAAAACCACGCCCCTCGGATTCGTGCTGACGCACGCTGCGTATACCAAACCTGAGGAAGCGACGTAATAGTTCCCGCCCCCAGGACTGAAGGCGGGGCATCATCTCCAGCACGTGCTGCAGCTACCCGCGCAAGCCCAAAAGGGTGTGCGCAGGCGCTACCCACTAGGGGGAGGAAGGAGGCGGGGTAGGGAGGTTGTCGGGTTTAGAGCCGGGCGGAGACCGCTGAGACTCATTCCTCAGGAACAAGGGTCGAGTGTCAAGGAGACCTTTTCACACCAGCTCCCCCGCCTACAGAGGGGGGGATCGCGCTGCAGAGACAAAGGATATCAGTAGGGCCGGACATAGCTACGAAGGGAAGTAGAGTGCCCGTTTGGGGTGGGGGGCTTCTGGGGGGCTTGGGGGGGCTATATTTAAACTCCCGGAGCCGTTAAGTTGGTTCGTACTCTGATGCGCGCGCAGCCAGGGCGGTGGCGAAGTGCGCATGCGTGGTTCCGGAGGGAGAGGAACGCGCGCCAGCCGTGCGCGCTCGCGGCCGAGTGGTAGTGGCGGTGGAGAAAGGGGTCGGCGCACGCGCTGTTGATTTCTCGGGTTGTCTCGGTCTCGCGGGCATCTTGTTTTGGTCTCGCGGGCGAGTGGGGAGCGCTTCGGGGGGAGGCGCCTGGGCTCAAGGCGAGCAGAGCAGAGCTGCGCGCGCACTCGGGAAAGGGGGGAAGGGAGTAGGGGCCAGGAAGGGGGGGTTAAGCCCCCTGATCCCCCTCGGTACCCTCGACTGGGACGGCATAAGGGGAGGAAATGATCGAGATGGCGGCGGAGAAGGAGCCGTTTCTGGTGCCGGCCCCGCCACCGCCGCTCAAAGATGAGTCGGGCGGAGGGGGCGGCCCCGCGGTGCAGCCGCACCGAGAGGCCGCCTCCGGGGAGCTCCGCGGAAGGACGGAGCGCGGGCCTGGACGGAGCGCACACTCGGCAGGGGCCACGGCCAGCCCCCGGGGTGGCCAGGGGCAGCAGCACCGAGGGGGCGGCCCCCAGGCGCAATCGCACGGGGAGGCCCCCTTGTCCGATCCCCCAGGGCGAGCGGCTCCCCCGGACGTGGGGGAGGAGCGCCGGGGAGGGGGCGGGACGGAACTGGGCCCCCCTGCCCCTCCACGGCCCCGCAATGGCTACCAGCCCCACCGGGCCCCTGGGGGGGGAGGGGGCAAGAGGAGAAATAGCTGTAATGTTGGGGGAGGCGGTGGAGGCTTTAAACATCCGGCCTTCAAGAGGCGCCGGCGGGTGAATTCGGACTGTGACTCTGTGTTACCCTCCAACTTCCTCCTGGGGGGCAATATCTTTGATCCCCTGAACCTGAATAGCCTCCTGGATGAGGAAGTGAGTCGCGCACTCAATGCGGAGACCCCTAAGTCATCCCCACTTCCGGCTAAGGGGCGAGATCCAGTGGAGATCCTCATCCCCAAAGATATCACTGACCCGCTCAGTCTCAATACTTGCACTGATGAGGCCCAAGTAGTTCTCGCTTCACCACTCAAGACTGGTCGCAAGCGGCATAGGCACCGGGGACAGCACCACCAGCAGCAGCAGGCATCTGGAGGGAACGATAGCCATGCCATGCTGCCCACAGCCCCCCTCACCCCCTCACTTCACGGGGAGGGTGCCACACAGCAGCAGCGGCACAGGGGCCAGAACCGGGATGCCCCCCAACCCTATGAACTCAACACAGCCATCAACTGCAGGGATGAGGTCGTGTCTCCCCTTCCATCTGCCCTGCAAGGTCCCTCAGGCTCCCTTTCAGCCCCTCCAACTGCCTCAGTTACCTCTGCACCCTCGTCTTCCTCCTCCCGACATCGAAAACGTCGCAGGACTTCCAGCAAGTCGGAGGCAGGGGCTAGGGGTGGAGGCCAGGGTTCCAAGGAAAAGGGCCGAGGGAGTGGGGGAGGTCGTCATCATCACCACCCGCTACCTGCAGCAGGCTTCAAAAAGCAACACCGCAAGTTCCAGTATGGAAATTATAGCAAGTACTATGGGTACCGCAATCCTTCCTGTGAGGATGGGCGCCTTCGGGTTTTGAAGCCTGAGTGGTTTCGCGGCCGGGACGTCCTAGATCTGGGCTGCAATGTGGGCCATCTGACCCTGAGCATTGCCTGCAAGTGGGGTCCATCCCGCATGGTGGGGCTGGATATCGATGCCCGGCTCATCCACTCAGCCCGACAAAATATCCGACACTACCTGTCTGAGGAACTACGGCTCCCACCCCAGACTTCTGAGGGGGACCCAGGGGCAGAGGGTGAGGAAGGGACTGCCACTGTTCGGAAAAGGAGCTGTTTCCCAGCCTCACTGACAGCCAGCCGGGGTCCCATTGCTGCACCCCAACTGCCCTTGGATGGAGCGGACACATCTGTCTTCCCCAACAATGTTGTCTTCGTCAGGGTAAGAGGGTCCTGGGGGTCTTGGAATAGGGATGGGATGTTTAAGTGAAGTTTAATGGGAATGTGGCAGTGGAAGGTTATGACCCAGAGGTATTTTCCTGCATCTTACTCCTAAGAACCAGTTCCTCAAGAGATGGGTCTGGATTGGTAAGTGAGACTAATACTAGTGGTCTTCTCTCTCCTCCTGTAATGGAAAGCTAGGGTCTCTACCTTGGGGCTTTAACCCTGGGGTCATTTCTCATGACTGTTGGGATCTCTTCCCCAACATAAGGGCTTACCCCTGTTGGGCTGTTCCCAGACTAGACTGTCAGGCCATTCCACCTTCCCTCTAGGGCAGCTATTGCCACTCATTAAAGGATTCACTCCAGATGGAACCTTGTTCTTAAACTTGCTGAGGGAGCATGAGGGTTTTTTCCAAAAGGGAATTTCTTGGAGGAACACTAGCAGTGAGAGACATTTGTAGTTTCTGACCGTTTATGGGGATCTTGTTTGCATCAGCTTCTTTTGTTTTCTTAGATATAGACTTCATTGACAAGTCAGTGGTTGGAAACCCAAGAGATTTGGCTTTAGATCTCCACATTGACCCTAGGTAGTTGGGGGGGATGGGGGGAACAGCCAGAGACATCTTCGCAAGGCAGGGGAGAATACTGAGCCTGGCAGGGCATCTGGCCTCTGACTATACATAGCTCCCCACAAAACAGTACAGTTAGGCCATCTACAGGAATGTTTGCCAACATACTGGGGTAGGTGAGAGAACTTTCTAGGGGATGGTGAGGAGCTTATGTTAGGTTTCCTAGGAGGTATGGCTCTTGATTTGTCTCAGAGCAAGGATAAAACAGGCCTGACATTTTGCCAACCCCAACTCAGGGAAGGACTCATGGGTCTTCTTTTGATACCTGGGTTGGGTCCTTTTGCATATTTGTAGGTGGGAATAAACAGATTCTGGAGAGCAGCTGCATTTTGACCCCATCTGGGAAGATCTCGTGGATAATGTGCTCAGTTTAAAATTAACCAAGCTTCCTTTCAAGCTTGTTTTTATTTACCACCAGTAGGAAGCAGAGGCAGGAAGATGTAAAGAGAAAATGAGACTGAAAGGAGGACACCATTGGAACGTAGTGTAAGAAGTGTCAGAGACGAGTGTAACCATAGTGTGAAGAAAATAGGACTTTTCTAAAGTCTGAAGAGCAATTGTGAGGGCCAGTGGTGATTCTTTTACCTCTGTAGACTTCACCCGCAATTCTTGCCCTCAGGGTAACTATGTGCTGGATCGAGATGAGCTAGTGGAGGCCCAAAAACCTGAGTATGATGTGGTGCTCTGCCTCAGCCTCACCAAGTGGGTGCATCTGAACTGGGGAGATGAGGGACTGAAGCGCATGTTCCGTCGAATCTACAGGCACCTACGCCCAGGGGGCATCCTGGTCCTGGAGCCCCAACCATGGTCATCCTATGGCAAGAGAAAGACTCTTACAGTAAGTTGGGTTTCTGTGGAAATGGGAAATAATCTTTTGGTTGAGGCAAAAAAAAGGTCTCAAGGAAGCAGAAAGATTTGAGTGACAGGAGAAGGTCCCTGGGTGAGCATCATTCTTGGCTAGGGGGAGGAGGCAGCAAGCAGAGGTATTATCTCCTGCCTTTCTTCCCAGGAAACAATCTATAAGAACTACTTTCGAATCCAACTGAAGCCAGAACAGTTCAGCTCCTATCTGATGTCCCCAGAGGTGGGCTTCTCCAGCTATGAGCTCGTGGCCACACCCCACAACACCTCCAAAGGTAAGGTTGGTTCTTTGAGTTGGGGAAGGCTGGTCCTGGCTGAAAGGGTGCAGAACCAATGGAGAGTTCTAAGATACTGCCAACCTGCTTCCTGACTTCATACTCTTCTACTTAGGCTTCCAGCGTCCTGTGTACCTGTTCCACAAGGCCCGATCCCCCAGCCACTAAGTGGCCCCTGAACTGAAAGTGCGAAGAGGCTGCCCTTGCTGCTCCTAAGGACCTGGGGAAAGAGGAAAGCATCCCAAGGTTTTTCCTTTCTGACTCCAAAAATAGTTTCCTTTCTTGGATCTGCAAAGAATACTTAAGTTGCTGCCCTGGCCTCCTCCCTATACCTCTGGCACCTGAGCAGCAAGCCCAGCTGTGCTGGAGTTACCATCATCTTCTCCACTAGCCTGCTGGGCTGGATGGCTTGGACTGTTTGCTGAACTCTGTTCTAGGGCATGGGAAGTGGGGAATGTCAAATCCTCATAGCCCTTTCCTCCTGCTCTCGATTCCCGTTTCTCCTCAGCCCTTGCCCCTAGCTGCATTTCAGTGAACCATGAATAGATGGACTGAGGTTTAAAAGGGGGAAGTTTGGCAGGGAGGCACACAGGTACTGTGAAAATCCTTCCTTCTGCTGTCCCCCAGTGGGAGTGGGGGCTGGGTTTGGAATGTGAGAACAGCACAATAAACTTAATGTCTAGGGCAGTGGCCCCCCCACACACACACCTGGTTGTGGCTCTTTCTAGCTGGGGAAGGGATGGCATCTCCTGTCAAACCAGTTCCTACCATAGGATCTCAAAGAGAATTTTTTTAATGGTTGGGAAGATTGCTGGGTGCTAATCACATCTACACTTCATTTCACAGAACCCTGGTCACAAAAGGAGTGTGACACAAATTTTGATGTGCAACTTTGAGTCTGACTAACCCCAAAAACCTTGTTGAAAAATATTTTTGTGGGAACCTTGGGCAGAAGGCTAATTTTGGAGGTCTTAACAGAGGGCACTTTGGCCAAAGACACTTTTTTTTTTCTTTTTCTGTGGCTTCACACTTAGGCAAAAGCAATTAACATGAAGCTCTTCAGTGGTCTGTCAAGGGTTACTGGCGTCCTGAACATTGATTCCTGAACATTGATTCAACAAATACTGAAAATTCTGGGGTTGAGTGTAAATAAGATGGGCAAGGCCCTTAAAGATGAAAGCAAGCTTTGCAGATACCTTCAGACAGGTAATGAGGGAAGGCCTCCATAAACTGCAATAGGCCAAGACCCACATGTGTACCTTTTATCTACTCATGGGTAATTTGGAAGTTTTAAAAGCTTTTGTAGGGGCTGCTGTTGAGGATTGAACCCCAAGACCTATGAATGCTAAGCACACACTTTACCACTGATCTATACCTACCCTAGTAGTGCAAAGGTGGTGGCTGTGACTGAAGGGGAAAGGTAGGCAGGGGATGGGGATCTAATCCCTGATTGGGAACTTTCCTAAAAGGACCAAAAACTCACTTCCAGGCAGCTTCCAACATGCACCCCAGGTGGAAGACCCCTGGAGGGGTTTTAGTCCTTTCCTGGCTCCCAAGAAGAGTTACATTTATTAGCAAAACCACTTTATTCTGAAAAAAAAATTTTAACCTACAGAAATATGAACTAGCAATCCAGGGAGCTTTGGGGTCTAAGCTTCCCACCGTCGCAGTGTCCGATGCATGAGAAAGGTGTCCTCTGAAGGGCGGGGCCGGGGCTGAAGCCGTAGAGGGGGCAGTCCGTCCACGGTCAAGTGCGGAGATTCATAAAACAATGTGCCCGGGTCGCACAGGATGGTCATGTCCGGTCCCGGCCCTGGTGGCTCCTGTTGGAGTCGGGGCCAAAGCAAGGTTACAGGCTGGGAAGAAGGAAAATCCGCGAGGACAGGAGACCCAAGGTCAAGTCCAAGCCCCGGTCCCTTCACCTTTGGGGGCGGGGCTCGGGCCTGCGGCGGCAGGAGCGCCAATTTCTCCCTGAGTGCAGCATTGAGAACCTGTTCCTCCGGCACCTGCAAGCTCACCAGGTCCCGGAAGAGCCGCTTGGAGCGCGGCACGTTCAATCCTGATAGCGCAGAGGGGGTTGGGGTGAGTGACGCCCCTCACTCAGACTCCCGCGCCCGACCAGCCGCTCGCCCAGCTCACCCTCGGCCACACTGTCCTCCAGGCCGCAGCGGATCTGGAAAGACTTTCTCAGATGCTCTTCCACGGCTTTCGTGGCATCAAACTGGCCCATGGATGCGGCCCGCGCGGCCTGCAGCTCGAGGCTCAGGGCCATGCTACTCTGCCGCGCGGGCGCCTCCAGCTCCTGCGGCGCCGCGGGCTTGTCGCTAGGTGCAGCGGCCGCGGGCAGCGGCTCGGGCCGGACGGGTGAGGGAGGCGCCAGGTGGAAACGGACCTGGAGCAGAGAGCAGCACCGTGAAGAGACATGCTCTTGGCCGTCGGCAGGATGGGGGGCCAGGCTTCCCCCCAGCTCACCTGCCGCCCTCTCCGAGCCCCACCCCGGCGCTCCGCCCGCCCCTTCCGCCGCCCCGGACTGCAGTTCCGCGGCTCGGGGCTCTCGGGCCGCGGGCTCAGACTCAGATCCAGGCCCGGCTCGGGCACTGGAGCTCGGGGTTCCTGGGCGCGTGGTTCTGGGGGTGGTCCCGGGGACTCCACGGCCTCTTCCCCTTCCACGAACTTCAGCTCTGATTCCCCGCAGCCCCTCATCTTAGAGTTGGTGCAGGGTCGCAGCACACCTTCGCCTCCTCCTCCTCTTCTCCCCCACCCCTCACAGACGCCGCTGCAGGAAACCGTTAGCCCTTACCCACGAGGGCGGGGACAACACCCACCCCGCCTATTGGCGTTCTTACGGTGTCAGTTCCTTTGCTCCGCCCCCAGCCTCCGGGCGGACTTCCGCCCGCAGAGTCTGGCACCGCCTCTTAGGCCCGGGAGAGAGCCGAAGACCAGGAAGCCCTACGAGTGCTCAGCAGGACCACTTCTTTCGAAAACTCGGATTTGACGATCCGACCTGTGTGGCTCTTCTCCCGGCTTGTGTTGTGGTCCCGAGTGTGTCCGTCCTCTCTTTGGGACGCCAAGAGGGGAAACCTTAACTAAACCGCCCAGTGTCCACGCATCTAGTCCTCCCCCTTCTGTGCCTCCACCGCATCCCCCGGTTCCGTCACCTCGGAACGCAGACCTTTGCTTCCCTGGGCCACTCCACGAGAGCGGAGGCTCTCGTGGGCCCCAGCCCAGGCTCCCGCTAGGCACTTAGCCGTTCTGCAGCGTTTTGTGACTTAGTTTTTCCTTCGAGGGTTACCTGAAATATTGACTGGTATAAAATAGATATCTGCATGCTCTGTACTTTTTTTTTTTTTAACTTTTGTATTTAACGCTCTGTACTTTTTTTTTTTTTTTAACTTTTGTATTTAACCCGGCTCCACTCTTGTCCAGGCTGGGGAAGACCGGTGGACCGCGGGAGGTTGGAGCGCCCGCCTGCTCCGACGTTCCCTGGTGCAGGTCCCCTCAATTCTGTGAGTCTCCGTTTATTCTTGTGTAAAATGTGTAGATTGGGCTCGAGACTCTTGAGGCTTTCTCGGAGGAGACCCATGACCTGTCAATAGGCATGTTTGCGTACAAGCATGTTGAGAGTTTCACATTGTTTATCTTCCCAGGAAATGCTATGGGAAATCAAATAGAAGGGATAGCGTAGCCCACATTTTACACGCACACACACACCCACACACGCACACACACGAAAGAAAGAAAAGGAATTTAAAGGAGGATCTCAATGGTGAAACTAAAGCCTTTCCTGTTGAAGTCAGGACTAAGGTTTACTGGATTGTTAAAGGGAATAGGGCAATCTAAATATAAATAAACGGTGAAGTATAGATTATTTAAATGGTGGCCTGGGGAAAGAAAGACCAGAGTGAAAGGAAAAGAGTCTAAAAGTCTCTGAATATACTTTGTTTAATATATATGAATTTGGAAATATATTTTTACATTATTATTATTATTATTTGAAAATAAATCTCTAAAAATTGAAAGTGAAATGTGTGTCAGATGTCTTTAGAAATGACTTTAAACAGTAATTTGGGGTCTGAGAATATAGGTCAGTTGTAGAGTTCATGCAATCTGAATTTAATCTCCAGCATGACCAAAACAGAAAACAAACAAAAAACTAATTTATACATCCCCATCTCCTAGAGAACCAAAGCAACTGACATTTTTAAACTGCCATAAAATCTTAAACCATTTTTAGTAATCTTGTTGGAAGATGTGAAAATATGTAGGATAAAACAATAGTGTCCATTTTGGAATGGACAAACTGGAATTTTGGTGTAGGAGATGCAAAATCAGTGAATGATAATACACAAAATCTGTGCAGTCTTGAATTTAGATAAGAAGTATCTGTATGAATTCATGGTATATTTTGCCTTAATTTTAAATCTATATCCTAATTCTGTTCATTAAAAAGCCCTCAAAAACAATGACAGATTCAGTGAGCACTCCTAGCTCCCAAAATGTGAATTTGAATTTCACATCACTAAGCATTTGAAAATCTGTGCACAAATGTTCATAGCAGCTTTATTCATAATAGCCAAAAACTGGGAACAACCTACATGTCTTTTAGCAAATAAAGAGTTAAGCTATGGTATATTCATACAATAGAATAGTAATCAGCCAAAATAGGGAACAAATTATTGACATGAAAAGTGCTGATCCCCAAAAGTGACATGTTGTCTGATTCCATTTATACAGCATTTTAGAAATGATGAAAGTTTGGAAATAGAAAACATTTAGTGACCATGTGGACATGGTGCTGGGAGGAGGTGGTTGTGGTGACAGAAGGGCAACATCAGGGATCCTTTGGTATTGAGAAGCTCATGGTCTTTGGTGGTAGATCCAGGAACATAGATGATAAAATTCATATACAAACATGATTGAGCACAAAACGGGGAAATGTAAATAAGACTGGTAGATTGTATGGATGTCACTATTCTGATTGTGATAATATAGTTTTGCAAGCTGTTCCCATTGGGTTGGCAGTGGCAGAGCATTTGCCTAGCAACTGTGAAGCCCTGCGTTCAATCGAGATACCAAAAAAAAAAAAAAATTAAAAACTAAAAACATAAATTACCATTAGGAAAACTGGAGAAAATATACAAGGGATCTGTCTGTATTATTTCTTAACAATTATATGTGAATCAAAATTTATCTCAATCATGTTCTTATTAAAAATTATGTTGGAGTTGAGAACAATGCTTGAAGATATATAAATGAAAAAAAAAAGATTAGCCAAATGTTGATGATTGCTGAAGCTAGCTAATGGGTATAAGGCATTTCTTTTGTTTGCAGGAATTATTTTGTTATATCAGGATTGAGGATTAAATCTCCAGTTTCCCACATGCAAAGCAAGCGCTGTACCACTGAGCTACATCAATCCCCAGCACCAAAATGAGAGAAAATTATAAATATGCCCCAGGTGTCCCAGGAACTATTACACACACACACACACACACACACACACACACACACACACTAAAAAAGAAGAAAAAAGTTTCCCTGATCCAAAGAGAGGAAGCCCTGCCAAAGCTCTTACCAACCAGCCCTTCCTCCATTCGCCAGTCTGAGGATTTTCTGCCTCTGCATTATGTCCCATCCAGGGCATGGTAGGGAGAGGTAAGAGGGAAAGAGAAGATTCCCCAGAAGGAAGTCCTACTTAAGACTTTAGGTTATCTTGGGTTAGAACCCACCAGAGAGAGATGTTCTAGGTCATCTGAGGCTGCTAGAAGACATTCCCAAAACTAGATATGGGTTTGGAGAAGGTGAGTCTGGGTGCTAGAAGGGGTAATTCAGCATTATCCCAGGCTTCCTGCTGAACCAGACACTACAGGTGGGCTACGTAAAACAGGAGACCGTCAGGGTCAGAGGTCCTGCCCTGGGTGTGGAGGCCTCCATTACACAGCTGTGGTGTGGCTGAGGCTGGTGCAAAGGGCAGATGAGAAGACCTGCTGGGGTAGGGGATGAGGGTGGGAAGAACAAGGGTTCCATTCAGGAAGGTGCCCCCAGTAGGGCCAAGACAGGTCAAAGACACCCTCTGCCAACTCTTACCTGCGAGCGATACTCATCTCCTGTTTCCTACTCACAAATTGGCTCCTGGCTCTGGGTGGGGGCCAAGGCAGAAACACTCCCATAGGAAAGTGTGTCCCTATTACACTGTGAGTGGCCCATCCCCAAACACACACATCCAACTCCAGAGTGCTTGTTCCCATCCTACCTGATCGCAGGTACCTCAGCCTAAAGCCATCACACCCCACCATACCTACTCCTTTCTCCCAACCCAGAGGAACAGACAGACTGGAATCTAGGGACTGGGGTGATCTATAACCACAGGCCAACACACTGTAGCACAGGCCCCTATGGCAGCAGAACAGGAAGAGGAGGGCCAAGGTGGGACCTGTTAGGGTAAGTCTCCAGGGACATAGCATGAGGCCATTCACTGGAATGGAGAGTTGGAGGGAGGGAACTTCATTTGAAAGAAGTTGTCCATGGTCTGGACAGAGTGGAGAAAAAGGAAAATTGGATGAAGCCAGAAAAGAGAAGCAGGTTTTGAGGTTGGGGTGCAGGTGGAGATTATAATGGAGCAGGACTTGGAAAGGCACAGAGCGCTGGAGGGTGTCCTGCGCTTGCTAGAGAGGGGATGTCCTTGATATCAACACAGAATAGGTTGATCAATGCCAGTTTTTGTTTGTTCAGTGTTTGTTTTTGGCATTGGGGATTGAACCCAGAGGCACTTTACCACTGAGTCATATCCCTAGCCCTGCTTATTTTTTATTTTGAAGCACGATCTCACTAAATTGCTGAGGGCCTTACAAAGATGCTAAGGCTAGCCTCAAATCTTCAGTCCTCCCAAATTGCTGGGAATCTAGGCATGTGCCACTGTGCCAGGCATTTGACACTTATTGGTTGGAGCCTAAAAGAGCCCAAGGAAAGACTGGTCAAAGACCACTGGAACTATAAGAAAGCAGGCAGAGGCCATGTGAAAGGTGGCAGAGTCAAAGGTATAAAAGATGAGGCTATAATCCAAGAAAATGGAGTACTGGGGTAAAGGCTCTTGAGACCATCCCTAGGGAGCCAGCTTGTCATGGTGACAACACCCTACGTGAAGAGGATTTATATTTAGTCTGTGGAGCATTTTAACCCTTAGAACTCACCAGGTGAGCCAGATACAGTTGTATACAACTATAATCCCAGCTACTCAGGAGGCTGAGACAAGGGGATTGCAAGTTCAAAGACAGCCTTGGTAATTAGTGAGACCCTGTCTCAAAATAAAAAGGCCAGGGATGAAGCTCAGTAGTAGAGCACTTGCTTAGCATGTGCGAGGTCCTGGGTTTCATCTCCAGTAACACACACACATACACACACACACACACTCACTCATTCACCAAGTGTCTCGTGAAAGATGTTTTATCATCTCCTTATTGTACAGATGAAGAAAATGATGCTTAGAGAGATTGTCTAACTCCCACCCACTGTAAGGAAGGGGACGCAGGATGTATAACCAGACTGAAGGCCCTAAGCCCAATTCTCTCCATGCAACTATACTGCCTCTCCCAGAAAGTTTAAGAACTTTATGCATCCATCCCCCATGCCCCATTTGGCACTCATGGCTATGAGCATCCTCATCTTAGTTCTCAGAGACTGTTCCCTACTGGTCTGCTCTTTGGATTCAGCCCGATTGACAGGACCAGCCCCAGGACCTTACTGAGCTACAATTGGGAAGTAATGCAGGAGGTGTGTTAAGGAGCATTAGGCAAGTCTGCAATCCCAACAGCAGCCCCACCTGCATGAAATGTCATCCTTGGAGGAAGCTTTCTCATAGATGACCTTCTAGATCTAAGAAAGAGCACCAGAGCATGAGGCCTATTTCCTATACCTACTTATTGTATGAATTTGAACCAATTACTTGGCCTCTTTGTGCCTCTGTTTCCTCATTTGCAAAATGGGAATGATAATACCTTAGAGAGATTTGTTTCAAGCAGATGCCTTACATGCAGTAGGTCCTTAAAGATGCAAAGTCTTTTCTTTAATCCTGCTAGTACTCCTGTGATGTGGGTGTCACATTCTTTTCCTTTCTTTCTTTCTTTTTTTTTTTTTTTTTTTGTACCAAGGATTGAACCCAATGGCACTTAACACTGAGCCACATCCTCAGCTCTTTTTTATATTTTATTTTGAGGCACAGTTTCACTAAGTTGTTTAGGGCCTGGCTAAGTTGCTGAGGCTGGCTTTGAACTCATGATTCTCCTGCCTCAGACTGCTGAGCCTCTGGGATTATAGGCACGCATCACTGCACCCATCTAACATTCATTTTTAAGTGTGAAAGGACAGAAACATGCTAGAAACTTAAGACAAGATTAGTTATTGCAATCTGGCCCAAACTTTAGCATTGAACTGCCTGGCAGCCAGAAGATGAACCTGAGGACTAGTTAATTTATATAACAAAAGGAGACCTGCCAACTCCTCTGAGGAGCCCTGGGCAGAGGTGTCAGGCAGTCCCCCTCCATCTGCCCTCTCTCCTACTCCAGCTCCCAGCTACTGGACAGGATAGTCTGTGGAAAGCCAGGTCTTCTCTCTATCTTAAGATGTTTGAGGCCATTAGCATGGGTGGACAAAGACCCTCCCCATCAATTTCTCCACTTCATAGTACTCCCCTAACCACCCCTGACCTCCATGGGGGACACTTCCCCACATTAGAGGTGTCCTGCACAATTACTCCTCCATGACCCCCATGCCAGGTTTCCTCCTCAGGGCCTCCAACATTCCACCTATTTCATGTGGCCCACCCTTTCTCCTCCTGCCTCTGACAATTTTCCTTGGTGACTCCCTGGAGACTGGAGAGAGCCTCTCAGGAGGATGTAGCCCTTCAAGACCAAATCCTTGCCTCTGTGGAGCTTCAGGACCCTGACTCCAGCCTCTCAGATAGGGATGTTGCTAAGGTGAAGCTGAAGGAGACCCTGGGTGATCTGAGCCTGAGATGCTGCCCAGGCCTTCCCCCAGCTGCATTAGTTTCCAGTGACTGCTATAACGAATAGCTCAACACTCCTTCTAGGCCTTCTGAATTCTAGCCTGGGGATGCTCATTGGTCAGGAAAGATGTTGCCAGGAAACAGCAGAAAGTCACAGTGAGTCAAGGCCAGGGCTTGGGGCCTCATCAGCGGGGTAGGTCCAGAGAAAGGCAGGAGGGTCTGGAGGCAGTCACCCTGCTCAGACTCAAACTGGCTCGAGGCCAAGATGGGCATGGGCAGGCAGTCTCCAATTGACTCACAGAGGTAAGAACAGTGAACTTCTCTTCTCTAATCTCCTACTTCCTTTCAGGGCTTCCTTCCAGAAGATTTCCCAGCCTCCAGGCTGAGCTGACCCATCCCTCTCAGAACCCTACATGCTGCTGTGGGTTTGCCCCATCTTTCCTGAGGGCCCTGTTCTGACTTGGATATTAGAGCTTATCCTGAGCTCTGAGAGGGCAGACATGGCTCCTCTCCAAGCCACCCACTCTTCTCCCAGGACTTGGAAAAGCAGGTGTCAGTAAGCAGGGGGCAAGCATGTCATCTGCTCCATGGGGCTCTGAGTTCCTTAACAGGGGCCACATTTCCTGCCTTACTTGCTTTCTCCACTGTGCAGGGTTGGGGTCTGGGGCAGGGGCTGGAAAGGGGTGTGTGCCAGACCCAAGGAAGCAGAATCCCAAGGTGGGAAGCACTGAGCCCCGTGTTGGAGCCCTCCATCAAAGGGACTGTAAGCTTTTGTCCCCCAGCATCTATTTATCACACCCCACTCATCTGCTTCAGAAACAATGAAATGGGGACCAGATAGGATGTCCCAAGGACCTGCTAGGGGGAAAGGAAAGCCAGAGGGTCAAGGGTAGGAGGGAGGGAGGGAGGGAGGGCAGGCAGGTAACAGCACATGCCTATGGTCTCCATCAGCTCCTGAAAAGCAAGGACTTGACTTATGAGGGCTTCAACTGGGCCCTGGTTACCACTTGAAGCAAACTTTCCCCTCATTTTCCAGATGAGGAAGGGAGGGTTCCTGGGGAGAAAGTGAGGATCCCCAGGTCACATTGTGAGTCCATTCCCACATGCAAAACATCATTGTGGCATCCGCTCTTACCATGGATGGTCACCAATCATGATTGGCAGGTGTGTCAGGTTGCCATGGCAACCAGGAAGTGGGCTCAAGAAACTGAGGCCTTGTGCTGGGGATGTGGCTCAAGCAGTAGCGCACTCGCCTGGCATGCGTGCGGCCTGGGTTCGATTCTCAGTAACACATACAAACAAAGATGTTGTGTTCGCCGAAAACTAAAAAATAAACATTAAAAAATTATCTGTCTCTGTCTCTCCCTAAATATATATATATATATATATATATATATATATATATATATATATATATAAAAGAAAAAAGAAACTGAGGCCTTAGATACCAAGTCTGGAAAGACAAGCCTCCCAGATTGCTGGCAGGGTCCGAGGAATCAGAGCCCACCCCCTACCTAAAATTTACTCCCTCATACACACCTTGCCAGTCCTTTGACCTGAGAAAACCCCAAAATGCTGCCCCCTGTACATTTTCTGTGAGCATCCCAGGCTGAGGAAAGTCTAGCAGGGAGCAGGGAAGGGCCTGTTATCCTGAAAATAAAGAGCTAAGCCAGGGGGGTAAGGCTCGGTTTGTTCTGGGCTGGAGGGATGTAACAGTGGGATCTGGGTCTACTGGCAGGAAGTGACCTCGGTGGGGAAAATGCCTCATCAATGAAGCAGATGAGGTGGGATTGAAACACTGCACTGCTTGTTTGCACAGAGACCACATCTGCAGTCTCAGATCAAAGTCTGCTCCCTGGGACAGAGAAAGAAGTAGGAAGGATTTGTATCCAACAGAGGACTGGGCCAGGGCAGAAGTCAAAGGCCTAGATTCCACTCCAGTGACACCATCTCCCTCCTCTGTGAGCCTCAGACTCCTCTTCTAGATGAGAACAGGGGAGTTGCACTAGTTCATCTCGAGTGGCTTCTGCCCCAGACAGTTTAGAGAACCAACCACCCACCCACACACCACCCATCAGTCCTTTGCCACCACCCAGAAGCCGGTCCTTACCCCCTGGCATCTCCTGCCTCCACCAATTCCCCCCACCCCTGCTTTTTCTTTTTTGTCCTGCCCTGAACTTCAGCATCCTCCCTCCCATTTGGCCAAGGCAGCTTCTCATCCTCCCCTCACCAGCGTCTCTCAACCAGAGCAGATCAGGATGACTGGGTAGAGCACACCCAAGACAACCAGATCCACCAGGCCCTGCAGGAGGCAGCAGTCCTCCTGATACAGCTTAAAAATAGCAGGCTTGAGGATCAAGGATGCTGGAGATCAGCTGCTCACTGGCAAGAGAGAAAATCCTAGAAGCAGGAACATAGGAGCAGAGAGAGCTGAAGGGGCAGAGCAGGTCCAGCCCCTGCCAGAAGTTCTATGTTTGGGGAGCATCCTGAGTTGGGGCGGAGCTGAGTCAGGACAGGCAAGACAGAACACATGAGGGCACAGAGGAAGCCAGAGAGCCCCAGCATTCCCAAGAGCTCTGCCATGGCTGGAGAGAAGCTGGGGCATTGGGCACAAAGGCAAGGGCTCCTCAAGGGCATCAACTTCTCTTCTTTCTCCACCAGGGGGTCCCAGCCCAGGTATTCCCACTCCCCTGCTTCACTTCCAGAAGACCAGTTCTCTGTATCCTCCTCCTGTCCTGAACCCAGGTCAGCTTCTACCACCGTACTGCCAGCATCATCTCTGCCCTACTGCATGCTGGAACCATCCACAAGTGAGCCTCATGCTCGGAATCCAGATTCTTCTTTTCCAGCTCCACTTCCCTACCCAAAACCTGTAAGGTGCCCCTTGTAGTCCTTCAACCAGGAGGGTGCCTCCCCTCAGCCTTTGTAGTATCAGCTTGAAGGACCAATGAGTCACAGTCTCCCCTATGTGGTTTGGCTCACCTGTGCACCCTAAGAATCCCACAAGGAAATTGTTCTGTCACTCTCACCTGCACAGGGATAGAAACAAAGGTGTACACACCTACAGGTAACCATGTGCTCACTGACAGGTAGAGGCTCCGTGGAAGGGCAGTGTCACAAGGTATCACAGGGCATCATCACCTCTCCAGAGAAAATCAGATCCCCTGAGCCGGACTTCATGAAGGTCCCCTTTACCCCTGGAGGAATCCAGGTACAATGTGGAATCAGGACACTGGACTGCCAAGGAGAGGAGAAAGAAGTGTGGAAGACACCTGCAGGGTCAGTGAGGTGGCCCCGAAGGTTATTTGAACAAATTAGAAAAAATATGCTCCTTCCTCAAAGCCTTTTACTGACATCTGTTGGAAAATTGCCCTAATGGCGCTACATCTTGAAGTTGTACAGTGCAAAACCTGCGCAGTGACAAGGGGTGGGCCTGAAGGAGTAGGGGGCTGTGAAACAGAAAAGGATGGACGGAACCACAAGGAGGTGGGGAAAGAAGGGGTCGGTGACAAGGGCTTTCGTCCTGGCAGACCTGTGTCCTGTCTGATATCCCTGTGGGGCTTTGGGAAAGTTACTGAACCTCTCTGAGCCACAGACTACACATGTGGAAAACGAAGGTGATGGAAATTCAACCTTGATGACCTGCCCTTAGATCTAAATGAGATGATGTATGACCCCTGATGATGGTGGTGACAAGAGGGAGGGAAAGAGGTAGAGGCAGGCTGTTCCTGCCCAGGGGATAGGGTTCCACTAGCTTGTTAAGAAGTTGTTTTAAACAACAGAAATTAACTGTTCCGAAGAGCCAGGGTCACCAATGGCCCATTTCCTTGCTCAGAAGACCTAACATTCTATGCTTCAAGGTCCAGGACAGGGGCTCCTCCATCGACTAGTGTCTCTAGGCTGCGACACTAGCTGCAGGACCGGTGGTCAGAGGACTCAGAGGGCCCACACAGGGATGCCTCCCTGTTTCTGGACAAGGTCCTCTTCTTGCACTTTCTCCGTCGCTCCCAAAGGCCAAAGCAACTTCCCCAACGAGGGGCCAAGGTTGGCGCAGCAGAAACCTGCGATGCGCACCGCAGCGCCACCTGGAGCTTAAGACGGCGAGGTGACTGTCGTCTAGGCGCCCTAGCTCGGGCCTGCAGGCGGTCCTACTGGCTCCTCCCCGCCTGGGTCCCGCAGCGCTGGAGGCTCCCAGGCCAGGCCTCTCCACCTTCTGCCGCAGGCACGGAGAGTGGGCGGACCAGACCGAGGGCGGAGTCTCTCCAAACCCCGCCCCCAGAGGCCTCTCCCCTTCTGACTGCGTGTATGGGCCCCGCTAGGGGCCTGACGTCAGGGCCTGGGCAGGGAGGGGTCCAGGTTGTGAGCTCGTTTCATTTTGAACCCCATCTTCCTCTTCCCCAGTGACTTTGAGATAAGTCCAAACTCCTTCCGCAGGGGAGTTAGAGGATCCGCCTCCTCTCTCCAGCTTTATATCCGCTCCTGCAAGGGGCACCCTCAAGTCCCCAAACCTCAGCCTTCAAGGCCCAAGGTGTCTTCCACGACCATCTTCCAGTCAGCTTCTGAGGCAGCCCCTCCCTCCCCTATCAAACTCACCTTTGGTTAAAATATAGATTTCTGCACCCCATCTGGATTTTATGCCAGGAATCCGTATTTTTAACAAGCTCCTGTGGGGTTAAGATTTGTTCTGGGCTTCAGAATCCTGACAGTCCACATTCCCATTCAGTGTGGCAGTGGTTTGCAAACGTCAGAGGGCTTGTTAAAACAGATTGCTTGGCCCCACCCCAGAGGTTCAATACAGTAGATCATGGGTGCAGGACCTGAGACTTGGCATTTCCACTGGTCTCCAGGGGATGCTTTTGCTGCCAGTCCCAGAGCACGGTTTAAAGATCCACTGTACTAATACATTTAGGAGAAGACCTATTCATTTGTGTGCCAGTTCATACTGGTACTGGGCCCTGAGGAAGGTACTTGTCATTTCGTACAATGGTATGAAACATATTCTCTGTTTCCTACATAAGGAAGCCAGATTCACACAGGTTAATTCACTCATTCAAGGTCGCACAGCCAGGAAGAGCAGAATTTAACTCATGCGTTGCTGAGCCCAGAGGTTGGGTTGGCTCCAATTCCTGTGACTGCTAATTTTCTTGTCTCTAGAAGTCAACCAAGCATTCTGTAAGGCCCGATGAGTTGCAGGACAGGATTTTGAAACCCTCTCCTTCACTCTCATATGCTCAGAAGAATTTGCTGGATGCTATATTCTCTGCCCAAAAAGCTCACGAAGAAAGGACAGGGAAGCCAATACCTGAAGTGGGCCTGACTCATTTTCCTTGCTCCCACTCCTCTCCTTAAGGGATGCATGTCAAATGGGAAGTCCCCTGATTTCTCTGATTGGCTCCAGGAAGAGTTTCCAGGATAGAGAACCAGACCCAGGAGAAAGAGGAACACAGCAACACAGGCAGGCAACCCACCAGGTCCTGAGGAAAGAAAGGGAAGGTGGTACCGCACAGGGTCCCCAGGCACCTGTCACTGCTGCCCGGACAGACCTCAGGGTGGCAGCCCAAACTTGGAGACAGGGACAGACACAAGGCCACAATTGTGGATGGGGTGGAGAGCTGGGCAGCAAGCCCCAACAGTGGGGGTGAGGAAAATACCAGATACCCTATCTAGACAGGGCTGAGGGAGGAGGTGACCCAGATCCTCCTTCCACCCACTTTGGTAGATCCCGACCTGGGCTTTTCTTCTGTCACACCCCAGCTGCCACCTCTGTGCTGTGAGCTTGAGGCAGGGGGTCAGCAGTCCTTCTGGACAGCACTGTTCTCTACCTTTTTGTCACAGCTCCCAACTTTCACATCACCCTGCTAGCTCTTGGGGAAGGGGGACAGCCAGGGTCAGAGGTGGGGTCTCAAAGGGAGGGGATCTGAGTCCTGAAGTCCGTGGTGAACTCATTGGGTGGGGAGAGCAGAACCAAGTAGTCAATACCCATTGGAATGTTCCAAACATTTATTGAGTACTTACTGCATGCCAGGCATGCTTAGGTAAGTGCTGTGCTGCAGTAAACAAAGCCCAAGGGATGGGGGCTGAGCTGGAACTCACGGAGGTTTCTCCACCGATATTTAGAAACAGAAGATTCAGGGACTGGGGATGTGGCTCAGTGGCTCAGTGGTAGAAAGTGTGCTTAGCACATGCAAGGCCCTGATTTCAATCCCCAGGGCAAGGGTGGGAGTGGTGGGGGGTTGGGGGGGGGCACCAGACCAGAAAAGTTGATATTTGCAGAGAGCCAGGAGAAAGAAGAAACTAAGTGAAATGAGCCAAGCCCAGATGTGAGGACATTTCCAATGATGAGGCTGGGCAGGTAGGCTGGGCAGCCGACAGGAGCTGAGGTGAAGAGTTTGGATTTCATCCTAAATGCTACAGGATGCACTAAAAAGATCTTACATGGAGAGATGACCTGCTCCCAGTTATACCACAAAGACCTCTCTAATCTCATAAGAATCTTAAAAATATATCTGTTGGCAAATAAATTTAAAAAAAAAATCAAATAACAGCCAAAGCCTTTTTTGAAAAGAATAAAGTAGGAGGAACGACTCTACACGATGTTGAGGCTTAGTATCATAATCAAGTCAGTGTGGTATTGGCAAAGGATAGATACACAGATCAAGGGAACAGATTAGAGAACCCAGAAATAGTTCCTCACAAACATGCCCAACTGATTTTTTTTTCTTCTTTTTGTACCAGGGATTGAACCCTAGGGCGCTTAACCACTGAGACACACCTCTAGTCCTTTTTATTTTTATTTTGAGACAGGGCCTTGCTAAGTTGCTGAGGCTGGCTTTGAACTTGTGATCCTCCTGCCTCAGCCTTCTGAGCCACTGGGATTACAGATGTGTACCATCATGCTAGGCCCAACTGATTTTTGACAAAGATGCAAAAATAATTCAATGGAGAAATACTGCCTTTTTACCAAGGGGTACTGTAACAATTGGACATCCATAATTAAAAAGGAAAAGGAGGAGGAGAACCTTGTTCCAAACTCATACCTTATACAAAAATTAACTCAAAATGGACCACAAACTCAAATGTAAAATATAGGAATATAAAACCTAGACAAGCCAGGCACTGTGGTGCATGCTTGTAATCCCAGTGGCTTGGCAGGCTGAGGTAGTAGAAGTTCAAAGCCAGCCTCAGCAACTTAGCAAGACCCTGTCTCTAAATAAAACATAAAAAGGGCTGGGGATGTGGCTCAGTGGTTAAGCACCCCTGGGTTCAATTCCCAGGTACCAAAAAATATTTTAAAACATAGACAAAAACAGGAGAAAATTATCAGGACCTAGGGATGGGAAGAGTTCTTAGACTTTAAACCAAAGGCACAATCCATAAAAAGAAAAATTGATTAATTGGACCTCATCAAAATTAAAAATGTGTACCCTATAAAAGATTATGCTAAGAGACAGCTACTGACTGGGAAAATATATGCTCAAACAATAAATTCAACAAAGTATATATGTAGGATATATTTTTAAAACTGTCAAAAATTTTAAAAAGACAGTCCAATTTGAAATTGGTTAACATGTGAATGGGCATTTCATCCCAGAAGATATAAAGGTGGCAAATTATTTGAACATATATGAAAAGTTGCCCAATAGCATCAGCCACAAGGAAAGTACAAATTAAAGCTAGAATGAACAATCCAGGCATACTTCTCAGAATGACCAAAATATGAAATAGCGATAACAACCTAATGCTGCTGAGGATGCAGAGAAACTGCACAACTCATACATGCTGGTGGCCATGTGAAGGGCACAGCCACTCTGGAAAAGAGTAGGCAGTTGCAGTTTCTTACAAAACAAAACATGCGCTTACTGCACAATCCAGCAATCTCTCTTTTGTGCATGAAATGGAAACTTACATTCACGCAAAACTCTTTATACAAGTGTTTATAGAAGCTTTATTTATAAAACCCCCCAAACTGGAACAAACCCATGTGTCCTTTAATAGGCAAATGGTTAAACAAAGTGATCTATCTACACCATGGAATACTACTCATCAATAAAAAGAAACAAACTCTTGACAGATGTAATGATTTGGACAAATCTCAAGGGAATTATGTTGTATGAAAGAAAGTCAATTCCAGCAGGACTCAGTGGTGCACACCTGTAATACCTGTGACTTGGGAGAGAGTGAGGCAGGAGGAGTGCAAGTTCAAGACCAGCCTCAGCAATTTAGTGAGACTCTGCCTCAAAAAAAAAAAAAAAAAAAAGATGAAAAGGGCTGGGATGTATCTCAGCAGAAAAACACCTCTAGGTTAAATCCCTAGTACCAAAAAAAAGGGGCAGGGAGCAGGGAGGAAGGAAGCCAGGCAGGCAGGCAATCCTAAAAGGGTACATACTGTAGGGTTCCATGTGTATAATATCCTTGAAATGACAAAATTGTAGTTGCTGAAAGTTAGGGAGTGGGGAGGAGGGCAGGTGGACATGGCTATAAAAGGGTAGCAGGAGAGATCCTTGCAGTGGAACTTCTCTGTATCTTGACTGCTGGTCGTACAGGGATTACATGTCATAAAATGTCATGGAACTAAATAGACAAACATAAATAAATACATGCAAAACTGGTGAACTCTGAATAAGGTCCATGAATTGTACCCAGGTCCATTTCCTGGTGGTGATATGTGCTAAAGTTACATGAGAAATTACTATTGGGAAAAACTGGATGAAGAGAATATAGGATTTATGACAAGTGAATGCAAATCCACATTATTTAAAAAAAAAAGTTAGGGCTGGGAGTGTATTTCAGTGGTAGAACATATGCTCAGCATGCAGGAGGCCCTGGGTTTAGTCCCCAGCACCACTAAATAAGTGAATATACATGTAAATAAATACATAAAAAGTTAAAAACAAAACAGAACTATTAAAATATTTGCAACTTGGGACTGGGGGTGTAGCTCAGTGATAGAACCTACAATTAGCAGGCACAAAGGCCTGAGTTTAATCCCCAGTGCCAAAAAATATATGTCCCTGATATACATACATATACATTTTTTACAAATATATGATATATATGAAATATCTATATAATGTATAATATATACCTTATACACCTATAAACATAAATTATTTACATATATATATGATAATGTAATATATAATTTTTTGTGGTACTGAGAATTGAACCCAGGGGTGCTCTATCACTGAGCCACATTCCCAGCCCTTTTTCTTTTTTTTAATATTTTTTAGATGTTGATGGACCTTTATTTTATTCATTTATTTCTATGTGGTGCTGAGAATCAAACCCAGTGCCTACACATACTAGGCAAGTGCACTACCACTGAGCCACAACTCCAACCCATTCCCATCCCTTTTTTATCTTAATTTTGAGATGGGGTCTTGCTAAGCTGACCTCCAGACTGGCCTTAAACTTATGATCCTCAGTATCCTGAGTCACTTGGATTATAGGAGTGTGCCTCAGCACCTGGTTGAAGTGCATAATATTATGAAATATCTGTATCATATATAACAAATATATACGCATTTTGGCATAATTCTATACATAAAGATAAATATATTTCAGATAGATTACTTGCAGCTCGTATCAAAAAAGGATTAATGTTGCTGATGTATAAAGAACTTCATCAATAGGAATTGATAGGAATAAGAATAAAAATAAACATGTCTACAGCATGCATGTGGCAGGCACTGTTGTTTTAAGTTTCCTGTACATTAGTTCAGCGAATCTTCACCAGGATCCATTTTCCAGGTAAACAACTGAGACACCAGAGGTTCAGTACCATGCCCCAAGGCCATATTGCTAGTAAGTGTTGAACCAAATCCCGGCTGTTTGGCAGATGACTGCTGTGTCTTAAACTCTGCATTGAACTCTTCCACTCTGTGGGTCTCTAGTTCTAGAGACCCACAACAACAAAAAAATAGTCAGAACATTTAAACAATAAAGGAAAGACAACTGCCTCTTAAACTTGAGGAGACAGAAACAAAATGGTGATCAGCATCCTTGCTCCCTGGAGACCAGCCCTGTTACAGCCCCACCTGTCCCACAGGGGGTAAGTCAGCTGCTGCCACACCCCACGGGGCCAGCTAGGCAGCCTCCTCCTTCCCTGGAGAAGACCAAGCTCCGCCTTCCCCAGTCTGCCTCTCTGCAGCTGCCAGCCCCAGGAGGCACTGGGTGGAAAAGGAAGCAGGCAGAAGTTCATGCCTGGGCTTTAGCAGGGAGACAGCCGTGAGCATGCCAGGCGAGGAGGCAGACAGCTGTGGGGCAGGCAGGCACAGCTCCTGAAACTAAGTTTTGACAAGGGAAGAGGAGATCCCCTTCCTTAGTGCACCTCCCCTTGGAGGTCTTCCAGGTGTCTGCCCAGCACTCCATGCTGGGCAAGAGTCAGGCAGCACCAGGAGGACCAGATCCAGCGCCTTGAACCAGGGCTGGGCCACCAGAAACACCCTCTCCCAGAAAGCTCCAGCTCCCTGAGCTACCCAATGCCCATAACCACAAGTCCTTGTAGATGTGGGCATATCTGGTGGAGGGAGCCAGGCAGGAGTAGGAAGGGAGCCCAGCTTCCTGGGTTCCCCATGAGAATTCTACAGACTAACAGCTCATGGGACAGGTGACTTTTCTCAGATGCCTACTGGGTAGAGAATATCAGCTCTGCCATACTACTTTCTAATTTCAGTCCTAACATTCCTGAAAGGAAAACGGGAACTATTTAAAATATAGAAAATATAATAATAAAAAATAAAATATAGATACATGTAGGGGCACATGCATCTGTGAACAGCCAGCTTTGAGTATATCCTGTCTAGGTGTTGGAGAGTTACGCCCAGACGTTGACCTGGGACAATGGAAAGTCCCCTGCCTGAGTCCAGCCCATGGTGGGGCTCAGTCAGGGCTGCCTCTCCCCACCCAGGGCTCAAATATTAAACTGGATAAGACTGAAAGGGAGGAAGGGCTATGACTAGAAAGATCTGGTGTCCTGGACTTGCATTTGGTCTCTGGGTGGGGGAAGAGGAACTGTACAAAGGCTTAAACAGAGAATGTTTTACTTGGGTCAAGACAGGACTCACTTTTGCTGGGCGCGGTGGTGCACGCCTGTAATCCCAGTGGCTTAGAAGGCAGAGAGGCAGGAGGATCACGAGCTCAAAGCTGGCCTCAGCAATGGCAAGGTGCTAAGTAACTCAGTGAGCCCCTGTCTCTAAATAAAGTAGAAAATAAGGCTGGGGATGTGGCTTAGTGTTTAAGTGCCCCTGAGTTCAATCCCCAGTACTACCCCACCAAGGAAAAAAAAAAAAAAAAAGATCTGACTCACTTTGGATTATGAGGAACAGGGTGGAGGGGAATTAAAAAGAGCACGTGTCCCCAAATTCTGAGGCCTATGCAATGGAAAAGAGAGTTCAACCCCAGAACTGGAGCCTTGGAAGCCACAGGGAACACAGCCATTTGTTGATTCAACCCACCACTCTCTTTGAAGAGCCTTAACCACTAGGAAGGACAGCGACTCTCATCATGTGACAAAGCAGTGGCAATATTGAGACTAAGACCAAGGTTTCTCACCTCTCTGACAAGTGTTCTTCCTACTGCTTCCTGCACTTGACATTCTTGATCTCTTCCAGAATGGTGTTCCCTCCATGAGACAGCTGGTTGGAGCAGGCTTCCCACACACTACTTGAAGATTTACTTTCTGTGAAGGTTCATTCAGCCCTATCTTAGGCCTTAGGGATGGTCACCATCAACCACATATTATGAAAACCATTATTCTAATAGCAACAGCTAACACTTAGGGAGCCCTTAGGTGGTATCTCCGCTGACCCTCATGGTAATCTATGATACTGGTACTGCTACTATCCCTGTTTTACAGATGAGGAAACTGAGGCTAAGAAAAGATAACCAATTCACCAAAGGTTACAAGTCCAGGAAGCGTTACTATAAACCACTTCCTGTGCTCTCTACTACTGTTTCACTGCCATCTCCCAAATATATTCATTGTCAGCCTAAATTTAAAACAGAGAGAGATCCTCCAAAGAATGATGATATTTATTTGGGAGGAGCAGAGCACTATAATGGGAATATGCATGCTGTAGTAAACTGTAGGTAGAGTCAAAAGGGTTGAGGCAAGGAGAAATTTTTAAAGACAAAAATGAAGAAGATTGCATCAGATATTTTGAAACAGTAGTCCTTGTTCACGATGATTAATAGCAAGAATGGCGTCCATCTGAGGTTGAACAGTTTCTGGGCAGATGTCCTTGTACAAGTTTTTTTTTTTTTTTTTTTTTTTGTACTGGGGATTGAACCCTGTGGCACTCAACCTCTGAGCCACATCCCCAGCTCTTTTTTTGTATTTTATTTAGAGACAGGGTCTCACTGAGTTATTTAGGGCCTCTCTAAGTTGCTGAGGCTGGCTTTGAACTCATAATCCTCCTGCCTCAGCTCCAAAGCTGCCTGGCATAAAAATACCTTTTTATAAGGTCTCAGTGGCCTCTGTGCAAGATTGTGGGTCTAGTAGGATCTTTTGTGATAGTTGCTCTCTGGCAAACATGCAGAGGAACCCAACTCTGCCTTCTTCCATTAGGGTTGACACAAGGGACGGCATTTTGGTTATGATAACTTTCATGCTTCTTTCACATGGTAAAAAACAAAAAATGATCTTTTCAGATACTGTTAACTACCATGAAAGAATAATGTGTGACCTCGAAGGTGGATCTCCCTCCATCTCTAGGTCATGGGATCTGGGACGAATCCATGAAAAAGGAATGACATCTCCACAGCATCCAGATGGCCCAGGACTCCACTGTGCCAAGATCTGAGAGTATTAGTATAAGATATGGGAAATGACAAACCCCAAAATAGTGTGGCCTGGGAAGAGGGAGGGAGGAAGAAGGCAATACATTGATAATATTGATCCTTTCCCAATACATTCTTTTCCAGTGACAAGACAACCCCTAGAAAGATAGCAAACATCATCCAGTGGCAAAACAATCCCCAGGAAGGAGATATCCATCGAGCCTAGAATGGCAGTCTCTGGGAAGAAGCCAAAGCACTGATCCTTCTCCAAATAAACTCTTTCCCAATGACAAGACCCTGAAGGGAAAGAGATAAGCACTGAATGCTGACCTCAGACCCTCTACTCCTCTCCAAGTAAAAATATTGTCCAGTAAAAACAAATTTCAAATTCTCACAAACCTGTTTCCTAACTGCCCAAATTGACCTGCTCTGTCCATAATTAAATCACCTCTCAGTGTAACCTATATAAGCACAGACTCCCCCCTTTGACCAGGGGCTCATTTTCCATCAGAAAAGTGGGTCCACCAGAGGCCTAACTCCACTGCGGAATAAAGGCTCTGCTGATCTGTGAAGTTTGCACCTGGCTCAGTCATTTTGTGGTAACAAAGAGGGTGTTTTAGACAACAAGAATCATTTGGTATGTTTGTTGGTTGGTTGATTGATTTTGTTTTTTTCCCCAGGGATGACAGGAAGCCACCGGAAGGTTTTAGTGCAGGAGTGACCTGTTTTGCTGTGTGGTCAGTGGGTAGGAGGGAATCCCAATGAAGAAGCAGGAAAGAAGATTTTAAATTTCCAGGGAATCTGATAATGGTGGGGGAGGAGGGGAAGATGGCGCAGGATTGGGAAGGGAGCAAGGAGATCTCCAGAATGGCTCTCTCCTTTTGCTCTCACATCCTTAAGTCACCCTCCCTAATAGTATGGATGATATTTGAAAATACAGGAGGATCCCTGATCCCAGCCTGGCCCCCCTGTAGCCCTACCACTCCTGCTTCATGGTGTCAATCAATCTTGGGGGATAAGAAGTAACAGGGTCCAAAGGAGGGAACGTGTCTAAGGTGGAATTTGTCTTCAACTGTTATCAAAAGGGAGTTTTCCTTCTGCCCCCAGGTCAGTCTGTCCCCCACTGTTCTCTTCCCAAAAAAAAGGCAGAGTGGGTAAGCATCCCTTCCTTCCCTAAATCTCCACCCCAGAAGACCTCATGTTTTCTGCTCAGTTGGGAAGTCCTTCCTCTGGTCCTACCATAATCCTTTCTCCTGGGCTCTAGGCTAGATTACTTAGGCAGTGTCAGGAAAGAGGCCAAGTAGGTGAACAAAGGAAAAACAAGTTCTGTGGACCATTTTCTTCCACCTCAGCCCTTTCCCTTCCACAAATCTCCCTGTCTCTCCTTGACCAAGCCCTAACAGGACTCCATGTCTAGGGAAGGAGAGGAGTTGGGTATATGGAGGGCACTCGTGGCTGTTGACAGAAATAACCTTGCTTCCTTGTCTACCTCCCGCTCCCATGACGGAGTAGTCAAGAAAAAATGAGAGCAGTGTTCCTCAGGGCCCATCAGCTCCTGGGCCTGTAGCTGCCTGTAAGGCTATTTACCAGTGACCCTGTTGTCCCTGGTGTCACCTCTGAAAAATGTTACTGATAGGGCTGGACATGGAGCTCAGCAGTAGGCATTTGCTTAGCATGCACCAGGCCCTGGGGTCCATTCCTAGCACTGCATAAAAACAAAACAACAGGAAACAAAACCAAACCAAACCAAAAAAAAACCTTCATAAAGTGGGGAGAAAGAACATAGAACAAGACTGATAAAAAATAGTCACAGTAGGTTATTAATTAGTGGTGGGTGATCATGCTGTGGCTCTATGTATTGAGGTAGATCCCTAACAGGCTCAGGGTAGCAAAGCTGAGGGTGGGTGTTCCTCCTGACTCCAGAATGGCTGCTCGGAGGCCAAACTCTCCCAGAACTGCAGAGGTGTGTGTGTGGGGGGGGGGGGGGAGGTTGACATTTCTAGTGAATTCAGTATTTTCAGCAAACCATCCCAGAGCTCCTCTCTGCAGGCTCAGCCCAGCGCCTGCACACAAGTAACTTCCTTATCACCGAGTACAGCTGTCTGCACCTCCTGCCCTGCCCTTCCTTGCCCTCCCCTTCCCTGGGAATTTGCTGCCCCCTAGGCCTCAGGCATCGCCTCTTCCCCAAGCCCTGTGAACTCTCCAATCTCTGAATTTTGTTGTCTGGTAAAATATCCCTGCTTTTCCTTGGGGAGTCCCCTCTGTACCTTCCCATTGTGGAACTAGAGGGCAGGCTAAGCCCAAGAGGGAACTTGTGGCTCCAGGGTCGCCTCATTTCCCGTTCTTTTTTTTTTTGGTACTGGAAATTTAAAGCAGTTGTACTTAACCACTGAGCTACATCTCTGGCTCTTTTTTATTTTATTTTAAATATTTTCATTTGTAGGTGAAAACAATAACTTTATTTTTTATGCGGTGCTGAGGATGGAACCCAGTGCCTCACATGTGCTAGGCAAGCGCTCTACCACTGAGCCACAACCCCATCTCCTATTTTATTTTTTTTAATCTTTGAGACAGGGTCTCATTAAATTGCCTAGGGTCTTGCTAAATTGCCAAGGCTAACCTTGAACTTGGCAATCCTCCTGTCTCTGCCTCCAGGTGGCTGGGATTCCAGGCATGTGCCACCATGCCTGGTGGGTTTCTCCTTTTGCTGGGTACTTCCAGTCCCCCACCACAGAACCTCCTTCCAAATCTCCATGACCTCTCTCAGGGCTGTCGGTCCTGCATTGCTCGGCTGGACACATCCTCCCCCCTGGTCAGCCATAGCACCTACCTGGTCTCCCTAGCCCAGACCTCTCCCGTGGGTGGGGTCCCTTCCCAGAGTCTAAGTGGCCTCCAGGGACCTTGGAAGGGTAGCACTCAGCTCTTGGCAGAGCACAGGAAGCCGGACCAAAGTTTTTTTACCCAGCAGATGAGTCTCCCACAGCCCCAGTGTGCATATTCAGAATCACAAGTCTCCAAGCTCAAGTCCACGGACAAGTCTCATAACCCACCCTGAAGACCTTATGGAATGGCTAGGGTGCTTAGCAGGTTCTCCATGAATGGCCATCATTGCTATTCTGACTGGCCAGGCAAAGTTGCCAAGGGCAATCCAGCCCTTAGAAGGATCTGGGGATCCAGAGCTGGGATCCCTGCTCTCTACAAACAGATCCAGGGCTTCCTCCCATACACATCTGGGCCCCCAGCTCAGGTACCCCTTTTTCCTAGCCCACCCAAGCCCCCCTTATTACCTCTTCTGTTCACAAGCAAACTCTACATATACTCAGAAACATTTGATATTTATTTCTCAATATTTTGTTATTATTATGTTTTTTTTTTTTTTTACAAATTGAATAAACACAATAAAGGGGAATATGTGGGGCCCCAGGCCTGGCCTTGGGCTCCCGTTGAGATGAGAGGTGACAGTATGGAAACACCTCCTCATCCATAACTTCTGGCCTGCTGCCCTGATCCCTCCTATCAACCTTACCCAAGAGAAAGGTGGGGGCTTTCTGAGGTTCTGAGGTTCTCCCTAGAGGGGACTTCGGGCATCCTGCTTTAGGCCCTGCACTGATTCAAGCTGGGAAGAACTGTGGGTCCTGATGTGATGCCGTCTGTGTCTCTCCTGCCTGCGGGCCAGCTGCCGCAGTTGTTTCCGAATGGCCCAGAGCACCAGGTACACTTCCCGCAGCATCTCAGCCTCTGGGGTCTCCAGGGGGGACTGTCTCCTTAGCTGGGAGGTCACTGAGGTCGAACTCACAGATGACTGTAAAAGAAAGAAAGAAGCCCACGTGTCTTGGGAGAAAGCGCCCTGGGTTCAATCCCTGGTGTGCAGACGCACAGCAAAGGTCTGAGATAACCCATCTCTCCTATCTGGCTGGCTCAGACGGCACCCCTTCCAGGAAGCCTTCTTAGCTTGCATTAGGTCTTCATTCCCTCTAACCTTGAGTGTGTCCCGTGGACTCTTCTGTTTTCTCCACTAGACTGCAACTCCCAGAAAAACAGCTACCAGTTCAGACCTACCTTTGAGTCCCCCGTTCAGGGTTTCATGGAGAGGGTGTTAAAATGAAGGACAGAATGAATGACACCTTGACACTCTCTCCAGCCCAGAGCTCATTCCAGAACTCTGTGCCTCTATGTCCCACTGCCTCCAGGACACCTCCTTGCAGATGTCTCACCAACAACTTCAGCACCTCTAATCATCTCCCCCTGTCTCTCCCTCTCCCTGTGACCTCCACCCAACCAACCTGGCCCAACAACCCTACCACCCAAATATTGCTCAGATCCATTAACCTGTTGACCCGATGCCCTTCCCCGAGTCCAGAACATCTTTCTCTCTGGACTGGATGGTGCCAGCCCCCAGGGCATCTGGTCCTCTCTGACTGCCCTCCCCTTCAGCCAGGTGAACTTTAAAAATGATTATTAACGCCGTCATACTTGATTCAAGGCCAAAATTAGTGGATTTGGTAGTGACCTTGACGTTTTTCCTTTTTTAAAATTAAACTTTTTAGCTGGGTGAAGTTGCGCATGCCTGTAAACCCAGTGACTCCAGAGGCTGAGGGGAGAGGATCGCAAGTCCAAAGGGCCAGTCTCAGCAACTGAGCCAGGCCCTAAGCAACTCTCAGAATAAAATATAAAAAAGGGCTGGGGATGTGGCTCAGTGGTTAAGCACCCTGGGTTCAATCCCTGGTACCAAAAATAAGCAAGTAAATAAGTAAATAGTATATTAAATTAAATTAAACTTTGAATTTAGAGGCAATTATAGATTGACATGAATTTTAAGAAATAAATATAATCCTGCATATCCTTTACCCAGTTTCTCTACGTAGGAAAATCTTGCAATATCAAAGTCTGGAAATTGACATTGATACAAGCCACTCACTTTATTTCGCTTTATTAGTATTCATGTGTGTGTGTGTGAGCGCATGTGCTTGTACATGTTTAATTCTACAAAATTTTGTTACAGGTATAGGTGTATGCATCCAAACAACCACAATCAAGATCCTGATCAGTTATCATCACAAGGATTCTCCTGTTGCCCTTTTATAAGCACCCCACAATAACCCCTAACAAACATTAAACCACTATATGATTTTTCATTTCTACAATTTTGTTACTTCAAAAATGGTATTATCCAGGCATGGTGGCACACACCTGTAATCCCAGCGACTTGGGAGGCTAAGGCAGGAGGATCGCAAGTTCGAGGCCAGCCTCTGCCACTTAGTAAGACCCTCAGCAACTTAGCGAGACCCTGTCTCAAAATAAAAAAAATAAATGGAAAAAAAAAACTGTGGGTGTAGTTCAGCAGTAAAGTGCCCCTAGGCTCAATCCCTAGTACCAAAATATTAATAATAAAAAATAATGGTTTAGCATACAATGGAATCATACAGTAAAGAACCTTTTGGGGTTGTTTTCATTCAGAGCATTTCCTTTGAGATTCATCCAATTCATCATTCATCATGAATTGATGTCGTATACATCAACAGTTTGTCCTTTGTATGGTTGAGTGGTATTTCAAAATGCTATAGTTTGGACTTGTTTTGAGCATGTACCCCCAAGGGTTCATACGCTGGAAGCTTGAATCCCAGTTAGGGTGATGTTGGGAGCTCATGGGACCTTTAGGAAATAAGACCTAAAGGAAGATGATTTAAGGCATTGGGAATATGCCCCCAGACAGGATTAAAGCAGTTCTTAAGAGTGATCCTGATCCCTGAGTCCTTCTGGCTTCCTATCTTGGCAATGTGTTCTCTTCCACACACACTTCTGCCATTGTGATGGCATCTGCCTTGAAACCCTCACCAGAGGCTGAACACACAGTACCACCTAATCTGGACTTTTAGCCTCCAAAACTGTAGCTAAACAAACCTCTTTTCTTTATAAAGTATTCCAACTCAGGTATTTTATTATAGCAACAGAAAACAGAGTAATATACAGGTATGTGTATATCACAGTTCAACCATTCATCCATTGAAGGACATTTGGGTTGATCTGGGCTATTACAGATAAAGCCGTGAACAGTCACATATAGACATTTGTGGGAATATGAAATTGCATTTATCTGGGACAAATGCCCAGGAGTTCAATTGCTGGGTCATATGATAATTGTGTATTTAGATTTATAAGAAACGTTCGTGTTCTTTTCTAGATTGTCTGCACCATTTTCTAGTTCCAGCAGCCATGTGTGAGTGCAGGGGAGCTTTTTAAATCAAAACCTGATCATGTTGCTCCCCTGTTCAAATGTCTTCAAGGGCTTCCATTGCTCTTAGGGTTAAGTACAAATTCCACAACTTGGTCAACCTCTGCCTTGTACAAACTAGCCCTTCAGCCAAGATTGCTCCACGCACCTCAAACTACCATGGCACACACCTGCTATCCTCTTTTCACAGAACACCCCTCCCTTCCCTTCCACCTTGTCCTAACAACACATCCCAAGGCAAGTGAACTCTTTCAGGTCTCAGTCTCGCTGTCTCTTCTGCAGGAAGGCCTCCCTTGATTCTCTGGGTTTGGGTACCCACAGTTCCCCCCCCACTTCCTATGACATACCCCTCAGGATACAGAACAAATCCATGCTCATGATCTTTTCTATGGTCCCATCCCAGGTCTGGGTAAATCTTATCCACTATCGTATCCTCCATGCCTGGCCTCAGAGGAGGCACAGGAAATGTTGAACAAGTGTGTGGAGGGAAGAAAAGGTCCCTGGGGGTTGGGGGCGGTGAAGAAATGCTAACCTTCCACCTGCACATCTGCCAGCCACTCTGCAGGGCGGATAACATGAGTGTGGAGACCGACTGGACAGCTGTCTGGGGCAGTCGTAGCAGGGAGCGAGGCTCAGGGCCCAGCTCCAGCTCAGTCTCGTCCACGGTTTCGTCCACGGTTTCGTCCACGGTTTCGTCCACGGTTTTCGCCAGCACGTAGGCCTCAGCCACCTCAGGGTGCTCTTCCAGAGTGGTGACCTTAGCCTCTTTGGGGGGTTCGATCAACTTGACAGTGTCCAACTCCGTAGTCTCCTCCACCCCCTTGATTTCTTGTTTCTTGGAGTCAGTGGGTTCCAAGATGATTAGCTTGGCTCTGCGTCTCCACTGAAGAACCTGAGAAAGAAGACCCATGAGAGGCAGGAGATTGGGGGCCGGCAGGAGCAGCAGTCAAGGGGACAAAAACACCCAGGGAGGGGTATAACCCCCCAGCCCTGCCTTCTTCCCCTCAAGCCCCTCCCTGGATCTCTAAGCCCTGGCCACCTCCCATAGATTTAGTTTGGCCACAAAAGATGGAGGCCACGTGGTGGTGGTGGGGCACTAGCATCTAGAAGTGACCAGGACTCTCAGCCCAGCACCAGGAGGACCAGGCAGGATGTGAAACTCACCCAACAGGTCATTCTCTGCCAAACTCGTCTGATCCAAAAGATGAACCTCATGATCACAGCCATCGTTCCAGAACCCCAAGTAGGGACAGGGCCAACATGTGGGACGGGGAGAGGGACAGGCTTTTGGGCACTGGATGACACACCACAAGGGTCTTGTAGGAGCTGAAGAGTCTCAAGCACAGCAGGGAAGGAAGGAATAGGAAATCTAGGGGCAAAGATCTCTTCAGCAACTCATCCCAGGTCCTTCCTCCCCTCCCTGGGACAGGGAGAGGAGTCAAAGTGCAGAAGAACCTAGGGTGACAGAGAGTTCTAGTCCATTGTGAGAGCCACCTGGCCCTGGTCCCAACCCCCGAGGCCCTTCCAGGACCCACGGAGCTCATTGCTTATGGCCTCGACTCTTCTTGCCACCAATCCAGGGAAAGGAAAGTGACATTGACTGAGTGTCTGGTATGTGCTAGGCGTTTTCCTTGTACTGTGCCACGTGATCCTCAAAACAGCCCTTCAAGATTGATGTGACTGTCAGCACCACTGTATACCCATGAGAAATCCGAGATTCAGAAAATTTGGAGAATTTGTCTGAGACTGTAAATCTAAGGAGCTAGAAGGCAAGGGGCCCAACCCAGGTGGGCCCTGGAGGACCGGCTTCTCCACACCTCTCCCCTCGGGTCAGGGTCTCCTGTGGCTCCTCTCAGGGTTCCCCTCAAGCTGCGACTGCTGCTTCTCCCCGCTCCCCCACTAGATGGAGTCTTTCTGGCTGGCTGCTGCTTTCTGCCCGGGACCCAAGCCCAGGCTGCCAGGGAGGGGCCTGCTCACCCACAGGGCCTGTCCTCAGCCAGCTGGGGGTGGAAGCCACGGCGGCCAGCCAGGCCTGGTGAGGGCACTGTGTGCCCGGGGAGCCTGGCCCACACCCAGCCTTGAGACAAGGGGCCCATTCAGGGCCCCCCGCTCCACCCCCAAGCAGCCACCCGGATCCAGCCCGCAGAGGGGACACGCTGGGAAGCTGGGGGTGGATCCTGAACAAACACCAAAGGCCTCATTGTTTCTCTCCCCCCACAGCACGTGGGCAGACGCCGCCCCCCACCCCACTCCTCTGCCCGGCCTGCCCGCCCCCTTCCCAGGACCCGAACCACTGACTCCCATTTCCTGCGCCTCTGTCTACCATTCTGCCTCGGCCACGTTACACCTCCCCAGCCTTGACAGGATCTCCAGGGGAGCTCAGGCCGCGGGAGCGGGCCTCCACACAGATCTGACACAAGCAACGCCATGCCAACCTCCAAATTCAAGTTTCTTCAGATTTTTTAATTATAATTATTATTTTAATAACAACCTGAAACCCAGAACTTCCAGACACTGTCCATATGCCCTCCCCTGGGCAGTGGAGAGGGAGCACTTTGAGGGGAACAAAGTGTGGGGGGGATTGTTGCCAGGGAGCCTCCGACTCCCCCAAGCCATCTACTGCTGGGGAACCCAGAACTCTGACACCCAGGGAGGGAGGGGGCTGGGATCTCTCATGGAGGGGGCTCCATCTAGCACCCCATCCCGAGCCCTCCCCCCTCCATCGAGGCCTGAGGACCAAGGCAGGGATGGGGGCAGGGGGGGAACAGGCCAGTACTGAGCCTGAAAATCCCATCCCTGGGGGTCAGGGGGCATTAAAGCTGCATAGGAAGAGGGGGCAGGCTGCTGGCGCAAAGCCTGGCGACCATGGCAGCCCCCAAAGGCACATTGTGAGGGAAGGGAGGCTCAGACGGAGGGCCCGTTGGGTGCAGGGGGCCCAAGCCGTGGGAGCCCCGAGGAGGGCAGCTGTGCCAGCTGCTCTGGGCTGGCCAGGGCACGCAGCAGTCCGTTCTCCTGCTCCAGCGCGGCGTTCCGCTCTGCCAGGTCTCGGATCTGCTCCTTCAGCACCTCCACCTCCTCCCGGACCGCAAACATGAGGTGGGACTTTACCAAGTCCTGGGGGTCCAGGGACAGGCAAAGAGTCAGGGCCACCAGACCACCCCATCGGAATCCCGCGCCCAGTGCCTGAGGGTGTGTGGCTGGGACACTCCCCTGTGCCAAAGGAGGAGGGGCTCCGGGGAAGGAAGGGCATGAGGCAGAGGGTAGGGGGCAAGGCTACCAGCAGGGGCAAGGGCAGGGGGGCAGGGCTCACAGACAAGGATGGGGCCGGGGGCTGGTGTTGGTAACAGGGAGAGTAGGGGTGGGCGAAGGGACCGCTAAAGGGAGCCAGGGCCTCCTGGCACCAAGATGTCTTCTCTTACCATGGCTTGTTCGATCTTGTTGTCAATGCCAACCAGGCTTCCGGAGCCGCTGGAGAGACATAGGGAGGTGAGAGGTGAGAAGGGGGCCAGGCATCTGCATAGCCTAGCCACTGCCTTCCTCGCGACAGGCTCTGGCCTCCTCCCCAGCCCCCTGGTGACAGCCCATAGCCCTCCTGTACCTGTGACAGTAGAGAATCAGGGGGAGCAGGGTTTTGTCCATTCCCCGGCGGGGTGAGGGCCGCTGCCCAGGGCCCCCCAGGCCCCGGTGGGGTGGGGGTGCAGGTGCCCCTCGGATTGGGGATGCTCCCCGTGGGGAACTAGGGGAGGAGACACAGCCCCTTTTTCGGGGTGGCCCCGGAGCCATCCCCACTACTCTGGTCTCGAAAGAGGACACCAGGGATTTGACAGAGACCCCTGGCTGGGCCATCCCTGAGGGGAGAGAATCCTCAGGGTCCCCCAAAAGGAGAAGGTTGTATTGAAGGAATGCTCGGGGGGCTCAGAGCCCCCCGGCAAAGCGGGGTCTGGCTGGTGCCAGGCAGGCAGAGAGGAGACGGGGCCTAGGGGGTGCTGTCCTGAAAGATATACTACACCGCCCCCTAGGGCAAGGACCGGCTGCTATTGGCTCCTCAGGGACACGGGGACCCCCCTCCCACAGCTCCACAGTGGGCGGGAATTCCCAGACACGATCAGTGCCAGTGTCCCCTTCTCACCCTGGCGCCCATCCCAGAGCAGAGGGGAGGGGGCAGTGGAGGGAAGTCAGCTGGTGGCCTGGATCGGGGGAGGGGCTGAGGGGCGAGATGCCTGGGTTGAGGAGGGGTGGGAAGGTGAGATGGGCCCTAGGAATCATCTCCCCACCTGAGGCCTTCCTGCCCACTCTGGGCTATGACTGGCCGCCCTCGAGGCCTTAAGAAAAGGAGAGAAGGGTGGCGAGAGACTCTGATATACTTGTGTGCTCCCCCACAAACACAGAGCCAGCATCACAGGTGACCCTGAGAACCTGGGCCAAGGGTCTCCAGCATCCATAGTGAAGAAGCGGAATGGGAATGGTTACTATGACAATGGAAACCTAGATCTGACCGCTGTGAATCAAATACAGCCTAAGGATCTGGACCTGGGTCTGGGGTCTTCTTGGAAGGAGGCAGGGCTTGAGGAGAGGTAGGAAGGTAAGGTTTGCTTTGGGGACTTTTGAGCAGAGCCTTTGGACAGAGCTAGGAAGAACAGGACAGGGAGCCAGGGGCAGTCCTGGCTGCAGTTTTCTAAACGGCCACCAGAGGGAGACTCAAGCCTGGCTCAAAGGTCCCTTGGGACTGGCTCCTGATTGGCCCCGGGGGCAATGGCTCTTAATCCCAGAATCTATAGATCTCCTTCAAACCCTCTGGTGGTCCAGGGCTTGCATAGAACTTTGATCCCTGCCCCATCCTCCAGGGCTTCCTCTTCCACCACCCAGGCCCCAGGCCCCTGCCTCAGCCTATAGTTCACAACCCACACTAACCAGCTTCCACCTTGGCCCTTGTCCCCTTTTGGAGAATCACCAGTCCTGTCCCCCCAACCCCCCCACTGAGCCTTTCAGAGTCAGGGCCCCACTACATTGAATCCCATGGGCTGCTGCTCCCCATAGGCCCTCCCTCCTGGCTGTCAGCTCCAACTTGCTTCCCTGTGGGGGGATCAGCACTCAATCCAAGGTGACCCTGGCCTGAGAACCTGCTGCCAGGAAGGGAGCTTGAGAGAGCTGGGAATTTTCCATTTCCTTTCCAAGCTCTGGGTGCAGAAGGCGCTGACAGGTAGAGCAACCAAGGGGGTGACCAGGCCCAGGAAAGTAGAACAAGTAGTGAGCAAGGACACCTGGGCCTCCAGGGGACAGCAGGGACAGTAGGGAAGGGCGGGCCAATCGGTATCAAAGCAGTTTTCCATCCATCACACCTGGGTGGAGCCTGGGCCACCACAGAAAACCCAATACCCTCCCCTCCCCAGCACATACAGACAGACACCAGAGAGGGACAGATACACAGAAATAGGGCCTGGCAGACACTCAGGCAAAGATGCCAAGGAAGTCAATCATTCTCACCAGAAATGAAGGCCTAATACAACAATAAACATTTGTTGGCTGATAGATGACTATCTCCTGTTTGTCCAGCGCTGCTGAGTTTTTGACAGGACTTCCCCTGTGACATTCTAACATTAACACTTCAAGGGACCAGAACTCTGACAACCCAAGCCCTTCCTCTGAGAACCCTTGAGTGAGGGGACCCTATGTTAGCTAGTATTCCTAGGCCAGGTCAGGAGCAGGAAGTTGGGGCTGGCCACACAGGACTGGCCCTCACCACAGGCCCCAAAGCAACTTGGTGTGAATCAAAACAAAAAAAAAACCCTTCCTCAAGACACTTATTGCATCTTCCAGAACATTCTCATGACTTCAAATGTGGACTGTGACTTCTAATTTTGAGGCACCCCCTGGAGTTGTGTCATGCATGACATGCATAACTGGGGACTCCAGCCCCACAGGACTCTTGGGTCCTGAGGTGAGGACAGTCCTAGAAGCTGGTCTTCCCCTTTGAAGGTCAAATAAAACAGATTCAACATGAGAATCAGATGAAGATATAGGGCATCTGGGAGAGGTGAAGAGGTTTGGTTCCAGGAACAGGGACAAGCCCTGCTCCCTGATGTCTTCTAGGAGCCCCCAGGGTCTGGGCCTAAAGCCAAGAAAGTGGCATCCGGCTGCCCTGTCTACACTCCCTCCCGGATCTATGATGTCTTTGGGGGTGGAGCCAACCCAGGGAGGGGGAGGGGGCTGGCTTGACCCACTTGGGTGAGCTGTCCCTGCATCTGTCCTGGAGAGAGGACATCCTAGAGACAGTTGCCACCTCCTGTAGCAGAGAGGGGAGAGCATGGTTGAAGGTAGTCAGACCCCCACTGCAGTCTAGCCACACACTGGCTCGGTGACCTTGGGCAAGTACCTAAAACTCTCCTGCGTCTCAGCGTCCATCAGGAAGCTGAGAGGTGGAGATCATGGGATTGCTTTTAGGGTTACAAAAGATAAGAGACAGTACCAGACCCAAAGGACAGCACTAGGCAGAGAAATGTACTCTTTATCCCCAAGTCCCTGGGATACAATCCCTCAATGCCTGGATCCTCCAGATTGGCCATCTACTGTCACACCTTAACCAAGTAGTTCCCATCTGCTAGGCCCTGTGGGGGACACAGATCTTCAACCCAGGAGCCTGTGGACAGTCTGAATCCATCAGGCACCCTCTGTTCTCCCACCTCAGATTTCGAGGACTAAAAAGACAGTGTCCAGGATCCAGACACCTAACACCAGAGCCCACTCTCCCTCTCAAAAGGGAGGTCCCATGCCACTTGGACCCTGGTTTCCTGCCAGTTCCAAGAACACCAGACAAGTGACATGGGGTCTACACACCCCATTCCTAGGGGGCAGGGGATAGCCCAGCCCAACCCAAACCCGCTGGTCTAGCAGGGTGGGGTCCAAGGGGCTGGGCTGGGCCAGAGCCCCAGAGCCTTGGAGCCAGGCAGGGTAGAGTGGAGACTGGGAGCTGGACCGGTCAGACTAGGGTGTGCAGAGGGGGTGGGACAGAGGGAGAGAGGGAGGGGACAAGTCAAAAGAATAGAGCTGAGAAGGCCTCTGAAGGCAGAACCCTCTAAGGCAGAGAAAGCCAGAGGCTGAGCTATGAAATCAACAGGGGTGGAGGAGGGACAGGGAGCTCTTTTGCCAGGGAACCTCCCAAATGGGAGGGGGAGAGGGTGGGAAGCGCTGAGAATAGCAGCAATGGGGGCAGGTGACTCTCTGGGCCCTGGCCGACCTCACACCTCACACATTCCTGGGAGCCAGCTGGGAGTGAGTACAGAAGCCACTTTGCCCTGTCCTGCCCTGCCTGGAACCAGCCCCTCACCCTCCATCCCAGGGGCTCCTGGCTGCCCCAGTCCTCTTCTTTGGGCCCCCACTCTGCCCAGTGCCACTGGTCCTGTTTTTATGTGGGTGTCTCAGTCTCTGATTCCAGGGGGTGGCGCTACCTTAGGAGAAAATAGTAAGGCGTAACTCCATCTGGAATGGGTCCCTCCAGCACCCACTCACCCACTAGTGAAGTCCCACCCCTTATTTCCTTCCAAACAGGAAGTCCCTCCCCACAGGGCCTCCAACAGGAAGTCCCACTCCTCCCTCCAATAAAAGTAGTAGCTCCCTAGCCCTTCTCCTGGGTTCCTATCAGTCCACAGCCAGAAACTAGCACCCTAGCCATCCGACTCGGGATTTTGTTCCTCCCTTTTCAGCTGGCTGACATTCCTGTGAATGTTGAAACCTGGCCCTCAAAACCGGAAGTCCTGCCCACTCTGCCACCGAACAGTGCATTCTATCCTAAAGGGCAAAGCCAAAAAGTCCTGCCGTCTTGGGCCATCCTTGCTGCCAGGCAGCTGTGCCATGGAAGGGCTCGGCCTCCGTGGTGTTCCTAGCTCTTGTCTTCTGACCACATCCCTTCAGGGAACAGAATTTTAGAGTAATGCTTTCCAGGTACTCAAAGTCTTAGGACCCTAAGGGAGTCTGGATGGACTATAAGGAAGTCCCAGGATAATCCATGAGGATCCGAAAGTATACTACTGCCCTTGCTGGTAGGGGCAGAGAGAGACAGAGCTGGGAGGAGACTGATTCCCTATTCTCATCTCTAGTGTCCTTGCCAGCGGGTTCCTAGGGTTGAGCAGATGTTCTGTAAATCTGCAAGAGTTCTGGAATTTGACAACAATGACTCCCTTCAAACTCTAAAAAAGTCCCTGATGTGACAGTCCTAAGTCAGGGAGTTCCACCCAGCTCTTTCCACTGGGAGGGAGTGGATCCCAGATCAACTTTGCTCAGTGGTTATGCCCAGGCCAGCTCTCTCTGTTCTCCAAATTCACCTCCCAGGACTGACAAAGGCCAGCAGCATCATAGAGCTACCCTCGGTGCCTAAAACTGAAGTTCCACCACATGGAGCCCACCTACCTATCGTCATCGCTGTCCAAGTGACCACTGATGGCCAACATGGAACGGGCCAGGCTGAGGCTCTGGGCTGCTGCTGCTCCAAAGGGGTCTGGAGACTTGTGAACCAGACTGGCATCAAAGTAGAGGGCCGGGGAGCTGGGGCGGGAGTCAAATGGGGGCACCTAGAAGCAGAGGTGGGAACCATCACGTTGAGAGAGAAATTGGCCTAGTGGTCCTCTTTCCTCCCCACCTCCCCCACTCCTTCCTAAGGAGCCAGGACTCCTGTCCCCAGCAGCCCTTCCCTCCTTCAGCCCTGACTGAAGGCCTTGGGGTTACAGAAGCAAGGAAAAACAGCATCACCTCAGGACTGGGGAGTGTGACTTCTGGGGTATCAGAGAGGGGCTCTGGTTTGCATTTGGGAACTTCTTGCCCTCAGTTAGGACCTCTAATTAGAAACTACTCAGAATATCTCAATATATCATTGACCTTCTTAAAGCCACTCAAATGTCACTTCCTTAGAGGCATTTCCCCACCGTTCACAAGTCTAGTAAACTGTGTCACTTTTTTATAGCACCTAATATTATCTGAAATTAAAGTATTTATTGTGTCTCCCCTACTAGAAGGTAAGTTTGTTCTGTAACTATTTGTAGAATGAATAAATCCTCAGAAACTGGTCCTCCACCCCCCGCCCCGACTCCAGCTTCTCCTCTTAAACTTCTCAGGCTTCAGGTGAAGTTCAACAACTGCTCTCTGCCCTGCTTTGGGGTTGGGGGGCATTGTGGAGGTGGGGGAAGGAGGAGCCTGGGCGGGGACCACACAGCCCAACAGGCGCTGGGGGTGGCTGCAAGAGGGCGGGGGCGACAGGGACAAGACAAGACGCCTCTGTGAGGCCCGGGGAGGCCCTAGCTTCTCGGAAAAGCCAAGAACAGAGAGTCCAGGGTGGTTAGAGGGACAGAGCAAAGGGTGGCCCAGGTAGTGCCCCTGACCTTCCTTCACCTTCCCCTGGCCTCTGTTGGAGGCATGGAGGGGGAAGAGACATGGAACACTAAAAGGGAGCCAGACTTTGGGGCAGGGAAATAGCGACACAGTTGCATGCACACAGGAAACGATCAGGACGTGGCAGGGCGGAAGGAAGGGGGTCACTGGCACTGAGGGGAGAGGAGCAGGGTCTGCAGAACCCAGAGCAGCTCAAGCAGACTCAGAGGGGGGCTTGCTCTAGAAGAGTCTGGGGTCAGGGACTAGAGAATTACAACTTCTCTCCTGGGGTAGGAACTGAATGGAAGAGCTTCAGAAAGGTGGGGGGAGAGGGGGGTGTTGTAAGTGCAGAGGTCATGAAAGGGAGTTGGAGGCCACGAGGGGTGGGGGGAGCCGGTCCTGACTGGTCCTGACAGGGCCCAGACATCCAGGCTGGGGATATTTTTACACTGTGGTTTGTGCCCAAGGCCAGGAAGGGGAAAGAGCCCTCATCCTCGAACTCCCTGCCCTTCCTCCAGCAGCCCAAGGTGTTATTTTTTCCTCCAGGGCAGAAGCATCCAACCCTCACATCCCTGGCAGCCCACCCCCTACCCCAGGGACCCAGGCATCCTGCCCCCAGCCCAGACTTGTTCCTCTTTTGGAGACAGGAAGCAGAAAGAAGTAGAGGATTTAACTCCTTCCCTCCTGCTTCCCAATATTCTCCCACTCCACTGTGGTGAAGTCACCTCCAGCTGTCAATCCTGGAGAGGCCCAGGTGCACGGGACTCAGAAAGATGACCAGGGTGGAAAAAGACAACCAACCAGCACCCCACCCCACCCCATTCCTATAAAAAGTGCCCCCCACCCAAATCCTTGGTTTCTCAGAAAAAACATGGCTTGCTGCAAAGCGAGAGATTGGGCTGGGCTGGGAGGCTGGTGGGAAGAATGAAGACCCCCGTGTCCAACACAGGGCTGCAATGGAAAGACTCACAATGGAATGCCTACCTTTTATGGCCACCCCAAACCCTGGCAGCTCCTCCCTCAGAGGCCCAGCCAAGTACCCAGGTGGGGCCTCCTCCCTCATCACCTGGAGCCAGGGGGTAGAGACCAAAGCAAATGGTGAAGGCTGAAGTGAGCCTCCAATAGGCTTTATGGAAACAATCAAGGGCCAGGGCAACAACTTAAAGACCAAGGAGAGAGAAAGAAGGTGTAGAATGTAGAAGAGAAGGAGCCTGGAAGATAACATAAAGGAGGGACGGACTTCAAAGTGCGATGGCAGGGAGAAAAAAGAGGAGCGCTCTGACCTACCTGACAGACGTGTCAGTGGAGCTGGGGAGAGCAGGATGGAGGAGAGGCAAGGAGGCTCAGGATGGGAGTTAGGCCTACTAGGCCCAGAACTAAGCACAGCCCCTCGGGTGTTTCCCTCAACCTGGAATACAATGCTTACCTGCCCTGTCTCCTCTGGAGGAACCAACTCCATCCTCAGCCGTTGGGCTCCATCTCTCCTCCTGGACAGTGGAGGGGTCCCAGCTGCGGACCCCCCAGCCTCTACCTCCACCCTCAGGGAGGGCAGGGGTGTGGCAGCCAGGGATGTGCCCGTGCTATCCCCAGTCCCAGGCTCTGGGGGGCGCTGCTGGGGTGGGGAGGCTGATAGGAGGGGTGTCTCCGCCTTGGCCTTGCCAGGAACCGCCAGCTGGCCCAGTCCCCCAGTGAAGGAGCGGGCTTGAGGTCCAGGGGAGGTGGGGGGTGGGCGGAGCCAGGAGGTGGGGCCCTGAGACAGGCCTGACTGTGGCATGGGGGCACCCAGGCCCAAGCTGGCCAGCTCCAACCTGGAATCCAAAGATCTGCCCCCAGTGCCCCCCGAGGCCCCTCGAATTCCCTCCAAGAGGCGGCTGAAGCTCGGGGGCTCCAGGTCTCTCTCGTAAACATCCACACACGTCCAACGACCTCGGCGATAAGGCTCTCCCAGGCCGTGGGGCAGCTTCACCACCCGGAAACGGGAGGCAGGGGCCCCGGGTGGTGGGGAGCCATTCCGGGGGGTGCTCCTGCCCCCTGGATCAGGGTTGGGCTCCCCGTTGGGAAGGCGTGGTGGGGGCCCGGTGGGGGCCGTCGGAGCAGGGGAATCTGAAGCCCCTGGGCTCCCTGGGCCCTCGTAGTCCGTGGTGACGCTGGTGATTTGGAAACTGCTCTTCTTCTTGCCCCCACTCATGGTCCCTGGGGCTCAGAACGAGTAGGGGTGGGGGAGGGGCTGGGCGCCTAGAAGGGGCTCAGGCACCCCTGGAACAGGGGGGCCACATGGCGGGGGCATCAGGGCCCCTAGTGACGTCTGGGTCCGACATGGTAAGAGGGCCTTGAAAGAACTGGGGGTGCCTGGTTGGGGACGGGAGAACAGGGGAGGAGAGGTGGCGGGAGGGGGGCCAGGGGCAGGGGCAGGTTTTTCCTGCTGCTGTAGCTGCTGAACTCCAGAGCTGAGTTTGCAAACTGGAAAAAGAGAGAGAGTGTGTGTCAGAGAGAGAGAGAGAGAGAGAGAAGAGAAAAAGCAGTGGGCAGGCCACCTCCGGGGCTTCCTCTCTGGGGAGCAGAATGGGGGAGGAAGGGGAAACCGCCAGAGACCCAGAGACAAAGAGACAGGCAGAGATGACAGACACCAGAATAGAGGGGACAGGACCTAGAGGGCATGCAGAGCAGGAAGAGGCAGATGAGACCCAAAGTTGAGCATTTCTTGCCAGGGATTCAAACTCACCGGACTGAATTGTCCGGAGAGCACGGGACTCCCGGACCTGGGTGAACCCGGTTGAAGCGACTCCTCGCCTGGCCAGGCCACCTGGAGACCTCTCCTGGGCCTCCAGGACCCCCACCTCGGCTCCCATATCCCTGGGACAGGCCCTGCCCGCCACCCCAAGCGCCCCGCCCAGCCCCTAGACCTACCTCTCGGGTCTCAGTCACCGAGCTGAGCCAGGGGTCTCAGCGACTAAGATGTCGGGCTGTACTTTTACTGGGGCCGCCTGTCCCCGGTCAATGCGGGGGACGCAGGCAGCGATGAGGGGCTGCCCGGAGTTCTTCGGAGGCCGCACCTCATCCTGCGAGGCATCTCCGTGGAAAGTTTGCTGTCCAGAAAAGAAGGAACCCGCGCCTCGGAGGAGGAGTCCAGGCGCGGCCTCTGCAGCCCCACGGGTCTCCCGACGGCTGTGGAAGGGGGCGGCTCAGCCCCCAGCTGCTCCAGGTGGCAGCGGGTCTCGGCGGTCCCGGACAAGTGGGTCTCCCAAGGCTTTTCCCGCGTGGCCCCGCTGGATCCGTCTCTTGGTTCCTCAGCTCTTCTCGGTCTCTGTCTCTGTCTTTCTCTTTCTGGGCTGTTGACAACCCCCACACCAGGAAGTCCTGCCTCCTCGGGCCTGCTCACTGCTCCTCTCCTCCTCCTCCTCCTCCTCCTTCCCCTCTTCCTCCCCTTCCTCCTCCCTCCTCCCTCCTCCCTCCTGGGGCTCCCCGCCAGCTGGCCCCGAGCCAGGCCTGCCACAGCCGCCGATGTTGCAGTTGCTGCCGCTGCTGCGCGGCTGGGGCCCCAAACGGGCTGCCTTAACCCCACACCTGCTGGGCCCCAGCCGGGCTCTTTCTCGCAGGGAAGGGCTGGAGAGGGCGGAGAAAAGGGGGAGGAGTCTGCGGGGAGGCAGGGGATTCCCTTACTTGTAGGCACTGGCTGCCACTGGCCTGCAGACTGGCCAAAGAAGAGTTGAAAGAAAACTACCGGGGACACGTCCTAGGTGCCTGGGTGCCCCTAAGTGCCCAGTCAACCTTGTGGTGCGCTTTGGCTATCACTGTCATAACGTCTCTGGTTTTCTTGGTAACTACATGAGAAGAGTCCAATTATTCCCTCCCCATACCTTTAAAATAGATGATTAAGAAAATTTTCAAATCTGTCTAAAAGCAGAGAAAAGAATATAAAGAGCGCCCAGGTACCTAATAATGATCAACTCAGTCAATCTTGTTCGTACCTACCCTCAATGTCTCTTCCTGGATTTTGCTGGAGTATTTGAAATCAAATCTCAGACATGATCTTGAGATGTGGAATTTGAGACCCAGGAAGTCCCAAACGGCTGTCAGTGGTAGAGGAATATTCTGCCTCTGTGTATTCTTGTCCAGGTGCCATATACAGATACTCACAAAGACCTTAGAAGCAGTGACCACCTGCACTGTCTCCAGCCTCTAGACATTATGTATGTCTACATAGTCATCTGCAGAGGTCTACCCCAGCTGGCCACAAGCATGGACCCTCCCCACCTCTGACCTTCCTACCTCTCCCATCTCATCCCTTGTTCATTGTGAAAGAGAAGGCATGCACACTCAGAAAAGGTCTACTAGTAATAGAACAAACCAAAACTCCAACTGCCAATTTCTCTCTCTTGGCTTCCCTAACCAACATTCCAAGGGGGGGATACTTTTAGCCAAAGTAATATCTTGAGGCTGAGTCTGCTTTCACTTGCAGGTTCAGAAGGAGATGAACAGATTCTAATTAATTTTTGTCACTTGGAAGGACCTGTTCTTGAGTATATTAAAACTTTCTCATTATCTTCTGAAGAAGAGAGATGAAGGGCTGGGGTTGTGGCTAAGTGGTAGAGCACTTGTTTAGTATGTGTGAGGCACTGGGTTTGATTCTCAGCACCGCATATAAATAAAGATCCACTGACAACTAAAAAGTATTAAAGAGAGAGAGAGAGAGAGAGCAGATGTGGAGCTCTAGCTGAGGAAACCAAGGCTCCTAAGTGCTCTCGCATTTGACCGAGGCCTCAGGGCTAGTATTCAATGGAACCAGGAGGTATAAGGGGGCTGACTGGACTCCTAGTGCTCTTTTCCAGATCCCTCCTCCCTCTGCTTTAGCTTATGAAAATTTCTGACCACTCTAAAAGGTAAAACAATGCAACCCCTGCCCGCTTTATATATTTGTTCTTTATATCTTTGTTAAAATGCATCTGCGTTGCTGTATGTCTCCCTTTGGCTATAGTTACAGGGCCCTGCCATAGCCCAGGTACTGAGGTCCAGGAAGCAGCCTCCCACACGTGTTCTGCCCCTCTAGACCTCATCCTTCTCTCCCCTGCAGAACCCTCTCCCCCTCTGACAACATTCTGAACACAGACTTTACTGCTAAACCTCCAGAACCTCCTTTTTTGGTGCTGACTCCTACAAACTATTCACAAGGAATCTTTGGACCCCTTCTCTGCCTCGGATATTTGGGATCATTGTGGACTTTTCCATGTGGAGGGGTCCCTGGGATATTGTCAATCTGCAGAAATGTTTGTTGAATGAATATAAATTAATTCCTATTAAGGTGTAAAAGTTAAAGGACTCTTGTGTTTTAATGTATTACCTCTCCTAGCAGCATTTAATAGCCTTTAATATGTAGGGCCCTAGACTTACAAAGCACTTCCAGTTCCCTTTCTTCCTCCAAACCTTATTGAGGTAGGTATGAGATGAGGCATCTTTCAGAGAGGTTATCCAATTTGCCTAACGCCACACAGCACATCTGCAAAGGCTGCCATATGGAAAACGGTCCACAGATTCTGGGGATTAGTACATGCATATATTTTGGGGCGCATTTTTCAGCCAGCTAAGAGTAAAACCGAGATCACCTTGAAGCTAATTAACCCTATGGCAAAGCTGTACTCCAAAGGAATTTTGGAGTGAGGGATTTCTCAGAGAACTGCTGAGAAAGGTCACCAAAGAAGGGCTGGGTCATGCCCCTCAGAGACCCCTGCGACTGCACCCAGGCGGTGGTTGTGGTGGTCCCAGTAAGAGACCAACCAACCCCATTGCACCCAGGTCCTGGAGGGCGGAGCCCGCAGAGTCAAAGGTTACTGGGAGGATGACTTGGATCGCGGGGGCGGATAGGCGGAAGACTTTGAGCCCAGACGCTGGAACAAGGTCCGGGCGCCTGGGAGGCTGCAGGGGGAGGAGGCCGACACCAAGTCAGCCAACTCTCGCTCGCTCCCGGCACCTGGGGGCGGCGGGGAAGAGGGGGCGCAGCCAAGGGAGCACGCCCCCTGCTGGGCAAAGTGGCCGAGCGTCTGGCTCCTGACTCTGGAAGCCCCTCGGTCCGAAAGGCAGCCCCCTCTGCCGGCCTCACAGCCTCACTGCACCCCGGGCCCGTAGCCGCAGCCTCGGCCCCAGACAGACGCCGGGCGCGGAGCGCGGAGCGCCCGGCGCGCGGGGTTCGCGGGTGGGTGCAGGACCTGGGCTGCCGCTGGGGGGCGCCGCTGAGCGCCGCGCATCGCTCGGCCGGGGCCGAGGAGACCAAACCCAGCACCGCCCGGCCGGGCAGGGGGCGCTGGGCGGCGAGGAGCGGACGCCCCTTGGAGGGGCGGGCTGGCACCGGACCCCCTGCGTCCCACGACCTTCCTCTGAGCCGCCCCCGCAGGCTCCGCGGTCCCTGTGCACCCCAACCCTAGCCCGGCGGTGCAGCGCAGCGCGACCGCTCCCGCTCCGTCCTTGGAGGGTGTGGAAGGGTGGGTTTGGGGCCGGGGGCGGGTCTGGGGGCGGACCCGGAGGCGGGGCTGTCTCTGCGGCAGGGCCCAGCTCTGCTCCCCCCCGGTCTCTCTGTCTCTCCTCCTCCCTCCTCCTGCTCCGGGCGGAGCCCGGCATGGGGGGGCCGGCGCCCGGCAGGCCAGGTACGGTGATGTAGAAATTGGGGAGGCTTGGTGCGGGGAGGCGGTGGTGGGGGGACAAGGGGCAGGGAGGATTGGCGGGGCGAGAGGCGGAGAAACCCAGGGCAGCAGGACAAGGGGAAGAGGAGGGGTGCCCGGGAGCCTGGGGCCCTTGGATGGAGAGAGGGATGAAGCAGGCCAGGTTTGGAACAAACAGGGGAAGGGGGAGGACGGCAGTGAGGAGGGGCGCTGGGAGGAGTAGTGAGGCTGAAGGCGAAAGGGAGAGTGTGTGTTTGGGGGAAGGGAAGCCCGAGCAGGTATGGAGACTGCAGCTCAGAAGGTAGCTACGAGGCCAGACTGGGGACCCCCGGGTGGGATTGAGGGGCGGGACTGGAAGCAGGAGGACAGGGTCCTCCCAAATCCTAGACTAGAAAGAAGGTGATTTGGGCCATCAGCAAGGGAGGGAGGTGAAGACCGTTACTGAGAGGTGGACGGAGGCCCAGGCCCAAAAGGACTGGAAAGGGGGGGACGCCAGGGAGTGGAGATAGATTGGTGGGTAAGATTTCAGATGCCCAACCCCGTGCCCCCACCTTCCTTCAGCATCTCCACCCAACCCTCATGACCACCTCCCCACCAAGCCTCAGGGCCCAAGAGGGGGTGGCAAGTCTGACCCTTCCCCAGTAGTGTGCGATATATGCAGGTAGGCCCCAGGCATAACTCCTTGTCTGTAGGTGTGTCCAGTTCCGTGGCAGATTTGTGTGTGTCTGGAGGTATGTGTGTCTGTGGGTGTGTCGGTGAGTGTTTATGTCTGTGTGTGTTTGCTGCCCGGAGGTTTGTGTTTACCTATGCCCTTCTATGTGTCTGGCCCTCTGTTGTAGCTCTGGGTCTGTGGCTGGATGGTTCATTTGTCTGAATGTGTGTTTGTGTGAGCACAGAGTTGCTATATGTTTGTGGGGCCTATCTGAGTGGTGGGTCAGGCTGTATTTACACAGCATGGGAATCTGTGTCAATCTGATCTCTCGAGAGTGTGTATGTGTGGCTGTGAACACCTTCATCAGGGTGTGTGGCTCTGGGTACACATATACTTCTGTATTTGTTTCCTGAGGTCCTAGAGGCTGTGTTGGGTTTTTTGTGCTTGTCTCTGTTTTCCTCTCTGAGGACCCGAGTCATGTCTCTGCTCCTTTTTTTTTTCTCTTTCATTCATTCCTGGCCCCCACCCCCACCCCCCACCAAGTGGATCCGGGACCCAGGGAGGGCCGCCCCCCGGGCCTGGTGGCGCTGAGCAGGGACCCCCAGCCCCCACCTTCTGCCCCACGACATGAACCTCCTCTACCGAAAAACCAAGCTGGAGTGGAGGCAGCACAAGGAAGAGGAGGCCAAGAGGAGGTAAGGCTAGGGCCCAGACTGCTTCCTTGCATGTCACAACTGTGCCTAGCCCGGCAGCTGGACACTTTTGTCATTAGTGAGATCTCTGATCTCAATTTCTGTACTCAGTTTTGCATAGCTGGAATTGCACATACCTGTCCTGACCCTGCTCCTGGCTCTGCTCCTAGCTCCTGCCCCTGTCCTGGCCTCCTGGGTGCTTCCAGCTCTGGAGCACCCTCTTGGCTCTTCCCCATCCCCAAGGGTCCGAGTCATTCCTTCCTGACTCACCTCGGGCCTGTGGTCTTCTCCTTTCTGTCATCTGGGGGCTGGCTGCTGACTCTCCTGTCATCTGACCTTGGAAGGGGCAGGCTCCACTGCCCTCACAGGGTCCAGGGACAGGGTCATTCAGGAGCCTCAGAGAGCATCCCTCTCAACTCTCCCCTGCTGGGGAAAATGAGTGACCAAGGGACAGGGTTGTGTGTGTGATGGTGGGGAACGTGCAGGCTAGACCCTGCAGAAGAGCCAGGGCCAGGAACCTCCTTGCCCCCCACTCCTGCCTCCTGGCTGGCCCTCTCTCCTTACCCTCTGGGGACCTAGGCCTGGCCTTTTCCTACCCTGATTCCTTCTCCACTTCCCATTGACTGCACAGCCTCTTGGAGCCTGAGTCAGAGCCACCTCCCCGCTCCCTTCTCCCTCCTCACAACTGTGGAGTTTAATTCTTGTTGTTAATTAGATTAATCAGAGCGATCGCTGCTGCGATCTCTCCCTAATGAAGGGTTAGTAGACAGGGCCTTAATGAGAGCCCACCCCATGACAGCTCTCCCCTCTTCCCTGCCAGCCGCCTCCCCCTTCACTCATCCAGGAGCCCAGAGATAGTGAAAGGGAATGAGGGTGAGCGGAGGCTGACAGAGAGGACAGTACTGAGGGAGAGGGAGGAAGAGAGGGAGAAGGATCAGCTGGGGGAGGCTGCTCTGGCCATGCGGACAGCACACCCCACATCTGGGAGAGGAGGCATGCGTGGGGGTGGAGGCCTCAGAAGCTGGACATGAGAAGAGCCCAGAGGCCAAGTGTAGGCCAGGGTGAGCATGAGAGGAGCCTGGGACTTATGGTGGCAGGTGTGTGTGTCTGTCTGTCAAGTGAGTTGTTGCCTGGGTTTGAAATTTCCCTCCCTATACCTGTCATATGTTATATACCCAGGATAAGCCCAAGCTGGGGTCCAGCCCAGGGGACACTCCCCTGCACACATAGTTACCCCTCTTTGCTCATCCCTTCCCTCACTAGCCTTTTTAAGCCTAAAAATTCTGCCTGAAGCCCCTATACCTCTGTCTTAGACCCTCAGGTGTACCCCATTCCCACCCAGACTCCCTTCTTCCTGCCCAAGAGGCCACAGAACTGCTGGTGCCTCCTGGGGTGAGGAGGGGAAGGCCCAGGCCTGAGATCTGAGGCCTGACTCTGCTCCATTGGGGTCTTCTCTCCCCAGCTCCGGTAAGGAGGTGGCCCCTGCAGGCCCGGCGGGGCCTGGGGCTGGCCCAGGACCTGGGGTCCGTGTGCGGGACATCGCCTCGCTGCGCCGCTCCCTCAGGATGGGCTTCATGACAATGCCCGCCTCCCAGGAGCACACCCCCCACCCGTGCCGCAGCGCCATGGCCCCACGCTCCCTTTCCTGCCACTCAGTGGGCAGCATGGACAGTGTGGGGGGTGGACCTGGGGGTGGTGGTGGTGGTCTCACAGAGGACAGCAGTGCCCGAAGACCCCCAGCCAAGCCCCGGAGACACCCCAGCACCAAGCTCAGTATGGCAGGATCAGGGCCAGAGATACCCCCCAGCAAGAAAGCAGGTGAGACACCCCCACTCTCCCCAAGGGGAGCTGGAAGATGGGAGGATCCATTCCCGGCCAGGGGAGGCCTCTGGGAGGGTTCATTCAGGGAAGAGCCTAGGAAGTGGAAGGTTCCATTTCCAAAAGGAATGAGGGGTTCCTTTTGGATGGACCTGAGATGAACCATTCAAGGGTGGGGGACACACCCCCAAAAGTTTGCTTTTGAGAAAGGAGTGGTGGTCTGGGAGGGTTCAGGGGTGGGAGGGAATTTAGGGTAGCAGCTGTGCATTCTGGGGCATGCATCAGAGATTGAGAGCTGCCTGGTAGAAAAGGAACCTACAAGGACTGAAGTGGAGGGATGTGAGAAAAAAGAAGAGGCAGATATGTCCTTGCAGGTGGGTCAAGAGGTCATAAAGAATTGCCCCATTTACTTCCTCCATAGAACTCACAGTTTAGCTGGGGACAGTGGCTCACACCTATAATCCCAGCGGCACAGGAGGCTGAGGCAGGAGGATTTAAAGTTCAAAGCCAGCCTCAGCAACTTAGCAAGGTCCCCAGCGATTTATTTAGCAAGACCCTGTCTCAAAATAAAAAGGGCTGGGGATGTGGCTCAGTGGTTAAGGGTCCCTAGGTTCAATTCCTCATTCCAAAGGGGGAAAAAAGGATAATAAGACGAAACCCAGTTTATTTGTCATTTTCCCATTCTGTTCAGGCTCACAGAAGCCAACCCCAGAAGGCCGAGAGTCCAGCCGGAAGGTTCCTCCACAGAAGCCCAGGCGAAGCCCCAACACCCAGCTCTCTGTCTCCTTCGATGAGTCCTGTCCTGCAGCCCCTTCTCCTCGAGGGGGGAACCTTCCCCTTCAGCGCCTCAGTAGGGGGTCCCGAGTAACTGGGGACCCTGATGTGAGTGCCCAGGAAGAAGAGCCCGTGTACATTGAGATGGTGGGGGATGTCTTCAGGGGAGGAGGACGAAGTGGAGGGGGCCTGACAGGGCCCCCTCTTGTGGGTGGGGGCCCAACCCCTCCAGCTGGTGCCGACTCGGACTCCGAAGAGAGTGAGGCTATCTATGAGGAGATGAAGTACCCGCTGCCGGAAGAGGCCGGGGAAGGCCGGGCCAGCGGGGCCCCTGCATTGACAGCAACCTCCCCTCCACACCAGCCTCATGCCCTTCAGCCCCACTCCCACCGACGTCCAGCCTCGGCCCTCCCAGGCAGGAGGGATGGGACACCCACCAAGACCACTCCTTGTGAAATCCCCCCACCTTTCCCCAACCTCCTTCAGCACCGTCCTCCACTCCTGGCCTTCCCCCAAGCCAAGTCTGCTTCCCGAACCCCTGGCGATGGGGTCTCGAGGTTACCGGTCCTCTGCCACTCCAAGGAGCCAGCAGGTTCCACCCCAGCTCCCCAAGTGCCTGCACGAGAGCGGGAGACGCCTCCCCCGCCGCCTCCACCTCCTGCTGCCAACCTTCTGCTGCTGGGACCATCAGGCCGAGCCCGGAGCCACTCGACACCGTTGCCACCCCAGGGCTCTGGCCAGCCCCGGGGGGAGCGGGAGCTCCCCAACTCCCACAGCATGATCTGCCCCAAGGCAGTGGGGGTGCCGGCAGCCCCCCCTGCCCCGGCTGCCTTGCTCCCCGGCCCCCCCAAGGACAAGGCTGTGTCTTACACCATGGTGTACTCGGCAGTCAAGGTGACCACACACTCTGTTCTGCCAGCTGGTCCACCCCTGGGTGTTGGGGAGCCAAAGACGGAAAAGGAGATCTCAGTTCTCCATGGGATGCTGTGCACCAGCTCGAGGCCCCCTGTGCCAGGGAAATCCAGCCCCCACAGCGGGGCTATGGGCGCAGCAGCTGGGGTCCTCCACCACCGTGGCTGCCTGGCCTCCCCCCACAGCCTTCCGGACCCAACTGCAGGCCCCCTGACCCCTCTCTGGACTTACCCAGCTGCAGCAGCTGGGCTCAAGAGACCCCCTGCCTATGAAAGCCTCAAGGCTGGGGGGGTGCTGAATAAGGGCTGTGGAGTGGGGGCTCCATCCCCCATGGTCAAGATTCAGCTGCAGGAGCAAGGGACCGATGGGGGTGCCTTTGCCAGCATCTCCTGCGCCCATGTCATCGCCAGTGCAGGGACACCAGAGGAGGAAGAAGAGGAGATGGGCACCACAACGTTTGGGGCAGGCTGGGCTCTGCAGAGGAAGGTCCTATATGGAGGGAGAAAGGCAAAGGAGCTGGACAGTGAGTGAGGAAGTGGGGAATGGGGTGTGGGGGGCTGGGGACGTTGGTGATGGCCTGGGGGATATATTGGAGAGGTTATTTGGAAGCCTCAGCCCATTGTCCTGCCCTGTGTTTCCTGGAAGACTCTTCCAGGGAAAGCGGTGGGCAGCAGAATGAAAGGATGGGTCCCTGTGTGTGTGCTGGAGGGACAGGAAGATCTGGGATAGAGACCGGGTAGCATGGGGCCCCATTCTGCTCCACTCCTGCCCCTCCCTTCCCTGGGCTGCAGGGGTGTGTGTTTGTGAGTGTGCGCACACTAGGAGCTAAACACAGCTGCCTCCCAGCTATTACCATGGCAACCTATCCAGACAGGAGGGAGAGGAGAAGGAGGCCTCTTCCGTTGCCTGGCAACGCAATGCTCTGCCAGGCCTACTCTCAGAGATGAGCTTAGTTCACATGCAGCCCTTCCCCCTGTTGCCCCTACTCCACCCCACTCCTTGGGCTCCAGATTTGGGATTCTACCCCTACTGGAGAGCAGTACCCCTGGTCTCCAGGTGGTCATTCTGGCCCTACCTGGGGCTGGTGGGGCCCAGAAGCTAAAGCTAGGCTAGAAAAGACCTCTCTGACCAAAGAAAAGTGTTTGGAAGCAGTAAATATATATCATTTTCACCCCAGGAGCTGGTACCAATGAGTGGAAAGGGTGGTGGCAGTACTGGGTCCCTCCTGGGAGTGTGAGTTAGGGAAGGTGAGATATAGGGTCCCCCCATCCCTTCTGTGATTTGCAAGGAGGACATCCATGCTGACTGTGTGTGCCTGTGGGTACAGAAAGACCTCTCCCTGTGCAGGCACTGAGCTCTCCTTGTCATCCCAGCAGAGGTCGAGGATGGTGCCCGAGCCTGGAATGGCAGTACAGAGGGTCCAGGCAAGGTGGAGCGTGAGGACAGGGGCGCTATGGCATCAGGGATCCCTGTGAGGAGCCAGGGGGCAGAGGGCCTGCTGGCCAGGATCCACCACGAACGAGGAAGCCGAACGGCGCTGCCCATACCCTGCCAGACCTTCCCTGCCTGCCATCGAAATGGAGGTAACACTCTGCCCACATATCCCTACAGAGATTAGGGGTGGGGGCTGGTAGAATTTCCCAGGGTTTGTCCTAGCCCATCCTCAGACTGTCAACTGTTCATGTCCATGTCTGGGCCCCTAAGTCTTAACACCATGTCTTCGTCCCCTTCTTTCCTCTGATGAGGTAGGAGCAGGCTGGCCAGGGCCTCCTCAGGGAATTGGGTTGGGGAGCACCTAGAGGCTCTCACCTGAATTTTGTCCACCTCAGACTTCACAGGAGGCTACCGCCTGGGGCGCTCTGCCTCCACCTCCGGAGTCCGGCAGGCCGTGCTCCACACCCCCCGGCCCTGCAGCCAGCCCAGGGATGCCCTGAGCCAGGTGAGTCTTGGCTTTTCTTATCTGTGAAGGAGCTGCTATGGAAAGAAAGGCTCCAAAGGGGTCAGACAGGCTGGGGCCCAGGGATAGCACATTAAGGGTGAAGGGGTCCGAGGAGGCTCTGGCTCCCAAGATGGGGCCGCTTAAGATGGGCAGCAAGGCAGGACCCTGCTTGGACATCATTCAGAACCACCAGAAGTTGAAGGTGCACCTTTGGGTGATTTAGAGAAAGGACCCTCTGGGAGGAACACTTAGAAAAATGCATATTTGGGGAGACAGTTTGTAAAAGGGTCCGTTACTAAGGGTCAACCAAGCCCAGCCTGGCACCAGGGCTGGATAAATGGGGTCGGGGTTGGATTTCTGCTCCCAGCTGCTCCACCGCCAGCAGGAGTGACAGGGGCCTGAAGTCCTTGACAACGCCCAAATCTTTTTTCCTTTCTCCCCGGTTGCCCGCGCAGACCCACCCCGCGCTGCCGCTGCCGCTGCCGCTGCCACCCCAGCCAGCCCGCGAGCGCGACGGCAAGCTCCTGGAGGTGATCGAGCGCAAACGCTGCGTGTGCAAGGAGATCAAGGCGCGCCACCGCCCTGACCGCGGCCTCTGCAAGCAGGAGAGCATGCCCATCCTACCCAGCTGGAGGAGGGGTCCCGAACCCCGCAAGTCCGGCACCCCACCCTGCCGCCGGCAGCACACGGTCCTCTGGGACACGGCCATCTGAGGAGGGCGGGGCGCGGGGGCATCTTCACTGGGAGGGGGCAGGGTCCGCCAGGCTCTCCTGGGAGGCTTGCCTTGAGAGACCGAAGGACTAGGTGAGAGCGCCAGGGAGGTCCCCAGCCCTCCACCCTTGTCCCCAGAGACGCGAAGCCTGCCAGGCCCATCGAGGCGTAGGGTGCCAGCAGCACCCCAAGAAACTTGGGGGAGGAGAGTTTGCTCGTTGTTGAGGGTCTGAGCACGGTAGACCCCTCCTCCTGAGAGGACAAAGGCCAAGGCATAGGGCCGCATGGGGAAGGATGGAAGGGGTCAGCGCTAGAAGGGGGTGGGTCAAACGGAAGAGAAAGATTAGAACAAGCGGGAGGGCTCTTACTGAGAGCCGGGAGTCGGGGAGGGGGTATTTATTTTGTTATTTATTTTAGTCTGGAGGGCAATTCTGGGTCCTTCTGACCTACTCCTGTGCAGGGAGAGGAGAATGGAGGTCAAGTTTGCACTCTCCCCAATGCCAATGCCTAAAGGCCCACCATCCATGCCCACCCCAAAGTGCTGGATGGGTCCGCTTGGGGAGCCAAATGAGAGAAGGGAGGGGCTCGAGCGAGCTGAGGACCTCGGACTATTTACAGTATTTACAATTTTGCCAGAATTTGGTAGTGAGCGTGGCCTGCTCTGAAACAGGCATCTTATTTAGTTCTGGGTTGAGGGTCTAGTGCCAGGGATGGGCGGGATGATGGGGATGGAGGGAGATTTTAGTGGGTGGGGGGTGGGCAGGGTATTTATTTAAATTAAAAAACAAAACAGAAGAGCTGTCAGGAACTTTTTTTTAATTCCTTTCTTTTCAGAATAATATATTAAAAGACTAATGATCCTAGAGCTGACTGCTTATATTTCCCAGTGTGCTCTACCTTTTTACACTTGCTTCTTCCTGGGGTCCTTCGGCCTGCTGGTGGGTGGGAGTGGGAGGTTGTGCAAGAGTGGTGAGCAGTTGTGGCCAATCACAGGGAGAAGCAGAGTTTGATCTAAGTCTGGGAATGAAGTCCTGCAGTAGATTATTAAGCATTTATTGAGCATCTAATGTGTTCTCAGTAATGCACTGATGCATAAGGATCATTCAGATGTGAAGTTTGCCCTCAACATCTTGTAGTCAGGGAGAGGACCCCCCACCCCCAGATTACAGTAGCATGCTGCAGGAGTAGGAAATGAAGAGGGCTGGAATCATCCCAGAAGGCATCCTAGAAAATGGACCTTAAAGGACTGGCAAGAGGGCTGAGTCTGTTGTGTGGTGGTGGAGCATAGGGTGCAGGAGGCTCTGGGTTCCATCCTTAGCATCACAAAAATAAAGAAAGGGCAAGTAAAGTTTGGTACAGAAAGAAGAAGGAAAAACCTAGAGGTCACAGCATGATTATTAGTGAACGGAAGATGGGGCAAGAAGTGTACATCCAGCTTCGATGAAGTTCGTTCCAAAAGATCAGCCTCAAAGCAAGATGCTCAGGAAGGAATCCAGAGGCATCCTGGTGGGAGGCAGGGAGGAAGAGAAGTGGAGGTGTCTGGGAAGTGAAGAACAAGGAACGGTTGCAAGATGTAACTGAAGGAAAGCATCCTCGCGATGGTGTTAGAGTGGAATCAGTCCCATGTGAAGCTCAAGTCAAGCTGCAGAATTAGGGAAATAACAGTGAACAAGGAGCTTGAGAGGGATTTTGAGGGAAGGACCTTGAATGTGAAGCAGTGGTGAATATTTCCAGCTGAAAGTTTTCTTACCAATTAGAACACAGCTTCCATATGTCGTAGATGATGCAAGCAATGTCTTCAGGTGGTATAAAGGACACTTTTTAAAACTTTTAAGTTTTGTGCTTATTTTAGTCATGAAAAAAATCACAGTCGGTAGGTTAGATACTTGTAATTTCATTGCACAAGTAAAGGATGAATTAAATAACTAATTAGTTAGTTAATTAATTTTGAGGTGGTGTTTCACTATGTTGCCCAGGTTAGTCTCCAACTCCTGGGTTATGGTGAGCTGAACTTCAGCCTCCTAACTGGATCTATAGTCAAGTACCACTGTGCACAGGTCAAATATAGTTTTTTGTTGTTGTTGTTGTTTTTTATTTATTTATTTATTTATTTATTTTGGTACTGGGGATGGAACTTGGGGCACTCAGCTACTGAGCCACATCCCCAGCCCTATTTTGTATTTTATTTAGAGACAGGGTCTCACTGAGTTGCTTAGCACCTCGATGTTGCTAAGGCTGGCTTTGAACTCATGATCCTCCTGTCTCAGCCTCCTGAGTTGATGGGATTACAGGTGTGTGCCATTGCACCCAGCTCAAATATAGTTTTAATTAAGTTGTTAAAGAAAATGAAATGACTAAGCAAATAAATAATGATGCAGGCATTATAAAGAACTTGAAACATGATGATTTTGAAATTTAGTTAGAGTTAAAGGTTAATTGATAATAGTTTGGGAGAGAGCACAAGACTGTGGACCTTGGGAGCATCAACACAGAAATCATACTCAAGGCCAACACCAGTGAGCTCTGTAAGGAAGGTGGGTGGCAAGAATGAGAGGAAAAAAATGTCAGCAAGCATTGGCTTTTTTTTACAGTTAATCAGAAAATTAATGGAAGGGAAAAATCCCATTCATAAAAGCAACAATAACTATAAAAAATCTAGGAGTAACTTTACAAATGCATAGAATTTATATTCGATCAATCAATTAAAGTCTTTTGAGTCAGTTAAAAGAGAAAAATTGAGGGGCTTGGATTGTGGCTCAGTGGCAGAGTGCTTGCCTAGCATGTGTGAGCTGGGTTTTATCTAAGCACCACATATAAATAAATAAATAAATAAAATAAAATTTTTTATCAACAACTGATAAAAATATTTTTAAAAAAGAGAGAAAAATTGAGCTGAGGATATAGCTCAGTGGTAGAGCACTTTCTTAGCATGCACAAGGTTCTGGATGATCCCCAGCACTTCAAAAAGGAAAAATAATAGTCTTCTATCAAAAGGAAGACTTGAATAAGCAAAAATAATAACTTGTTCCTAGATAAGAAGACTCTGTAAAAAATATCAATTTTCCCATAAATTCAATGCAGTCTCTAAATCTCAAAAGGACTATTTGAGAAACTTGATAAAATAATTTGAAAGTTCATCCAGAATGATGAGAAAACCCAGAACATTCTGAAACAGGAGAGTATGGGGCAACCTGCCCTACCAAGTACTAAAACATAAAATCAGAGCATACTGGTCCTAGCACAGGACTTGCACAATCCATTAGAACAAATAGTCCGGAAATAACCCCAGAATGCTCATGGGAATTTAGCACTTATATGGTAAAGGTAGTATTGTAAATCAGTTGGGAAAATATTAGTCAATAATTGTTTCTTGAACAATTAACCAGTTAATAGGGGTGGTTTTGAAAGTTACATCTCTATTTCATTGATTAATGCCAAAAATGCAAATGTAAAACATAACATTAGGATGCAGCTCAGTGTGAGGCCCTGGGTTCCATTTATTGAAAAAATAAATAAATGTTATATAAACAAATATTTTACACACACACACACACACATATATATATATACATATACATATATATAGTGAGTGAACATTCTTATAACCTTGGGATGCACAAGGCCTTTCTAAGATGACTGAAAACCATTAATAAACCAAAAGACTTTTAAGTTTGATCATCTTGATAATTAAAACCTCTAAGGACTCTGGTAGAGCTCAGTGATAGAGCTTGTGCTTAGCATGTGCAAGGCCCTGGATTCAATTCTGAGCACTGAAAGGAAAGGAGGAAGGAAGGAAAACGTCTGTATGGTGAAGCCAACATTAAATTGGAAACAGTGGGGCACGGTGGCACATACCTATAATCCCAGTGGCTCATGCCTGTAATCCCAGATTCTCGGGAGGCTGAGGCAGGAGGATCAGGAGTTCAAAGCCAGCCTCAGCAAAAGCAAGGTGCTATGCAATTCAGTAAGACCCTGTCTCTAAATAAAAAAAAAAAAAAAAAAAATAGGGCTAGGAAAGTGGCTCAATGGCCAAGTGTCCTTGAGTTCAATCCCTGAAACCCAAAATAAACAAACAAAAAACTGAGGACATATTTCTAATACATATAAAAAAGATACAATGTGTAAGAAGGGTTCATGAGTCAATAAGAAAAGTAAGTAGTAGCCAGGCAAATTTGAACAAAAAATCTGAATAGACAATGCACCATAGAAACGGAGATCAGGAATAAATATAGTTAACCTTACAAAAAATTAAGTAATGCAAAATAAAGCAATAGTAAAATGTTTTTCACCAATCAGATGGACAAAACTGAAAAATATTCCTATCATTGATCTGGTAAGCATGTATATTCCCAATGTCAATCTGGCATGTGCAGAAAACAAGCAATCATTGTATAAATGTACAGGAATCCAATCTTGTTGCTTTAGGAGGTTAATTTAGTATTTCTTAAATTTTTAAATGTGTATGGTGTTGATTCCAGAATTCCATTTTCAGGAATTTATCCTACAGAAATAGTTACACAAGTGTGCAAAGCTGAATGTCCAAGAGTGCTAACCGAGCCATTGTTTGAAATAATGAAAATTGGAAACAGCCTCAAAGTTCATCAATGCAGCATTGACTAATGTATAGTCACAGTGGAAAAACTGAAGCTGGTGAATAGAACACAGACCATCTAAACATTCTAAACACAAGAAGCAGCTCACAGTGGATGACAGTAATAAAGCAATGTGCAAGAAAGCACATATAGAAAAAAAATCATTTTTAGAAAATTAGTCATTTGCACATATTTATGTAGAAAACATTCTGGAAGGAAACACACCAAATAGTTAATGGTGATTATTGTGCTGAGAAGAAAGAAGTCTTACTTTTTTAAAAAATTTATTTATGTTGTTTGAAATTTTACATGCATATCTTAATTCTGAAATCAGAAAAAAAAATCGTATATTTTTAAAGGGGGAAAACAGAGGACGAGTGATCGTGGTCAGTGTCAGGAAGCAGATGTGGAGCCTGTGTGTGTGGGTTCAGGTCCCAGAGTGGCACTTAGAGACAATCTTCTCAGTTCCCTTATCTATAAAATGGGGATAATTAGAGGATTGCTGAGGACATTAAATAAGAGCCCAATGCCTTCTTTGAGACTGAAAGAGGAGAGAGAGAGAGACAGAGGTGGAAAAGACTAGAACTTTAGCAGAGCTGGAGTGAAAGGCTGGGAGGGAAAAGGAGCGGAAGAAGGCCCAATAACAAAGGTGGGTGCCTGGGGCCCCTGTGAGTCGAGGCTGCCCAGACCCTTTAAAAGAATTTAGACTGTGCTGGAGTTAAAAACCTCACATGAAGGGTGGAAGAAGGCACTTCACCTGGGAATTCAGCCTGGGTTTTGCCCTGCCTGCCCTGACACCTGACACAAGGTGTGTGGTTCTCATCTGGGACTACCAGCCCCTTCCTGGGGTCAGTCACTAAGCTACTTCCAATGCTGAATTTCTACCTTTGAAACTTCAGCAAAGCAGGGGATCCTAGGGCCAGCACAGCCAGAGGTAGAGGGTCTTGAGCGCACTCAAGTCAAGGAGACAGGAGCTCCCTGAGGGAGAACTCCCTTGGGGAGTCAGAGCCTTAGAATCAAATGGAAGAGGAAAAAAAGATCTCAGAAATAGTATCCTACTTTAATTCTCATGGCTTATTTTGTCCATTGAGGTGATATTTCGGCTCTGAAGAGCTATTTCTATCAAAGATTACTAGGGATCATGGCAAAGACTCTGAAGCAAACTTGGAGAGGTCCCCAGTTGTTGGGCAAAGTGGTACATACCTATAATCTCAGCAGTTCGGAGAATTGCAAATTCAGGATTAGCCTCTGTAACTTAGTGAGACCCTGTCTCAAAATAAAAAATAAAAAGAGCTGGGCATGTGGCTCAGTGGTAGAGTGCCCCTGGGTTCAATACCCTGTACAACAAGTACAACAATGAAGACTCCCAGAGGCCAAAAAAATGGGATAATTCAAGCATCAAGAAGGGTAATGATGGGGCTGGGTTGTGGCTCAGTGGTAGAGTGCTTGCCTAGCATGAGTGATGATGCACTGCGTTCGATTCTCAGCACTACACACAAATAAATAAAATAAAGGTCCATCAACAACTAAAAAAAAAAAAAAAAAAGAAGAAGAAGAGTAATAATCACAATGGATTAAAAGACAAATAGATTGAAATCCAGGAGTTCATATAATTAAAACAATAGCTCGATGGGCATGGTGGTGCATGCCTGTAATCCCAGAGATTCAGGAGGCTGAGGCAGGAGAATTGCAAATTAAAGGCCAGCCTCTGCAACTTAGTGAGATCCTGTCTCAAAGTAAAATGGCTGGGGATATAGCATGGTGGTAGAGCACCCCTGCGTTCAATCCCCTGGGCAACCTTGACAACAACAGAAGACTCCCAGTGGCCAAAAAAAGGGGGAAGGTGGGTAATTTAAGCATCAAGAAGGGTAATAACTATAGTAGCTGCAGTTGTAGCTCAGTGGTACAGTGTGAGGCACTGGATTTGATTCTCAGCACCACATAAAAATAAATAAAGGCATCGTGTCCATACATAACTAAATTTTTTAAAAAATATTTAAGTATTAAAAAAATAGTTAAAAAAATAAAAAGAAGGGTGGGCTGGGGTTATGGCTCAGTGGTAGACTCCTTGCCTACCTTGTGTGAGGCACTAGGTTCAATTCTCAGCACCACATATAAATAAATAAAATAAATTCCATTGACAACTAAAAAAATATTTAAAAAAAGAAGGGCAATAACTACAATGGATTAAAAGACAAAGAGATTGGGACTGGAGTTGTAGCTCAGTGATAGAGCACTTGCTTAGCACATGTGAAGCACTGGGTTTGATCCTCAGCACCATGTAAAAATAAATAAATAAAATAAAGGTATTGTGTCCATCAATAATTTTATTTTTTTATTTTTTTTTATTGGTCGTTCATAACATTACATAGTTCTTAATACATCATATTACACGGTTTGATTCAAGTGGATTATGAACTCCCGCTTTTACCCCGAGTCAATAATTTTAAACAAAAGAAAAACAGATTGAAATCCATGAGTTCATATGATTAAAAACAATTGTTTGCCTTTGGAGGATGCTCAGAAATCAACTAATTATTTGAAAACTGGTAAGTAAATGAAAATAATCATGCATATATCAGCCTTTATCAAATCACAGGGGAAGGGAAGTTTTTCTGTATAGAAATAGTCCAACTAACAAGTGAGGAAAGAATTTTAGAACTGGATCCTCACCATGACAGAATGGATCCTCAGATTGAGTTTCAAGAGCAGCTAACATCACCTATCAAGTTATAAGAGGCAACCAGACATTAGGTACCTTTTGGTGGAAGGACACACCAACATCTGCCAAGAGCTCTTGTCCTCTGAAATGGTACCTGAGTATATGTTGAAGGCTCTAGATGCAACTGCCACTTACAGAAAATCCAGAGCAGAGGGGAGCACATTCAACACCATCATGGATGCAATCAGCAAAATGGAGACTCCAGGAGATGTCACAGGAAAAGCATCCTGGAGTCCTCAACAGAGACGCCGCTAGGGAAAGGAGATGGAGAGAGAAACTGGAGACGGAAAGAAGCCGAAAAAGATATATTGCACAAATTGCAATCTGTAGAACTTATTTGGATCTCTTTTTTTAATATATATTTATTTTTTAGTTGTAGTTGGACACAATACCCTTATTTTATTTATTTATTTTCATATGGTGCTGAAGATCCAACCCAGGGCCTTGCCCGTGCTAGGCAAGAGCTCTACTGCTGAGCCACAACCCCAGCCTGTTATTTGGATCTTGATTCAATAAAACTCTTCTTTAAAAATTTCACTTATTACCTTTATGAGATAACTGGGAATGTGGCTACTGACTGGGCATTTGACAATAGTATTAAATTTTTAGACTTGATAGTTTATTGTGGTTTATATATATTGAGTCCATAAAGAGATAACATTGAAATATTAATAGAAGAAGTTATATGAGGTCTGGGATTCGCTTCAAAGTAAAATGGGAGAGAAAAAGTGCATAGGAGAACAAATGAACCCAGAATAGCCATGAACGGATGGTTGAGGTTGAATGGTGTGGATGTGGAAGTTCATTAACAGTGTTTTGTCTACATGTGAGTCTGTCTGAAATTTTCCGAAATAAAAAGTGTTTGTTTTTTAAGTCAATGTGATGAGTCAAAAATTTTCCTCCTTTGAATAAAAATGAGGACTTGGAGCAGATGATCTAGGAAGTCCCTCCCAGCACACACCACGCATTCTCTCTAATTAAAAATAACTTCTTATTTTTAACAAAAGTAATATATATGCATTGTAAAAAGTAACCAAATATGAAAAAACAAAAATAAAACAACACATTTCCACCAGCCAGAGGTTACCACTGAACAGCTTTCTATAGACTACAGAAATCTGTCTATGCATGCATATGTTTTATTAAACACAACAAGGTCTTCCTGCACATGCTATTTTGAAAGCTCCTGCTTTCAGTTACTATCTCCACCTCCCCATGTCATTAGGTATTCATCCTATTGAATACCCAGGCCATATATACTTCTCCAGAGTGTCCTGGTGTCTTAGTCAGCTCAGGCTGTCATTACAAAATATCATAGACGGAGTGACTTAAACCACGGGACATTTGTTTCTCACAGCTCTGGAGGTTGGGAAGTCCAAGATGGCACCCTTCTTGGCTTCCAGACAGCCACCTCCTTGTTGAGTCCCTACATGGAAGAGAGAGAGAAAGTGCTCTGATCTCTTTTCCTCTTCTCCTAAGGACACTAATTTCATGATGGGGACCCACCCTCATGACCTCATCTAAACCTAATCGCTTCCTAAAAACCTTACCTCCAAATAGCATCGTATTGGGGATTAGTGCTTCATCATATGAATTTGAGGGGAACACAGACATTCACTCAGTGGCATGGTGGGGTTTATTTAGACTGAGGTGCCTTATTCCTCTCCTCTAATTTGGTATGTTAACTTTGTTTCTTTTGCTTCCATAACCCTGTCTTATAGAAGAGCCTAGGCCAATTGTCCTGTAGACTGTGGAACCCCTGCACGTGTCTGATTGTTTTCTCAAGGTGCCACCTACAGTTTACAGGAAGCATACACAGAGATCATGCTTCAGACCCAGGTGTCCCTCCATGCATGCACCTGCAGAGAAGCAGCCCACCCTGAGGGTCCAGCTTCCATTGCTTTTCTGTCACCTCCAAACCATCCCCATAATGGGATGAGATGTTGGCTGGTACTCATCCTGCCCACACATTGACCTCTGTCACTATCTTGGGGCAATCTTTCTCCCCCAAATGGCTAGGAGCCAGAAACCACAGGCTGGAGATTATGTCACCACCATTTTTCAAAATTTCCACTGACCAAATGGTGACCTTATGCTGATTGTGTTGGACATTCCTGCTTTAAAGTCCAGGGGTGGGTGGGACCACAACATGTACACATTCCAGAAATTTCAGAGTAATGAGGGGAATCCTGGAAAAATTAGAACTAGAAGGAAATTTTTAAATATATGCATTACTAATTTCACTGCCCGTTCTGATCTGAAGCCACTCTGCTCATGTAGTAATGTAAAATATATCTTTTCATTTGGGTCATAAACTTTCACACAGTTCATCTACTTAGAGACATGGAAATCTAAAACATGGAGAACATTTTTCTGTCCATTTTGAGGGTGAGGCTGGTGGAGTGAAAAGGTCCACAGAGTCCCTTTGCTATTATTTCTTCCTTTCCCACCCATATGGAAAGCCCTAAGATAAGGAAATAAAGACAGTACTGATGAGTAACTTCTTACAGAAGCCAATCCATATGCTTGGACTGGGAAATTCCCCTGAGAACAGAGAAGATCTAAGGAGAACAGGTTAGCATCCAGAATTCTCTCCTGCAGTAGGTATTGCCCACGGGCACATTCCTTCCTATGAAGAGAGGCAGGAGACTTCCAGTCCAACCTATCTCCCTCAATCATTGCTCTGAAAGAGCCAGGCTCCCATCTAGTTGGAGGATTCCCTTCCTTTGACATTCTGCAGAAGGAGGGGGCCTCTGCATGAGATGGGACAATGATCCTGTCCACCAATAGACCACCACTCTTTATACCTTGGAAAGGGAGACTACACAGGCTTTACAGAGTGTATTGGGGGTGGGGACAGAAAGGCTACAAGAGGATGGACAATAGGGAGGACAGCCATTGCTCCTGGAACTGAAGTTGGGAGTAGCAAGGAACTACCATATAGGCGCAGAGGTGGAGGCACCCTGAAAAGGAGGTGAACAGCAGCTGTCCCTCTCACAGGGTGAGTGAGATGAGCCCAGGTGGCCAGAAAGTGACCTAGGGATGTTCAGTGCTCTAGGTGGGGCCAATGGACATGAATCCTGGCCCAGGAAGTACTGGAACCCCGAGGAGGATGCACCACCCTCAAGATGTGCCAAATGGTAGCTAGAGTATGGTTCTCAATCAGGACAATCTTGTTTCACTATTATTGGTTGTCACCACTGAGGGTGTGTAATTGAGTGGTAGGGACCAGGGATGCTTCTGAGCATCCTGCAATGCACAGGAAAGCCCCCACAACAAAGAAGGTTCTGGTCCAAACATCAATAGTGTTGAGGTTAAGAAGCCCTGAGTTTGATTATCTTAACCTTCAAGAAGGGCTACCTTGAGATTCTGATCATAAAACCTGACAACTGTATTCCACCCTTTAGTCTTTGTGTGTTTGTTTTTGAATGTGCCAGTAAGACTTTTTATTTCTATCTCAGACTGGGAGAAGGACCAGGGGAATCATGTAAAAACCATCCCTAAATCTAAACTCAGTTGCTTGCAAATACTTTTTTTTTTTGTACCAGAGATGGAACCCAAGGGTGATTAACCATTCAACCACATCCTCAGCCCCCCTCCTTTTTTTAGTTGATGGTGGACCTTTATTTTTATTTTTATGTAGTGCTGAGTATCAAACCCAGTACCTCACACATGCTAGGCAAGTGCTCTACCACTGAGCCACAACTCCAGTCACTCCCCAGTCCTTTTCATATTTTATTTAGAGATAGGATCTTGCCAAGTTGCTTAGTGCCTCATTAAGTTGCTGAGGCTGGCTTTGAACTCCTGCCTAAGCCTCCCAAGCTGCTGAGATTATAAGCATACACCACCATCCCCAACTTGCTTTCTGTTAGGTGCAGGACAGGCTGAGTAATCTGTCTGCAGGACTTGCCAAACAAAGTTAGCTGCAGGGTGACCTGGCCGCTCAAACCCTCTGTCTGGTTCTTTATCACCTGTTTGCTTCAAGCCCAAACGCCCAAGCCCCAGCTCAAGGCTGAGCACTTTGCCCCCCTGCTCAATGCTAAACACTTAGCCGCTACTCAAGGCCGAGCACTTAACCCCCTTGTGTGCCAACAAGGCAGCTTGAAGACCCAGAAACCCCATTAGATTTGGGCTATAAAACTCCCTCCTGCCAGGCCCCCCCTCTCTTGCTCTCTCTCTCTTGATCTCTCTTGCTCTCTCTCGCTCTCTCTTTCTCTCTTGTGCGCGCTCTCGCTCTCTCTGTCTCTCTCTCTCCTTCTCTTTCTCTCTTTTCTCCTCTGTTGCACTGCTGCAGTAAAGATCTTTTGGTCATTCCTAGTGTTGTGGTCACTTTCCTTTCACTTCTGAGTTTAAATTCATACTTTTAAGTTTATATTGTCTCGTGTTAACAACTGGTTATTGACCCCTGAATAATGGAAGCTCTTTTTTTTTTTAAATCATCTTTATTGGGGTATAACTTAATGTGGTAAAGTGTACTCATTTAAAATCTATGGTTTGAAGAGTTCTGGCAACTGCATATACCTGCATCCTCAAGTTTTTTAAAAAAATATATTAATGAATAATGTTAGCAAGGTGAACTTTGAAGTCGATCAGACCTGGGTTCAGTTCCCAGCTTTGCAGCTAAGATGTGTTTCCCACTTAAAAGGTTCTTGTGAGCTTAAAGCTGTGATACACTTGAAGTATTTAGCGCAGCCCCTGTCCCGCACATGGTGAAATATTTTATCCATGGTAGTAATTACCATGATTACTAATGTTTTCACCATTTCATTATGTGTTCCTTCCCAAACTCATATAGTGGAAGACTAATCCCCAAGATTATGGTATTAGGACATGGTGCCCTTTGTGAGATAATTAGGTCATGATCAGGAATCAGACCCTCATCAGACATTGAGTCTTCTGGTGCCCTCATCTTGGACATTCTAGCCTCTGGAACCATGAGAAATAAATTTCTGTTGTTTAAAAGCCACTCAGAGCCAGGCATGGTGGCTGTAAACACCTGTAATTCCAGCGTCTCAGGAGGGTCAGACAGGAGGGCTGCAAGTTCAAAACCAGCCTCAAGCAACTGAGTGAGATCCTGTCTCGAAATAAAAAAATAAAAATAGAAAGGTCTGGAGATATGGCTTGGTGGTTAAGCACCCCTGGGTTCAATCCCTGGTACCCCCCCCAAAAAAAAAATAAAAGTAAAAGCCATTCTGTCTGTGATATTCTGTTTATGGCAGCCTGAACAGACTGAGACACGCGACTAGCAGAGTCCTTTTTCTGTCTCCGTATGTCTTCTTAGGATGAGCACACCTTTTCTGAGGTTAAAATAATCGTACAAACACATGTGATTCTCAAACCAGTATTTCCAGCTTTATCATCTTTCCTGGGCTCCAGAAGTACAAGGCAGTTTGCCCTGGGCTCAAAATAGAGCATCTGCAGTTGAACTCATCTGAAATTGAACTTATTGTCCTCCCCGCCCCCAACCACCCACCATGTCTTAGACTGTCCCTGTTAACCTGCATCTTCACATTCTGTGTCCCAAGGCAGAAATCTCTATGCAGAAATACCTGGTTTCTTTCTCTCAAACACACATATTTTATTAATTAGGGTGTCAGCTTAGCTGCTTCAAAAGAGGCCCAAATAACAGGGGTTTAACCTAAGTAGGGGGTCATTTCTTGCTCATATAAATTTCTAGACATTAGCAATCCATAGCAGATACAGCTCTCCAGTGTCAGGGGCCAAGCTCCCTCTGTTTGGCTCCCTGACATCCCTAGGTGCTGCCTTTGTTCCACAAGGTCCAAGTGGCTTACAACCACCTTTTGTGCAGCAGGGTGGTGTTCCCTTAGGGTGAAACACATGCTGCATTTAACCCTCATACCTCCTAAGGTGGTGGTTTTATGAGGTTGAATCATATAAAATTGCCATTTGGGGAGGTCAAATATGGTGGGAGACTGGCTATTTTATATAATTCATTCTAATAGTATCCTTACAAATAAGGACTGACAAACAGAGAGGTCAAGTAACAAGCTTAAATCACCAAGAAAATGAATGGCAGAGCCTCCCATTCAGAGCCTCCTTGGAAGCTGGGACCATGGAAGATTCTTCAGTGGATAGACATGGCTCCTCTGTCCCCTGTGCACATATAACCTAGTTGAAGAGAAAGCTAAATAGCAGCTCAAAAGAGAAGCAGTTTAGTACAGCTATGTAATAACATCGTAAGGTCATAAGAATTAACATTCTTATGAAGGTCAAGGCCAAATGGGTGGACAAGACATTCTTTTCCTAGAAGATGAGTTAGTCTGGGCAATGGACCCAAACTGGAGTGGCCTGGGAGGTTCCCATGAAAGGGGGCAGATTTCAGCTGGGTATTGAAGGCAGAGGAGAATAAGTTAAATGCTGGTGATAGTGGTGGTGGTAGAGAATGTCTAGTAATAATCGCATTCCCCACTATTTAGCAGAAGTTCGAGGTGTTATCTATGAAGACTTGTGTCTCTATCATTAATTGGTTGTGGGTGCACATGTGGGTGTATATACTCCTGAATCACACCTGTGAATTTTTTTGGGGGGGTGGGTAGTAGTCTCTCCACATTTCTCTTTGTGTTTATGAGTCTGGGTTATGTCTTTCTGGGTATTGGTATTTGTTTCTTTCTCTCCCCCTCCCTTTATTTCTCTGTCACACTCTGTCTGCCAGCATCTGTTTCTCCCCGTATCTTTGCTCAGAATTGTCACATACAAATCCTAAGTATATCTTTTACTATTCATTGCACATATTAAAGAGTTTCCTGTGCCCTGCCCTTCATTTAAAATGCAAAGGAACAGAATATTCCACTGCTCCACCTAAATCTCATTTTCATTTTATTGTTCCTTCCCCCTCGCCTTTTATTTAATTAATTAGTTTGTATTTTTGTCAAGTGAGATAGATACATACTTTTAAAAATCAAATTGTTCTAGAAGGTTCATCACAAAGGAAAGCAGCTCTACCTGTTTATACTCTTGACCTGCTTCTGGGATCCAACCATGTTCAAGTCCTTTAGCTGTTTCTTCTGGTATGCGCCTCCCTGTTCCTAAGTAACATGCTTGTACAGCTATTTCTTGATTTTTCAGTTTTAGATATGATCTATGATTTCTTAAAAAAGAAAACAGGATTTAACTCTTTCATCCCCATCTTCCCCACACAACTCTTCAATTCCCACCATCTTCCCAATACAGTCATGTCACAAATTTTGGTCCGGCCAAGTTCAGTGTTTATAATATTATTATATAAATATTATTTACAATGAAGCCATGTGAAGACCATAATTGTATTTTCTTTTCATTCTTTCTTTCTTTTTTAATAATTTTTTAACAGTGTTGGAGGTTGAACACAGGGCCTTACACATGCGGACAAGTGTTCTACCACTGAGCTACACCCACAACCACAGCATTTCTATTTTGTTTCTTGAAGTTTCTTTTTCCTGGAGTTAACTGTCTCAGTTTTGTGTCTAGTTTTCTGTGTACCTATCACAAATATAATCCATCAGCTTAATCTTTTTTCTTGGCAATATCTGTCCTACTTGCCTTACCCTGTTACTCTCTAGATGGCTCACTCTGGACCACGGTATTGTCTCTCTCCTTCCTATTCCTGTTCCTGAATTCCATGTCTCTTCTTTCTTGGAGTCTATCTTCTAGTAGTTTCCTGGGAAAGAATGCCAGGAAGATTTTTTTTTTTTTTTAGACTTTCCATTACTGAAAACATTTTGTACCTAACTAGTTGATAGTTTAGCTAGGTACAGAATTCTGGGTTTGCAATCTTATTCTTCTTATTATTATTTTGTACCAGAGATGTTCAACCATTGAGCCATATCCCCAGTCCTTTTTTATTTTATTTTTATTTTTATTTTGAGATAGGGCCTCACTAAGTTGCTGAGGCCAGGATCAAACTTGCAGTCCTCCTGCCTCAGCATCCCAAACCACTGGGATCACAGGTGTGTACCACTGTACCATGCTGAAATTATCTTTCCTCAGATTTCTGAAAGTATTTCTCTATTGTCTTCTGGTTTTCAATGATATTGTCAAGAAGTCTGAAGTCATTCTGATTCCTTGTTATTTCTTTTTACAAACATGAAGGATCTCTGTTTTGGGTTCTGTGTTCTGAAATTTCAAGATGATACATCTTAATATGGGTTTGTTATTATCCATCCTATTGGGTATATATGGGGCCTCTCCACCCAGGAATTTAGATTCTTCAGTTCTGGCCATTTTTTCTATAGTTATTTCTTTGATAATTTTCCCATACGGTTTTCTATGAATCTTGTTTTTTTTTTTTTAATGCTGGATCAATATCCTGAATTGATTCTCAAATTTTCTTTTCTTCCTTTTTTTTTTAATTTCCATTTTTTTCTGTCTTTGTTATTGGTTCTACTGTCAGGAGCTTTTTTTTCACTTTAATTTTCAATACTTCTATTGAATCTTTCATTTTAAATACCACATTTTTAATTTTCAAGAGGCTTTTTTGTTCTCTGAATGTTCCTTTTTGGCGGCCTTGCTTCAGAGATAAAATATCTATTCTTATCTATTCAGCAACCAACAATATTAATATTTAAAAGCTTTTTTTTCTGCTTTTGCTCCTGTTCCTCCAAGGTCCCTTTTCTCTTTGTTGTATTGGCATCTCTCTTTCAAACTAATTTCCAGTGTGACCTTCAGCCTCCTATTTATAGCCCAATACCCAAAGGTCTTTCCCTTGGGCCAGTTACTCCAGAGAGGACTCCATCAGTAATCTTTGGGGAGTGGGGAAGGTGACCAGGCTGAAGGTTTCACTTTTCCTGTTACATACCCTGCCCTCAGGTGCATTATGTTCTCTGGCCTGGAGTTACCTTTGTTTAACCTCTCGAGAAAGTCACATCTTTCTCCAAGACTGGGAGAGGCTTTATCCCCTTGCTCAGAGTAGGAAAGACAAACCAAGATTATGTTTTTTTTTTTAAGATGGACACAATATCTTTGTTTTATTTATTTTTATGTGATGCTGAGGATCGAACCCAGTGCCTCACATGTGCGAGGTAAGTGCTCTATCACTGAGCTATAACCCCAGCTCCAAAGATTATGGTTTTTAACATTTTTTTTTAGAAATTGGTAAAATACAACACAAATTATCACCTTAACAAATTTTTCCATGCACAGTTCAATAGTATTATATATATTCACATTGTTGTGCAATCAAACTGCAGAAAACTCTGCAACCCATTCAGCAGCACCCATCCTCCATTCTCCCCATCCCTGGCAACCACTAATTTACGTTCTGTTTCCATGAATTTCACTAATTTAGAGATCTCCTATAAATAGAATGATCCAGTGTTTCTGTGATTCACTTCTGTCACTTGGTGGAATGCTTTCATCCATGTTGAAGGATGTGTCAGGATTTCCTTCCTTTTAAAGGTCAAATACTATTCCATCGTATGGATATACCACATTTTGTTTACCATTCATCCATCGATGGGCCTTGGGTTTCTTTCACCTTTGGCTGTTGTAACTAATGCTGCCACAAAAATTGCTGTACAAATCTTTAAAAAAAAATCTTTTATAAATCTTTATTTGATCCCTTGCTCATCCCCACTTGGACTCCCACTTTTAGAGATATCTGTTATCTCTAATGTCGAAAGCTTTTAGTTCTGTGAGGCCTGTGATCTGGGTCCTCCCATTGCTGCCTCAGGTCTCATCTTTCTCTGGTAGACTAAAAATCAACTCCCATTGCCCACCTGCCTCACAACTTCAAAATATTTTATTATTTTCCTCTTTATATCTTCTTTGTGAGGGTAAAAGAAAATCTCTCTTACCACATTTCAGGAGTGAAAATAGAAAATGTAATTATTCAATCCTCCATATTTATTTATTTTTTATTTTATTTTTCTTAAATATTTTTATTTTACATATATGTGGTGCTGAGGATCGAACACAGGGCCTCATGCATGCTGGGCGAGCACTCTACCACTGAGCCACAACCCCAACCCAATCCTCCATATTTATACAAAGGTTCAAAACTGTATTACTTCCAAGTGATATTTTTCTCTTATGAATGAGTGAAAGAAAAAAGTTATTATTTCAGTGAACAAGTATATGTGATTATAAAAACAGTTGAGTAGTTTCTTGTGGCTCAACAGTAGAGCGCCTGGGTTCAATCTTCAGCATCACATAAAAATAAATAAATAAAATAAAGGTATTGGGTCCAACTTACAACCAAAAAATTAAAAAAAAATTTTTTTTAAAAGTTAAACACTCAACGAAGAAATAAAAAATAAGAAAATCAAAAAGGTAAGCAAACAAACTATTTTTTAAAAAGTTAAATATAGAATTATCATATTACCCAATAATTCCACTCCCAGGTATATACAGAATTGTAAACATATGTCCACACAAAAACTTGTGTATTAATATTTATAGCAGCATTATGTACGATAGCTAAAAAAAATTGGAACAAGTGTTCATTAACAGATGAATGGATAAATAAAAATGTGGTATATCTATGCAATGGAATATTATTCATCCATAAAAAGGAATAAAGTACTGACACCTGCTACCACATGAACCTTAGAATAATTTGCAGACTTAAAGAAGACAGACACAAAAAGTCACATATTGTACAACATGTATATGAGAGAATCAGAATAGTCAAATCCACAGAGTCAGAAAGTAATAAGTAGATCAGTGGTTTCTGGAGGATAGGAGGAGAGGGTAATGAAGAATACTACTAATGGTAGAGTTTCTTTTTGGTGATAAAAAATATTCTAGAATTAGATGGCATTGGTGGTTACATAACCCTGTGAATACATAGTACTAGAAACTGCTAACTGCAAACCAAGATGGTAAAGTGAGGAATTATATCTCAATTTTTAAAATGTGTGTGGTTAAGAACAGGAGGAGTAAGGGCTGCAGATGTGACCTGGTGGTAGAGTGCTTGCCTAGCATGCACAAGGCCTGGGGTTACATCCCTACCATCAGGGGTGGGAGAAATAGGAGTGAAAGCTAAGGCAAAAGTTTAAAGGTAAAAGACATAAAAGTACTCCACACTGAATTCCCTTTGCTAATGGATTTTGGCGAGGCAGAATGCAAAGTTGGGGTCCACACTGTAAGCAAGACTGCTTTAGCTCATTTGGTTGCTAACCATCACTGGCTGTGATTTGCTTCGGTGCTGAGTTAAGAAGACACTCTGGTAGGTATCAGAGGAGTAAGGCAGCAAGACCTCAAATAGACAAGGAAAAGCCAGTATTCTAGTCTCAACTCTGCCCCATGTGTCTTCTGTTCTCATCTGTAAATTGAGAACATTGGATTGAACCCTTGGTCCTGCCCAGAGATGGTTTAGGTCTAGGTTGGGCCCCAGAAGTCTGATTTTTTTTTTTTTTTTTTTTTTTTTTTTTGGTGCTGGGGATTGAACTCAGGGCCTTGTGCATGTGAGGTAAGCATTCTACCAACTGAGCTATAGCCCCAGCCCCAAAGTCTTGTTTTTTGTTTTTTTTTTTAATTCCATTGCTCATCTAGGTTTGGAAATCTCTTTTTATAAAATGGGATATTCTTATGCAAAAAAATAATATATCAAACTTCCTGAAATTTCTTTCATAAAAAGTCAACAGATTAAAAAGTTCAGATGGGGCTGGGGATGTGGCTCAAGTGGTAGCGCGCTCGCCTGACATGCATGCGGCCCGGGTTCGATCCTCAGTACCACATACAAACAAAGATGTTGTGTCCGCCGAGAACTAAAAATAAATAAATAAATAAATAAATAAATATTTAAAAGTTCAGATGCTTTATTGTCTGCCAAGTATATTCACCAATAAGATCTTTGTGTCAATCTCAGTTACTCGAGAGCAGAACTAGGTATGAAGTCGATTCACCTTGGGCCCTATTCAAAAGGGGTAAGTTATATGCACAGCTCATCTTCACACTTCATCTGGTTTTAAGCCTCCCTGCCCCTATTGTATCGTTCCCTAGGCTTGGAACACCCTCTCAACCTTTCTGGACTATTCTTATGCATCCTCTATGACGCAATTCATCTCCTCCTTTAGGAAAACCTCCTAGACTCCCAAGTAAAGCTAAGTACCCATTCCTGGTATTCCCTTAACATTCTGTCTACACCCGCCACTCTTTATCAGTTATCTTTTGCTGCATTACAAATCACCTCAAAGCATAGTGGCTTAAAATGATATTTTTTCATTTTATTCTATCACCATTTTATGGCTGGGAATTCAGGGCTGGCAGGATTAGCATGGTTCTGCTCCACATCTGGGATCTCCCTTGGAAGACTTGGGGCTGGAGGGCTCAAGTCACCTGCTGGCTTCACTGCACTGGAGAATCTGTTTCCCAGATGACTAACTCACCTGGCAAGCAGGTTGGGGCTGGTTATTGGCAGCTTGCCTCAGTTCCTCCAGTATGGGCCTCGCTTACAGGCTGCTCAAATGTCCCCATGATATAGCAGCTGGCTTCCCCCAGAGTGGATGATCCAAGAGAACACAGTGGAAGCATCATTTCCATTACATTTTCCTTTTTTTTTTTTTTTTTTATTTTGGAAGTGAGTCCTAAGTCTAGCATACATTCAAGGAGAGAGGAATTAGACTCTGCCTTTGGAGGAAGGAGCATCCAGGGTTTGTGGACACATTTTAGGACCTCCACAACCTTCATATTAGATGTGATGTTAATATTGAATTACACGTGTCTCTGTGTACCTGCTACTACCTTGTGGGCATCACCCACATAGCAGGCTCCAAAATGGGGCCTGGAACCTGAGAGGGTTCCCAATAGATATTTGACTACTGCATTGATAACAAAGAACTCAATTGCCCTGACTCTGGGCAATTGAGAATGAACTCAAGAGACTCAGATGCTATGGTCCAAGCTGTCTGACCTCTCTTCCAAATGCCTTCAACATTCTCTCAGAAACCCCTCAGGCTCGTTCAGGACATCTCTACATTTAGGGTGAGATATTAGCCCAGTGCTGCAGAACTTAAAATCCTATATTTTAGAGACACAGTAAACTCAACATGGCCAAATCACATGTCTTCTGCTTTCCCATACCCGGTGCTCATCATTTTAGTAAGGATGTCAAAGATACAGATACTATTCTGTATTCCCACCTCTGCTTTACCTACTAGCCACTCAGACACCAGGTCCTGTGGATGGCAGTTAGTGTTGGCAGGTATTTGAACCCATGCTCACACCAGGCATTGTCTATAGACTGGATAAATGATGTGTCTCATATATGTTTCAAATTTATGTAAATAACATATTCATGAAAGTACAAATCTACTTAAAAGCATTACTGGATCATCAGAGCAGTTTTCTGTGATTATGTATTTTAAAAATCAATACAACTTCCTTCACATGGGGTTCAGTGAAACTTTTTGGTGTTAAAGAGACCCCCAAAATTAATGCCACAGATATACTTGTACGTGTGCAAAATGTAAAGAAATTTTGAACTTTCAGATAATGAAATACCAGACAGTCATGAAAAAGAATGAAGAACGTCTCAACAACTGTTATGCAACAATCTTTAAGATATATTAACTGAAAAACTGAGTAGCCCGAGCAGAGGGCTGCAAGATGTATATTTGCCCATACCCATCCATGGGGAATCTGGTAAACTTTGTTTCCCCCAGAGCAGGGAGCTGGAACTTGCCATAAGGATCACACCATCTGTAAATTAGGGCTAAGAAGAGAGATGGTCCACAATATGCCCTTTTACACGTTTTGGATTTTGGATCAGGTAACTGTTTTGCCTGTTTTAAAAAAAAAAATTGAATTCAAATGAAACTTTAGGAAAAGAGAGTCTTGGCCTGGGGGTACAACTCAGTGGTGGAACATTTGCCTAGCATGTTCAAGGTCCTGGGCTTGATCCCCAGCACTGAAAAAAAGAAAGAAGAGTCCTCCAAATGGATTGGAATCTATGGATTTAGGATCCATCCTTAACATCACTCAGGTGCATCCAAGTTTCTTTCTTAAATATCCTCGAGTAGCTTTCCACTGCTTTTTGTATCCATTTCAAATTCATCAATGCAGCATGAATGGCTCTATTGATTTGGCCCTTTTCAGCTTAATCTCTGCCTTTTCTTCCCCAAACTTTGGCTCAGGGCTGCTGACCTCCCTCTAATTCCCTGAGGGGCCAGGTTTCTCATGCCTGCTTGCCATTGCTCACCTTGCCTCTGTTTGGAGCCCCTTTCCTCCTTTTATGTCCCCCACTCACTAACATCTCTACCCACATTCCAAGATTCAATTCTTGTGTTGATTCTTCTAGAAAGCACTTCTTGCCCTTCCTCTCAAGTGCCATTGGACACCTCTTCCTATTAATTCAGTCTTCTATAAAGATTTATCATCACCACTTCTGTCCAGGAGCCCTGTCAGGTGCTGGAGATACAGAAATTAAAAGCACAGGAGTGGATTTCACCCCATTCTGGGTGGAAGTGCCAACAGGCCAGATCTTGGAGCTGTCTCTGAGGATCAGTGACCTCATGCCCCATGGAGAGCAATGTAGTCACCCTGAGCAACTGTCCCACTTTGACTTGGCAATGGAGATGCAGAACCAGGGCATGTTCCAGCCACTCACAGGCTAAGGATCCTTCCTCTATTGCTGTGGTAACCCTGGAGATGATGTAGGAAGGAGGCCCCCCCCAAACCTAAGTCCTAAAGCCTTTTAAATTCTTTCAGAACATGACCTCCGAGGACACCTGAGGACACTGACAGCATCAGTCTTGTCTCTCTTGGGTCTCCTCACCTACCAGAATTACCAGTGTACTGGATCCTTGGGACCTGCCGGGCTGTGCACAAGCAGGTCATTACCCTCTTGGTGGGAGCCAGCACAGACTCACACTTCCCTGAGATGGAGCCCAACATGGGTGGTGAGGCTGGCCTGGGCCCCGCTGTCAAGTTCATGCTCATGCCCATCTACACCAGCCCCCAGCTGGACCCGTCCCTTCCACTGCTGCAGCAGAACAAGCAGGTGCTCTGAATTCCTGTCTAATGTCTTCCAAAGCAACCTGAAGGACTCCCCTCCCTCAGGGCACATCTGGTGGTGACCAACTCCCTTGACTTTTGTTTATCTGGTGCTGTGGTTTGAATGTGTGTCCCTCCAAAATTTTTGTTGAAACTTCAACCACAATGCAGTAGTCTAGAGAAGAGGGGCCTTCGGGAGGGGGGAGTTAGGCCATGAGGCACCAACCTCATGGACGGGCTGTGTACCTTTAAAAGAGTGCTTGTCTAACATGCAGGGGGCCCCATTACCTCCCCAGCGCTGCACACACACACAAAAAGTACATATATTAAGGTGTACACCCGTCATCTTATCTATTTAGGAAGCAGAGGCTGGAGGATGGCACGTTTCAGGCCAGCCTGAGCAACTTAGTGAGACCCTGACTCAAAAGCAAAAATAGCTGGGGGTGTAGCCCAGTGGTTAGAGAGCTTGCTTAGCATACAGGAGGTGCTAGGTTCAATCGCCAATATTTGGGAGAAAGAAAGAGCTTGAAGTGCTGAGTTCAACTCCTCCACCCGCTCTACCATGTGAGGACACAGCCATAAGGTGCCAAGTTAGGAGAAGAAAGCCAGCCCTCTCCATGCATGGAATCACCTGGCATCTTGACATCAATTTCTGTTGTTTATAAATTACCCCATCTACAGTATTTTGTTAAAGGAGCATAAAGGGACCAAGGCTTCTGGGGATGCCTCCATTTCTACCTCCTATGGAAGGCTCCTTCTGCTGGCCATGGGGTGCTTGGCCAATAATTTTCGTCTTCCATCACTTTGAATGTATCAAACCATGACCCTCTGAGTTCCAGAGTCTCTGATGGGAAATCTAACAAGGACCTCTGGGGAAATGATGATGGAATCTCCCTTCCTCTCAGCCTCATGGGTGTTACTAACAGCCACACAGTGTCTTAGGGAACAGAATGTGTTACAGTGTGGCAATGGGAGTGAAGTGCCACCACCCTTTGACATCAATCATTCTGAGTTGAAAGAAAAAGGAACTGAATACCTGGAGTGCAGGCATGATGAGGACTTTAAAAGCCAAAAGTTATGAAAAGATTCTGGAGGCCAAAAAGTGAGATGACTCACTGTGGGTTACGAACAGCTGTGACTGGGATGTTTCTCATGCTGACCTCACAAGAAGCCAGTGTGAGGGAATTTCAGATACCACCTATATAAGGTCCTAGCTGCAGCTGTGTGTGTGTGTGTGTGTGTGTGTGTGTGTGTGTGTGTGTGTGTCTATAATCACAGGGAGTTCTTGATTGGTGACCTGTTGGACCCACAGATTGTTTGGTGGCTTGATGGTTTTGGTATTTCCACTTTTTAAAAAAAAATTTAGGGTTTATTTTTATTGTTTTATTTTTAAATTTTCATTTATTTTATAAGCTAGCATTCTTAGTGTCGCTGCTAGGTTGCACAGTATGTGTAATGGGGGTTCAGGTTATGAGAGTGTGGCAGGGCCTCTAGGCCAGCTCCTCCTTTGAGGATACCCTCATGTGCCATCTGAGGGACATGGAGCAGAGCAGCTTTGCCCAGGTCATAGCTTTGTCTCTGACATAACCTCAGGGGAACAGAAGTGGTCATGCAAGTCACATAGGGCAAGGAAAACTTGCCCTTCATTAAAGGCAAAATGGATCTAATGAATCCTGTGGAACACCCAGATGTGATCAAATTGTTTTGCATTGTTGAAACTATTGAAAACATCTACACTGTGATGAAGAACGTGAATGGGGGACAACAACTGCACCACATTCCGGAGGCCATGGCATGCAGGAAGAGGAAGCCCAGAGTGTCGAGGCAGATCATGAGCCTAGTGCGCTACTGCCACAAGAAGAGCATCATGCACAGGGAGCTGACACTGGAGAACATCCTGGATGCTGAAGGAAACATCAGACACTCTCTCCAGCTTCAGCCTGGATGGCAGGTGCATGGCTGGGCAGAATCTGGCAGTTCTGCAGCACCCCCCCCCCACCCCAAACTGCCTCAGATCTCTACAGCGTGAAGAATTTGATGGCCCTGCAGTGGACCTCTAGAGCCTGGGTGTCCTCCCATACTTCGCGGTCATGGGGTGTCTCCCATTTAAGAGGAACACCTTTTTGCAGCTCAAGGAGCAGATCCTGCAGGAAAGATGTGACATTCCTTCTCACCTTTCTGCCCAAGTGCAAAGCAGCATCAGCCACTTACTGACCATTGACTTTACACAGATGTCCATGGGAGACCAAATCTGGGGGCATCCATGGCTAAGCCAGGGTGAGGAATAATTGATTCATCCTAGCAAACTCCTCCCCAAACACACAGACCCCACGACACTGAGGGTCATGTCTGACACGGGTTGGGACACATTTGCTACCTATTTACCTTTGGCAAAGAGACAATTTCATCAGTTGATGGCTACATATCTGATGCTCCAGCACCAAGACAGCCCGGGGGTGGGGACACAATCCAAGTTCAGCCTGAGCATCCAGAGGTTGGGCTCTGTCCCCCACCCTCAGATTCTTCCAATTTCATGCTCTGTGCCAGGTGTGCCAGTGAGCCTGCTCTTGGCATCTCCCTCTTCTTGCCCTATGAGCATCAGCTGGCTGAGGACAAGTCAGCGCAGAAGGGCAGCAGAAGAGCCAGCCTGCCTGTCATTTCTCTCTGCAACCTGAATGTGACGATTCCCACTCCCAGCAGGTAGCCCCCCAGCATGTCCCTGGATGAGCAGCAGTAGGTGGGGGACAAAGAGCAGCAAGTCCTCCCAGGGTATATATCATCAGAAGAAAACTCCCTCTCCACAGGACAACCCCACAGTTGGACCACAGCCTGTACCTATGGCTAGAGCTGGAAGGGGAGGACTAGGAGGACTGGCACCTCCTGTATTCTATGAATACAAATGCCATGTTGCTGTGTGCAAGCCTGAAAGACACGCCCCAGATTCAGAAACAAAGTGGTTCCAATGAATGGAGGGCAAACACACCCTGAATTCAGGAACAAAGTAGACAGCTGAGATGCAGACAAAAACCAAGGAGGTGGGGTGGTCCAGCATTTTATTTTACATATGCTTTGATTAATGTCATTTGCAACTGACAAATCATAACCGCACACATTTATGGGGAACAATGTAATGTTTAGATAGATCTATACACATCAACGGATGATTAACTCAGGCTAATTAATAGATCTACCTTCTCAGAAAGACAGACCCCACAGGATCTCACTTATGTGGAACAACTGCAGGATGGAGGTGTGCAGACTGCCTCAGGCTTCTCCACACGGATTCCAGTCCCAAGAGCATCCTGAGCAGCCTAGAGACAAGTGGGCCCCTCTACTCCCACCTGGGGAGATATCAGAGACTGTTTTTCTTGGGACACTTTCTCCTGCCCTGATCTTCTCTGTCCTTTCTCCCATGTTTCTGTGACAGCAGAGATGGTTCTCAATAAATTTGTTTCTCACAAATATTGTATTAAAATTGATGCTCCTGAAAGATGGGGTATAAAACATGGCTTCTGATCTTAAGAAAAGAGCAGATTGGTAGGAAGATAATCCATTAGAATGAAATCAATGCCTCCGCACGGAGTTCCAAGCCTCAGCCTGAGACGTCAACTTGAGTGTGGAATTTTCTTTTGACTAACTGCACATTTTCTACCCTGCTCCCTTACCCTCCTAGGACACTGGGCACACACCAGCCACAGTAGTATCACATTGTAATAGAGAACCCAATTGTATTGTTTATCTCCTCTACTAGACTGTGTACTCCAAGTGTAGGGAGTAGGATGGAGGGAAAAAAAAAAAAGTTACATGAAGGTGGTGGAATTATAACCAGACCTTGAAGTACACAGATAATTTCAACTGGAGACCGACATTCCAACTTGAGGGAACAGGGTGAGCAAAGGAGGATTTTGCCAAGACAAAAGAGAAGGACCCATGTCTGTGCGTGCATATTTGGAGAGTGACACATGAGATCTGCATTCCAGAAAAGAAACTATGGTGGCAGAATAGAAGACAGATAAATTTGGGGATGAATGAGACAGACAACAGGGAGATCTGTTAGAGTGAGCAGGACCTGGAAATGGACAGTGTGGGAGATTCTTACCAGACCTTTCCCTTTTCCTCAGTTGTCATGGGCTTCAAATCACCATGTGCTATTTATTGATTGAGCCACCTTCCTTCTCACTGCCACCATCTCAGGTCAGCCTTCCCCCATCTGGCCTCCTAAGGCAAGTCATAAATCTTCATGATGCCTTCCAGTTATACTGCTCCCAATTTCTAAAGGAAAGCAGGCTTTGGATTTAAACAAGTTTTTTTTTTTTGTAACAGATTTATTGAGATAAATTTCACACATCAGACAATTTACCAGTTCAAGTATGCAATTCTAACAACTCAGGAGGCTGAAGCAAGAGGATCAGAAGTTCAAGGCCAGCCTGGGAAATTTAGTGAGATCTCCATACAAAATAAAAAGGGCTGGGCATGGTGGCACAAACCTGTAATCCCAGTGACTCAGGAGGCTGAGGCAGGAGGACTGCAAGTTCATGCCAGCCTCAGTAACTTAGTGAGGCCCTAAGCAACTTAGTGAGATTCTTTCTCAAAAAAATAAAAATAAAAAGGAGCCAGGCATGGTGACACACACCTGTAATCCCAGTGGCTTGGGAGGCTTAGACAGGAGGATCTCAAGTTCAAATCCAGCCTCAGCAAAAGCATGGCACTAAGCAACTCAGTGAGACCCTGTTTCTAAATAAAATACAAAATAGGACTGGGGGTGTAGCTCAGTAGTTGAGTGCCTCTCAGTTCAATTCCCCCATACCCCCCAAAAAAATAAATAAAAATAAAAATGGCTGGAGATGTAATTCATTGGTAAAGCACCCCTGGGTTATATCCCCCATACCAAAAAATTAATTAATTAATTAAAAGGACTGGAGATGTAGCTCAGTGGTAATCTCATAGTTCAATTTCCTGTACCAAATAATAAATGAATAAGATGTACATTGCAGTGGCTTTCAGTATATTCACACAGTTGTGCAACCATCACCACCATGAGTTTTAGAACATTTTTATAATCTCCAAAAGAAACTCCATACTCTTTTGAGGTTATTCCTCAACTCCTCCTCTGGGCAACTACTAATTTACTTTCTGTCCCTATGAATTTTCCTCCTCTGGACATTTCAGATATATGTACTCGTACAATATGTGAGCTTTTGTGTCTGTCTTCTTTTCCTTGGCATGTTTTCAAGGTTCATCCACATTGGAGCATGTGTCAGTTCGTCTTCATTGCTTTCGATTATCAAATAATAATCCATGGCCTGGATAGACCACATTTGTCATCCATTCATCAGTTGATGAACATTTGGATTGTTTCTGCTTTTTGGCAACTATGCATTCCACTGCTATGAATTTTCATGTGCAAATTTTTGTGAGGACATATGTTTTCAATATATCTTCATTGTAGCCATTCTTCCTAGTGGGTCTGAAGTGGAATCACATTGATTTGTAGCTTTAAATTACATTTTTCCTGATGACCAAGGATGCCAAGCATCTTCTCGTGTGCTTATTGGCTATTTGTATGTCTTCTTTACAGAAATTTCTATTCAGATCCTTTGCTCATTTTTTAAAAATATTTATTTTTTAGTTGTAGTTGGACACAACACTTTTATTTTATTTACTTATTTTTATGTGGTGCTGAGGGCCTTGCACATGCTAGGCGAACGTTCTACCACTGAGCCACAACCCAGTCCCATACTTTGCCCGTTTTTAATTGACTGATTTATCTTCTTGTTATAGACTTGCTCTTCTTTTATCAGTGTCTTTAAAAAGAATGGTTGATTATTGATTTGAGATCCTTCTTTTTTTTTTTTTTTTGGCAGGATGGGGGAGTATCAGGGATTGAACTCAGGGCCACTCTACTACTGAGCCACATCCCCAGCCCTGTTTTGTATTTTATTTAGAAACAGGGTCTCACTGAGTTGTTTAGTGCCTTGCTTTTGCTGAGGCTGGCTTTGAACTTGAGATCTTCCTGCTTCAGCCTCCCAAGCCACTGGAGATTACAGGTGTGCACCACCTTGCCTGGTTTCTTCTTCTTCTTCTTTTTTTTTTTTTTTAAATGTAGGCATTTACAACTATAAATATCCCTCTACATACTACTTTACCTGCATCCCATAAGTTTTGTTATATTGTTCATTTTCATTTTTCTCAAAGTATTTTTCAAATTGATTCCTTCTTTGACTTGCAGGTTATTTAGGAGTGTGTTGTTTAAATTTTCACGTATTTTTTAATTTCCCAAATTCCTACTATTGATTTCTAATTTTATTTTATTGTGATTACAGAACATACCTTGTGTGATTTTAATCTTTTTAAATGTATTGAGACTGGTTTTATGACCTAACACATTGTCTATCCTAGAGGATATTCAAGAACACTTCAGAAGAATATATACTGTGCAGTTGGTGGGTGGAATAGTCTATAAATGTTGGCTAGGTCTAGTCATTTTATGCTGTTGTTACAGTTTTCAATTTCCTTTTTGTTCTTCTGCCTGTGGTTTATTCATGATGGAAAGCAGAGTATTAAAGTCTCCTGCTATTATTATTGAATTGTTTATTTCTCCTTTGATTCTATCATTTTCTACTTCATGAATTTAGGGCTCTATTGTTAGTTTGTATTAAGAATATATTGGAAAGCTGGGAATGGAACTACCATTTGACCCAGCTCTTCCCCTTCTCGGTCTATTCCCTAAAGACCTAACAAGAGCATGCTACAGGGACACTGCTACATCGATGTTCATAGCAGCACAATTCACGATAGCAAGATTGTGGAATCAGCCTAGATGCCCTTCAATAGATGAATTGATAAAAAAAAATGTGGCATTTATACACAATGGAGTATTACTCTGCATTTAAAAATGACAAAATCATAGAATTTTGAGGGAAATGGATGGCATTAGAGCAGATTATGCTAAGTGAAGCTAGTCAATCTTTAAAAAACAAATACCAAATGACTCCTTTGTTATAAGGGGAGGAAACAAGGACAGGGTAGGGACGAAGAGCTTGAGAAGAAGATTTACATTAACAGGGGTGAGAGGTGGGAGGGAAAGGAAGTGAGAAGGGAAATCGCATGGAAATGGAAGGCGATCCTCAGGGTTATACAAAATGACATATAAGAGGAAAGGAGGGGTAAGACAGGATAATACAAATGGAAGAAATGATTTACAGTAGAAGGGGTAGAGAGAGAAAAGGGGAGGGGAGGGGAGGGGAGGGGGGATAGTAGAGAATAAGACAGACAGCAGAATACATCAGACACTAGAAAGGCAATATGTCAATCAATGGAAGGGTAACTGATGTGATACAGCAATCTGTATACGGGGTAAAATTGGGAGTTCATAACCCACTTGAATCAAACTGTGAAATATGATGTATTAAGAACTATGTAATGTTTTGAACGACCAACAATAAAAAAAAAAACTTACCCAATATAATAACATATGTCCATACATTTTGCTTTTGATCTATTTCTCCATAACTATTATATCCACACAACTGTATTAGTATAGACTCTATTGTATAAAGTGTCCTATGAAGTGTTCAGTCATGTTTTTATGTGTTTCTTAAATAAATTCCATTTAAAGAAAAAAAAATAAGAATATAATTTTGGGCTGGAGATGTGGCTCAAGCGGTAGCGCCCTCACCTGGCATGCGTGCTGCCCAGGTTTGATCCTCAGCACCACATACAAACAAAATGTTGTGTCCGCCGAAAACTAAAAAAAATAAATAAATATTTTTTAAAAAAATAATATAATTTTTATATCTTCTTGATACAACAATGATTTATTATTATGAAAGGTCCTTTTTTATATCTAGTAACTTTTTATGTTTATTTTATTTATTTACATGTGGTGCTGAGAGTTGAACCCAGGGCCTCCCATGTGCTAGGAGAGCCCTCTACCACTGAGCCACAACCCAGCCCTTCTAGTAACATTTTTGTTTTAAAATCTATTTTGGGCATGAAACTGTGTGAGGCACTGAGTTCAATCACAGCACTACAAAAAAATAAACAAATAAAATAAAGGCATCCTGTCCATCTACAACAACAACAACAAAAATGTTTTTAAAAGTCTATTTTGTCTGATATTAATATGACCTCTCCCTCTTTCTTATTTATATTTGCAGGGTAACTTTTTCTATTTATTTATTTAGACTGAGGATTGAACCCAGAGGCACACTACCATTGAGCTTTATTCCCAAGCTCTTTTTATTTTTCATTCTGGGGTAGAATCTCACTAAGTTGTCCCAGCTAGTCTTGAACTTGCAATTCTCTTGCATCAGACACCAGCATAGCTGGGAACACAGGCATGCCCCACCATGCCTGGCCCATGCTTTTACATTCTTAGCCTTGGGCTCTGAATATCTCCTAACTGGACTGTGATCACAGATGACTGTATAGGGGTTACCTAATAGAGGCATTGTGGGCCTGACAATGACTAACCCACCACTGGTTAGAGGAGTGACAATGAGAAAGAGAATGCCAGGTGAGAAGTTGCATAGGCCATGAGAAATGGAAGAGACAGTGGCCAATTCCTAGCCCAACCTCAGATTCTAAATAGATTTCCAGTTCCCACCCACCCATATCTTTACAGAATACCCAAATCATTTCTTTCCTGAAATTTTCAGAAATATCCCTTGTTTTGTTTTGTTTGCAAAGAACAGATGACACAGTGCAGGATTGCAAGTTTGGGGCCAGTCTGAGGAGCTTAGTGAGATCCTGTCTCAAAATTTAAAAAAATAAAATAAAAAGGGCTGGGGATATGGCCTCGTAGTAGAGTTTCTCTGGATTGAATTCCCAGGACCAAAAAGGGCGGTGGGGGCGGGGGAATGAAAGGGAGAAAAAGGAGGAGGAGGAAGAGGAGGAGGAGAAGGATTATTACCTGGAACTTTAAAAAGCATGTAGACCTGGGTTGCACCCTTTGATATTCTGATTTTATGGTTCTGGGTCAGAACCAAGGGATTAGGATTTTTCATATCTTCCCAGTTGATCTGAAGGTACATCAAAGTTGACAGCCACTGCTTGGGAGATATTCCAAGGGAACAAGGGATATAAGCACTGGGTTAGATGGACAGTTTTCAAAAGATTAGGTGATGTACGTCATGAAAGAATGCCCAGGTAGAAAGAGATAACAATATCAAAGTCATTCTGTCATATCTGCTATAGAAAACACATTTTACTGTTAGTCAGTGCTTGGAAACCACTGAAAATTAGGTCCCCAAAGTGAATATTGATTACATTCTATTTCTTAAATTGAATGGAGGTTTAGCAGTGCCCATTTCTTTTTATGCATCCTAATTAATGTGCATAATATATATTCTTATCTTTTCAAATATTTTATGAAATTTTTCTGCCAAAGATTTTTTAATAAAATAATACTGTTTGTTGCCAATATATACCGCTAAGTTCACCACTATTCTAGACTTCTTTGGTTAAAATTAAGATCTCAATCATTGAAGAATAAAATCTTGGCAGTTGCAATAACAATATCTTGAGGGGATGGGGTTCACCAGTCCCTTGGGCTCCTTCCAAATAATTTCTACTGCATTCATGACTGCTGACCAAATGTGATGAGTCACCTCATAATGAGGAACATCTGGTCATAGGAGTTTGGAAATACCATGAAACTAAGGCTGGTATGCAAAATCCAAGGAGAAAAAAAAGTAGAATTATAGGCAAAAATTTTTTTAGGGAGTTGTTGAAGGAGTAAACTAGTGGGCTTGAATCCTGTGGCTTTGTGATCAAGGAGGACAGACTAACTCAAGGAAAAGAATATTACTTCATTTCCTTCCTCCTACTTCTCTCCCATTTTTTCTGTGTCTTTCTCTCTCTCCATTTCATCCCTTATTTTTCTTCTTTTCCTACAGAGGTTAGTTAATTATACTTCTTTGTCCAGCTGACACTAAAGAATCTGATGGCTCTTAGCACATCACATGTGGGGAAAAAAATTGAAAGAAAAAGGAATACTGTCACTATTTATGTCACCAATAACCAGCAGCTAGCTGCTGCCTCCCCTCTGCTCGCATCTTTAATATTCTGTTCTTATTTAGGAAACAGAAAACTATACCAATGCTGAAAGACTAATTTTTTTTTGAAGGGGTGGGTACTGGGAATTGAACCCAGGGGCACTTAACCACTGAGCCACATCCCCAGCCCTTTTTTAAAAAAAATATATATTTTAGAGATAGGGACTCTCTTCTAAGTTGCTTTAGGTCCTCGATAAATTGCTCAGGCTGGCTTTGAACTTGTGATCCTCCAGCCTCCCCTCCGCTGGGATTACAGGCGTGCTCCCAGCTGAAAGACTAATTCTTTAAGTCTGGGAAAAAGGAGAAAGTTAGCCCAGCCAAAATTGATTAACCAGTATGAAATTTCTGATAACATTGGTAAAGAGGAAACGAGATAGTTAGACCAGAGAGGAGGCAGGTGTTATAAAAACACAGTGGGTAGACCATGCAAGTTCTATTGCTTTGCCAGCCTGACATTCTGTCATAAGCCACACTGATTGTTGTAATACCCAAAAGCTTTTCTATCAGCTAGTAAATTGCTGCCAAATGTTTCCTAAGTGGCCCCCTGTCCACTTTCCTGCCTCCGGGCTACCAGTCCTTCTTCTTATTCAGCAACTAAAGAGTTAACACCCAGAACAGCTGTTGACCTTCAAAAACTTGACTTTGTGCTAAAGTCGGTGTCTGTTCTAATTGGCTGATGGCCATTGGGCAACCAGCTGCTAAATATTTTGAATATCACCCCTAGCTGAAGCCACAAAAAAAGAAAAAGCCAAGTAGGTGTGGTAAATTGGTTGCAAGAAATGGCCTAACACTGAGTTGAGGTTTTGGCTTCTGCTTGAAGCATTGGCAGGAACTAAATAGATGGGCGTGCCTGGGTTCTGCTTGATTTGTATAGCAAAATAATTCCTTAGTTCAATGAACAAAGATCTAACTCAAGCCAGCATACTACGTACTGACACAGTCTTTCTGGCCATAACGATTCCTGAGTCAATTTCTAGACCAAGAACCCCTTAAGGAGGAAGATAGGAACCTTGGAGAAAGTTTGCTTTGACATTATTCAGTTCAACCAAAGATTGACAGAACTTGAAAAAAATAACAGAGGATTATCTCAAGCTTAGATGGGCATTTGATATGCTGTCTTTGATTTATGAAAATGTTTTCCTCTGTTTCTCTTTATGCACTCCCTTAGAAGGTACGTCAAAAGTTTTGATACAACTTTCTTCTCTCTCCATAGGTTTTGCTTCTTCAAAGTTGCTTCTGTTTGTTTGTTTGTTTGTTTATTTATTTTTGATCTATGCATTTCAAAGAAGAGGCTTTCCTAAGAAACACTGGAGATGCTTGGGTGGGAACTTAATTAAATGCAAAAAGTTGATTGACAGCTCTGTATGCCTGGATGAAAATTTTCTTTTTCTTTTCTGCAGTACTGGGGATTGAACCCAGAGATTCTCTACCACTGGGTTACATCCCAGATCTTTTCATTTTTTAATTTTTGAAACAGGATCTCCCTAAATTGCCCAGGCTGGCCTTGAACTTGTAATCCTCCTGCTTCAACCTCTAGAGTAGCTGGAATGACAGGTATTGGTGGGATAACATTAATTCATGGGATGACATCAGGTATTGACTGGATGACACTGTATTTGGCTGGAGCTTTTCTTTTAGTTCTCTGTAGGGCAATTCAGCTTTAGTCCTTTCTATGGAAAAACTCCAAAGTCAGTGTCTTTAAGTCTATTCTCTTGGCTAGTTGTATTTCCCAGGAAAAACACTTGTAAAATCCTGCCTGGAGGATATAGGTCCATGTGGCTATGCATCTGGCAGCTGGGGGTGGAGGTAGTCTGGGAGTCTCAATATTTGGTGCACTTGCTTTCTTTAAACCCCCATATTTTTAGTAAGGTGTTCGAGTCCTCCACTGGGCTTGTGTCCCACAGTCCAGAAACCCTCTGTTTTGCCTTCTCTAGGAATAAATCTCTAATCTTGTTCAAGGAAGATACAGGCCGTCAACTACCAGTGGGTGTAGAAATAAGGAGGGAACCTAGTAGCCTGTTGTCTTTTTTAAAAACTTGAGGTGAAATTCACTTTACAAACTAACCATTTTAAAGTGTACAGTTCAGAGGCATTTAATCCATTCACCACCACCTCTACCTAGTTCTAAAACAATCTCATTACCCCCAAAGGATTCTTCATAGACATTAAGCAGTCACTACTCATTCCCCTCTCCCTCAACCCCTGGAAACCATCAATATGTTCCCCCCTCCCAGGGGTGGGTAGATACCAGGGATTGAACTCAGGGGCACTCGACTACTGAGTCACATCCCCAGCCCTATTTTGTATTTTATTTAGAGACAGGGTCTCACTGAGTTGCTTAGTGCCACACTTCTGCTGAGGCTGGCTTTGAACTTGTGATCCTCCTTCCCCAGCCTCCTGAGCCGCTGGGATTACAGGCGTGCACCACCGTACCCAGCAATGTTTTTTTTTTTTTTTTTAATTGTCAATGGACCTTTATTTATTTATTTTTATGTGGTGCTGAGAATCGAACCCAGTGCCTTACACATGCTAGGCAAGTGCTCTACTGCTGAGCTACAACCCCAGCCTATCCAATATGTTTTTGATGATAAAGTGATCTGTACCTGGAAAATGAAGAAAATCAACTGAAAAAATAGTATTATAAACAATAAATAAGCTCAGGAGGAGACTCCATACTATCCTAAGACCTTAATGAGTCACCAGGATTCTTGGGAACCCATCAGAAATCCAGTGGCAGGTCAACTCTAACAGGTCCCTCTGTCACTGAGCATAGGATTATTTTTCTACTATGGAAGAAATATTTATTCTATATTAGGGTTTCCTTTCCTTACAAGACACACCTTGAACTATTTCACCATTCCTGGAATGGTGACTTTGCAATTAACACAGGGTGGTCCAGACAAAATTTTCACTTCTCAGTGAAAGAAATAAGACAGTTGGCCAGCCATGAACCTTTATCATATTTCCTATCTACCAGAAGCAGCTGGCCTTATAGAACAATAAAGTAATCCCCTGAAAACTGATCTAGCAGTATCCAGGAGACCACACCTGCAAGGCTGAGACATTGTTTGCAGATAGAGATACAGGATCCCAACTGGGCCTCAAATTCTCCCTCAGCCAGGACAAAGGACCAAAAGCCAAGGGTTGAGGGAGAGAGTGGCAGCTGTCATGATTACCATTCTCTTTTAAAATATTTATGTTCCATCTCCCAAGTCACTCAGGCTCTGTGGACTTAATAGCTCAAGAGCAAGGTATTCCCACCAGGGCGCCCAACTATTTGGTACTCCTCCTGACACTAAGCAATGGCAGTGTCCCCAAAACTGGCGGTGCTGCCCCTGATTATGAAGGGGAAATAGGGTTGTTAGTCCCTGATATGACTTGGGTGGAGTAGAGATGGGAGGAGAATGAGCTCCTTGGTTGCTCTTGCAGGCCACACCCAGTAGCAAAAATTAACAGAAAACTACCAGAGTAAAATGAATGTTCTGTTTTAGTTTTTTTTCCCCCCCCCCACTCAGTATTGATGGTAGCTAAATTTACCAACTTATTCAAGGTTTCAAGATGGGAAGAAATAACCTTTGGCTCACAAGAAACTACAGAAGGAATGTTTAAAGTGGACTGCAAAGTCCTGTTTGCATATTTGAATGTCACTTAGTGTGGCCACTTTTAGGGATGTTGAAGTGCATTTGTGGCTATGATAACTAGGGAAACCCAGTATTTACTTCTGAGCCCTCTCCTATTCTCTGTCTATATGCAACTTCATCTGGTCCCAGGGCTGTATGTAACTTCCATATACTGATGACTCCTAACCCTACATTCTCAGCTCTGGCCTCACCTGGAAATCAGGACTATACCTCCACCTGCCTACTTTATCATCTCTTTGAAGGCCTCACAAGGATCTCAATATGTCCAAGCAATACTGATTTCTAGATATCAGCATCCCTTAACCTGTTCTTCCTCAGTCTCCCCTTTAAAATAAATGGCACCATGAGTCACCCAGATGCTTAAAACAAGAATCTAGATATCCTTTCCAATAGGGTAGCCTACTAAACCACATATGGCTATCTAAATTTAAGTTTTAATTAAATAGGAAATGGGAACATAACTCAGAAGTAGAGGATTTACGTACCATGCAGGAGGCCCAGGTTCAATCTTCAGCATTGCAAGAAATAAAATATAAAAAATTCAGACTCTTATTTTTTTCTTTTTATTGGCACAGTATAACTATACATAACAGTGGGATTTGTTATAATATATTCATACATTCACACAATAAAACAGTATAATTTGATCAATTTCATTCCCCAGTACCTCACCTTTCCCTTCCCTCCCTCCCCCATCAGCTTCTTCTATTCTACTTGTCTCCCTTCAATTTTTTATTTTTTAAATTGTTCTAAATAGTTATACATGACAGTAGAATGCATTTTGACGCATTGTACACAATTGGAGCACAACTTCTTATTCCTCTGGCTGTACATGGTACAGAGTCACACTAGTAGGGTAATCATACATATATATAGGGTAATAATGTCTGTCTCATTCTACCATCCTTCCCATCCCCATAGCCCCACCCTCCCCTCTGCACAATCCCAAGTTCCTTCATTCTTCCCCACTCCCTGCCCCCCACTAGGGATCAGCATTCACTTATTAGACAAAACATTTGGCCTTGGGTTTTTTGGGATTGGCTTATTTCACGTAGCATGATGTTCTCTAGTTCCATCCATCTACCTGTAAATACCATAATTTCATTGTTCTTTAAGGCTGAGTAATATTCCATTGTGTACATGTATCACATTTTCTTTATCCATTCGTCTGTAGAAGGGCATCTAGATGGTTCCATCACTTAGCTATTGTGAATTGTCAATCTCTTAGTTTTCCTAGCTACATTTCAAGTTTTTAACAGCCCTATGTAGCTAGTAGGTACTATAATGAACAGTTAGACATAGAATATTTCATTATAACAGAAAGTTTTGGACAGTACTTCTCTAAAGAGGTTGCCATTGGCTCTTCCTTCTTCACCTCCCACATTTGATTCATTAACAACTGTCAATGATTTTATATCCAAAACATCCCGTGATCAAATTCTCTCCCACTGTTGAAACCGCTTCTCAATTGCCCTACTTCCAATATTACTCACCCATAACCATTTCTCCTACATTGACTAGAATGAATTTTTTAAAAATATTTTTTAGTTGCCAATGGATTTTTCACTTTATTTATTTATATGTGGTGCTAAGGATCGAACCCAGGGCCTCACACATGCCAGGCAAGTGCTCTACCACTGAGCCACAACCCCAGTCCTACTAGAATGAATTCTTTAAAACTGAAAATAATATCAAGTGTTACCTTTGCTTTAATCCTCCAATGGCTTTGTCGCAGAGACTGTGGTTTTATCCTAATATTCCTTCTCTCTTATTTGGTGTTAGAAACTCTGGAACTTAGATAAGCACATGGAAGCCCCAAATAAAGAATATATTTTCCAGAGTATTTGAACTTAGGTGTGGTCACATGACCAAATTATAGCCAGTGAGATGAGAACCAACAGGGTGGTATGCAATTTCTTCCCAGGTCCTTAAAACAGTGGGCTCTTCCTGCTACCCAACAGGCATGATGGCTAAAGCTAGACTAGATCATGAGTGAACATGGGATAGAGGTGAGGCACTATGGAGCAACAAAAAGAAAAAAGCCTGGGTCCTAAACATAGTTTGAGGTTTTCCATCATTGTGGAAAATTATATTCTAACTAGATAACTTCCCATCATACATAGAAAATCCAAACCTTGCTGCTTCAACACAGGAAGCTCCATCTTGCTGTAGGGTTGCAGTTGTTTTTCTATCTGCCTGGGATGCTCTTCCTCCTCAGATGTCATCATGACTGACTCCTTTTTGTTATTCAGGTCTCAGTTTTAAAATCACTATTTTAAAGATGGTTTACCTCACCAACCCTCTCCAAATTACCCAACCAATCATTCTCTTTTCCAAGAATTTATTTTAGTTACTTGCATACAAATTATCACTAACTGATGATTCTTCCACTTGTTCTGTGTCTGCTTCTCCCCATCAGAATGTAAATTCCACAAGGACAGAGATTTTGAGCGCTTCACTGCTGTATTTCCAGTGTTTAGAATGTGCCGGAAACCCAGCAGACACTCAATAAGTGTCAAATGAAAAATCCAATACTACTTCACCAAACATGATGATGAAAAGTAGGGTTTAAAGAGCCAAGACTCAGATTCGAATTCCAGCCAGGCCACGTACCATTTGTATAATCCACTCCAAACGATTTAATCTGTAAAATTAGTATCCCACCTATGACTTTGGGCAGGAGTACACGAAACAGCATTATTAAAGCACTCTCTTTCCTTCTCCCTCCTCCTTTCCTCTCTCCCCCTCATATGGCCACTTTTCTGTTAATGCGTGTCATTCCGCGCAGCCTAGAGCAAGACTTTGAAATTTGGCGGCAATTATCACAGTCCGCAGGACTAGATTTGCGCAAGCGCAGAACACCTCCTCTACCTCGCGCGCTAACTTTGAGACCTCGACAGCCAATCAGAGTTAGCGTAGGAACCCTAGAGCGGAGAAGTCGCAAAGCGAAACCGGGAGGCGGGCTCCGGTGGAGGCAGTGGCGAGAGTAGGCGGGGACAAGATGAGGGCACGCACAGTTCTTGCAGCCGGGGTCTCTGCGGGCCAATGGGAGAAGCTTGAGGCCTGAAGGCAGTGGGGCGTGGCTTTGGAGGCTCCGGCAACCGGAGGCTGTCCCAGTTCGGACCAATCATAGTGAGGAGGTGGGAGAAGATTAGCCAATCAGCGTGCAGGACAGGCGAGGCAGGGGGCGGTGGAGTCTCGCGCGGACGCCGCCGGCTCTTGTGCTTCTGTCAGGGTTGCCGGGCGTGCGAAGGCGGCGGAGGCGGGAAGGTGGCAGTGGTTGAAGGAGCGATTGCCGAGTTGTGGGGAGGAGGTCGGAGGGAGGTGGGCAGCGATGGTGATGGCGGCCAAAAAGGGCCCAGGCCCGGGTGGCGGAGTCGGCGGGGGAAAGGCGGAGGCGGAGGCGGCCTCGGAGGTGTGGTGCCGGCGGGTGCGGGAGCTGGGTGCCTGCAGCCAGGCCGGGAACCGCCACTGCTTCGAGTGCGCCCAGCGCGGGGTCACCTACGTGGATATCACCGTGGGCAGCTTCGTCTGCACCACCTGCTCCGGCCTCCTGTGAGTGGACGGGCGTGGGGAGGACAGGGAGCAAGGGCAGAGAGCCAGCCCAGGGGACCACGGGGATCCCAGGTGGTCGGGGAGGCCCAGCTCTGAGGGGCGAGGGCGGCGGGGAGGACACAGTCGCACCAGACACGGTGAGAGGGTCGTCTGCTGCAGAGGTGTTGGGAAGGGAAGCACAGGGGAGAGAAGAGCAAGCTGGAGTCGCGTTGCGGAGAGAAGGGTGGGGGCTGAGGAAGGACACCCGGAGACGACGGAGAAATTCCCTGAAGGAAGCGAGGCGAACTGCAGGTGCGGAGACAGAAAGTGTGGAGAATTGAAGGGAACCTGGGATGAGCTTATGGAGTAGGGATTTAAAGGGCCAGAAAATGGCATACACCTTTAAAGGAAACTTCTTGTAGGTGGAAGGCAAAAAGGTAGGGAAAGCTGGACTCAAGATGAATAGTGCCTCCCCCACCCCCTTCTGGTTTATGCCCCCTCCTGAAGTGTCAGATGCAGGAACCAGTTGAAAATAGGTGAGTTAACCCAGCCTAGAGATAGTATCAGATAGGGAGCCAGGGTCCAGGGTTCAGGTGCAGACCTAATCTTGCAGAGCTTTGGAATGCTACCCAGAAGGTTGACTTCTTACGAAATCTCAATAGTTGAGAACCAGAGGGTTACCGTAGTAGAGAGCTTAACTTTTTCAAAAAGTATGGGATGAGACATCCTTAAATATAATCATTTACACCTTTTTGTTTACCTGCATCTAGTCAACTCTTTCTAAATTGGGGAGGGTTTGTAGTGCTACCCTTGACACTGACACTGTATTTGATCATGCCAGAGATACTTTTATCTTCAGTTCTAGCCCAGATTTCTGCTTGTATAGTAAGGTTCTGTCACCCCAGCGAATGATCTGATTAGATGCTTGATTAACATCTGATACCATTCATAGATCTCTATTTTTTTGTAAGTTTTCCAAGGGATTTATTTTGCCCTTTTTTAAGTATTAATATATGTTGTTTTCTAAACAAGAAAAGCTTTCCTTGCTCTTACACCTTTAGGAGCCCAAAAAATAATCAGTATTGTTCTTGCATGACAGATGGGAGAACAGAAGCAAAGAGGTTTAGTAACTTTTCCAGTGCCATATGGGGGTTGCTGTTTTCAGCACTTGTTGTTTGATATTAGTTATGATCATGGCAGACCAGAAATGAGGAATTTCTGGAAACCTAAAATACTGTTTGGAACTATTTCTCTACCTTGTTTTACCTCCTTTGTCACATTTATATGTTCTGATCATCCTCACTCATATGTTGTAAGGATGAACTTCATTTTGGTCTGAGTAAAATCCATTGTGACTCTTGGGACAATAATTTAGAACCCCAAAAGGAGTGTGCCATGAGATAGATTCTCAAATGAAGTAAGAGAGTAGAGACTTGAGACTGAGAGAAATACTCTGTGAAGACAAGGAGGAAAGTTTTGGAATTATTTATGTAGCATAATGTAGAAAGAGAAAGGGCTGATTCCTGAAGATGCTGTTATGAAAAGGAAAATTGGATTAGAAGGTCTGGGAAGAAATAAAGGAAAGTAGGGGAGATAACATGGATGGTCCCCAAGAGCTAGGTATTGGAAGAAAATATCAGAAAAATGGTGTTAATCTATTTCTTGGTTAGTGGTGATGGCATGGAAGATAAAAGTCTGAATAAATAGGCAGTGCTCTCACATCGTTATCATTTTCTAGATCTTGATTTAAAGTATTCCACAAATAACATTTCACTTCTGTAATGAATATCCCTCAATCAGGACAGAAGGAAGGCCAAGGGATCTGGGCCACATTAAAAACCTGATTTCTTTTGGTGGAAATGTTAACTCCTTAAATATTGATGCACAATTTTCAGAACCTTACCACTTTTCCTCATGGTCCCTATCATTATTGTGGGTCTCACTAATGAAAAGTCAGATGCCAGTGATCAGGGCATACGCTAGATGGAGGTGGCTATGGCCTAAGGATTGATAGTTTAACAGGGAATTATCTAAGGAGGCCTGTATCTCTCTGGAATGTATGAACCTCAAACTCAGTGAAACTCTTTAGGGATATACATTCCTGTGGGACCAAATAGGAAAAATCAACTAACCCTTTTGAAGATTCAGGAAATTCTGGGGCTGGGGTTATAGCTCAGCGGTAGAGGGCTTGCCTCACACTTGTGAGGTACTGGGTTTGATCCTCAGCACCACATAAAAAAATAAATAAAATAAATAAAAAGATATTGTGCCCATCTTTAAAAATATATGTTTTAAAAAAAAGATTCAGGAAATTCTAAGCCAGGCATGACAGTGCATGCCTATAACCCCAGCAACTCAGGAGGCTGAGGCAAAAGAATGGCAAGTTCCAGGCCAACCTCAGCAACTTAGTGAGACACTCTCAAAAAAAAAATTAAAAGGGCTGAGGATGTAGCTCAGTGGTAGAGCACTACTGAGTTCAATCCCTAGTACTGCAAAAAGAATTTCTAGAAAGGACGTATTTTGGTAAAACTTTATGAGAATTACTGAAGGAATGAATTCTGGAGACAGTAGACTTTAGAGAACATATTTTGGAAGTTAGGAAATGAGAAGTGAGGACAACACTTTGTTAGCAGGAAGTAAGACTTGAGTGAAGGATCAAGAGAATGGGCCAATGAATAAGGCTGAACTGAAGACATGGTGAGATAAGAAGAAGAGAAATATCAGGGAAAACTCTTAAGAGAGCTAGAGTTCCCAGGGTATGACTGTTTGCCCAGGCTGTGGTGGAACTTCTCATTAGAAATTGGATTTCTGATTAACATGGATTAGGGCAAGGCATATAAACCTTTTACAGGAATCTTAAAGTATTACCTGTGTCCCTGCTATGGGAAGGGCTAGGAGCTGGCAGGTATGCAGAATATGTGAGGCAGGGGGATGCCTTTTTCTGGCTGCCAAGTGAAGAGGGCACACAGTCCAGCAGACAATGAAGAGTCCTGGTCCATAGTAACATGCAGACCAGTTAGCATCTTAAGTCCATGTGTTGATTGCCATAGATTAGAATTTTGTGGTAGTGGGAAGTGAAAATTATGGTAAGCCAACAACCTGCACATTTATTCATTCAGTTAGCTGACAAATGTTTCTTGAGTCCCTATCAATGTTTTAGGTTCTGGAGATAATGGTAGCCGCAAAACCTCCATCTTCATATAGTTTGCTTCCTAGTGGAGGCCATAAAGAAGTTCTTCTGGGCTGGGATGTAGCTCAGTGGCAAAGCATCTGCCTTGCATTTGCAAAGCCCTGGGTTCAACCCCCAGTTCAAAAAAAAAGACAAAAAAGAAAAGGAAGTCCTTCTATATATAATTGTAGGTAGTGGTAAGTGCTTTGAAGTAAGATAAAGCTTAGTTGGGTTAGAGAGTGATAGGAGCTCACATTGAGATATGATGCAAAGAGAATATTCTTTGTTAAAATGAGGGGCATTTTGAAGGGACATTTTTTAAATACCATCCTCAGCAACCCAGCCAAAGAAAGAAGACAGCAGGATTGGCTTTGTTTTGAAGGCCAATTTTCTGTTGACTGTGTTACAAATATGTCTACCTCTTAGGAAGAGGGCATCTTCTGAGGGCAGTGAGCAGAACTGCCAGTGGTCTCAGCTGGCTGGTTTGGCTGATGGAGCAAAGCTGACTGTTCCAGCCAAAGTTGAATTTCCTAAGATCTGAAGAAAAATCCACATTTTAATATTGGTGGGTGGGTATGACTCTCTGCCTTCATCCCTGCATGGATGAGCTCATTCTTGCTCTTTTTTAATGGGAAATATTTTTTCAGCTGTAGCAAAAACCTATAGCGTTGGTGTGAGGGCCTGAGAGAGGCTGCTAGTTTCTGTCGTTTCTAAATTTACATATGGGCTGCCACAATTGTAGGTCCCAAATTTGACCTAGTTTTATTGATTTGGTTTTCTTCCAATACCTAATTTCCTTAACCTGGATTCAGATCCTTTTAATTTTCCCATATGCTTATTTATTTAGTTACAATTTCAACTCCTCTACTAAAGGATGAGCCTGCCATTTAATGCTTTATATGGGGTAGAAATTGCTACTAAAAAAGCATCTATTTCAAAGTAATGCTTTGAATATTCTTTCTTGTTCTGGTTTATCTGATTACCTCTTTGGATAAAAGACTATTCTTCAGAAAGAAAATGGACACTGAGGCCTGTGGTCTTGTTGACATCAGGGATGGTCACTAACTTTGACACCCATTTTTTTCAGTCAAGTATGACATGCTTCCATGACCTGGTTGTTTTGTCTTCCTCTAGTCCCTTGGGTCTCAATAATGGAGACTTATCCCTTCTACTTCTGCCCAACTTTACTTTAATAATGGAAATCAACTTAAAGTGGGTAGAGCTCCGGGCTAGGTGTCAAGAGATGTACTTGACAACTGTTTATATAACTGACAGATTCCTACACTACTTGTGCCTTAGTTTCCCTTGTCTGGCTTATTACTAGTAATTCTGAGTTGAAGTGTTTGTATCTCCATGGAAGGAAAGGTGTAGTATGTTGTTCAATAATTCAGTACTTTTCCATCTTTCTGGGTTGAGGAGGTGTACATATACCTTGCGCCTAATGAGTCTCTTTGCTCTCTCCCTACCTCCCTCACCTTTTATATTCACCTCTGCTGGGCAGAAGTGGACTGGGCAGGCTACTAAATGACTGATTTAGGCACTTTATTATAAGGTCCCATGAACAACTAGAAAAGCCCCAAGGAAGTAACAAATTACCGAAAGATATGAAAAGAAGAAGGGGAAATGAGAACATGTAAAAATGTTTTGGAATTGAGACTAAAGAGGAACATAGCTGGTAACACTATCAGGCCTCTACCAGGCTCTGCCCAATAGGAGAGCTGTTTATTATTTCTGCTGAGGAATAACAAAGGAAATGGGTTGGAGCAAAATTGAGATTAGAAAAAGTTTCCTTAAAATTAGTGATATTGACCCTGGAGCAGATTAAAAGAAAAGCCTTCTATTTGGAACTTTTCAAAGTCTCTAACAGGGACTCTTAGTAGTTTGAGTCCGAGAAAAGAGCTAAATGGTTTAGCTGTCATCTGCTTAGGCAGAGGAGTGGAATCCCAGGAACAGAGAAACCCATTCTAGGGTAAAAGGATTTGAACACAAATATTAAGAGGTGAGGAATTCCCAAGTTCAAATTTGGCACAAATAAAAGAACTTGGGTGCTGGGTGGAACTGGTTTTTTCCATTGTTGACCTGACAGAACCTTCTTATCTGAGCAGCTGAGCAGGTTTGATGCTTTTATGGAGCCAGATCGAAGCAAAATATAGGCCAGCTTGAGGGTGATGACCACAGGAAAAGCAAAAGGTGTGGTATTTGTGGAAATGGTTGTATGCTTCATGGAACCAAGGGAGAGGAGAAAGAAGGAAAGAGAATTGGGCAGACTAGAATTTACACTGGCAAGACTTGCCAAGTATTTCAGAGTACTTCAAATGTTGCAAGGAGCCTAGTGAAAAAGAAACTAAAGTAGATAAAGACAGCACAACTAGCTTAAGGCTTGAGTCCCAGTAATATGCTTGCTTTCAATTGGAAAAATGTGCCTTATTCTGGACAAATTGATATCTGTTTTTGCCTAGCACCTCGGGGGTAAAAGTAACAGAAAGGATCTGCTGTGGTAACAGAAGGGCAGCGCCTCCTTCTAACATTCTTCTTTTAGGAAGAACCTGAGAGTTTTGTTGGGGACACTGGGTACATATTAGAAGGTTGGATCTGTTTAATTCCAAGCCAGTGACTCACATCTTTCCAGTTGCATAGCCCTGGTGTGTACCCAACAAAATGTAGCACACCTAGAACATTTGCTTTCAGCTGCTGGCAGGAGAGGGTTCATTTCTAAATTGCGTCTCTCAGCCAGCAATGGCTTCCCTATGATTCAGAAAGAAACACTCTGACTCATAAGCCATGTAACTAGGCCCTCTTCCTGAGCTGCAGAGTGTTGCCTTGTAGAGAATTCTCCCTGCCCCCAAACTGTGGCTTTGGTTATACATAATCCAGTCTACAGACATCAAGGTCAGAGCAGTGCTTTTTGTACTGTGCTGTGGAAACATCCTGTTCCATCAGATTCATTTGGTCCAAAGCACTTAAATCACTTCTTACTTTCTCTGCCTTTCCTTTATCCCTTCATCCCCCATCTCCATGCCCCCTGCCCCCCCCCAAAAAAAAAACAACTCCAAGCTCAGCCATAAGAAGTTCTGTTGTTCTAAGCATCCCCTTTTGATTGATGCCTGGGTGAGCTCCCCTCCTCCCCCTGACAAGGAAGCGCACCTCCCTGTTTATATTTTGCTAACAGTTCCTGGTTGTCCTTTCAGGAAATGTCAGTGACCTTCATGTGATAGGCTTAGGATCTGTTTTTCTAATGTAAACATAACACGTTTTACCATTCCCATGACCATTTCTCTTCTCGAACTGCTATGTCCTGGAGATACATTCTTCCTAATCTGTCAGTGTCTGACTGAATAGCATCCTACACTGTAAAGAAGTACTTGTATGCAGGCTTCTCGAGTCCTTCTTATAAGCTCCTGGGGGTCAAAAATTAGGTCCTGATATTTTTGTATCCCCCAAAGTGCCTACCATGTGCACAGACCTGTGTCTGTGCAAAGCAAATATTTGTAAGTGGGAGGTGAAGAGGAAAGGACCAGGTTCATAGGCACAGTGAGGTCAACTCTGGCCAGACTTCAAAAGGTGGGGCATTCTGAACCAGAGAAGCCTAGTGGTTAAGGTGAGAAGAAGCAATGGAAAGAGTATAAAAGCAGCCTGGCTAGAATTAAAAATGAAATCAGGCTGAGCCAGTAGCAAGAGAGGCCTTAGGAGAAAAAATTGGACTATCTCAGAAATGTGACTGTAAGAGTCTTCAGGGAAGATCATATTTAAGAGATATTGTTTGGTGCATACCTGTAATACCAGCAACTGGAAGGCTAAGGCAGAAGGATCCAAGTTTAACACCAGGCTGAGCAGCTAGCAAGTCTCTGTCTTGGGGAGGGGGAAGCAAAAAAAGGCTGAGGAGGCACACAGTGGTGGAACCCTTGCCTGGCATGTACGAGGCCCTGGGTTCAATCCCAGTATTAGGGAGGAAAAAAGAGCTGTTGTTTGAGTTTGCTGTGTCCGACTAAAGCCTTCCTTTTGGCTCTCCTGCTCTTGTTTCCTTAGGGCATCAGTCAGCTTTGATATTTCTTGTCTTTTCTAAGGGCATTTTGAGACCCTTTACTTGAAAATCTAGCAGCAGAATTGTTGAAAATGATCTCCGCTGAAGCCTCCTGTGTCCTGTTCTTTGTTAGAATTCCTTAATGAGTAATTTATCATCCAAAAGAGAAGCCGCCCTTCACTGTTCACTCTGTACTGTGTCATCTGTCCCACTCCCCGCCCTTCTCCTGTCACTTACACTGACAGGTTCTCTGCCATTCTCACAGGAGCACCTTTGTTCTGTGTGTGCACCTGTGAGCGTGAACATGTTTCTCCACCTTCTTTATGAATTTTCAGGATTTCCCTTTGGTAAATGTCCTTATCTATTTCTTCTCTCTTTGTTTTCCTGAGGACATTAGCTGGGACCCTATTCCAGTTTTATGGTCGTCCCTCAGTATCTATGGGGGGAAGATTCCCCAACCCTTATATAAAATGGTAAACTATTTGCATAGAATCTACGCACATCCTCCTGTATATTTTAAATTATCTCTAGATTACTCATAATACCTGATACAATATAAAAGCTATCTACATAAATAGTTGTTCTCCTGTAGTGCTTAGGGAATTATAATAAGAAAAAAAAAGTCTGTACATGTTCAGTACAAATGCAAATTTTTCCCCAAATATTTTTAATCCACAGTTGGTTAAAGGTATGCATGCAGAACCCATGGTAACGGAGGGCCAGCTGACTTTTTAATTCTAACTTCTTGATTTGCCCGGTTTCTTAAAGTTCATAGAGGTCTCATCTGCTGTGACCCTCTTTCCTGCATGTGTCTGATCTTTCACTCCCAGATCAGGTTCATTTGTTTGGGTTTGGCTAGTTGTGTTTTAGCATAATGAGGGCAGAAGGTCTAGACCAGAGTAAAACTTAAGGTGTAAGGAAAGGTGAACCCATGAAGCCCCAGCTGGCTTAGCCCCAAGTTTCCCTATTAGAATACTCCAGAGACTAATTGAGTGGAGGTAAGGACGCCTTTCCTGCTGTATTCTCTACAGGATGGAACTGGACCCCCTGGGAGTTAACAGAAAACACAGAGCAAGCAAAAAGCATCTCTACAGGATATACATTCTGGCCAGTGCCATCCTCACATCCTATGGTTGAATATGACTTCTTCTTGCATTTTGAATAGATCTAGGCAATCTGGAATATTCCTTTTCTCAAAGATGGCTTCCTGAAAGAGAGGGTCCCTTCTTATACCCCCCAGCACACCACCCTTTTGTGGAGCCCAGGAGAGGCAACTGGCTTAGGGATTCTGGTCACCATATCAGGAATAGTTGTGGGCCTTCATTTTTGCCTTCCCTCATGATTGAGGGGTTTATATTTTCATAGTCTCTGGGACCTTGGGATATGCCCTATCTTTGAAACAATGGCAAAACAGGAGATGGGACATGGTCACATGCCTGAGTTCTTGGAGGTAGCTCCTTAGCCTGTTGGGACCTGAGCCAGGCTACAGGAAGCTGTTTCTGGAGGGCAGACTCTGCTTTTTCCTCTCTAAAATGATTAGGTCACAGTATGTCCCTAACTCTTCCCTGTCTCTCATTCAAGGCTTCCAAAACATTCTTATGTTCCTTCTTTCTTGGAATTAAGAAGCAGCTTTGAATGAGGTTCTTATCTCTTCACCCCATGCTTGGGATCAAACCCGTGGCCTGATGCATGCTAGGCAAGTGCTGTACTACTGAGCTCCTCAGCCCCAGGTCTGGGTGGGGGCTCTTTCTTTCTGAGCCTAGCTTGTATGCTGTTGCTTCATTCTTCCTCCCTCCCCCTCTTCTCATAAGCAGACCTGCAGTGCTAACTGCATTATACTTCTCTTGCTTTCTATTTCTCCCCCACAGGAGAGGCCTGAACCCTCCTCATCGTGTCAAGTCCATCTCCATGACAACTTTCACAGAGCCTGAAGTAGTATTTCTACAGTCTCGTGGAAATGAGGTGAGCTCTCACCAAGGTTAGTTGGTGGTAGTTGCCTTGTCTACCCACGGAGCTTGTCCTCAAGTATAGAAAAACCCCATGGTTTTCTTTTGAGGTCAAGTCTCTCTTAATTTTTTAGTATGTGAGATTTCTTGTATATGTATATTCATGAATTTAAAGAAACTTAGTTATGTAAATTGTGGTTTGTCCAGTTTGAGGAGTGGGGGGGGGGGGCAGGAGGAGCAGTGTCTCTGTAGGGGTTGCCCCTGGGCAATGGGGATGGGGCAGTTAGCAGTCTGTGTTGCATTCAGAGTTGATGGGCCAGCCCCTCCTAGTGGAGCTGGGGTTGCTCTGCTGCCTTGAGCCTTGACTACCTGGGTTTAAGTCTATGTCATTTACCTGAAAGTAAGTTAAACCCCTTCCTAGGCTAAATCTGCCAATTGGAAAGTTGCTATCTTTGGTTTGAGCAGTACTTCTAACTTGCAAGTGATTAGTTTACTTAGACAGGAATATCAAGGGCTCTGAAAATTCTCTCTGATCTCATCCCCATCCAAATTTAGTTTTCTATAATTCTTATGGCTATTTTCCTTTTTATTGTGCATCACAATATGTAATTATAAATTTAATTTTTATTTATTTAAGATATGACCTCCCCATTAGATCACAGACTTTGTGAGGATAGAAATTATGTCTTATTTGTTAGATATATCAGATCCTAGCTCTGTGACGATGCTCAGTAAATATTTATTGACGAAGACATTGAAAGTGGTATATCAATGAAAGATACATCTTTTCATATTTCAGTTTCTCTGCTCCATTTTCTCTGTCACCTGGCTCTATTCCTTTAGGTTTGCAGAAAGATTTGGCTGGGTCTTTTTGATGCTCGGACATCTTTAATACCAGACTCTAGAGATCCTCAGAAGGTGAAGGAGTTTCTCCAGGAAAAATACGAGAAGAAAAGATGGTAAGAAAGAAGAAAGAGATTGCTGTGGAAACATGAGTCTAAGATGTGTTTCATCTGACCTTCCAATGTCCAAAGTAGAATTTAAAATTAAAGCTAGGTTTAGGCTGGGTATGGTGGCACATGTCTATAATCCCAGCAATTTGGGAGGTAGAGGCAGGTACATGTGTATAATCCCAGCAATTTGGGAGGCAGAGGAAGGAAGATCACAAAGTCAAGGCCAGCTTGTGCAACTTAGCGAGACCCTGTCTCAAAAAAGGGGGAGGGGGTCTGGGGATGTGACTCAGTGGTAATGAGCTCTGGTTTCAGTCTTCATTACCAAAAACAAATAAATAAATAGATTAATTAATAGGGCTAGGCATGTAGGTCAGTGGTAAAACACCCTGGGTTTTCTTCCCAGTACCAAAAAAAAAGCTATATTTGGGTTCCACTCAGATTCAATCAGGGCTAAATTCTGGCTTCAAAATAATAAATTAACATGAAAGAACATCTTGTCATCAGCTCCCAACCCAATCGCTTTTGGCTCACATCAAGTATAGCTCCCAACCCAGCAATTTTGATGTCCCCTGTTTTGGGGAGACTAGCCTGTAGAGCAAGGAGGTGGGCTTGTAGAAGTGTGAGCTAGTTTTTATAACTCCACTGATCTTTATATGGGGAGAGATGGTTGCAAGCTACACATCCTGTAGCTTTATGCTTTTCATCAATCATCTTACCCATGGTTTATAGGTATTCAGTTTTCCTAATGAGGAAAACATCATCTCCATTCTCCCTTGCCTTTTTACCCCCAGGTTTTCTCTCCTCTTGTTGCTCATTGGCACTTATATATAGTTAAGGTAACTATTAGGTGGAAAAGAAAATTCAGAGAGAAGGGAGACTGACATGGATAAAACTACATTTTGAGTTCCTCATTGGAGTATCTCAGAATTAGATGCTTACTGAGCAGGGACTGCTTGTACTATGGTAGGAGGGGATTTTTATCAGAAGTAACATGAGCTGGAGGACAGGATAGATTGTGAGCACTAAAAGGATGAGATATTGACACCTTTTCTGTGGGCTTGAGAAGGAAGAATCTGAAGAAATATCCAGAAAGTAAAAAGGGTGACCTTGAATCAGAAATTGAAAAATAGGCCCATCAGCATTATTGAATGTATTATTACTTGAAACATGCATGGTTTGAGATGTCAAAATAGGAGGGGGGAGGAGCTGGGGTTGTGGCTCAGTGGTAGAGTGCTCACCTAGCACGTGCAAGGCACTGGGTTTGATCCTCAGCATCACATAAAAATAAATAAATAAATAAAGGTATTGTGTCCAACTACAACTAAAAATAAATATTATTTAAAAAAAAAAAAAAGAGTACGGGGAGAGGAGGAGGAGAAGGAGACACAACCTAGAGAAAACTCTGTGTTCCTGCAGAAACAATGAGCATCAAAGTGCTAAGGGGCAGCCAGGGCAGTGACTCACGCCAATAATCCCAGCAACTCAGGAGGCTGAGGCAGGAAGATTCCAAGTTCAAGGCCAACCTCAGCAACTTAGCAAGACCCTGTCTCAAAATAAATAAAAATAAAAGGGTCTGGGAATGTAGTTCAGTGGTAGAGTCCCCCTGGGTTCAATCCCCAATATGGGGGGGGGGGGTGGATGATATGCTCAAGGACAAGATCAAGAAAGAGGTAGAACTTTACTAAGTTGCTGAAATCCCTTTACCCACAAAAAGGTGATCAATAAATAAAAAATAAGAGACACCTTTGACCCCTATTACCTGTGTTTTCCTAAGCACCTAAGTTGAGCATGGTCCAAGGTTTTAGCTCTCTCTTTACAGTCTATTTTTCCTCAAAGGTATGTCCCCCCAGACCAAGTCAAGGGGCCCACTTATACCAAAGGCAGTGCCTCCACCCCTGTCCAGGGTTCCATCCCAGAAGGGAAGCCCCTGCGGACACTTCTGGGGGATCCTGTGCCACCTCTCTCGGATGCTGCCTCCACTTCAAGCCAGGTAACTCTCAGAACTGCCCTTCAGGTTTACGCTGAGATTTGGATTAGACAGGGCAGGCTTGAGACAGGGGTTTCATTTTCCTCCTGTTACCTGTAGCTTGCATCTGTCACCCTGGCCATCCTGTCTTTTGGAAGACAGAGCCCAACAGGAAGTGGTATTTAGGGAAGTCAGTTTCATCTCCAATCCTGACCATACCCTCTGAGGAACAGAGTGGGGGCCAAGGTACTGCTTCTAGTACCTGGAAAGATGAGGCAGCAGCTCCAGGGCACTGTCGGAGACATTCATGTTTATTGCAGGATTACTTGACTAATGCACTCTAAAATATGTGGTTCTGGGAATGGTTGTACTGAGAAAAAAAAGGATGATTTGAGTTATGAGAGGAGCTGAGGCTTCTGCCGGGAAGCCTCCCAGTTGAGAGGAGGCGCTCACTCTCTGCTCTCTCCACTTGCCTGTCTGGGGGCTTCCTGGGGAGTCATAGAGGGGTCTGGTTCTATCTAAATGCCATATGCAATTCTTCTCCAAGTCTGTCAGCCAATCTCAGGCTCGGCCAGCCCAGGCCCGGACCTCCCAGCCTCCTCCTCATTCTTGCACCAAGAAAGCCAGCACCGACCTGCTGGCTGACATCGGTGGAGACCCTTTTGCTGCTCCCCAGGCAGCACCTGCTTTTGCGGCATTCCCAGCCTTTGGGGGTAAGTGGAACTTGTGACGAGCACCCCCTATAATATATACACCTATAACACAAGACATTTAGTCCCTTGGGGTGCCCAGGTTTCCTGTGGTTCTAGATCTGTCCACACCAAAGCATGTGATGGTCATTCTGAAGCAGCCTGGATGGAAAGATTCAGGTGGAATAGTGAGGCAGGGATTCCATTCAGGAGTGTAGCCATGAAGCACTGTAGCTGGAGGCCCCTTGCACCTCCTTAAGAACACTAGAGGAGCCTTTTTATTTCTTTCTCTTTATAAAGATGGAAGGAAAGGGATTAGCATGTTTCTTTTCCTTGCCTTCTTCCCAGACACCAGCAATAGCCAGTAGAGGGTTGAACAAAGCGATATCTAGTCTCCCTTTTGCTTTTTCAAGCCCCCTGCTCCACCAAAAAATTCTTTCACATGATCCTGCCGTAAACTAGGCCTTTAAGAAAAAGTCATGGAGTGACTTATCCTCATGGAGTGAGGATAAAAGATGGTAGGGAATGAACTTGGAGGCTTCTGAATGCCCCTTTCCCCACGTGGGTCTAGTTCTCAGCCCCAGACTCCTTCAGTTTCCCTCTGAAGAGAACCTGTGGAAAGGCAGACGTCCTGTAAGAGCAATCCTTGGTCTTTAGAATTAGCACACACATTATGTAGACATGCATATGCTTTTTCTTCACATAACCTTTATATTCCCTCTGCCTAGTCCAGACACCTACCCATGGAGGCTTTGCCAACTTTGATGCCTTTGGCAGCAGCCCTGGCTCCTCTGCCTTTGGAAGCCTCCCTCCAGCGGGCCAGTCCCTGTTCCAGACCCAGCCAACCCCAGCAGGTAAACTGTCCCACCAGTTTCCTTTCTGTCTTCCAACAGCATCAGCCGTCCACATCCATACATCATCCTTCATTCATATCCCTGCTGATAAAAAGAACTGTGCAAAGGAAGCAGCACAGAGAAGCAGCTCTAGGAGAGGACGAGTGTGGTCTGACACATGCCTGTCAGGGAGAGGGGGTGCTCTAGTTCTGTTCTTCATGTAAGGAAAGTGGCTGCAGTTGCTGCAGGGACTGTACATTTTCTACCCTGGAAAATATCTGACTGGGAAGTCGGAAGACCTAAGTTGAAGAAAAATTGAGTAAGGACAAGACCTTTTCTCTAAAGTGCTCTGATTTTTTGTGCCATATCCTGTCAAGGGGCTGGGTCAAGTTCACTTTCTTACAAGTACCTACTTATGCCACTGGAGCTCTGTGTAGATCATTTTCTATGTGATAAAAGATATTGTAAATAAGAAAGCGTGAAAGGACAGAGAGAAGCTATAACATGGAAAACAGACTTTTCTCCAGAAGTCCTCACCCATTCTTCTAAGAGCAAAGGACTGTTAACTTTGGTTCTTATGCAGGAGACTCTCAAGACTCTTTAAAGCATTTGTTCCTCCGAAAGTCCCCAGGCATCAGTCTTTGTAACCTTCAGACTGTCATTCTTTTAGACATCCTGGACACAAGAGAGGGCAACTGGGGTGCTGTAGAGACCAGATGTTGGGGGACAAGCTAGTGACACACCCTCTCTTTCTCCCTTCCTCTAACCTCCCTTCCCCTGCTCCACTCTCAATGCCAGCCAGTTGGATGCTAACTGGAAGCTGCAGCTTTGGTAAGTCATTCTTCCCACCCTACAGCCTACCCAGGGTCCTCTGATCATAAAGTTTTGAAGTCTGAGAGTGTCCTTTTAAAATGGGTATAGCTCAATGGTAGAACACATGCTTAGCGTACATGAGACCCTAGGTTCAATTCCCAGTACCACAAAACCCAAAAAATTATAAAATTGAGCCACTTTATAGATGAGGCAGTGAAGCAGTTTACCTGATTGTGGAGCCTGCAGAGTGGCAGAGCTATGACTTCTTGACTCTCACTCTGCCCACAGCCTTCCACTGTGCCACTGAGAATTGCTGTGTTGTTTTTGTTTTTATTTTTTAATGGAGACATTTTATATTGATAAAAATTAAAATTGTCAATTAAATTAAAATTCATAAAGACGTTCTTATAATCATGCCCTTAAAGTAACTGACAGTATAACCTTGAGATTCACAAAGTAAAAACTATTAGACATATTTAATGGTGGTGGCATGCACTCTACCACTCTACCACTGCATCCCTAGCCCAAAATATGTTTTCTTGTTAAATATATGACCCTTTTATAATTTGACCATGTACTAGGAAGCAAAAATCTCCATAAATTCCAACAGAGAAACAGTATAGGTCACTTTCTTATAAGTACCATGTGCTGACTACCCCACTGGAACTCCACATAGGTCACTTTCTATGTGATGGAAGATGTTCTTAAAAAAAAAAAACTTCAAGGCATGGAACAGATAGAAAGAAGATATAACATGGAAAACAAACAAAAGTTAATATCCATGAAGTATTTGTTAAGCTTCTGTAAGTAAGAAAGAAAGAATAGGAAGATGGTTAAGAGATACAAACAGATGATACTCAGAAAAAAAAATATGAAAATAATCCTCAACCTAACAAGGATAAGATAATTTTTCGGGGCTGGGGATATGGCTCAAGCGGTAGCGCGCTAGCCTGGCATGCGTGCGGCCCAGGTTCGATCCTCAGCACCACATATAAACAAAGATGTTGTGTCCACCAAAAACTAAAAAATAAATATTAAAATTCTCTCTCTTTTAAAAAAAAAGATAATTTTTCATATTATATTGGCAAAATTTTTAAAGATTGATATTAGCCAGTATTATGTGGGGAAAAATGGACCCTTTGGTCACTGTTTGCCACAGTGTAATTGACATAGGAATATCCAGTTTAGCAAGAGAAAGGGAGTGGGAGCACTAGATGTAACAGCCTAGAGGAGGTTGCTTCTTATTTTATTTATCTGTTATTATTCTAGTGATGCTGGGGATTGAACCCAGGGCCTCACACATGCTAAGCACATGCTGCATCATTGAGCTATACTCCTAATCCAAGGTTGTTTTTAAACTGGCCCCTTTAGAAGAAATGCCTTCCTAGCATAATTGATTGCTTTAAAGACAGACAAAGACAAAGCTTATGAGACAGATCCAGAGAGAAAGAAGACCTCAGCAGTCCCACAGCTGTCCCAGGCATTGAACCTTTTGTCCAGTATCTAGTTGTCTCAAAAAGCAAGACACTCTGTAGCCAAACCCAGGGCCAATCAATATTTTCAAAGATCTTGCTATGGCCTGGAGCATTCACATAGTATGTCAGGAAGAAGGAAAGATTTCCACTTTGCAGTTGAGGAAATTAGCTCACTCTGGCCAATAACTTGTCTAAAACCAAATGCTGATAAGTGGCAAAATCCATTCACTTTCTGCCAACCCATACAAGAGTATGCCTATGAATGTGACATAATGAAGTATTGCTCTTGGGGCTGGGGTTGTGGCTCAGCGATTAGAGCGCTCACCTAGCACCTGCAAGGCCCTGGGTTTGATCCTCAGCACCACATAAAAATAAACAAAATAAAGGTATTGTGTTCAACTAAAAAATAAGATATTTTTTAAAAAAGAAGTATTGCTCTTACCTACCTGTATGAGGTCCTTGGTTACATCCCTAGCACTGGTGGGGGGGGGGGACATGATTGGGAATGGAGTAGGAAAAGAGATTTTGAGGTGAGTGTCTTTTTTGACAAGACTGGTTTTATTTTTATATTTCTGAGGAGCAGTATGGAGAGGTGAGATTTCTAAAACTGCAATTTCCCTAAAACCCTTCTAAGGAAAATGTGTAGAAATCAAGCTGCATGGAGTTGAGGCTCTGTGAGTATATAAGCAGCATGTGATATGTGCACAAGGGCTCACTATCACTTTCAGGTGGCTTCATGTGTAAAAATGCCCCCGTGTGTTCAGGGTCCTGAAGCCACCTGGGTTAGGGCCAGCTCTGCCCCCTAGTGTCCACAGTGAGGCACAGCAAGCCTGCAGCCTGGCAGGAGCTGAGCCTCTCCCAACCTGGTAAAGTGGAAGGCCTGGTCCTCACTGGGGAAAGCTCTAGAAACTTGAGGATCCAGGACAGTGCCAAAGAATCTCACTCATCTGAGGAGAGGGAGCTGGATTTGCTGGAAAGTCCATTTACTCTGAATCAGGCAAGGGAAAGGCTGGGGCCTGGAGAATCAGTAGATTCTCCTGCCTTACATCCTGTGGTCAGAGGCTGGATGGCCAAGTGTATACAGTGGCATTATAGCCTTGCCTGGGAGGAAGCTGGGAGCTGGAACTTGTTCATCTAGAAAGCCTGGGCATTTGTGGGGGAGGTGGCCAAGGAGGCACTGACACTCAGGAAGATGAAGCTGTTCTCCAGGACTGGTTGCAGGTAGGCATAGACATCTTGTCACCCCTGTTCCTTTCTGAACTGCTAGGTATTGTCATTTATGCCAAATGCCTGTCACAGGGAAGCTCCCTCCAAGAAGGATAAATACAACCTTTAGCAGAGGAAGAGCATAGAAATTCAAATTACAGTTCTGAGGCATTCAGAAAGTCCCAAAACTGTGCTGATGAGAAATCAGGCTGTGGTCATAGGGGCCAGGGAGCAGTGAAGATTTGGGAGCCAGCCTGGCTTTGCCTTTCCTTTGCCTTGAGTCTTTATTTTTCCCTTTCCCTTTTTCTTCCTCTTGTCTGTCAGGAAAAACAGATGTCTCCGTTTGCAAATGTTACCCCCTTGTCCTTTCCCACTTTCTACAGGGTTTTTTCCCATCGGCCATCTTACCTGAGTTTCCCTGTCACTTTTTCTGGTCCTTTCCTTTTTTCCATCCTACATAATATTTCTACAGCCTTATCCACACCATCTCTGCATTCTTGCTTGCTTTCTATAACTGTGCCTCTGGAAAGAGGAGTCTGTAGACTTATTTACTTTTTTATCTTCCTGTTTTTCCATTTTTTATACATTTTTAAGATATTTTTTCTAGTTGTAGATGGACACAATATCTTTATTTATTCATTGTTATGTGGTGCTGAGGATTGAACCCAGTGCCTCACACGTGTGAAGCAGGTACTCTACCACTGAGCTGCAGCCCCAGCCCATGTTTTTATACGTTTGAAGGCATAATATACATAGTATTCTACACCTTGATTTTTTTTTTTTAAAGAGAGAGTGAGAGAGGAGAGAGAGAAAGAGAGAATTTTTAATATTTATTGTTTAGTTCTCGGCAGACACAACATCTTTGTTGGTATGTGGTGCTGAGGATCGAACCCGGGCCGCACGCATGCCAGGCGAGCGCGCTACCGCTTGAGCCACATCCCCAGCCCACACACCTTGATTTTTTTAACCTAACAGTACTATTAAATCTTTTTTGACAATACATTAAGAGCTTCCTTATTCTTTTCTTATTTTTATCTTATTTTTGATGGTGGTGAGGATCAAGTCCAGGGTCTCAAGCTAGACACACACTCTACCATGGAGCTACATCTCCACAGACCTTTTTATTCTTTTTTTTTTTTTAAAGAATTCCCAGCTGGTAAACTTGTCTTTCTTTATTTTTTGTGGTGCTAGGGATTGAATCCAGGACCTCACGCATGCCAGGCAAGCACTTTACCACTAGACTACACCCCTAGCCCCTCCTTATTTTTTATAACTGCATAATACTCTATTATAGTATGTATATGTCATGTTTCATCTAATTAGTCCCTTGTTGATGAATATTTGTGATGGTTTTGCTACTAATTAGTGCTACACTTAATAATTATCCTACATGTGTTATGCTTTGCACATTTGCAAGTTGTATTTGTAAGAAAATTCCTACCAATGAAATTGCTCTAGTGAGGAACACAATTGATACAGAAATAAATGCATATCACTATAAATATGTTGAGTGCTCCAAAGGAAATGAGATTCTGGACACAGTGGTGCACACCTGTAATCCCAGCAGCTTGGAAGGCTAAGACAGGAGGATCTCAAGTTCACAGCCAGCTTCAGCAACAGCGAGGTGCTCAGGAACTAGTGAGACCCTGTCTCTTAAAAAAGAAAAAAAAAAGGATTAGAGATGTGGCTCAGTGGTTGAGTGCCCCTGAGTTCAATCCCTGGTAAACTGCCCCCGCCCCCTTCTATGAGAAGAAAACCAAGATCAAACCAGGGGTCAGGGAAGGCCCATCTACAGATAGTCTTCTGTTGAGCCCAGGGTGAGCAGGAGCTAGTGGCCATGACCATGGATGGGGCCTATCCTTGAGGCCCTAGTCCAAAAAGGTTCAAGGAGGCCCTTGTTCTCGTGGATTTCCATCTGAAATAGCCATCATGTGTTTGCCTCTGCTCCTGGAAGTGGTTATTTCTGTCATAGGTATGATAGATAGTGCCTTTCATTTGAGTTATACTTCACAGATTTCAAAATCCTTTCACATGTCTCACAGGGTCTTTATGGACACAGTATGAGAGGGCAAGAAAACAAATAGGCTTAGGAGAAGGGGATGGTTTGCCAGAGTCACAGCAAATGGCAGAGCCATGTCTAGACTCCAGTTCTTCTGACTACCCATTCAAATATCCAGTCCTCAAGTACTGGACACTGTCATGCAGTGGACACTTGGTAAAGTGAATTTTACTTCAGTAGTAATGAGTCTTCCAGCACACTAAAAATAAAGCCTTTTTGCATTTGTGGCCACAGTTTACCTTTATAGCAGCCCACAGTGATCACCAGGGTCCCACGATATATAGATAAGTCTGAATACAGACAAGGAAGTTTTGGGGAAATTACAGGGACTTGGGCCAGGGGGCTCCCCTTGAGATGAGATTACTTGGAATCACCAGGACTCTTGGTCCTCGTGCTCTCTAAGGTTTCCAAGTGGGCCTTGCCCTCTGTGCTGCTTCTCATTGGCTGTGAAGATGTGGGGGACAGGAGAGCCTCTCGGTTGGCCTGGCCCCAGTTGTGAGCAGTGCACCCAAGCTCAGGGTGTCAGTCAGGGGCCTTCTACGGGGGCAGCTGGATGGGAGAATGCTGACCATTGGAGACTCTGCTTATCAGCTCTGGTGGCATGTGCACAGTCCCTGCACAGCTCCTGAGTGTGCTCCAGACTTGCTGTCCTTCACAGTGCCTCGGCTTGCTCCTTCATGTGACATGTCAATGAAGAAAAATGCTGGTTTGAGGAAGGGACAGACTTTTCCATCTGGGATGTGTCAGCCAAACTAGAGGAGGAGGGAGGAAGGCCTGACACAGGACAAATTATTTTCTTCTCACAGTGGAGGTGTCACATGCTAGGGAGCTTCAGGAGGGCTGGGCTGCCACTGCCCAGAACTCTCAGTGGGAGACAAGTCTCCCAAGTTGGGTGGTCTGTGGAAAATGGGCTGGCTCCAAGAAGCCAGGATGCCCTCCTGTCATCCCTCCACCCCACTCCAAAACAGCCCATCTCCATCTCTTCTTCTGCCCTTTCCTCCTCTCACCCAAATCCTGCCTTTTCTCTCCTGTGGTTGCCCAGGGAGTAGCCAGTCAGCTCCGTTTGCTGCCGCTCCTCTTGCAGCTGCCAGCCAGCCCAACAGCCTCACAGATGTGGGCAGCCTCCTGGGACCTGGAGTGTCAGCTGGAGGTGTCCCTGGCAGGTATGTCCAGAAATGGAGGGACTCGCCTTAGAACTAGCAGCACTTTGCCAGCCTGATTGCTCCCTTGGCCTACTCACCTCCCCTCATGCTCCCTTCTGGTCTGTGAGAGCACCATGGATTTTTGTCCTCTGATCCCCTGCTCACCTTTTGTCCCTGGTCCTGGAGGAGATGCATCCTGGCTTTTCTCCCTATATGACAGCATCTTCGGGATGGCTGGTCAGGTCCCCACCCTCCAGTCTGCCACACCTGGCAGCAGCAGCAGCAACACAAGCCTTGCCTTTGGAGGTGAGTCCTGTCTGTGGGTACCAGGGCCAGGAGAGGGGGGATGCTGGACAGAGAGAGGCACACACCAAATTTAGAGGAATACACCATCATCACTGAATAAGGCAAATAAGAAAAAAAAGATAACTGTCTCTTTCTCCCACCTCTCTGGTTCCTCCCTGGGCAGCCTTCACCAATCCTTTCACCGCCCCCGCCCAGCTCCAGCTGCCTTCCACCAACCCGTTCCAACCCAATGGCCTGGCCCCAGGTAAGCCACGTGCACTGTCCCTGCCTTGTTCGGACTCTGCAGAGCATCAGCTCACCTGCAACTCCCAGCCCTCGCCTTTCACGGTCTCCCCCTACTCCTGCTGATGCTACTATCTACCAGCCCGGCCCAGGCCCTCAGTTCTAGGCTGCCCAGCAGGATAAAGAAAAACCCCGTGTCACAGAACTGTAGGATTGGTTTAGGGGAACCAGTTCTGAAGGTTGCTTTCATGTTGACTCGTAGTGGCAGTGCTTCTCCTGTCTCCATCATCCTGTGTCCCTCTGGGCACCCAGCTTCTTTCCCTTTTGTGCCCCAAGTCTAAGTCACCAGAAAACTCAGTGAAAGTGCACTCCTTTTGTCTGCCCTCATTTAGCCAGGAACTGTGCTCTCCACAGCCTCTGCTTCTGTCCCCTCCAACTCCTGGTCATCCCTGTCCTTGGCTCACTGAAGCTTCAAGGCTGGGAAGAGAAGAACAGCTGCAGAGCTGAGCCACAGGTGGAGCCATGCCGAGGGGCTCACAGCCGTCAGTTCTCACGGCAGCCCTGTGAGATGTGTGCTGTGCCCATTTTAGAGATGAGAGAATTAAGGCTCAGAGCAGGGTAAAAACTCTCATGTGTGCACTTTGATAGTCACAGAGAGCTGCCCCAGTTCATTGCTGTGCCTGCGTTCATAATGACTGTGCCCTCCACGCCACAAGCCCCATAAGCAGGAAGAGAGCAGGTTCAGAGGTTGCAGGGGAAACTGCAGAGTTCTGGGGTTCATGAAGGATCCTGTGCCCCACTTGCCACCGGGCGGGTTTGGGAAAAGTTGTTCTTAGTCCACCTGCAAGAAACTCGCTTGTTGAGTCTCATGTCTTATTCCGCAGGGCCTGGCTTTGGGATGAGCAGTGCTGGGCCTGGTTTCCCCCAGCCAGTGCCACCCACGGGGGCCTTTGCCAGCACCTTCCCCCCAACACTGTTTCCCCCGCAAACCTCACTGGCTCAGCAGCAAAATGGTAAGAAATCCAGATGTGCCCTCCTGTGCCCCCTGCTGCTTACTCTTCATGGAATGAGTCCTTTCGTGTCCTTAGGGGTTGGTTCCAGCATACCTACAGATGCCAGAATCCACAGATGCTCAAGTCCCTTATATAAAGTGGGGCAGTAGCTGCGCGAAACTTCTACATGACCTACAAAACCTAATACAATGTAAATGCTGTGTAAACAGTTGTTTTACCCTACAGTTTAAGAAATAATAATCTAAAAATGCCTATGCCTATTCAGTGCAGATGCACATTATATATATATATATATATATTAAATCTTTGGTTGAATCTGAGGATGTAGAATCTACTATACCTATCCACAGATTTCTGCGTTAGTTTCCTTTTTAACCAGTAGGGGGACCAGGGGAGCAGCAGAACAGCCCTTGTCCCCTGACTGCTTTATGTTCTTTATTTCTGAATTCTGGAAGGGCCCCTCTTGCTGTCACCTTGGAATAGAGCCTTTGTCCTCCAGGACAGTGGGTGGCAGCATGAGGGTCCAGACTTGTCAGCTGAGTTACTGCTCTTGCCTATCAGGCTCCTCCTTTGGGGACTTAGGATCTGCCAAGCTGGGACAGAGGCCACTGAGCCAGCCAGCGGGGATCTCTACCAACCCCTTCATGGTGAGTGCCCCAGTTGGCGCTGGGAAAAGAATCCTTCCAGAAGAAGCTGTGCACCCTTCCTCATGGAGCTCTGTGTCGCCCAAGCCAGGGAGGAGATCAGTTATAGGGCTTCAGTTCTGGACCCTGCCCCCTCTAGTGCACCTTCTCCTTGACTCTCCCCTTCCTCAGCACAGTAGCTTCAAGAGAGAAAGGGATCCTGAAGTTTATGTCTGTGTTTCTTCTATGGCCGACAACTGTTCTCCCCTAATCTAATAACTTTCTGTTGTTTTCTTTTTAGACTGGAAGCTCATCGAGTCCATTTGCCTCCAAACCTCCAACCACAAATCCATTCTTGTAGCACTGTGTCTTGGGGGCCCTCTTCCCTGCTTCCTGGGACCCCTCTGCTCCCTAGAGCTCTGGTGACCACTTGCCTGAGGGCATCTCTATGGATTTGAGACCAGAAAGGGCCTGGTTTGCAGGGCAAGGGCCCTGGGGAAGGTGGAGGTGCTAATGCTTTGCTTGGGGCTTCCAGATGAATCTGTCTTGGGTCAGCCACCCAGAAGCTTCCTCCCTTCTCCCTCTGCCAGCTCCTTCCCAGCAGGAGGCCCAGGAGGACAGAAGGCAGGGCTGGCCTGGAGGAGCCACAGCAGTGTGTTTTTTTCAAATTATTAATTATGAAGATAACCCTCCTCCCCTGCCCTTGGCATATACATGGAGCTCCCTGAAGACTGAGGAGGTCGCGGGCATGGCCTGGATGGCCTTCCCCATAGGACCCACGCTTGCGCCATACCCAGCTCTCCAACACTGTGCTCCTCCTGGACACTACTGCAGTGGGGAAAGCAGGGGAAAGATGAGGCATGGCAATGGTGTGGGAGGGCGGCCAGACAGCCCAGTGCCCTTGGTGCCCTGGCGGGGCCACACCTGCTTCTGTCCACTTTCTTTTTTTGCTTCCCCAGCTCATCCAGTCCTGGCACTCAGGAGGCTAGTTTTACCTGCATACTGACACATGCCCAACTTCTATCAAGCACTTTAGTTAGCCATTGGTGTCATGTTTGGATACCAGTGTTTTATATTTATACATAGAGAGAATTTTCTAATATAGCTTATTATATATATAAATATATGTACACATATATATGCACATACATAGACACACACCCAGCCGTGCTGCCTCTCCCAGACAGCTCTTTAACATGGAGAGTGGGGAGAAATCCCCATCTGTGCCAGGACCACCAACACTGAGGTCCCAGGGAATGGGGGGAGGGCAGCCATGTGTCCTGACCACCCCAGAGCCTGGGTTTTTCCAGGGAAAGGCTTCATGCAGTTGACTGGGACTTGTTTTTTTGTTTGTTTTGTTTTCCTTTCTTTTTCCACATGCCTCACCCCCTACCAAATTTCTGCACCAAAGCTCGTTGCAGGCAATGTTAGAAAGAACTGCATTTGAAAGTAAAGGAAATGGCTCTCTGGTCTTGCTTTGGGCCAGCCTGAGGGATCACAGGTCAGCCAACTGACTGATTCTTGACTTGGCTCCACCGGTCTGGACTGCCTGGGCTGATGACCAGGCTGTGTTAAGGGACGACAGGACTCATGACTGGACAGAGCCAGTCCCTGTCTGAACCCGAGTTCTGTGTTAGCAAGGGGAAGGAGCATATCAGGAGTCCGGGGACAACCCCTGCGGATATTGGGCTTTGTTGGATGTAGTGAAGGGGCAGTTCCCACCAGAAGAAGCAGCTGCCACTTGGAGGCGGAAGTGGACCCAACGAATACATCAGCCTCCCTCCCCACCCCCAACTGTTATCAGCCTCCACTAGATGTTTCTACCCCAAGCTGTTGTGTCAACAGCCAGGTGTCTGGACTGTTTATGTGGTGACAAGACAGTCACTGGGTAAACACCTCTGAGGCTGAGGCCTAGGACTTGGCCTTGCTGTTTTTAACCCAAGGCCAGGAAAGGCCCCTCCCCTCATACCATTGCCCTGGAACAGCCCTTGAGCTGTCATTCTTGGGATTGCTATGGGTCTTCCACTGACAGCAACAAGGAAATGTAGGGATTGGGTCATCAGTTTATTTGCTTTGCAGAATTTGCTGGAAAGACCTCTAGTTGCTGCTGTTTGCCCAGCCAGGCTTGGCCTTCTTTTTCCAAAAGTCAATTTCCACCCCGCCTGAGTCTGTGTCCCCACTCACCCAGCCTCTCCCCTCCTCTCTCTTGTTGGGGGTCTCCCAGGTGTACCCATCCTTTACTTCCCATGGAAATTATCTCTTCCTGCTCTCCCAGTATTTTTCTCTACCACTTGTTTATCACTCTGTCCTCCCTACTGCTGTTTCCCATTCTTTCTTTCTGCTTAGGGCTAAGAGAGAGAAGCTAAAATCTGGAGCTTATTTTCCCCTTAGCTTCAGTCACCCTTTCCTAGCTCCAAAAAAAACACTGAGGTTTGAAGAGAGCTAAATGGCCTTCCACCTGCGTTTCAGGCACACCATGCTATCTCCCAGGGATTTTCTTACTGCCTTCTTGCTGCATGGGTTCTGGGCCTCCCTGCAGCCCTCCGGTCCCTCCAGTCCCTCTGTCTGACATGGACAGAGGGCCAGATCAGCCCTACAGCCCAGGGCAGAAAAATCAAAAAGTTTCTGGGTACAGGCTGAGGCTAGGAGTGCAGCTGCCTCCCTTGGCATGAGCAGCCCCAGCCCTCCTCCATGCAGCCTCCTTCTACAGGCCAGTGACAAAGCATGGAAAGAGCCCTGGCCTGACAAAAAATGTCTGAAATGACTGGGCTAAATTCCTCCCTGCACAGCCTCGCCTGGCAGCTGCAAATCTAAACCCTCTATGCATAGGCAGGAGGCTGGAGTGACACACCAGTTTCTTTACCTTCTAGCAAAGTTCTCCCCTTGACACATGCCCCTGGCCAACACTGTGCCCCTGCCCTACAGTCCTCTGGTTTGGACCCAGTCTTCAGTGGGTTACCTGTAGGCAGTCCCTATGGGAAAGGGTGCAGGGGACAGCCCCCAGGATTCTCTCCACCTGGGACCCAAAAGGTGGGAGGGAGGGGCTAAATCTATGGCACTCATGTTCACAGAAGAGAAAGACCCCACATGGAACTCTTCCCATTGGCTTCCTCCCCCTGGTAACAAGATTCTTCCACCGGTGTGGAACATGGCACCTGGATGAGGATACAAAGGTAGAACCCTCAGGTTGGGAGGGGCACTCCTGGTGGAGCTGAGGTTCTGCCACTTCTGTCACTGGGGAGAAACAGGGCTAGGGCAGTGTTGTTGCTAGGACGACTGTTGTAGACCAGCTGGACTCCAGGCTTTTCCTGGTACCCAGCAGGCCAGCTCACTGGCATTGACTACCTCCCCTGACCTCCCACCATTGCTTGCCCACTCTCCAGGCTCTCAGATTGCTGCTGCTTCCTGTGTTATCTTTACCCGGCACTCCAGGGCTCAATGACACAATGTGGTTTGGGGCTGTCTGTGTGACAGTCACTGTGATTTCACAAGGACAGGTGTTGCAAGATGACCTGGTTGAGGGAGACCGGAAGAAGGCATGAAGAGAGCCTCCTTAGATAGGTTTGCAGCAAGCTTAGGGGAGTCCGGGCTCCCAGGCCAGCAGCACAGCAGGGGCGTGGGCCATTGAGGTGGCAGCAAGACTGGGAAGGGGAGGGGTGTGCAGACATCTTTTGTGATCCTGTCACTTCTCACATGGTGCCCACATCAAGCCTCTTGGCCTCACAGGGGCCTCTGGCCTTGAACGTAGTCCTGTTTGTGTGGCTACTAAGGGATCCATCCCATACTTGCCTCTCCTTGGCCAGTATCCACCTCTGGGCAGTGGCCACTGCCTCCCACCACACCAGCTGATCTGCAAAGAAGTTTCCTGACCCTGGATGGGACTTTGGCTGACCAACAGACACCTGAGCAGACCCTGCACACCTTGCCAGATGCCCATCCACCCATCCTTGGAAATCCCTGCATCTTGCTCTCAGCACGGCCTTTGAAAAAGTGCTCAAGGGCCAGGTGTGATGGCATATGCCTGTAATCCCAGCAGCTTGGGAAGCTGTGGCAGAAGTTTCATGAGTTCAAAGCAAGTTGTACTGAACAACACAGTGAAACCCTGTGTCTAAATAAAATACAAAATAGGGGGGCAGGGGTTATAGGTAAGTGGTAGAGCACTTGCCTAGCACATGTGAGGCACTGGGCTCAATCCTCAGCACCAAATAAAAATAAATAAATAATGGTATTGTATCCATCTACAACTAAAAAATATATTTTTAAAAAAATATAATACAGGGCTGGGGATATGGCTCAGTGTCTGAGTGCCCTTGAGTTCAATCCCCCGGTACCTACCCTCCAAAAAAAGGAAAGGTGCTAAGGGATCCCAGTACCACACACAGCAGGCTGTCTTCTCCAGTATTCAGCTCAGAAAAGGGCCCCATTTTCAGGAAGCCCTGCCCTCTTCTGCTCAGGCTGCCTTTAAGAACTAGTCTAAGAACCAGGTTTCCTTGTTTCTGTTCTCTATCTGAGGGAGCCCTTTCCCAATACCTTTTCTCTTTCTGGTACTGGGGATTGAACCCAGGGGCATTCAACTACTGAGTCACAGCCACATCCCCAGCCCTTTTTATTTTGAGACAGGGTCTCACTAAATTGCCAGATCTGGCTTTGAACTTGCAATCCTCCTGCCTCAGCCTCCAGAGATGCTGGGATTACAGGCCTGTGCCACCACTCCCAGCCCAATACCTTCTTCTTTTTTTTTTTTTTTTTTAAAGAGAAAGTGAGGAGAGAGAGAGAGAGAGAATTTTTTTTAATATTTATTTTTTAGTTCTTGGGGGACACAACATCTTTGTTGGTATGTGGTGCTGAGGATCGAACCCGGGCCGCACGCATGCCAGGCCAGCGGGCTACCGCTTGAGCCATCCCCAGCCCCTCAATACCTTCTTTAACAGAAGCCACAGCTTGACCTCTTCCCCATCAGGCCCTCAGTTTTCCCCTGCAGTAATATTGCTTGCCCATGGGAATGAGATCATATACTCCACTGAAGTCTGATAAGGCCCCATCCTTATGAGACTTTATATGTCACCTGGGCTTGTCTGAAGGTGTGCACTGGCCAGCACTATCCTTCCCCTGAACTGTGCAGTGGTCCTGAGAGAATTGAGGCACAAAAATGTCCAACCCTCCAGCCCCAGCCAAACTTCTCAGTATGCAAAGGGCAAAGAGGACATGCACAAGGGAGCCCACACTTCTGTGAGCAGTGTCTTTAGCTGGTCCGGGTAGCATTTTCGGGGTGTGATGGTGAGGAGGGGGCTGAAAGCAATGGAGCAGCATGGAGGTGTCCCTGAGAGATGGCCTCTTTCTCTGCAGGTCCTTCCGTGGCTACTTAGGGATTCTGGGGAGTATGATCTGTGCACAAGTCTACCTATCCTAAAACACCTCCTGTCACCCCAAACCCACAGACAAACTTAACCTGCAACTCAGAAATCAGACCAGCCCACAGCTCAGCAGCCATGGCTGTCGGGGCGATTTGCAGGAAAAAGCACAAAATCGTCTCTGAATGGGAAGAGTGTACACAGGAGACCGACGCCTAGTGGTCCAGTGGAGTAATTAAGGCCGGAGGGGAGGCTGCTGTAAGGATGGCCCTCTTGGCCACCCTCTAATCGCTAGCGCCATCACCGCGAAGTCCAATCACACCCGCCTCACACATTGCTTTCGCGTAGCTCCTGCCTGCAGCAGGCGCTGCCCTTCTCCGCCCCCACAACTGGTCAGTTGATTGGCGGAGACGACAGCACAGTCCCCGCCCCTGCTAAGGCATCGTCCCCAGGGGCGCAGGACCCCTCGTCTCCACTTGCAGACTCCAACTCCTGCGCCCAGGTGAGCGAGGGTAAACCTCGAGTGGGTGGGGATTCCGGCAGCGGTCGGCGTAGGGCGGGAGGGACGGGACCCAGCAGGGTCAACCGCGGAGGCCCTAGGGAGCTCTGGGTGTCACAGGCTACTGGGCAGCCACTGAGACACACGCTGTGTGTGTGTCCCAAACTTTAGAGAGCCGGGGAGAGTCGCCGGCACCTAGACGGTCGCAGCCTGTGGGGTCGCTGCTCTCCCTCCTGGACCTGACACATCAACCCCACTTCTGCTGGCCTTTCCCAGCGGTCCAGGGAACTAGACCCAGCGGATCGGCTATTCGCCGGCCCACTTTATTGCCTGTGGCCCGGGATGAACGCCGCAGGCGGCGGCCCCACAGCCACCCAGGAGTTGGAGTCAGCGGACGTGCCCCTCTGCCCGCCGCTGCCCTGGCCCTGTCCGGCAGACGTGCGGCTCTGCGGCCACCTACGGAAGCAGAAGTCCCAGCGCCGCCGGTTCTTCGTGCTGCGGGAGGACCCGCCGCGCCTCGAGTGCTATGAGAGTGAGAAGAAGTTCCGCTCCGGCTGTAGCGGCGGGGCGCAGCCCCGGCGCAGCGTGAGCCTGGCGGGCGCGTGCACCATCAGTAAGCGCGCGGACGCGCGCCAGCGCCACTTGATCGTTCTCTACACGCGCGACAGCAGCCTGGGCGTCGCAGCGGCCAGCGAGGCGGAGCAACAGGTGTGGTACAATGCCATGCTCGAGGTGCGCGCCGCCGCCGCCGCCGCCGCGGGTGAGGCTGGAACACGGGCTGTCAAGCCCCGGGCCATCAGGAGGGTTAGGGCGGTGGGGTTGCAGACCTGGTTTATCCGAAACCTGTCCCTCTCACAGGTCAACTCCCGAAAGTTCAAATATTAAGCGTTTACACGTCTCCAATTCTCCGGGGACGGTGACTCCAACCTCCCGCCCAAGGAATCCCCTGTGATAAGCCCGTTGTCCTTCCAGGTCCCAGCTCCCACGAAGACCCCGGGGCCTCGATCCTCGCTCCTTTCCAGGACGTCTGGCCTGTGACGCTGCGGCCCAAGGGTCTGGGGCGAACACGAGGCCTGGGCAGCGGCGACTACCGCCTATGCCTGGGTTCCGGGTCCCTGAGCCTACTGCGGAAGCCGGGGGGCAGAGGATCCCGGGACACCCAGGCATTGTCGCCACCCGCCCTGCGCCTATCCCTGCTCTGCGTGCGCCGCTGCGGCCACGCAGACTCTTTCTTCTTCCTGGAGCTTGGCCGCTCGGCGCCCACAGGTCCCGGGGAACTGTGGCTGCAGGCACCCGATTCTGTAGTGGCCCAAAGCATCCACGAGACAGTCCTGGCCGCTATGAAGAGACTCGGAGGCAGTGGTGCCAGTGGCAGGCCTGAGCCACCGTCCAGGGATCCTCCAAAGAGCATCTCCAGACCCCCTGTCCCCCAACCTTATGAATCCCCAGCCTCTGCAGCCCAGCCAAGAGGCTTGGTTGAGAGGATGGAGCAAGCAACCCTTAAGACCTTGGCAAGGCTGGGAGTGGCAGCTTCGTACCCCAAGGAGTCCGATGGGGGTGCGAGCTACATTACTATGGGAGCCAGGAGTGACTATGAGCACATGGGGGTTAGAGAGGCAGACGGCTATGTGGTAATGGGGCCCACAGGTCTTCCTCTCGCTGACAGCGATACTGCCCACCAGACCCTTCCAGATTGGGGAGGCACGGAGTACATGCCCATGAAGAGCTTTCCACCAGAGCACTTTTCCTACAAGTCCAAGGCCCAGAAGCCTGCACCAGAGCATAGCAGCAAAAGGGACGGCTGGGGACCTGCAGGTGCTCGGCCCTGCTCTCTGCCGCCGTCAAAGCTGGCTGGGGAGTACGTGTGCATTAAGTATGGGGCTCCAGACTTGGTAGAAAAGGACACTGCTAGGCTGGCGCCCTCCGATGGCTACCTCAATTATGTCGACCTGGACCTGGTCCCTCCTCTAGACGCTCGTGGCCACGGCCCAAGGGCCGGCCCGCACAGCTACGCGCGCATCGAGTTCTAGAACCTCTGGGAGGCGCCGGTGAGCAGACGGGGGCACTGGCCAGCGGAAGAATGTGAAACTCGCCAAAGTTACCAATGTCCCCCATCCCGCTCATGCCTTCTAACACCCCCTACCGCGACTAAAAGGCCAAAGTCTTGACCTCCAATCTGAGACTTGCAGAGGCACTGGGTTGCCCCTTGGCCAGCTCTGTTCTTTTAAGGGAGAGAATTCTAGAACCTCTTCTACCTCCCCCCAACCTACCTCTTCCCCAAATTATAAACTTCTGGACTTTCTCAATTGAAACCCTGATCCTGTTTCCCTAAAGAGTTCCTAGAGAATCAGACTCAGGTGGGCTCTTAGGCCACAGATGAAGGTTCCTGTTTGGCTTGGTGTTCCTGCACACACCTGCAGTGCCTTAGTGTGAATTCCTGGGGCCCTAGCTCAAGAAGAATGGAAGGATCTTAAAACACCCGGCCTCCTTCTTAGTCCACCGCTCCCAGTCAAGCACAAGCCAGCAGAGCTGACCAAGTCCTTGCTTCCTATAGGTTCATCCCCAACTCTGTATTGTGGACCATCCCCCACCTATTAAAGGTACCCTGCTGGGTAACTGTCCTAGGTTGGTGGATTTCCCTGCCCCATGGTGATGGGGCAATGAGAGATAAGAATTTGAGGGAAGGACAGTCAATGCCATAGTAGAGGACGAGAGCCACTCCTGCCTCTATTCTGCCACCTGTCACAGGGAGCTTGTTTTGCAAACCAACAGTTTTATTGTCAACAGAACCTGCCTGGTGAAGTGGGAGGCCCACTCTGCCCCAGGGGCCTATGGACAATGGGTGTCTTGGGTCTGTGGAAGTGGTGGGTCAGTGTTTCCAGAACACCTTTGGCTACCACCGGGGCCTGGGTGGTCAGAAACAGGAACAGGGGCTGTGCAGCTGGCAGGGATCAGGGAAGCTGGTGGGGAGCTGGGTCTCGGATCCCCTTGACTCATCTGCAGCAGGCCAGTGAGGGCGATCAGTTCCGGCCCACTGAGCCAAGCAGTGGAGCAGCCCTGGGATGCAGAGGGGCAGACTGAGGGGGACATTATGGGGGGCGGCAGCAGCAGCTTCAGCGAGCCCATGTTCTGAAGAGAGAGAAGGGAAATGTTTCCTCCCAGGCTCCAAAGAAAGGCTCAATGGGGGAGGGGTGTCAGGGTGGCAGAGGACAGTCACTCTCACCTGCTGAGGGGGCTTAGACAGGTACAGGGGTACACGCTGCCCACAAGGTAGCAGAGGGTCCAAAAGAAAGACATCTTCACAGCACATCACTGGGAGCCCTGAGGAAGAGAGCCTGCTAGGGGGGCAGCAGGGGACTCCCAACCCAGCACCAGGATGCTAGTGGAGTCTAGACCACTCCTCGGGAGCGGAAAGCACTAGGGAAGTACCTGCATCCCTGGGCGACTGCTCTTCATTCTGATGCCCTGGAGTGGGGGCCAGGGGCCTGGCAGCCCCGCCTGAGACCTCGTACATGGGCCAGAAGGAGGGATGACACAGTGTCCGGCTTGAGAAGGAGGCACCTGACCCACAGCTGGATCCCTGTGGAGCAGGAAAGTCACTGGAGCCTCAGTCCCTTCCCAGGACATCCTGCCACCCTGAGCCAGAGCCACACAGTCCTCCCAACTCACCCACACCAGCCGAGGTCTTGGTTTAGCCTCATAGTTGGGGTCCCAGGGTGACAGCAGGGTCATCCTTGAGGGGGCCACCTCCCAAGCCACCTGGGGGGAAAGTGGGAAGGGGGGCCAACTGAAGAGATTAGAACAGGCTCAGAGTCAGGGAGCCGGTCTTGAGGGTAGAGGTAGCCAGGCCTGTGCCTACCTTGGGTTTCTGGGGACCGCTGGGTAGCCTGGCCTGGGGGTGGCGGGCCAGCTGCTGCTCTCTCCCGCTCCAGGAAGGACCCAGGGCCTGGGGCTGCTGGCTGGGGAAGAGAAGGAGATGCTTCACTCACCATCCCCTTTCCAAACACTTCCTTGGGCTTAGTGGCAAGGCCAAGTGTGCCTGATCCCAGGGGAGACTGAATTTACACAAAGGAGGAGGGTCCCCTGTTGTTTGCCCCCCCAGGGGCCCCAGCCAAGCCCCTCACCTGTCCTGTGGGGATGTTCCTGGCTCCCCCGGAGCTTCCTCTCCAGAGCTCCAGGCCTCCCCTTGGTCACTGCCCGCCAAAGGGCCTGGTTCCTCCTGCGACTCCTCCTTGCCCGTGCCCCATGGCTGAGGGGGCCAGGGCAACATGCTGCGTCTGGGGGAGCACGGGGCAGCGCCGCTGTGCCCCCACGTCCGCTTCCCGCGGGCCCCGCTTGGCCTCCCTCAACCTACAGCCGGGCCGTGTGCACAAGCCTAGGTCCACGGCCCACTTCTGAGGCCTAGCCACGACGCCTCGCCCGACGCCAGCGCCGTCTCCCTACCACGTGGCGCGAGCTCCCGCCGGGCTCCACCGGCGCCCCCTGGCGGCAGGGTCCACCAGCCCGACCCTGCCCCGTGCCCGGCATGGGCGCACTCAGGAGGGCACTTCAGGCCCCGCCTGCCCTGTGGAGAAGGGCGTCCAAGTTCCCGCTGCTCCCTGACAGACACACTCACACCAGAGGGCCAACCTAGGGGGCTTCCAGCTTCTCTTTATTGCGCTCACAACATCATGTCGGGTCTTCCATCCAGACCCTCAGCTGCAGGAGGTTCCAGGGCAGAGGGGAGCCCCAGGCCCAGGGTCAGGCCGGAGGCCACCCTCACCAAGTCCTTGTTAGTGAGGTCTTCGGTTCCGGGGTCAGGTGGCCCTGCACCCTACCTCCACCCCTAAGGCCGTTCCAGCAGTGCGTGGAGGACAGCAGCGATGTGGGGGAGACCCCTTCCAGGGGCCGCCTCCTCTTCCAGGATGTGGTGGGGCTGGCACAGGGACTCCTGGGGGGAGGGGCCCAGGTTAATTTCCCCCTGGTACCCCCTCCACTCAGGTTCCCTGTCCCGGGCAAGGTGTTAAGAGGTGAAGGTCGGGGACATCCTGGTAGACACTGTGTCCACAGCTTGGGGACAAATGATGCACATGAAAGCTGTCAGCAGGTAACAAAAAGGAGGTAACATACAGGACCAAGGTTCAGGGGGCAGGGGAGACCTGTCATTTCCAGAGGCAAATGCTGGAACAGGCAAGCTGGCACATGGAGCCCAAGGGGCCCCACCAGGACTGAGCCTGGCCACAGGAGGAGCAAATGCAAACACACAGGCAGCCACAGTCTGTACAGTTTATACACAGAGCCAGGGACCCAGCCTGGGCCCCACATCCGCTACAAATATAGAGTTCTTTCTACAAAATAGAGATAATTTAGCCCCCCATAGCAGCTAGTGGGGGGGGGGGGAAAGGAGGGGAAGGAAGAACCAAGCTCCCGCCCCTCCGGGGGTGGGGGGTCAGAGGGCGGGGCCTGGCTGGGTGGGAAAACAACAGGAAGGTACCATCAGCACTGAGGGTGAGGGGCAGTGAGTGAGGGGCTACAGGAGGGGGCCCAGAGGCAGGGGGCCCAGCTCTGGGGATACCAGAGTGGGGCCTCTGAGGTCAGTGTTTGTGAGGGGGGTACACTAGTGTCTTTGGTAGGGGCTGAAGGCACCACTGGTGGGGATGGGGGTTGAACAGGAGTCTTATAAATAGAAATGGGGGGTGACTTCAGTCCTAGGAACCCAGGAGCCAGGTGTAGACGACACAGAGCAGCAGCATGAGGACGACGTAGAAGAAGACGAAGCCACCCAGACCAGAGGGGGGCCAGACAGGCGGGGGGGCCTTGCCCCCCACCCGCTTCACAGCCTCTAATGTGGTCCACAGCCCCTGGGTGGTGCCCTGGAGGAGATCCGAGGGCGAGCACAGGTCAGCCTGGGAAGGGAAGGTAGGGCAGATGGACAAGGACAAAGGACAGATGTCAGCAGCAGCAGCCAGTCCTTCCCACCCCTGCCCTCACATGCCAAGGCCAGAGCCATGCCAACATGCAGACATGCAGGGCGGGGAGACGTGCGGGTGGTGGCATGTGATATGCTTCCTCTAGGAGCAGACACCCCTGTGAACAGAACCCTGCCATCCATGCAATGTGACCAGCTGAGCCCAGGATACTGCCACCCTCTACTGCAGACAATAGCCCCCATACATACCTCAGGTACCCCCATTTTTCGACAGGCTTCTAAGAAACTCTCCACATTCTTCCGAGACTTGAGGGCACTGAGCTTTGGCTGAGGATGGGTAAAGAAAGAAAAGAGAGTAAGGGAGAGGCCACAGAAGTCCCTGACCCATCCCCTATTTCCTCCCTGCACCCCAACTGACCACAGCAGGTGAGGGTACATGAATGAAGGGTACAGAGCGAGGCCGTAGCTGATTGGCCAGCTGACAGAGGATGACCCCATTGGCCAGAGCCTCGCCCAGGTCCTCAGGCAAGGGCTGCTGCAGCCGTGACTCAAGGACCTGGGAGTAAGGGAGAGAGAAGCAGATGGGGTCAGTCAATAGGGAATGCACAAGTTCCCCTCTTCTACCTCACAGGAGGGCCAGGGTGAGAAAGGGTGTTGAGGGAGGGAAGAAGCTGGAGGAGTCACCATGCTGAGCCCAGGCCCAGCCCCTGAAGGTTCTACCTCTGCTTACCTGGCGCACTTGAGATATTAATTCCTTCTCATCTGGAACCTGGGGTGCTGGCCGAGGTCTCAAAACAGAGTCTGGGGAGGATGGGCCTAAGAAGAAGAGGAAGGCATGGGCTGTCTCCACTACACACCATTGACTGCAGCCAGCTGTCAGTGTCCGGCACCCACACTTCTTGTCTCTCTGCTTGTGGGATTTTCAACACAAAGGGACAACAGACCCAGAAAGCTTGCAGACCAGTGTGTGGCACTAGTCTCATGGTCAGGGCTTGCTGAAGGTAGGCAGTACTGGGGAGAACGGGGAGACCCACCTGAACCACTCTGAGAGGAGGAACGGAAGAGGAAACTGTTTGGTCTCTGAATGGAGCCTAGTGGCCGGGGAACAGGTGCTGTCGCTGGGGGCCAAAGTCAGGGAGAAGGACAGGTGAGAAAGACATCCCCTCGGTGTCCCACTCTTCCCTCAGGACACCAGGTCCCAATCACCCCCATCTCTTCCCAAAGTCTCTGTCCTACCTGGTCCAGTCATAGGCAGGGACTCCTGGGGGAGAGGGGCAGGCACAGGGACTCCCTGCCCCCCTGAAGTTCCCGGTTGTGGTTGTATGGTATTAGACTTAGGCAGCCCGCTGAGACACAGAAAGGGAATTAAAAGGGAGGATCAAGGAAAAGGTTTGTGGGCAGAGGTCACAGGGACGAAACCTACTTGTAAGTAGCCTGAGTGGATGAGGCAGCAGCACCTCCCCCAGCAGCCCTGATCCCCAGCTTCAGGAAACTAGAAGAAGATAGAGGGGGGAGTCAGCTGTGCCAGGCAGCCCACGGACCTGAGGGGCAGAGCAGCTCAGGAGGTGCCTGTGTCCACCCAGTCCCAGACCACTGTCCAGCAATAGCTCCAGTCTGTCCTAAACCCACACCTGTCCTTCCTGGGGGCCCCCCATCCCCCACTCTGCTGTTGCTGCTGCTGCTGCCTCCGTTCACGCTCCTGCCACAACTGCAAAGTGTCAGGGCGCCGGCGTTCCTCCCCTGCTGGGTCCTCCCGCCTAAGGATGAAGACAAAGCAAGAAAGAAATACTGGCAGTCAGGGAAAGGGGAGGGGCCCAGGGACTGCAATATAGGGCAATGTGGGCTAGGAGCTGGGCTACCTGCTGCTCAGTGCCCTCTCCCCGTCCCCTGCAGCAGGGCTTAATTCAGGTGGCTGCTGTTCCTGAAAAGAGAACACAGTAAAGCTGAAGGAATCCCTGGTCCCCAGAGACTGCACCACCTCCCTCCCTCCAGCTCCCCTCCTGGAGGAGGGGCATGGCTGGTCCTCACCTCAGCAGCACCTCGCTCTTCATCTTCTCCAGGGACATGGCTATCAATGAAGTCAACCTGCTCTGGGTCTCCATCAGCTGGAGGGGAAGAAAACATCAGTCAGCAAGCAGATGGGGGCCTTTGGGCCCTCGTCCTCCCTGTGCCTCCCTGGCCCCACTCCACTACTCACCAGAGCCATCTTCTCTCCGTTCTTTGGGGGCCCGAGGTTCCCGGGCCAGCTCTGAGATCCGGAATGACAGCTCTGAAAATTCATCTGTTGACTGTAAAGGCAGAAGCACATATGGGAGGTGGGCTCTCTGCAGTGCTGGGGATTCACAGGGGGTCTTGTGAGGGACTGAGAGTAGGGTCTGGGATGGTGGACAGAGGGAAAGAAGAGCTCTAGCCACTGCCTGTCACTCTGAGAGCCAGAGGTAGGAGGCAAAATGCCCCCCAGTGCAGAGGTTCTCTCCCAGGGCTGCCACCACCAATCACCCTTGGAAAAGAGCCTTACCTCATTACCAGACCACCTCTTGCTGCCGCTGTCGACGCTGTGGAAGCCTGAGTCCAGCCCACCATCGTACCGCCGTCCCGGGAATAAATCCTCAGCAGGGCTGGGGCCAGCCAGGGAGATCTGGTCAGCCCCATGCTGACAGCACCCACATCCTCCTACAGGAAATGAGGGGGTCTCTGGGGCCAGGAGGGGGCATGAAAATGCAAGGGCTTCCTTCCTTCCCACTGGGACTTACCAGGGACTAAAACTTGGGGGGCGGGAAGGGACCAGGTCCCCCAGGGCAGCCCCACGACGCGCAGCCTCTGTTGATAAGTACTTAAAGATGTGAAGCTTCCCCTTCAGGCAGATCTGCATAAGGAGGCGCAGGAAGGAGAGTGAGGGGGAAAAGCAGCTTTCCAGATCTGGCTACCAAAGGTACCACAGTAACGGCCCCACTCCTGCCTAACTTCATCCCTGTCCCCAGGGTCCACCCAGCACCTCACCTGAGCAGGCGGGCATTGCAGGGGGTTGCTGTCCAACAGAATGACCTGCAGGTGCCTGAGGCGGCAGAAGGAGACCGGGATGTGGGAGACACGGTTACAGGAGAAATCCAGGCGGACCAGAGGAAGGTCCCCCAGCTCTGGGGGTGGGTGAGGGAAGAGTCAGGAGCAGACCGAGTCTGGGACCTTGTGCTCCCTTCCTCACCCTTTGTTCTGGTGGGTTGGTCACCCCTGACACCATCACAGCCTCTGCCCTAGCTGGCTCAGGTCAATCCCCAGAAGCAATCTTCCTGGTCCTCTTCTTATTCACATCTGGTCCCTACAAGGCCTATCTAGACTTGAGTTCCTACCCAGCCCTCACCTGTCTATCAATACTGCAACTGATCCCTCATTCTCAAGTGATCAGCATAAGACATGAGTCAAACAGTGATGCCCACTGCTCAAAATCTTCCTGTGCTATCCAGTCAGGACTACTGAGGCTGCCTGAGCTGTGCCCTCCCCAAGAGCACCCACTGGCTGCAGCCTCATCTCCCTGTGCTAGCCAGGACCTGCACCTTGGGCAAGGCTCAGTCTGTCCACAGAGAGGGTGACTTTTGTTATTTCTCAAAAATGCAGAGTCTGGATTTGTGGCAGCCCTAGACACAGAATAGAAAAGCACAGCCCCTATCCAAGTGTGACCAAGGCTGTCATGATCCCCCTGCACTCCCATTTCCCACCTTGCTGCCCGCCCATCTGGATTCTCAGTTTCTGGGCCTTTCCACATCCTCTACACTCAGCTGGGAATAAACATGCAACTCCATCTTCCAAGTCTATGTATCTTTCAAGGTTCACCTTAAGGGTCCATGAATCTTTCTAGACACCTCAGGGTCATGGAATTCATTGCTCTTTCTTTGTGTTCCCAAGGCATTTTGCTTGGATCTCTTTTTATGGCCCAGGGAAAGCCCTGAACAAATGTTTATTTGTACACCTACTGCTATGGGTTGAATGTGTCCCCTAAATTTCATGAGTTGGAAACTAATCTCCAAATTCATATGTAATGGTGTTTGGAGGTAGAACCTGCGGGAGATGACTAGGTCATGGGAGCTCTGTCCTCATGAATGGACTAATCCATTGATGGATTAATGGGTTATTGAGGGAGTGGTTTTGTTATAAAAGCACGCTCTCTCTGGCTTGCTTGCTGTCTTGCCACGTGATGCAGTACAAGGGCCTTGCCAGTTGCTGAGCAGATGCTGGTGCTCTGCTCTTGGACTTCCCAACCTCTAAAACCATGGGCCAAAAACTGTTATTCTTTTTTTTAAGGGCAGAGTGGGTACTGGAGATTGAACATAGGGGTGCTTTTACCACTGAGCTGCATCCCCAGTCCTTTTTATTTTTTTGATAGTCTCACCAAGTTACTGAGGATCTCACTAAATTACTGAAGCTGAGTTCTAACTTGTGATCCTCCTGCCTCAGCCTCCCAAGTTACTGGGATTATAGTCATGCAACAGTGCACCTGTCTAAACTGCTGTTCTTCACAAATTACTTGGTTTCAGATATTTTGCTACAGAAACAGAATATGGTTCAAGATGCCTACTGACTTATAAGAAAGAGAGAAGGTACAGGAAAGGGTGGGGAAGGCAAAGAAAATGAATAATCATCTGACTCCCCTCTTGTTCTTCAAAACCAAGTTCATACCCTTCCTGCCTTGGCCTGGCTTGCCATTCTAACTGCAACCACTTCCCTGCTGGAGGATGCTCCTTCCCATCTCCAACCCTTGCACATGGTGGTTCCTCTGCATGGATAAAGGATGGAGAATTCTCCTTCCAAGGTCAGTTTATGCCATGCCAGAGCCTCTGGGGAGAAGTCCTCCTCAGGTTTCCCAAGCAGAGCCCTGCCACCCCGCTAGCTCCCAGGGCTCAGCATCCTGCTCTAATGGTTCTCTATAAATTTCCCCATTAAACCATTAAGCCCTTGATTGTTGGCTCAGATCTTAATCACATCACCCACATCTATTTGGCTCTCACATCTACCTGCCTTTTATGTAAAATGCAGGAAGCGCATGCACACACACACAAAAACAGTGCTGCCAAATAAAAGAAGGTGTGCCTTCTCCCAAGCAGAGGCTATCAAATGTTGTTGTGTCACAATTAGCTGGCTAGAATGGGGCCGCTTAGCATGACTTCTGATTCAGAGCCCTGGGGAGGAAGCGCAGAGCAAGGTAGGGTTAATGGTGATACTGGGTGACTGTGAAGGCCCCTTCTAACCTTGAGATTTTACGTGGAGCTAACCCACTCACTTACTCCCCTGTCTGTGCCTGTTCCCGTATTTGTAAAACAGAGATTGTAATCCATGCTTTACCAGCCTCAGAGGGTTGCTTGAACATAGCAAATAAAACCATTTATAGTTTGCTTTAAATACTGTAAAACCCAGTACAACTAAGACATGATTCTTCTTCAAACATTTCTTGCCTGTGACTTCTTCAAAGTAGATGCATTATTTCAGACTGAATTCTTGTTTCCCCCAAATTCATATGTTGAAATGAATGGTGTGGGTCACTTGGGTGGCAATGGAGGTCATGAGGGTAGAGCCCTCAAGAATGGATTAGTGCTCTTATAAAAGAGACCTCAGACAGTTCTCCTTCCTGCTTTCCACAATTAAAAGCTGGCAGTCCCAGAAAACTTGGCAATAAGAAGAGGGCTCTCACCAGAACCTGACCACACAGGTACCCTAATCTTGGTCTCCTAGCTTCCAAATTGAGAAATAAGTTTCTGTTGTTTATAAGCCACCCAGCCTATGGTATCTTTGTTGCAGCAGCCTGAGATGACGAACACACACACATGCATGCCCCTCATCCAATTCTTCATTTTCCTTACCATCAGGCAGGGTGCTGAGCTGATTCCTTCGAACATTGAGATCCCGCAGGGAACGAAGGCTACACAGCTCCACAGGAAGGGATTGCAGCTCATTGCTGCTTACATCCTGAAATCAAGAAAGTAGCTGGGAAGGGGTCATAAGACTAGGATCATCAGAAACTGTCCTCTTGTCTTTCCTGGCTACTGGCCTTTAGTCCAAGCCTTTCCTCAAAGATACTTCCTGCTTTCCCCAGATTCTCCCCCAAAGATCTCTAGTGCCTGGCTCTACAGTCCCTCTTCTAGCCCTGTTTCCCATCCTCACAAGCTGTCGCAGGCTTCCCAAGGTGCCAATGTCGGGAGGCAGGGCTCCCAGCTTGTTGTTGCTGACAATAAGCACTCGCAAGGGCAGCTGGCAGATGTATGGTGGCAGCGATGACAGCTGGTTTCGACTGTGAAGGGAGAAAAGAAGCAGGCTCACTCCCCAGTCACAGCATCCCAGCACTGCCCACTTTTCAGGGACAGGAAGGGTCATTCAGGGTACTAAGCACTGGTTCTTTAAGCCAATAAAGACCAGCTGCCTCCCTACCTGAGGTTGAGGTAGGTAAGGGCTGTGAGATTCCCCAAGGCTGGGTTCAGGCATCTCAGGCAATTGTGGTAGAGGCTCAGGCCCTCCAGAGACACCAGCTGGCATGCTGCCTCAGGCACCTCGGGAAACCGGTTCCGGGACAGGTCTGGGGAAATCAAGTGCCAGGGGAGAGCTGTGGAAAGGCCAGTCCTGCATAGGGGTACTTTGAATGTCCTCTGGATCAGACATACTGCTCTCCATCCCCAGAAGACCTAAAGAATCAAGCCCATAAATCTGGGCTTCTGGAGAGACAACAAAGCCTTCTGCAAACTGGAGTACACACCAAGCATGACCAGAAACGCAAAGGGAAGGCAAAGACCTTAGGGTCACCAGGCTGGAGAAGCCCAGATTTGGGGCAGGATAGAGATACACCAATCTCCAGATGAAGAGCTCTCCTGGAAGGGTGGCTGGATTTTGTAACTCTTACAGTCCCTTATGTTCTGAGATGCCTGGAGAGATAGAAGGCAAAAGGTCACAGGAGAGGATTATGGTCCCAAGAAAACAGTAAGGTGGGAGCTAAGGCATGGTAAAGCATGTGGCTAGCATACACAAGGCCTTGGGTTCAAGTCCCAGCACCAAAAAGTAAAGAAAGAAAGAAGTAAAGAAATGGTAAAATGACAGGCTGGAAAGCTCAGAGAGAGAATATGAAAAATACCTGGGGAGAGTCCTCCTGGCAGAGTCCTCCTTCAACCTCAATCTGTTTTCAACACACGGAGAACCAGGGGTCACTATATCCTGGTTTTAGAGATTAAGAAAGGCCCTAGCACTGGATACAAGTTTTTGTTTGTTTTTCACTAGCCCCAGAACCAAAGGACCCTGAAGTTCCATACTCCCAAAGACAGAGAGGCAAAGGGAGAAGGCTGAGATGAACAGAGAGCCAGTGTCCTCAGGTCCTTCCCCCCTAGGCTCCCCTGCCTCAGGGTTGGCCTCCTTTTCACCCTCTTCTAGGCCACTGGTCTTCCTCTACTTCCCCTCTGACTGACCCAGCCCTCAAGAGTTCGGGCTCCTTTGTATGTTATCTCAAGCAAGTCAAGGAGTATGGGGACAGAGGGGGAAGAGGAGGTGAGAGGAGGGAAGGAGCTGTTACCCACTCTATCTCAAGCAGTATCTTGTCATGGCAGTGCCAGGAGGCAGGACTGGAGATGCCCTTCAGACTGGAGACACTGGCTGCATAGACCTATATAAGTCAGTGTCTGTTTGCTCAGCCCAGTCTCCACTGGGAGGGGCCCAGGCCTGCTGGGGAAGTCCCAGGCAACAGAACTTCTTTGAGGGCCCTCTGGTGGTGTGAGGGGGACCAGGGAGGGAGCAAAAGCAGAGGGGGTGTGGAGAAGCTAGGACATATTCCCCAAGGAAATGAGTCTTGTGACAGGAAATCAAGTGGAAATTATCCATCAGATTGTTTCTGGTAGGCTCTGTTTGCTAGGGTGAGGACAGCCTGATGTCCCAAGAATCACTCCCTCTCCTGCTCTGCTCCAGCCCCGGTACACAGACAGAAGACCTAGCACTAGAGAAGACGGTTCCGGAGAGGGTGGGAGGACAGCATCTGTTCTCCCAACCGCACTCAACACCTGCCTGCTTCCTCTGTGTCTACAAATGTATTTTGTGTGTGTGCATGTGGATGAAGTGGGTGGAGACCAAGTTCTGATGGGGTAAGCTAGGAACGGAAGGGAGCCCAGGCTGGAGGAGGCAGGGCCCAGGGGGCACAGGATGTGGTCTATGAGAGAATGAGCGACACTTCTCCTTTGCTTGAACAGCCCTTCCTCCCCCACCTTAGGACTATTTGGCCTAGGGAACAGTCCATGGGGTTTCAGGGACCTAAGCATAGGAAACATTCAGGGAAGACGAACAGCAGGAGAGAGTTCAGAATGAGTTGGCAGCAGACTGCTGAAGCAGTTTGTCTGAGTTAGAGAGCAAGGAGATGTGGAGGGCAGGGTAAGGGCAACCCTGTGTTTTTGTCACTTCCCCTTTCCACACCAGGCTAGGAGCACTCCATTTGGGGAAAGGGGACAGAAGAGAGAGATCTGGATGAGATGGAACCTACCTGGTCTAGAACCCGGCCCTGAAAGGACCGAGAAGGGCACACAGGGGTTCTAAGGAAGCTGGGATTTTCCCGCTTCACTACACATGCTGCACCCTGAGCCGGAATGCTGGGGGAGGAAGCTGAGAGGGGGCAGAAGTTGGGAGGGGCCCTGGAGTTCTTGGTAGTTTTCCCCAAGAGTCCACTCACTGAGACAGAGCCTCATGAAAGTACAGAATAACATTTGGTCTTTGTCAAAAAACAAGCAACGGGGAGGGGAAAGGGAACAGACGGCAAGTGTCACACAGCTGCTGAGGTCAATCTGGAGCTTGAGGGTTGGAGGGGGGCCTGGGAAGGATAGGAATGGCTTGTGGGGCTCACCCATTTCCTGAACTCACAGCATAGTGAACAAGAAAAGCAAAGAGGTTTAAATTGGTTCTCCCCAAAACAGTAGAGGGAGTGTGTGCTTGGGCCAGCCTGAGTGTTTACAGGTGGTCAGTCACCTGCTTGAAGAAAAATGCACTCTTTCATCCAGCCCCAGAGCCCTGGCCTTGAAGATAAGAAAAAGTGGAGGAGGTTCCTCACACCCCAGCCTAGGCTAGGGTGGAGCTGGGGAATGCAATCCTCCTCTCTGCTGATCCCCACCCCTAGCTGCCAGCCCAAGGTCATAGGTTGCCTCCTGAGCAGCTGAGGCCTGACTCACCTGTCAAAGAAGAACCCCCCACCAGCCACCTTCAACGGACACTAGGATGCAGACAGCATGATTAGAGGGATTCTGAGGGCGGAACGTGAAAGAGGAGTCTCCAGAGGCCCAGCACTCCCGGCTAGGAGATATATTTCCTTTTGGCAACTGCCTCAAGTCCTTCGCGGAGGAAAAGCAGAAATTGAAAAGGGAATTCTAGGATCCCTATGAGGTCACAGGCTCCAAAGTGACTTCATAGACACAGGAAAGAGAGTGAGTCTCAAATAAGGGGTTCAGGGATAATGAGCGGAAGAGCATAGGGAGAAGAGTTAAGGGAGGCAGATTTGCTTCTTTCCCATAGGCTGGCTGGGTGAAGAGTAGAGAGGGTCTGGGACTTTAGGGGGCGGGACTACGGCAAAGTAAGCAAAAACATCCCGTTGTTAGAAGCGATCCATGGGAAACGGGTGCCCGGGGCTGCTCGGATCTCGGTGGAAGAGGGTAAGGAGTTGGAGACAACGAGAAGGGAGAGAAAGGTGTAGTTAGAAAAGCCCATGGGGGCTGCTTTATGGAACTAAGGTTGAAGAGGTCATGCAAATGAGCCAACCAGGTGAGGGGCGGGACCACTCTACAGGTGCGCAATATGCAAATAAGAGGGGAAGTGTCTCATAATGCTCGGCCAGAGACTCTGGGTGTTCTGTGTAAACTAGAAGTGCGCTCATTGTCCAGTGGTTCTTACAGCAGGGAGGGGGTGGTCGCAGCCTTATGCCAATTAGGAGGGGCGTGCACCCCCACCGCCAGGTGAAGGGGCGGGTCAAACTCGCAAGCGGGGAGGGGAAACAAGAGGGGGCGGGGCTATGCAAATGAGGGTCGCAGTGAGACCCTGGGCCGGGCGCACTCACCAGCCTGGGTGATGTCTGACAGGTCGTAGCTGCGGGCCGCGCCCCGGGGGAAGTGCTTCAAGCGCCGATTAGACAAGTTAAGGGTCCCGGTGGCCACGGCCTCCTCTAGGGCCCGCTCTGCGCTGCGGCTCCCGGGCAGACCCGGAGACCCTGGCACGGGGATCGTGGCTGCCGACTCCTCACCCCCGGCGGCGAGAGGGGCCGCTACAGCCGCCGCCATCCGCTCCCGGCGGCTCCCGCTGCCTGACTGACGGGACCGGCCGTCCCTCCTTCCCCCTCCCCCTCCTTGGAGCCGCCGTAGTCGCCTCAAGGGGGAGGAAACGGGGTCAGGGACTCGGCGGACCAATCGTGGTCCGAAGAAGCGTCGGAGGCCGCTAATCAGAACCCGCCCGGGGGGTGGAGCCTCCGGCGCACGAGCCGGGAGAGGGGAGGGAGGGGGAGAGAATGGAGCGCTCGCCAACGGCCGACGCTCCGGGCCGGCCCACCCCGCGCAGCCGCATCCAATCACAATGCTCAGAACTGGAGATGGAGCCAATCAGGTCCTACCAGGAGGCGGGGACACCGGTACTCTACTAAGAGAGATAGAGACTGAGAGACCACAAGCCGGAGGCACGTGGTCCTCTTCTAACGAAGGCCAATCGCAAGCAGATACAGGCGAGTGACTGTCAAGAAGGCCAATTAGCGCCTCCGGAGGGAACCTGGCCCGGCCTCTTCTCTGAGGGACGGCTCTACCTACCAATAGCATGGGCGAGAAGGCGGTCCCTTCGCTAAGAAGGAGGCGGGTGAGCTAGAACTTTGAGACTGAGGTAAAGAAAGTGAGCGCCGCGCGCTGGGCCGGATGGGACCGCAGTGCAGGGGCTGGATAGTGTATACAAGTTGGACATGTTAGGAAGCTAGCTGGCGTCGAGGGCGTGAGAGAGGCCCATGAGAACCTGAGGCCAGCTCACAGGCGTTGGTCTCTGCGTAGAGGCCCCAGGGCTATTTCCGCCTGAGGAGTCTGAGCACTGACTCCCCTCATCCCTGGGCAGAGGGCGGCGGCTTCCCTGAGCCTATAGACCCCCAGCTCACGGAGGGGGAATGTCCTGGCCTGCGAGCTTCGCCAGAGAAGCTTCCCTGGGCAGGATTGGTGACCACCCGTCCTAAGGATTTTAGAGGCTAGAAAGGACCTCTTGGTGTAGAACAAGACCTTCGTTTTATGGATGAGGAAACTGAGGCAGAGAGAAGTTGATGAGTTAGCAAGAGCAAACAGCAGGACCCTGACTGCTGGCACCCAAAACCAGATCTCAGTCCTCTACGTGGGGTCCTTCCTCACTTCCTCTGTGTTTAGAGTGGACAGTGTCTGCTCGAAATCTCTTGTTTACTTCTCAGAATTAAATGAAGAAAGGGAACCAAATGCAAAAGGCAGCAGAAAGTGCTTGTTCTGTCTCCTTGAAAGTCATACCACCCTTTGCAGCCCCGTAAGACCCTCATAGAGTCCACTTCGTATGCTGCTGGTTGCCTGATCACCAATAACTGAAGTTGCTTTCTCCTAAGTCACATCTCAGATGTTGATAGGCCTAAATGTTTATTAAATTGTTAAAATTTCTTCTTAGGTGCCCCAAAGGAGCAATTTACTAGTTACTATAAATAAGGAAGTTGGAGTGGGTGGTGAACAGTCTGTTGGTTAGCTAGTCAAAGAATGGATCTATAATTTGGTGCTGTGCAGGTTGGTTGTCTAACAGGACTGAGTCCCTGGAAGAGCCAGCTACTCCTTGGATTTGTTGTTGCAGATCTTCTGCCCCTACCTGGTCAGATACAACCTCAACTCCTGCTATTTCTCCTAAATGTCACCCCCATAGAAGAAGCCAATCGCCTAGGCTCTGGGAGATAGATTCTAAGCTTTCAGAGCAAATCCATCCATATTTCCCACCTTAATAGCTTGTCCCTTTGTACATGCAGTGATGTTACTGGTCCTCCAGAAAGCAATCTGCTTTTGAATGTGTTTTCTTAAGATTGTAAGTTTGTGCCAAATTGTTCCCACATTCATCTGCTATGTGCCTTTGTGAGCAAAGTAGTCAGAGCAGAGTCCTCTTTCCTCCTCACCTATAAAATTGAGTTTATACTTTTTTTTTCTTTTTTTTTTTTTCCTTTTCTGAGTTTATACTCTTAAACTGAAGTGCCTGGAGGCCCCAGCCTGCTGAAATGTGGGGGATTCATCAGTGTTAGGAAACACTGATGGAAAATATGAAATATGGAAAATCTCCTACTATTCCCTGAAAGTCAAGGCCTCATCTACCAGTAGATTACACTTTATTTCTCTAGTAAAATGCAAAGCTCACGAGCATTCCAGTAGCTAGAGCTGATCTAGAACCCAGGAGCCAGGTCCGTGGTCCAGGTTAAAGCAAACAGGTCACAGTGGCTGGACAGTGAGGTCATAGAGAGGTTTGTTTGTCCCAGACTCCATGGGGGAGGGGCCTAGGAGGTAGAGGGGCCCCAGAGGTCCCCCAAGCCCAGGCAGGGGACATGGTGTGGGAAAGGCAGCCAGGACAGGGGCCAGGGAGCTGAGTACGGGGGGCCAAGGGGCCCGGAGAGATGAGGGCAGGAGCAGGGAGGGGACAGGCAGGATGATGAGGAGAAGCCGGAGACAAAAGCTGCAAAAATTGACCGGGCTGTGCGGACGGGAGGAGGGGCTCAGGGTGAGGGGGTGGCAAGGCAAGGGAAGGGCAGGGAGATGATGGCAGCAAGAGATCTGGGGATGGGTTATGTCAAGGAACAAAGCAGACAGGGAGGGTTGGCCCAGGGACCTGGAGAGAGATGGGAGGATTTGACAGCACAGAGCTGGAGTCAGATGAGCCCCAACAGGAATTTATGAAAGACAGGTCAAGAGCAGGGAGAAAAAGAGGTGGGGCCCTCACAGGACCCCCCATACTTCCCCTTTCCCTCTGCAGGTGAAGCGGAGCTGTCCTTCTTGTGGCCCGGAGCCAGGGGGTGAAGAGAAGAAGGGAAGAGGGAATCCTATTTCTGTTCAGTTGTTTCCCCCAGAGCTGGTGAGTCTTAGGAGCTGAAGTATTGAGAATGAAGGACTGGGGGCCAGGCCACTAGGGGCTCCCAGTGACCTCCACTTCCTCCCTGCTACCTCCAGGTGGAGCATATCATCTCATTCCTTCCAGTCAGAGATGTAGTCGCCCTAGGCCAGACCTGCCACTACTTCCATGAAGTGTGCGATGCTGAAGGAGTGTGGAGACGCATCTGCCGCAGGCTCAGTCCACGCCTTCGAGAGCAGGGTTCTGGGGTCCGGCCCTGGAAGAGAGCTGCCATTCTTAACTGTACACCTTCCCCAGCACCTACCTCCCTCCTTGCTTCTGTCCTTTCTTATTCTGGGAAACCTCCTGCTCTGTAAAGTTGCCTGCTGACCTCTGCACTCCCTGTCAACCTCCCAGCCCTTTTCTCTGGAAGAAACTTATCAGATCCAAACATAGTCCACTGAGTTTCCTATAAGGCTCTGGGGCCACCCTCCAATATATACATACGTCCTTCCCTCCCACTGCCCCCATTAGCATCCCTGCCAAGTCTCCCTCCATACACTAGCTCTTTAAATCTATTCCCCAAACCTGGAGTTTTCCTTTTCTAAACCAGGGATTCTGAACCTTGTCACCATTGACAGTTTGGGTGAAGTATTTCTTCATTGTGGGGCTCCTGTGCACTGTGGGGATGTTAGGGGATGCTCTGGCCTCTACCCACTAGATTCCAGTTGCAACTCCCCTAGTTGTACCAACCAATGTCTTCCAAGGGACAAAATCACCCCTAGCTTGAGAATCATACTGTAAACCCCTGCCACTCCAGAGAGCCCCTATCCAATTACTTCTTTCACACACAGGGAGATTAGGGGAGAAGACTGATCCAGAAAACAGATCCACAGCTGGGGGTGAGGGAAGGTTACTGGCCTTTCTTGGTCATTCCTTTTCACTTCTCTTTCTGCCTCATTTCTGTGGATTTGTTCTTATGTTTCCTTGCTGACTCTGATGAAAGGTCAGACCAAAGAGGTGCTTACTTAAAATAAGCATGTGTCTGACCCTGGGCTGAGGCGGGGAAGATATGGGGTATAATCTAAGCTTTCCAGGTCTCCTTTGGAAAGGAACCTGTTCCCCAGTCCTAGGGATGAGGAAAAGCTAAATATTAAGATGTCTGAGAAATCTAGTTTACCCATCCACATTGTGTTCTGACCCATCCACATTGTGTCAGTGACACTCTTTAACCTTCTATGTACTTCCCTTCTCCAGACACGAAGGGCCTGTATTTTCAGGCATTTGGTGGCCGCCGCCGATGTCTCAGCAAGAGTGTGGCCCCCCTTCTAGCCCATGGCTACCGCCGTTTTTTGCCCACCAAGGATCATGTCTTCATTCTCGACTACGTGGGGACCCTCTTCTTCCTTAAAAACGCACTGGTCTCCTCCACCCTTGGCCAGATCCAGTGGAAGCGGGCCTGCCGCTATGTTGTATTATGTCGTGGAGCCAAGGATGTGAGTAGCAGAACTGTGGCAGCTAAGAACCCACCCCCTCCTCCAGGGCCCTGAGGCCCCAGTCCTAGGGTGCCCTTGTTAGGACACTGACCCTTTCTTACCAGGAACCTGAAAACAAGTTTTTATTTCCCAAACCTGGATGCAAATACCTCTGCTCCCACCCCAGGATTCACTTGCTCCAGCCCCATCCCTTTCCCAGGTCATAGATCCCTCATCTATCTCCACAGTTTGCCTCAGACCCAAGATGTGACACAGTTTACCGTAAATACCTCTACGTCTTGGCCACTCGTGAGCAGCCAGGAGTGGTAGGCACAACCAGCAGTCGGGCCTGTGACTGCGTGGAGGTCTATCTGCAGTCCAGCGGGCAGCGGGTCTTCAAGATGACATTCCACCACTCCATGAGCTTCAAACAGATTGTGCTGGTTGGTCAGGAGACCCAACGGGCTCTATTGCTCCTCACAGGTATGGCCTGAAGCAATGTTTAGTAAATGTGTCCTGCAGATTCTTCAAGACCTGCTGCAGGGGACAGGGATGAGGCCTCTCAGGATCCACATGCCACCTGTTCTGGTTCTCAATCCAAATAGCTTCGCCTTTATCTCACTCTCAGTCTAGAACTCTGCATCCTATTTTATACCAATAAAGGGCCCTGCTGCCAAAAAAAAAGTCCAGAAACCACTGCTCTAGTGAATGCCTAATTTTTAAAATTCTAATCTCCCCAACTTCCATGCCAGGGACCTCACTTTAATACACCAAGCTGTCCTCCACTTCTCAGTATCCTTTATGCTTGACCACACCCTCAAGTCTGAATTCCTGTGGACTTCTGAATGCCAGGCAGGGCCCTAAGTCCCCAGACTTCATTCTTCCTAACAAATTAGATTCTGCCATATCTAACGCTTACGTTTTCTCCCCATCTCTCATGCTGAACTACTTTCTGATGTATTTTTGCAATTGGTGCCTGAGGGACTTGAGGCCTCTCTTCCTTTATTTTGTGTCTAGTCTTTATATATAGTATTTATTTATGTTTATTTATTATTTTTTTATGTGGTGTTGAGGATCAAACCCAGGGCCTCGCCCATGCTAGGCAAGCGCTGTACCGCTGAGCCACAACCCCAACCCCATGTCTATCTTTTTTTCTCCAACCCCATTCTAGGGCAGTAAATGTTTCACCCTGCATGGCTTAAGGAGTCCATTGAGCATTGATTTGGATATTGATATGCCCTCTCCCCCACATAATTGTATGACTACCCTCATTCCCCAGAGGAAGGAAAGATCTACTCTTTGGTAGTGAATGAGACCCAGCTGGACCAGCCACGCTCCTACACAGTTCAGCTGGCCCTCAGGAAAGTGTCCCGTTGCCTGCCTCACCTGCGTGTGACCTGCATGGCTTCCAACCAGAGCAGTACCCTCTACATCACGGGTAAGAAGCATCTCACTTCCTTTCAAGATCCCAACCTTTAATAGCCCTTCCAAATGCTGACACCCCTAACCCTTATTCCAACTCTGTGACATAAACCCCTTAGGGCATCCTAGTGAAAAGATATGTCTAGGTTCCCAGGCATCAGAGCTGATGCATTTCTAGAGGGTATGAGACTCCCTGGATCTTGCAGTTTTCATCCCAGGTGGGGGCTTATCCCTAGGAAACGGGTGCCCAAAGCTGCTGAGCTGAGGGCTCCCGACCCCCCAGACCAGGGGGGAGTGTATTTTGAGGTGCATACCCCAGGGGTGTATCGTGATCTCTTTGGGACCCTTCAAGCCTTTGACCCCTTGGACCAGCAGATGCCACTCGCTCTCTCACTGCCTGCCAAGGTAGGATCTGGAGGGATGGGGCAGACCAGAGGGATGGGGCTTTAGGGATTGGAAGACACCAAGGGCCTGAAATATGGACCGAAATTAAATGATTGATCAGAGAGGGGCAGGGGACTCAAGGAGTGGGGTAACATAGAGGGCAAGGCCAAAAGAGATGAGCTTGGGGGATGGCAGGTTAGCAGTTGAGCTCATGGTTCCTCTGGAGGGAGCCCAAGGCCCACCTGCTCTTTTTCTCTTATATCGTAGATCCTATTCTGTGCTCTTGGCTACAATCACCTTGGCCTGGTGGATGAATTTGGCCGAATCTTTATGCAGGGAAATAACAGATATGGGCAATTGGGAACAGGGGACAAAATGGATCGAGGGGAACCCACACAGGTAAGATTGTTCCCCAGTAATTTTCATCCCAACCCTCTTCCTCCAATTTCCTAATCCCTGCATCTATCCACTTCTCAATTTCCACAGAATTCACTTTCTCCTCCCCAGGAAAGTTAAGCCAATCATTAGGGTAATGCCTGTGATATTGTTGCATAAGCTTAACCAGGGTTGGTACTAGGATGTCCATTCTGTGTGGTGCATGCTGTCACTGTAATGGGAATTTGGTGAAGGTGTGGACTGAGGGACCTGGGTGGACTAGGGTAACTAGAAGAAGTGAGATGCCAGCAGGGTCTTATGGGTTAGATAGGGTTCAGGTGGGGATAGGGAAAGGTAGTTTTTGTTCTGAGGATGGGGACAGGGTTGAATCTTGCACATACCTGAGACCATTGAAAGATTGGCCTGATTAAAGGGAGGGTATGTTGGAAATCAGTGAGAATATGAGGTGGTATCAGTATAGTTGCAAGCCTGGTAGACATGGGAAAGAATCATCGCAGGTTCTGGAACAGAAGGTGGCCACCAAGGGGTGACCAAACTGGTCAGCTGACCATAGTGCAATGGAGCTCCAGAGCAGGCAGCCTCCCAGGAAGCTGGTAAGGGAAAGCAGCGCCTGAGACAAGGACCTGGGCTGGCTGGTACGTGGCAGTGAAAATGAAAAGGAATGGGTGGGTATAGGAGATGTTTTAGAAGAAATAAACAGGCCCTTGAAACTGATTACTGCTTTGAGGAAAGAGTGTGAATTTAGCTTTTTTCTGTGAGAGGAAAGTATTAAGTTGGAAATATCTAGCTGGCTATAAGATTCCACATTGAAACAAGGTTGAAATGACAAAAGCAAATGTGGGCAGTAATCACAATGATAGGCAGGGAAATGAAGAAAAGAACAGGAGGCATGCCCCTCTAATGCCACACTCCAAAAGTCATGAGAGCAGAAAGTTTCTTTTCAAATGAAGTACATGAGAAGGGTGGTAATGGTCACAGTGTGGCAATATAGGAACTTTCCATTACTGACATGGAAAGATGGTTGTTCCATATTTTTAGGTAGAAAAAAAACCTGAAGAGTTGGGTGTGGTGACACATACCTGTAATACCATGAGGCTGAGGCAGGAGGATAACAAGCTCAAGGATAGCAGGGGAAATTCAGTGAGACCCTGTCTCAAAATAGAAAGGGCTGGAGATATAGCTCAGTGGTAAAGCACTTATCTAGCATGTGTAGGCCCTGGTTTCAATCCCAAGTGCCACAAAACATATAGAATAAAATCTTTATGATACTGATTATATAGTATAATCCCATTTTTGCTCAAAAATATGTAATTTATGTGTATTTGTTCAGTCAGAAATGAAGAATATTCAGCAGATGCTAATAGTTGGTAGTGGGATTTCCAGTGATTTTAAAATTTTTGCTTGCCAATACATTGTCATTTTTCCTTTAGTGACCCTAAATTACTTACTCATGTCTTTGGAATTAAAGTTCTAATAGTCTCAGGAGAATGAACATATGAGAAGTCCTGGGATTTAGCAGCTGGGAGACTAAATGCCTTTGGAAATAACATGTCAGTAGAGTCATAGGGAGAAAAGCCAGATCAAAAGGAGGTTCAGGAAAGACTAGCCATGGTAAGGAACAGGAACAGTCAACCTCAGACTGGTCTCATAACCAATTCTGCATGGGGGGGGGGGGCGATGCAAAAGAAATCAGGTGGTCTTTTTTCAAAATAGTGTGGCCACTTTTGAAGATAATGATAGGACAAATGAAAATGCTAGAGGCCAGGAGGGATAGTAGAAGGAATGTCTCCTTGGGGCTAATATGGAATTGCCCAGGAAGGGAGAGGAGGCTTCAACTCTCAAAGAGGAAGGCTAATCCCCTCTGAGGCTACAAGGCTGGATGGCACAGACCTGCGGCCTGAAAATGAGGGAGTAGAGTAGATAGCAGGCCCCAGCCTCAGACAAGAGCTTTTTTTCTGGGGAGCAAAGATGAGGTACCCACAGAAGTACCAGACACCCCATATGGTTAGATTGTTGGAGGCTTACAGGGGTACCAAGAAGGGACAGATTACTGCTATTCTGCATTTGGCAGTGCAGACCTCTTGGAGGAGGAGAGCAGACTCCCATTTCTTCCCTCCCTTAATTACATTCAGCCCTGAGCCTCCTAGTTAACCTTCTCTGATCTGGGCTTCCCAGCCCCCTGAGGTTCCCCCATCAAGGACCCTGGCCATGTGTTTTTAGGTACATTATCTGCAATGCCCCATTGCCCTGTGGTGCGGCCTCAACCATTCCCTGGTGCTGAGCCAGGGCTCGGACTTCAGCAAGGAACTTCTGGGCTGCGGCTGTGGGGCTGGAGGCCGCCTCCCCGGCTGGCCTAAGGGGAGTGCCTCCTTCGTCAAGCTCCACGTCAAGGTCAGAGCAGAGTGAGGCAATGGGGCAACCAGCGGGGGCAAGAGTAATAGAGCCAGGTAGCCCATAGGACTATAGCTGGGACCCCTACAGGGACCCAGTGGTCCCATTTCCTCAGCACCTTCCAACTCCCTTTCCAGCCACTCCATGGCTCTCTCCCTTAGCAGACCCTGCTGGCCTCGTCCAACCTTGCATACCTTGGCAGAGAGCCAGCTGTAGCTCACTTGCTGGCTCAGGGCTGGTCTGAGAGGGTGAATATAACAGTGGATTAGCCCAGCTTTCTAGGAGCCAGGAGCATAACCCCATACCCCTTCTTTCCTCCTAGGTTCCTTTGTGTGCCTGTTCCCTCTGCTCCACCAGAGAGTGCCTCTACATGCTGTCTAGCCATGACATTGAGCACTACCCTGCCTATAGGGACCTGCCAGCCAGCAGGGTGGTGGGGAGCCCTGAACCCAGCCTGGGGACTGGAGGCCCCCAGGACCCTGGGGGGGCAGCCCGGGCCTGTGAGGAGTACCTCAGCCAGATCCACAGTTGCCCCACCTTACAGGACCGCATGGAGAAGATGAAGGAGATCGTGGGCTGGATGCCCTTGATGGCCGCACAGAAGGATTTCTTCTGGGAGGCCCTAGACATGCTGCAGAGGGCTGCTGGTGGTGTTGGCCCAGGCCCATCAACCCCTGAGAGCTGATTCCCCTCTCCCAACCTCACCCCTGGAGGGAGTCTGGCCCCGGGCCAGGGGCTAAGGAGAGATGGAGTGGTGACAGTGAACACTGTGTGCATGTGGGGATGGGTCACAGGGGGTAGGGCAGGGAACTCTTTTGTAAAATGTTCAGGGGGCTGCCCAGGAGGGGCCTCCAGTCTGACTATCATGGACAAGAGATTTGATGGACAAATAGAATAAAAGGCTGAAGTGAGGCCCCGTTTGGAACCCTGGAGCCTGGGGGGGATTGGGCAGAGGATGGGGACAATGCCCACCCAGTGGATAAAGGAGGGCAGGAGCAGCTCAAGCTCTGTTGCTTAAGAGCTGATGGCACCTGAGTCCTCGGCTTTATTCTCAAGACTTCACCAGGTCTTTTTGACTTTGAAGCCCTGGCCCCACTTTCAGGAACAACTCAGTCAACATACACTGCTTAGTCCCCCAGTTTGGATCCTCTCTACAGGTGTTTTCTCCATCCTTAGGGGCCACTTCTGACTCTGTAAAGCTCCCTTACCCATGGCCCTAGTTCCAGGGAAGTCAGTCCCCTCCTCTCTCCCTCCTGTTTTATTCCCAGGCCTGGTCTCCTGTATCCTTTCTTTGCCTTACTTACTACTCTTTCCCTTCTTTCCTTAGTAAGAGGGACACTCCATGCCTCCAACTCTCTTGTACCTCAGTTATTTGAAGAGAGAATGGGTGTGCAGAATTTTTCCTCCCTGGCCTGTCTGGCCCAGAGATAGAGGGAAGGCCATAGAAATGTATGGTAGAAAGCTGGCTAGGGCTGAGGGTGGCCAAGAGGCTAGAGAAATTATTTGGGTGGAAGACACAGGAAGAACTCATCTGGGTTCTGAGGAAGCAGGGTGTGTGGTGGGGAAGTATGGAACAGAGCCCCAGGAAGGTCCAGAGCTGTGCTTACAAGGTACTCGGACACGGGACAGAGTGGGGTTCCAGATGACATTACTTTATGCATGGATGATACTCCCTCTGCCCCTCATTGCTCCACCTCCTCCTTAGGTCATGATGTGTACTAGACCTAGAGAGGCCCCAGGACTCACCACTGTCCCAGCTGTCTCCCTGTCCCGCCTTCCTGCCGCCCGCCCTGCTGGCCAGTCCCCACGCCCACACACCCGGTGCTGCCTCATCTGGCACTGATTATCCTGCTGCCGCCGCTGCTGCTGTTGCTGCTTCTGCTGCTGCTGAAGTCAGCTGCTGCCTCCGGCTGAGGACCCCAGCACACTCCCCCCACCATGCTGTCTGCTGCCCCAGCCTCCCTTCTGGGGCCCCTCCTTACGGCCTGGGCTCTGCTGCCCTTCTTGCCTCTTGCCCAGGGCCAGACCCCCAACTACACCAGGTAGGTCTCGGCATCTTCCAGATGGCTGGATTGAGCTTCAAAACCCTGACTCCTCCGGGGGTGCGGAGGCACGGTAATGCCTGTGAGTCTTTTGGGTTCTTCTGCTAACAGCCCCCCAGGTTTCCCACCACCACCACCCTATGCCTAAGTCCTCCCCCTCTGCTGCAGGAGCAGTCTTCCACTCCTTCACCCTCCTAAGTCTCCCCCACCAGCCAGACCCATGGCCCCCCATGAAGCTTGAAGTCAGAGCCAAGACCCCAACTTGCCTGGTAGCTGACATCTGGATTCCAGAAAGGAATCAGATTGTGGGGGGTTGAGGGGGTAATGAGCAGAGACTTGGGTGTCAGATACTTCTAGCCAGCAGGACAGGAGCAGGGCAAAGGTGGGAACGCAGGGAGCCTGGTCTCCAGGTCCAACTGGAGGGCCTTTGCCTGCTGCCACTCCCGGCATCTCTCTGCCCCCTCCCCCCTACAGCCTCGTGGCTTGTCCACATCTGGAAGTAGTTAGGCGGCTCCTGTCCCGGATTGCCAGGCAGGGTAAGGGGGGAGAGTAGTGAGAAAGGGAGGCTGAGAAGGATTCCGGGAATTCCTGTTGGGGTGGGGGTGGGGCCTCTGGGGGGTTGGAGGGATGGTCCAGTTGCTGTTCCCACTTTTTTCTCCTGTCTGCAGGAATCTGGAGTAGCAAGTCAGCCTGCTGAGGCTTCCTCAGGGTCCCTTTGGCCTCCTTCATCACCCATCCTCCCATCATTAACCCATCCCTATCTCAACTACTTCCCACTCCTGACACCTCTTCTGTTCTCCAGACCTGTGTTCCTGTGCGGAGGGGATGTGACTGGGGAGTCGGGTTACGTGGCAAGTGAGGGCTTTCCCAACCTCTACCCCCCCAATAAGGAGTGCATCTGGACAATAACGGTGAGAAAGCCCTTCTGATCACTGTCCCCTTATCAAAGTCTCCCAGGCAAGGAGTGCCCCCTGCCAAGCACCACCTTCCAAGCGCTGCTCTCCCTCTGCTCACTGAGGGCATCTAGTCCTTACAATAACAAGTGCCCTGCACTTTATTTTAGTTGTAGATAAACAACATGCCGTCTTTTTTTTGTTGTTGTTTAATGTGATGCTAAGCACATGTGGTTCCTCACATGTGCTAGAAAAGTGCTCTGCCTCTGAGCTACAGCCCCAGAATTAATTAATCCTTAATTCATATCTCCAATCCTGATTCCCTACTCCCAACTTCCTTTCTGTCTTTGCTAAAATCTCCTGAGACCATAGGCTGTTGCAGAGCCCAGACCCTTTGCTCTGCACCTGAATGAGATCCCCTCTAGTCCAGGCCATTTCAGTAGAAAATGCTTGTGGAAGGGGAGATGCCCTCTGTCAGGGTTGTGTGTAGTCTGACTCTGTGGGTCCCCTGCCTCCTGCTCCACCATCAGGTCCCTGAGGGCCAGACTGTGTCTCTCTCCTTCCGAGTCTTCGACCTGGAGCTGCACCCCTCCTGCCGTTATGATGCTCTGGAAGTCTTTGCTGGATCTGGAACCTCTGGCCAGCGGCTTGGACGCTTCTGCGGGACCTTCAGGCCAGCGCCCCTAGTCGCCCCCGGCAACCAGGTCACCCTGAGGATGACAGCCGACGAGGGCACAGGAGGACGAGGCTTCCTGCTCTGGTACAGCGGGCGGGCCACCTCCGGCACCGGTGAGCCTCCCTCACCTCCGCCTCCCCCTCCTGGCCCCGCCCCGTACAGGTCCCGCCCCAGCCCTAACCTCAACCCCCAGAGGACCCTGCGCCTTGAGCCTAGGGCCACCAGTACTCTCTTGCCCTTTCTCCTCACTAACCGCCCCTTCAGTCCCTCCTCCCGGTCTTCTCTCCCCCTCCCGCTCCCACCCACCCCTCTTCCAGGCCCCCCCCCAGGCTCGAGGCGGAAATGGGTCATGGACCCGCGGGTGGAATGGGCGGCCTGGGGTTACTGGGACGGTGAGTAACTGCCCGCCCCCGTCCGCAATCGGGCTCCTTCAGACGGGCGCGAGGGGGCATCCCAGGACTGGGGGACTAGGTTCCCCCGACCTGGAGTTCCCTACACCCAGCCCTGGGCTCCCGATTGCGGTCCCATCACCCCCTCCTGGCAGCAGAAATTCCCTGGAAATGTTTCAGGCAGGGACCTCCCCAAAGAGGCCAAGTAGAGGGCACCCTCAAAACGTGGGGGCTCTCCAGCCTGCAGAGGGGACTCTTCTGCCGGGTCGGGGAGATGGGATCTCCCAGGGGAAGAGGCACGGTGTGGCAGTGGGTAGGGGAGGGGCAAGAAGGGAGCACATCCAGCCAGTTCCTGCCCTCCTCCAGGGCCCTGTGGCCCAAGACTGTCCTGCTCCTCCCAGCGCCTCTCTGCTAACCTCCCCCCTCTCCTGCCCTGATTCTTGTCCACTCATCCTGAGACCCAGACATCCCAGCTGCCTGCCGGCTCCCAGCCTAGAGCTCTTCTGGAGCTGACCGAGGGTTTCCACCGCCCCCCACCCCCGCCCCTCTCTCCCCTCCCCAGAGCACCAGTTTTGTGGGGGGCGGATGGAGAAGGAACAGGGAACCTTGACCACGCCCAATTGGCCAGAGTCTGATTACCCCCCGGGCATCAGCTGTTCCTGGCACATCATCGCACCCCCAGACCAGGTACTGCATCCTAGTCCCAGCTGCCCAAGGGGACCCAGGCAGCATCCTCCAACATGCAGCCAGTGAAGATTTATTTAACATTCTGTGTCTGGAGCCCTAAACTGGGGATCAAAACCAGACCCAGACCCTGCTTGCATTCAAACAAAAGCTAAAATTACAAACTGTGACAAGTCTTAGGAGGAGAGCTAGGTACAAGGTGTTAGCAAACTGTGTAGTGCTATGCAGGTGGGAGTCTCTCCCTAGTGAGCAGGTGATGGACACTCCTGCAGGGTACCGAGGGAGTTCATGACCTTCCAAGCAGGAGCAGCAGTGAGAATGCCTTAAGGGAGGGGCTCAGAGGGCTGCAGGGAGTGGATAAGACTCCAGCAAGCACCTGGGAGGCACCAGGAGCAGTCCCCCAGCGCAGCCTTCGCCTCCACCAGGTGATCACGCTGACCTTCGGGAAGTTTGACCTGGAGCCAGACACCTACTGCCGCTATGACTCGGTCAGCGTGTTCAATGGAGCAGTGAATGATGATGCCAAGAGGCTGGGAAAGTTCTGCGGCGACACATCCCCTGGGTGAGGGGGCAGAACCTAGGTGGGCGGTGGCCAGGGCATCTTCACTTCACTGGGTGAGAGTCGCTTCTCTGGGTGAGTCAGCTTGGCTTGGCCAGGGCTTTGAGGGTTGGAACTCGGCTGAGGGGTGGGATCTGAGCTCCTGGGCTCCAAACCAGAGCAAAGAACAAGTAGTGGACAAGGAGGAGGCTTGGTCTGGGGTCTGTGGATCCAGAGACTAGGAGATGAATGGGGATTCTGTGAAGTCAGGAAACTAATGCAGACAACTGAGGAGCAGAGATCAAAAGACCATCAGACTGGGAGGGAGAGGGGTGCACAGCCTGCTCTAATACCTCCTGATGGCCCATTGCCCGCAGCCCCATCTCCTCAGAAGGTAATGAGCTTCTGGTCCAGTTCGTCTCAGATCTCAGTGTCACCGCCGACGGCTTCTCAGCCTCCTACAGGACCGTGCCACGAGGCACTGCTGAAAAGGGGCCAGCCCCAAACCCAGGGAAGGACACCAGGCCAGGTCCCCCATCTCTAGGCCCTGGCCCAAAACCTGGAGCTAGGCCCAAAGTCAAGCCACCCACCAAGCCCAAACTCCAGCCTGGAGAGAAGCCAGAGGTCTCACCTGAAGCCCAAGCAACTCCACTGGGCCCTGGTGAGTCTAGGAAGGGTGAAGAAGAGGATGTGAACTGAACAGAACTGTTTCAAAAAGTTCTTCCTTAGCTGACCTATGATATACGTCTGTAATCCTGACTAATCCCAGCGACTAAGGAGGATGAGGCAGGAAGAATGCCAAGTTCCAGGCCAGCCTTGACAATTTAGTGAGACCCTGTCTCAAAAATAGGGCTGGGGATGTAGCACCCCTGGGGTCAATCCCCATTACCAGCTGGGGGAGGGGATAGTTCTTCCTTGGCTTGTTTATTCAGCACTCACTAGAGCCTCCTTCCTGCCAATGGCTGGTATTGGGTGCTGGGAACCAAAGGTGAAGAGAGCTCTGAAGGGGTTCAAACCTATGGGACTGTTATGGGGAAAAGTGGTCCTTCCATACTTGCTGGGTAGGTCACCTTCCACAAACAGTAACCCTCCCTCCTAGATACACCCACTGTCCCTTGCCCAAAGCAATGCCGGAGGACAGGCACACTGCAGAGCAACTTCTGTGCCAGTGATCTTGGTAAGAAGACCCATCTCCCTCTCCTGCCCTTCCAGCTCCTCTAACTATAATCCCCTTCTGGTTTCACACCTGCCCTGGCCTCCTGTCTTCTCATCTCTCTCACTCCCATTCTCCCACAGTGGTGACTGCAACAGTGAAGTCCATGGTACGGGGCCCAGGAGAGGGTCTCACTGTCACTGTCAGTCTCATTGGTGCTTATAAAACTGGAGGACTAGACCTGCCCTCTCCGCCCACTGACACCCTCCTGAAGTTTTACGTGCCCTGCAGGCCATGCCCCCTCATGAAGAAAGGTAACAGAGATGGGAATGGGAAAGGGGGCACTTAGCCACATTAAAATGATAGGCATGGAATCTTGAGAATACACCCTGACACAAGGTATCAGCAATGTGAGTTCTCAATCCCACCCTTCCTCCCCCAGGACTCAATTATCTGATTATGGGCCAAGTGGATGAGAACAGAGGTCCCATCATTCCTTCAGACAGCTTCGTGGTTCAACACCGGCCCAGCCAGGACCAGATCCTCACCAACCTCAGCAAGAGAAAGTGTTCTTCCCAACCTAGGCAAGCTGCAGAGTCTCAGGCCTGAGAGCCAGACCAGCTGCAGCCCCAGGCTCATGTGCTGCCTTTCTTATTCAAATAAATGTTTCTCAACTGAGGAAGATGTTGTATGTCTGTTTCTATCGTTTAGGGGCTCACCTTGGAGATTTCATTTATTCATTCCACAAGTTTTTACTGTATAATCTTTTAGGAATGAGCCAGGCTTGCTGGGGATGTGGCTCAATTGTAGATGCTTGCTTCCTTGGGGTTCAATCCCCAGCACACACACAAAAAAAAAAAAAAAAGAAAGAAAGAAAGAACTACACTTGGATGGCACAAGCCTTTAGTCCCAGCTATAGGGGAGGCTGAAGCCAGAGGATCACAAATTAGGGCTGGGGATGTGGCTCAAGCGGTAGCGCGCTCGCCTGGCATGCGTGCGGCCCGGGTTCGATCCTCAGCACCACATACCAACAAAGACGTTGTGTCCGCCGAGAACTAAAAAATAAATATTAAAAAATTCTCTCTCTCTTTAAAAAAAAAACAAACAAACAGAGGATCACAAATTAGAGACCAGCCTGGGCAACTCAGTGAAATCCCATCTCAAAAAGGCTGAGGATGTACTTTAGTGGTAAGATGCCCCTGAGTTCAATCTTCAGCACCACAAAAATAAAAAGGGCTAGGAGGAAAAAAAAAGCCTGAGCATGTAGCTCAGAAGTAGAGCACCCTGGGTTCAATCGCAATGTGGGGGTGAGGGGGTATGGGGAATGTCCTATCACTCCTTTGCTCAAAACTCTCTTGATGGTTCTCAGGATAAAATGCAAATTACTATCCTAAGTTCTAAGTTTCTTGGTATTCTACATCCTCTTTTCCACCTTATCTCTTCTGTCTCCCTTATGCCTTAGGGTTCCTTGCCTATTTATTTTTTTCAGTACTGGGGATTTAACTCAGGGGAGCTTTACCACTGGGCTCCATCTCCCAGCCTTTTTATTGTTAGACAGGGTCTCACTAAGTTGCTGAGGTCGGCCTTTAACTTGCAATTCTCCTGTCTCAACCTCCGGAGTCAATGAGATTTCAGGCTTGCGCCACAGAGCCGGGCTTTCCTTGCCTACTTCTAATACACTTTTTCAGGCTTTACTGTTTCCTTTTTCCAGAATTCTCTTCCATATCTTAATCAGACTTCTGATCAAAGTTCATCCTAGTCTCTTATTCATTTATTAATTCCAAATGCTAAGAACTGTTTAAAGATACAGGAGAAAACAAAAGTCCTTTCTATAATAAGAACATTCTATTGGAGGAGAGAAAAATACGTCAAGTGGCACTCTATGTGTTTATAAAAGGAAGCAAAAGTATAAGGGGACAAAGAGGGGCGGGGTTCTACTTGTTGTAAGGTGCTCCAGGAAGGCTTTCCCAAAAGATCAACTTAGTTTTTCCTCCACTAATAATGAGTGGCGTACGGTGAAATTCTTTACCTTGTCAAGGCTGTGTCCTTGTCTGCAAAAAGAAGTTAAAGATTCGATGGGATGACGTAAGCGGCAGGATTCGGCGAGTCTTAATTCCCTGAGCAAATATAAGTGATTTCCCAGGCCCGAGCAGGAAGGGAAGAGATCTAGCGATCTGGGTAGTCTGAGGATGGAGGAAGGAACAAAGCCCTGCACTCAGCCCCGCTCTGCCTCCCAGAGTTACTTTGGGACTCCAGTGAGAATAAGAGATGCCCTAAAAGTCTTACGTCACAAGGATCAATCCAATCACCTGCGCCAGGTGTCTGTGAGATCTTTAAGGGCACCAATCACGGTAAAGTTAGGCGGAAATGAGGCTGTCATGACCAATGAGAGAGGTCGTACGGCGGAAGTGTGAAAAGGGACTCTCCGGAAGATGGCGCCCTCAGTCTGGCCACATCTGATTGGCAGGTGCTTTGACCACAAGGTGATCATCATAGCACGAGCGGCTGTTCGGAGACGGAAGCTCGACGGGCACTGCCGAGGTCGGGGAGGGATCGTAGATACAGGTGTCCCGGAGAGCCGGAGGCGTAAAGGGTAGTTCCAGATGTGGCCGCTGTGGCGGGCGGAGTCTGGCCAGAGAGACTGGGCGGGAGCCCTGAAGAGCCCGGAAGAGGCGGGGTCTGAAGCGGGGCAGGGATAAGGAGATCGCGACCCGGCCCGAAGAGAAGGACCGGATTGGGAGCCACGAGGGGCAGGGTTTGGCGAGGTAGGCGTGGCCGTCGAGGTGAAGCTTGGGGGCGGGACCAGAACTGTGAAGGGGAGGTTTGGGGGTCCTGGGCCTGGGTCTGCGAGAGCCGCATCCAGCGGGGTTTCGAGGTGGCAACGGAATCAGTCCAGGCCTTACGCAAGGATCTAGTCTTGTCCTCTTTCGTCCCTCGCGCCCCCAGCCACAGACTCCAGGCCCTGCCCCCTGAGCTCTGCCCTCGGATGTCCGACCGCCAAGAGCCTGCATGCGCCGTGGGGCGCCCCAGGACCAGGAGCTGGTGGGTCCGGGGGCCCCTGGGCGGGGGTCCCGGGGCGCCCCTCCTCCCTCAGGATCCGTTGTCCCGGTCCTCGTCTTTCCCCCGGATCTAGTATTCAGAGCGGACCAAAGGAGTGGACCCCGGCAGCTGCTGACCCTCTATAACCCCACGGGAACCGCGCTTCGCTTCCGAGGTGAAGGAATGGGCATCTCGTGCTTGGGATCTGGGGCCTGGTGGAAGGACATTGAGGGGTTGTCCTTCAATGGGCTGGTTGTTGGGCTGGAAGAGTCAGATGAGCAGGACCAGATGCCCACCCTTGGTGACTAGAAGAATCCTAACCATCCCTGGCTGGAATAGAAGGCAGAGGGGACGCTGGTTACACCGAGGCCAGACTTATTTAGGGTTTCTTTGTATACCTTTATCCCACAGTCCTGTGTACAGCACCTGCCAAATACACGGTTTTTGATGCAGAAGGATATGTGAAGCCTCAGTCCTGCATTGACATGTGAGTTGGGAGTTGGGGAGGCTGATGGAAGCCAGGGGTCACTGCCACTTAGGTCTGAGACCGGGTTTTCCTGAAATTGTTTTCCCCACCTTCTGTGTCCCTAAGGGAAAGGTTCCTGGGGAGGAGACCTGGATTTACTTAAATTTCTACTTCTCATTCACTTCCTCCCAATGGGCTTCTCTCCTGTCTTGGAGCTAGTGTGATTCGCCATGTGGCCCCCATTCCCAGCCACTATGACATCCAGGACCGCTTCCGAATTGAGCTTTCTGAGGAAGGGACCCAGGGCAGAGTGGTGGGACGCAAAGACATCACCTCAGTTCTGCGGGCCCCAGCCTATCCCCTTGAACTTCAGGGACCGCCCCAGCCAACACCCAACCCAGAGCCTCCTGCTTGGACAGCACCACCCATGACAAGACACTTGCAGGAGAGTGAGTTGGAAGATGGGGATTCTTGAATTCTGTCTGGAGGGAGGAACTAGCATTATTCTGGAAATGAGCTAAATTGAATTTGAAGAAGTTTCCTGGTCCAGTCTTTTGCCTTTTGATGAAAACACTTCTAATTGAGATTTTGTATTAAGGGGAAGAAAGACTACAATTTCTCTGGTTTCTGGTTTCTACTTAGAGGAAAGAGTTCTTCCTTAGCTCTATCATACTTCCTATCAGGTGTCAGCTCAGTTCAGTTCAACAATAGACCTCTATGGAGCAATTCTGCTGGTCTGCATTGTGTATGGAAGACAGTAATGAGGCAGAGGGAAGAAAGGGACCAAAGTTGAGAGGGTTAGGGGACTGTCAATGCTGATGAGCCTTGTTTCCCAGACCCCCGCCAGCAACTGGCTACCAGCTCCTTCCTCCTCTTTTTGATGACGGGCATTGTCTCTGTGGCCTTCCTGCTGCTCCCACTCCAGGATGAACTTGGCAGCCAACTGCCACAAGTCCTGCACGTCTCCCTGGGACAAAAGTTGGTGGCAGCCTATGTCTTAGGTGAGCAAGTAGTAGTGTGACCCAGGCCCACTTGTAGAGAAAGGGGAGCAGGGGCCGGGGGAGGGCTGCTCCTGGGACTTTCTCTTTGTTTTTCTACTTCCAGGCCTCCTCACCATGGTGTTCCTCCGGACCTGAGCTCCCTGCTCAACCCCACCCTACCGTCACCTCCCCAGGCAGGGACCTGAGGCAGCCACTGTGATGCACGTACTTTGCCTCAATCCTCTTCTTCCCATCTGTTCCCTAACCCCACCAAGAAAAATATCCAGGGATTTGTACTCATTTTCCAAATTGAATAAAATGGATTTTTAAATGAGAAATATAGGGTACTTGCTCCTAGCTTTCCATTCCTTCCTTGATGCCCTGATATCTTTCTGTTCCTCTCACGTCCATTCCCAGGGGATCCAGAAGCTCGGGCAGTGAAGAGGCCTAGTGGGATTTAGAAGACCTGAGCTAATCCTGGTGTTTCCTCCAAAAGACCATGTGACCTTGAGCAAGTCATTTAGTTTTCAGAGCTTTGGTTTCTATACCTCTAAAATTAGGGCATTGGGCAAGTTGATTCTCTTGTGTGTGAGCATGTGGTGCTGAAGACTGAACCCAGGTCTTTGTGCATATTAAGCATATACTCTCCCACTTTACCAAGTTGATTCTTTTCTTTCTTTTTCTTTTTTGGTACCAGGGATTGAACCCAGGGGCACTTAACTACTGAGCCACATCTCCAGCACTATTTTGTATTTTATTTAGAGACAGGGTCTCACTGAGTTGCTTAGCACCTTGCTTTTGCTTAATCTGGCTTTGAATTCATGATCCTCTTGCCTCAGCCTCCTGAGAAGCTGGGATTACAGGTGTGAGCCACCACACCTGGCTCCAAGTTGATTCTTAAGTTACTCTTTAGGCTGGGAGTATCACACTATCATCACAAAAAAAAAAAAAAAAAAAAAAAAAAAAAAAAAATTTGCCCTACCATAGGATCCTGTCCTCCAAGCCAAACTGCCTAACTTAACATGAAACAAACAGAAATGTCACCTAATCCTGCCTGATGCAAAACCCACATCTCACCAGAAGGATCTCTTGCCTGGGTTACCCACATGCTTACAGTCCCCAGAATCCTTTTCTGCCTCTGTGACCTTTATCTGTTCTCATTTTATCTCTCCTTTAATATTTCAACTCCCATGAATAAGAAACACCAAGGTCCCTGCCAAGATGGTGAGAAATGGCATTGCCTGATATAACCTCATTCTAACCAGGCAGGAGAAACTACAGCACAGGAAAATATAAAACCAGATCCTCAAAAAGTAGCTTCCAACCCACCTGCCCTCCTTCAGATGCTAAAGGAGAGGGGAGAAGGGAAGAGGGGGACTCTGTGACACTGGGAAGATTGTTGGTTAGGGACAAAGAATCAGTAAATGTTTATTAGACAGACTGAGTCTGGTACACTCCTGGAAGGTGATCTGTTGTTTCAGTTTTGCCCTAGAAGTCTTGTCCCTCCCATATCCTGAGCTGGCCATAGTGGGGTGTGGCCCCATAAGTATACAGAAAATGGACCCAATGTGTGCTGAGGCGCACCTGCCAGGCTCAGGAAACCCCTCTCACCGAGTTACATGTGTGTGGATGATTGCCATTAGCACTGTAGGGGCTGGGCCTGGGCCCCCAAAATGCAGTCGAGCACAGATTATGGTCCTTGTGTGGTATGTACCTGTAAAGAGGACTGACAGCCAGTGGGACCCAGAAAGCTTCCAGAATGCAGCTGTGAAGGGATGGGATGGAGGCCAGATGGGCTTGGGACATAGAATGCCTTTTAAGCAAACTTTTTAGAAAACAATACTGAGCTTACAGCAGTTGGAACGGGAAAGTGTTCATTTCCTGTAGCTGCTGTTACACATCATGATAGTGGCTTTAAACAGCATAAATTGGGATTGGGGGTGTAGCTCAAGTGCATGAGTGGACACTTAGCATGTGTGAGGTCTGGAGTTCAATCTCCGTCATCAGAAAAAACAAAAGCATAAATTTATTTTCTTACAGTTCTAGGGGCCAAAAATCCAAAATTAGGCTTCTGGAGCTAAAATTAAGGTGGTTGCAGGGATGCATTTCTCTTAGAAGCAACAGGGAGCATCTGTTTCCTTGCTCTTTTCCAGCTTGGAGAGTCCACCTGTGTTCCTTGGCTCATGGCCTCTCCCTCCATCTTTTTTTTTTTTTTTTTTTCTCCCACTGCTGGGAATGGAACCCGGGGCCTCACCTCTGCTAGGCCTCACCTCTGCTAGGTCAGTGCTCTATCCCTGGTGCCTCTTTGTGTGTCCAGATTTCCTCTTATGAGGACACCAGTGAGATTGGATTGGATTTTAACTTAGTCACTTCTTTAAAGTTCCTATATCCAAATATTGTCACATTCTGAGGTTCCAGGAGTTAGGGCTTTAAGATGTGAATTTGGGCCAGACATGTGATGATGTATGCCTGTAATCCCAGTGGCTCTGAAGGCTGAGGCAGGAGGATCAGGAATTCAAAGCCTGCCTCAGTAACTTAGCAAACCCTAAGCAACTCAGTGAGACCCTGTCTCTAAATAAAATTTTAAAAAGGGCTGGAGAAGTGGTTTAGTGGTTGAGTGGCCCTGTGTTCAATCCCTGAGGAAAAGAAAAAAAAAAAGTGAATTTGTGAGGCACAAATTGAGCTCATAACACTCCCCATCTCTTAAATCTTAGTCACATCATCATGCAAGATGACATTCTTTTTCAGGTTTCAGGGATTAGGAAGTAGGCTCGTCTGCTGTAAGGAACAAAGAGACAAGGGGAAGAAGTGGGGCCATTTAGGAAGTTTTCTCTGGAGTGTATGTCTGGGAAGCAAATAGTTGAGATTTAGAGTCCCCAGAATCCACCACGTCAGGCTCGTGGGGCTAAAGAGGGCAGTTTCCTCCTGAACCCAGAAGGGGCATCCCAGACCTTAACCTCAGGTGGCCACTACTTCCCAGTGTCCTGAGGAGCTAGGTGAGGTGTCTCATGCCATGCTGAGAGCAGATGACCAGGAGATGGGCCCTAAGATTATATCACTGCCCAGGGAAAAAGAGGCCACTACTGTGCCTCCAGAAACTGTGACTAAAAAGAAAAAGGCACCAGCACTTACAATCCCCTGCCCTCTTGGAGCTCAGACTTTGTCAGTGGACAAAGATTGGCCAAAGGCAATTCCAGGGACAGATGTCCAAGGCAGGGCCAATCGAGCAGGTGTGTGATCATTAGTCTTCTAGGGCCCATTCTCACAAGGGAACCCACTATTTGGAGTTTATGCTCTGAAGTTGCTGTCTGAAAAATTCTTTTTTTTTTTCTGGTACTGAGGATTGAATCCAGGGGTGCTTAATCCTGGAGCCACATCCCCAGCCCTTTTATATTTTTATTTGGAGACAGGGTCTTGCCAAGTTGCTTAGGGCCTCGTTGCTGAGGCTGGTTTTGAACTTGTGATCCTTCTGCAAGTTCTCCTCCTGAGCTAGCCACCTGGAAATTCTTTTTAAAATTATTATTATTATTATTATTATTATTATTATTATTTGTATGTGGCACTAAGGATTGAACACAGTGCCTCGCATGTGCTAGGCAAGCGCTCTACCACGGAGCTACAACTCCAGCCCCTGGAAATTCTTTGTGTGTACACCAGGAATTGAACTCAGGGGCACTCGACCACTGAGCCATATCCCCAGCACTATTTTATATTTTATTTAGAGACAGGGTCTCACCGAGTTGCTTAGTGCCTTACTGTTGCTGAGGCTGGCTTTGAACTCTCAAATCCTCCTGCCTCAGTCTCCAGAGCCACTGGGATTACAGATGTGCACCACCATGCCTGGCTGGAAATTCTTAATATCATCTTGAATTTATGTTTTAGAAGGAAACCATTGCTACATGTGCAATTTTATTTACCAGTTGTTGTGTGCATAATGGACAAGTGCTCATGTGGAATATCTAGTCCTTCTATATATGTAGAATTGCTTGATATATTTAAAAGTAGTAGTAGAATAAAACTATAAATACCTTTAAAAAAGAGAGAGAGAAGTGAAGTGAGCTGGAGCTTATGCTGAGACACTTGCATCCCAGGGGTGAGTCTTTGCTGTCCCCCTGCCCCTACCAGGGAAGAGCTGCCATCTTCCTTTCCCAGCAGGGGACTAGGCACAAGAACAGGGAAGGTCAGGGTTAGGCACACAGGTTCTTTTTACCAAACTGGAGCAGAAGCCTGGGTACCTGGGAGGGTCTGCACTCACGCTAAGCATCTCCATGCCAGAGTGTGACAAAACACCCAGACAGATGGAGACTGTGGGAGAATAAAGCGCTGTTTCCACTTTTTAAACAAAAGTCCCTCATTTTCACTGTGCACCAGGCCTTGCAAATAATATAGCTGTCCCTGGTTCCAATGTCAGTCCTCCAGCCCAGCCCCATGGTGGTCTTCGGAGAACCACAACAGGCCTTCATCATTTGCTCAGGCAGTTTCCCAAGGTAACACACAGCTCAATGCTCCCAGTGGAGGCTGTGTCCTACACACATCCTCTCTGACCCCTTCTGTTCCCCAGGTCTCAAAGGAGGGGTAGGCGGGGAAGGGGGACAGGAGGAAGCATAAAGTGCTTATGAATAACATATAACCAGGTGGTTTATTGCCATCCAAACCGGTGCCCCTCCCGCCACAGACCACCTGTTGGCCCTAAAGCTGTCTCTCCCATTAAGGGAACTGGCCAGGTCCCAGAGCCCAGCAAAGCTCTCAGAGTGGGCTCTGGGTACTGGGGCCCCTGCTCCTGAAATGGAAAGGGGGCTGTGATGGCCCCAAAGGATGCTGCTCACCGTCACACTACGGATGAGCTATTCATCTGCACTGTAGGACCAGGGGTGTGTGGGTGTCTGCGCAGAGCCGGTGGAGAGATCGGATGGGTTAATGAGAAATCGGTCGCAGTGAGAGGTACATGGGTCACCTCCTTCTCCCTGCACCACTCAAGCAGGGAGATCAAGATTCCTCAGCAGGGGTCAGGAGCCTGTGGGGTTCCAGGCAGGCCTCAGAAGTTGTTATCAATGTTCCAGACGTCTCCTCCAAGCGCGTTGGCTGCCCCCTGTAACGTCCAGGTGAGCAGGGCCAGCTGGCGCCGGAAGCGGCTCTCCTGGAAGCCTAGAGCCTGGGACAACTTGGGGGAGGCCCCGGAACTGTTGGAGCGCAGCAGCTGCAGGTGGTCGAGCAGGGCGCCCAGCGTGTGGTCTCCATGGCCCAGAAAGATGTGTCGGAACGGGAAGTCGGCCGGCGACACGTACTGTGACAGCAAGTAATACTCCACCTGCACCAAGAGGAAATCAGGTCGGGGTGGGGACCCTGTGCTGAGGGCGAAGGTGCCAACCACGCCTCCCTCCAGCAGTTCCTAGCCCACCTGGGGACCCAGTGCCTACTTCAAAAATATTGTCCAGCGGCTTCCTTAAGTCCCACCTCCCTTTAGCTGTCCAATCATGAGCAGCCATCTCGTGACGTCACCAGTAGCCGGGGAGGATGCCTCCTCCTGCTGTGCTGGGTTCTGTTCTGGTAGTTCTATGCCCAGCGCCCACAGCTGCGTCTAGATCGCCCCAGTCGCCCTCATCCATTCACGCACCTGCCCAAAGCCTCCTGCTGCCCTGCCGTTCAACACCGCACTCCCCTGTCACTCTGCCCTGCCTCTGCCAATGTCCGTAGAGCAAAGGTCAAGAGACAGCCCAGTCCTGATGAAGCACACTGTCACCCTCTGCCACAGTGCTGTTCCCTCTTTCCCCAGATGCTCTCACTCCTGGTCATTCTTCCACCTTTCTGACCCCATCTGTGGGCAGATCTCAAGGTGTGATCTCCCTCTATCCTTCTTTACCTATAGTCCCACGTTTTCAGCCCTGGATGGATGTTAAGAGTCATCCAGGGAAGGTTTTAAATCATCATTGCCTAGGCACCACCCCAGAAAAAAACATAATCTCTACAGGGGACCTCAGATGCTCGAATCTTTTCAATGTATTTGCACACAGAGCTCATCTGTCTCTCAGTCTTCAAGGATCCCTGTGGGCACACTGCCAAATCTCCTCACCAAATCATCCACTGGAATCCTGCCCCACAGGATAGGGGCCACCTGGACATAGCCCCACTCACATACTAGAGCCAATCTCTCCCAAAACCTGAGCAAGTAATACCTGAGCAAGGTATAGCTCAGCGGGGGAGCACTTTTCTAGCACTCCTGGAGCCCAGGGGCCAATCCCTAGCACCACACAACAAAGACAAAAACCCTGCTTTATGTCCTCATTTTGCTAAGAGCCTTCCCCAGAGCCTGGGCTCTCAACCTTGCAGGTGAGTGTGGGGTGGGTACAGGCTACGAGGTCAGATCACCTGGCCCCAATTTCAGCTCTATCGCTCTGTGTAACTTGGGTAGTTATTAGTCTCTCTGAGCCTCATTATCTGCATACAATACTAGCAACCTCACTGGGTCTAGGAAGTTCTATTAGGCAAAATGAAGTAAAGCCCCTAGCACATGGCAGCTTCTGTTCCCTTAATACCCTATTTTTCCATCCGAATGCTTCACATCAGTCCGTCCACCTGCCATCCTCATCCAGAGCTCAGCCTTCTCAACCTCATTCCCTTCTCAGCCATTTACTCTCTGGTCAAAATCCTTTCTAAAAACTCCACTTTGCCCATATCATCTGCTGGCTCCAGATTTTCCTGATGCCCAGAACCAAAATCCAAACTTCTTATCCTGGCTTTGGACGCCTCCCACTGTTGACCCCTAAGCCACTCTCTGCGTTGCCACTGTCTTCCTCAGCCCCTCTAAAGGGCCTCTATTCCGGCTCTGCTGGCCCATGCCCTGTTTCCAAGGATGCCAGACCTGTTTTATTGCCACACCCTCGTTCTGGGTCTCTCCACCCTGAAATGTCCTCTTTTCTTTGAACCAACTGAACTTCTGCCTGTTCAAGACCCAACTACTCAGCCCTGCTACTGTAGCATGAAAGCAACCACAGACAATATGAAAAGCAATGAGCATTGCTGTGCTGCAAGAAAGCTTTATTTACAAAGCAGGCTCCATGCTGAATGTGGCATGCTGCCTGTAGGTTGCCAATTGCTGGTTTAGAGCCACAAAATTCCTTGGGTCTAGCACAGCCCTGTATTTCTGGCTCTTAAGTCCTAGTCTTTTCCTTCGCCTCCCTAAGCCTGAGTCACGTTCCGCACACAAAAGTGCTCTTTATCCCTTGATGGGGGCAGGGGTTCGTCCTTGGAGTCTAAGGCATCAGAAATTAAACCAAGACCTATAAATGAGAACAAAACATAGCCAATCTCTTGGATCGCCCCAGGCCCACGTATATCTCAGTGGTGGGGACAGAGGGAAGTGGAGAATAAGGGATCAAGAGAGAAGGAAGAGGAGATCCTGAAGGCAAGGAGAATGAGCAGGAAAGACAGGTTTGTAAACTGAATGAGTGACGCCAAAGGACATGGGCATTGGCACACCTGTGCACATGTGGCGTACACTGTTGGCTTCCTGTTCACCCCACACTTGCTGAGGATGATCGATCCTGCTTCTAATTTTACCCTATAGACCTTTTCCCTGAGGGATTGCATTCTTACGGTGAGAAAATGGAAGGATAAGAACTGGAGACGGTGGACCTCCAAGTATTCAAAGCGACACAGGAGGGATTAGCGTGGGAATCAGCGCTTAACTTTTACTTGACGCCTACTCCAAGCAGCCTCCCATGATTCCACCCACCTCATTATCAGAAGAGAACGTTCCACCCTCCCAATTCTTTGGTCTTTGGCACCTCCCAGGCTATAACCCAGTGCCCCTTGTACTGTGGACTACGCTTTGTCCCTCCAAAGGGGCGGGAGAAGTAAGTGGGAACTGGGTTGGTCCCGCCTGTCCATTTCATCACTCTGCAGGGCCTGCCTCTGTGACCCCGCAGCTCCTCCAGCCTGGCTGGTCTGTGAGCACTATGTCCACAACAAGGCGCGCCGGGCGGACAAGAGCAGCCAAGCGACGTGCACGAGCTTGGAGAACAGCGCGTGCGCTAAGGCAAAGGCGTCTGCGCTGCCACCGGAAAGGGACGGGACGGGCGGGGCCTCACCCGCATGATGCGCACGTTGTACATGCGCATCAGCCTCTCGTCCCTCTCCTCTGAGCTGTAGATCTCCTTCCGCAGCTTCTCGGCCGCCCGGATGTAGTCTCCCCGCGCCGAGTACACCCACTGCAGGGTCAGCCCGCGGGCCTGAGGGCAAGGCGCGGGCTGGGGCCGAAGGCAGGGACCGGGACCCCGGCCTAGGATAGGGTCCAGGTTCCTGGGGACAGAGCTGGGACCCTGGGCCTTGCAAGATGGGAGAGGTATAGAGGGACAGAGGACTGGGGATAGGAAGCAGGGAGAAGACCCTGGACATTTGAGGTTGGGATAGGACAGATGCCTGGGGCTTGGAAGGTACCGGTTGTGTCCTCGGGGCTAGGGTGACTGGAGGCAGGAGTCAGAGGACCTAGACTCCAGGGACTGAGGGGCTGGACCCCCTGACCTAGGCAGCACCCTATAAGGATAGAGCACCCCCAACCCCCAGAGGCTGGGAGCAAGGTTGGCATCTTGGACCTTGAGGTCCCCAGAGAATTCGTTGAGGCTGCCGATGTGCCGGAGGACCACGTCCCCATAGCGGCCGAAGTCGAAGGGCAGCAGGTGGTCGTGGCTCAGCCGGATGAGGAGCTGCCCAGCGAGCTGGGCCACAGCCTGGGCCACGGCGGGCAGTCGGCCTTGCAGCATCTTGTGCAGGTTTTCGTATGTGTCTTCCTTCGTGTGCAGGAATGGGTACGCCGGGTCATCCTGCCGGGACAGGGAGGGGCTAGGGCCAGGGGCGTGGTTCCCACAAGCCCAGAGACTGATGCCCTGGGGCAAGGCCGGAAAGCCTCACCTCCAAGAAGGAGAACTCCACCGCAGGGACCCCGGCAAAGGCCGTGAAGGAATAGGCGCTGCTGTCCATGGGCAGCGGCCGGATCCTGGGGGCAGGTAGGTTGGGGGGCTCCGTGGGCTCAGGCTCCTCCCAACCCCCTGCTTCCCACCCTACCCCAACTTACACCTCGGCATCCCAGCTGGGATTGGTGAATACCACCTGCTCATAGAGAGTCTGCCCACTGTGGTTAGGAGAGTCCACCTGGGGGCAGGTGGGGGCGTGGTCAGGCCCCGCCCCGCCCCCGCAGTTGCCCCTCAGCCCTTCTTTCTGACCCATCTCTTGCCTGCTTCAGGATGTTCTCAATGAGGCTGATCAGCAGTGGGCTGGTCTTGGCATGGAACTTGTCGTCCCCTTGAAGAGAGGGGAGGGGAGGTATACCAGGTTTAGGAATGGGCCCAGGGGCCAGGGTGGGCCTGAGGGGGTCGGGTGGTGGCATTGCCCCAGCTCACCCAGCACTGCGTTATCCAGGCTCACGTAGGCTACAGCTTTGAGGTGCAGCACACTGAGGTAGCCCTGTGGGTGGGGGAAGAGTATGGAGAAGGAACCCACGCCATACCTCTCCCCACCCCCTGGCTACCTGCCCGGATCCAAATCACCTCCAGCCACTCTGTGGAGCCCACACTCCCAAAGTCGCCTCCATCCCAGCTGATGAAGAGAAGACTTCTGCGGGGCCGGAAGCCTGCAATGAGGGGACAAGAAGGATGGGCTCTTCTGGGAACCACCAAAGATCCCCCTTTGTCTTCCTCTGTCCTGGTCCCCAAGGGGTCTCCTCTTCCTTCTCACCAACCCCCATCCCAGCCCATCTTTCCCTACATCTGCCCTGACTTGACAATAATAGTGATGGGGATGATGCTATATATGGAATTTCTGCTTAACTTTCCACTCAGACCCAAAGACACCATTATTTCATTTTTAGATGAAAAAATAGAAGTGAAGTGACTTGCTTAAGGCCACATGCTAGGCTGTGGAGGTGCCAGGTGTGGAGCCCAGGTCCCAGTGACCTCCCTCTGGTCTGAGCTCCCAACTGCCTTTCTGCCCCACCCCTGCAGCTGCACCTGACAGCTCTGCCCAGCCCAGGCCCAGGCCCTGACCTTACCATTGCTCACCATGGAGGAAAAGGTCCGCACCAGCTCTAGTAGTATGCCTGTCCCCACAGCTGACTTGGCTGCTCCTGGGCCCCATGCATCTCTCTGGGCCCCGATGACAACATAGTGATCTGGAAAGGATGTGTTTGGTTCCCATCTCTTACACTGGAAGTACCCAAAATCTTTCCCCCGCACCCCCACTCCACCTCCTGCATCCTCACCCCAGGCTCATCACAGGCCTCCTGCACCTCTCCCTGGTGCTTATCTGGGTGCTTAACAGGGCCATACTCTTCCCCAAGTGTCTGGTGCCCTATTCTCCAGGTCAGCAACCTACTTCAATTCCCCACCATCATGAAGTCATATTTGGAATAGTCACCCAGCTAACTGGACCTCTTTTATGCTGAGTCTCAGTTATAAATAACCCATCCATCCCACCTGTGTCTACTCACCCCCCAGGCTCAGGAGCTTACTCCCCAGCAATGCTGCCCATTCTGTCTCTGGTCATGAGGGTTCCTCACTGCAACCCCCATCAGTCCCAGTTCAGCCTCCACTTGCCAGTCTCCCTCCCCTGGATACCCCTCCTGTTCCCTCTCCAGGGCCTCCTACATCTGCCCTGTATGGCAGGGGTTATGAGCAAGGGCTCTGTTCCCACAAGCTGTGGGTGCTGGGCAAGGGAGACCCACCTGGCTCTGCCAGGCCCTCAATGCAGCCAAAGATGTTGCTGATGGGAGTGGAAGTTCTATGGTTGTTGACCTCTAGGTGCAGGCCTGGCCCGGGGCCCAGTCGATAAGGGGAGCCTGGGAGGCGCCCCTGCCATTCCTGAGGGGCCACAGGGCCTTTAAGCTTCCTGGAAAGGGATAGAGCAGAAAGGGTTAGAAGTGGCAGAGAGAGCTGTCCAGGCTACATAAGAACCCAGAGATCCCGCTTTACTCTCTCTCCCACCCTTGGCCTCCAGGTCTCTGCCTCTGTACCTCATCTGGGATGGGGGTAGCGCAGCCAGGGCAGCCTTGGGCAGTTGTACAGGTTGTGCCCTGCTCCAGGGTGCCCAGCAGAGATGGGTTTTGAAATCTAGTGAGAGCTCTATTTGCTAAATGCTGGACCCTAGTAAAACGTGTCCACTCAGAAAAGGAGTCTCCTTTTTTCTAGTTTGCATCCCACTCTCTGCCTCCCTGTCTCCCCTCACCTTAGCAGGTGGAAGGCAATGTCTGCACTGATGGGCTGGGCGGGGATACTGGGGAGGCCAGAGGATGCCACTGGAGGGAACTGGGTTTGGTTGAAGGAAGGGAAGCCAGGCGTATAAGGGTCACCAGTTCCCAGATGCACCTGTGGTAAAAGAGTGCCCATTCTGAAACTGGGCTGGGCTAGCCCCATTTCCAAGGACCTGTGGCCTGGACCTCAGGAAAGCACTACTGGCTTCCCCAGACTCACATGTCCATATACAGCCCGGTGGCTGGACAGGCTTGGCTTGTGTGGGTCCTGGGAGAAATCTGCTGGGTCAGGGTATATGAGCACTCCTTTGGCCCCAAAGTCCTGGGCACTGGCCACCTGGGGGAGGGTAGGAAAGCAAGGAAAAGTGAAATAGTCCCTTTGATCTGCTGCTGACCATCCTTAATGGGCCCTCCGTGGCATCTGCTGGCCTATCAGAGGGCCACAGTGGGTGTGCATCCTCGATGCGCCCCCTACAGACTCTAACCCCCCATCTGATGTCCAGGAACCTCCGGATTTTGTGGCCACCAACATTTTTTTTTTATTCTAACTTGTCATATATGACAGCAGGATGCTTGATCTTTCCTTTCTCCTCCTTTTATAGCCTCTAGAAGCTTCCCATGGTTAGGTCAACCCCTGGGTTTCCCAGCCCGCACGCTCTGCATGCTGCCGGATCCAAGGACCCTTACCTTCTGGGCAAAGCTGGTCACCCCGACACGCACCAGCAGGAGGCTGTCGGTTAGCTCCACGCCCCTGGCCCGCAGGCCCTGCAGGTCTTCCGGTCGCCCGTAGTGGGCGTACACCAGCTTTCCCTGGGGACGCCAGGGACCATAAGGCTTGCTGCCCGCATCTCTCCTCCGCGGCCCCGGGAAGTACGCGCGCTGCTCCGCATTCTGGGGGTGGGCAAGAGGCGCTCACCGTGGCGTTGCCGGTGGCGCTGTAGGGACAGTAGGCGTCGGGGTCCTCCAGCGGCAGCTGCTCCCCGGCCCTCCCGGTCTCGTCGAGCCAGCGCAGAGTGTTGGGATGAGCCCTGAGGAGCAGGGGAGGTGATTGTCTAAGCGCACCCCCATCGCGTGTCCCCGCCCTGCCTCCGCCCCGCCTCCGCCCCGCGCACTCACCGGTCGGGGAACTGCAGCCCCACGTAGTGAGTGTCTGTCCACACGTGGTCCAGCTTCTGGCGGGAGAGCGCTGCAACGACGTCCTGAGCCAGGACAGCCATCCCGGGGGAGCCGGCCACCCGTTGGCGAAGGCTGGTTTCCCTGAGTGGAGAGAGGTGAAATTGAGGCCCAGAACAGGACAGAGGTGGGCCATCAGGAACCTGCAGGAGTGGGAAGGAGCAGAGAAGGATGCCAGAGAAGTGGGGTCATCCCAGGGTAGGGCCAGTGAGGGGCTAAGTTTGGGGACTCTCCTTATGATTGGTTCTCTCCCATCACCACCAGGACTCTGCCCCCAGCCTCTCCAGGGCCTCCTACTCGACCTTAGCTTCCCATAGCCAGGGAGCCTGTCCACCACCCCTTAGCTTCTTCCTGGCTGTGACCAAACTCCTGGATCCATGTTGCTTCCCCCTGCATGTGGGGCACGGGGGCACTGCCCACAGGCACCTGCAGAGGCGGGCCTGTGTGCCCAGGCAGCAGACCCTGTTTTGCACCTCCTCCTCCACCTGGGCCTCCTGGAGACACTGCATCAAGGTTGGGACACTTAATGTTGAATCACATGGTCTACTGCAGACAGCACCTTCTGTCATAGTTTCCACCCACAGATTGTCACCTTAACTCTTACTGCTCTTCCATCTCACCTCTGTCCTGGGCTGTCCCTGGCTTACCTGTCATCTGGCTCCAACTGTGCCCTCTGTGGCAAACAAAGTCCTGTCCCCTCTGATGATCACAGAATACCCCTTCTACATCTGTCCTGGGCAGAGACCTGGCTCTTAGTTGAGTCCACAGAGGGACTACAGAGAGCATGGCTCAGTTCTCATTGCCCTGGGTTTGCAGTGAGGTGCTCCTGGTTCTCCATTTTGATTTCTGACCATTTCTCCTGGGTGAAACTCTCTTCTTATGGAAACCCAGCCATCCAGTTCTCCAGCCCTTCCCTCCTCACTGTTGGTAGCTTCTGACCAATCATCCATTCTCATTGAGGCATTTAGCTTATCATTCCCCTCCACACCTCACCATGGTCCCCAGTGCTGCACTGCATCAGAATCTCTGTGGATGAGACCCCTTAGTCTCTGCCACCATCTTCAGCTCTCATAAGGACCACGATGGTCCATGGGCTCAAGGCCATGTCTTTCCCCCCAACTCAGTTCCCATCCAGAATCTCAAGTGCTTGTTTGGAGTTGCACCCAATCAATCAATGGGTACATAAAATATGGTAATTGTACCGGAAGTCCTGTGTGGCAGCAAGGAACAATTGACTACACAGCAATAGAGACAGAACTTTAAAACATTGTGTGAAGTTTAAAAAAAAATCTAAATTAAAAACACACTAACCATAGCTATATCTGATTAATGGGTCTTGGAGTGATTTTGTAAAAACTTTTATTTTTCGGGGCTGGGGCTGTGGCTCGGTGGTAGCATACTTGCCTGGCATGTGTGAGGCACTGGGTTCGATTCTCTGCACCACATATAAATAAATGAAATAAACATCTATCAACAACTAAAAAAAAAAGTTTTTTTTTTTAAAAAGAACTTTTATTTTTCCATGTTGCTTAAGTTTAGAAATAATTTTTAGCCGGCACAGTGGTGCACACCTGTAATCCCAGTGACTTGGGAGGCTGAGCAGGGGTATTGCAAGTTTGAGACCAGCCTCAGCAACATAGTGAGACCTTGTCTCAAAAAATAAAAAGGGCTGGGGATGTAGCTCAGTGGTAAAGCCCCTCTGGGTTCAATCTCCAGTACAAAAAAAAAAAAAAAAAAGCATTTTACACAAGCATTGTGTGTGTGTGTGTGTGTGTGTGTGTGTGTGCGTGTATATGTTTAGGTGCCAGGGGTTGAACCATTGAACCCAGTGCCTTATACATGTTAAGCACACACTCTACCATTCCCAACATTACTGTTTTAAAAGACCTACACATACACATAAAACAACATTACATGTTGGGTCTCATCCCTGGGTATCCACAAGGGATTGGTTCCAGGACCCTTACAGATACTAAAGTCCACTGATGATCAAGTCCCTTACATAAAATTGCATAGTTATATTTGCATATAATACACATGTATCCTCCCAGATACTTTAAATTATCTCTAGAGTATTTATAACACCTAATATAATGTAGATGCTATGGAAAGAGTTGTCATACTGTATAGTTTAGGGAACAGTGATAAGAAAAACATCTTTACATATTCAGATGAAGATTTTTATAATGAAACAGCCCAAAACAGGGCTGGGATTGAGGTTCAGTGGTAAAGCGCTTGCCTAGCACATGTGAGGCACTGGGTTCAATCCTCAACACTACATAAATAAATAAATAAATAAATAAATAAATAAAATAAAGTTATTGTGTCCATGGACAACTAAAAATATTTTAAAAAGGAAAAAAAAAAGTCTAAAACAACGTTTGCAGCCCTGGAGAGCCAAGTCCAGGTCCGTGCTCCGACCCTTTGCACATGTCATTTTGGGGCCTGAAATGATTTGCCACCTACTTTTTTCCTGGCATACTACTCATCCCTCAGATCTCAACTGTCAGTTCTTCAAGGAATCCTTCCTGGACCCTCAGTCTAAATTGGGTCCTCTGATAATGGTCATTTGTCACACCCTTTACTTTTCTTTCAAAGCCATGATCCCAGTAATGATTATATGGTCATGAATGTGACTGTTAGTTTCCTATTGATTTCCTCCAGTGGACTGCAAGCTCTATAACAGGAGGATCAGACTGCTTTGGTCTCTGTGATGTCAGATGTCCACCAGTTCAGCTTAGTACCTGTCACATAGCATGTGCTAAAAAATTTGTTGGGTAAATGAATAAATGACTTCATCCATGTTACCACCAACACAATTCCCTGGTCACTTCCTGGCTCTTCTCATTCGTTACCCAGAACTCCATCTCTGGAATATTTATCCATTGAGGATTTACTGGAAACCACAAAGTACCAGGCACTGTGGAAAGTACTGCAGACTCCAAGAGAAACAGTGAGAGTTTATCAGATCCGACTTCAAAGCTCCAGAATCCACTCTCTGACTAGACCTTTTCAGGCTCCAACCAGCTCCCTTACCCTTGCATATCTGCTCCTGAACCTAGGCAGTCCGGATTGTCCAGTTTCTCCACGTCCGTCAATTTCTCTCTCTGCTTTCCCTCCCCTCCTAGCCAAACTAGAGCCTCGCATCAGCTCATCGCCCTGCCCCGAGATGCCACCCTCTCCTCCCTGCCTGGGATGGAGCCACAGTGCTAACCATGTTCCTAGGCCTGTCAAATCATCCACCTCCTCAGCCAGTCCTGGGGCTGCCAAGTGCTGCTCAAGAAAACAAACAAATCCCTCAATGTTGTAGAGGCCACAGATTTGAGGTCTTTTAGCAAAAGGAAAAAAAGTACTTTCCAGTGTATCAAAAACGTAATAACATTCCTTGATCAAGTTTAAATGAAGAAATCTATGAATACAAATTATGATGTAAATATTAAAAAAGAAAAATCATGTGGTCTCTTCTTAGTACATAAATAATAATAATAATAATAATAATAATAATAATAACAATAATAATAATAAAACTCCAAGGCTGGGGTTGTGGCTCAGCGCTCGCCTAACATGTGCAAAGCACTGGGTTTGATTCTCAGCACCACATAAAAATAAATAAATAAAGCTGGGCATGGTGGCACACGCCTGTAATCCCAGTGCCTCGGGAGGCTGAGGCAGGAGGATCTCAAGTTCAAAACCAGCCTCAGCAACAGCAAGGTGCTAAGCAACTCAGTGAGACCCTGTCTCTAAATAAAATACAAAATAGGGCTGGGAGTGTGGCTCAGTGGTAGAGTGCCCCTAAGTTCAATCCCCAGTACCAAAAATAAGTAAATAAGTAAGTAAGTAAGTAAATAAATAAATAAATAAATAAAGGTATTATGTCCAACTACAACAAAAAAATATTTTTTTAAAAAAATTCCATACTGTTTTTCCTTTCCTGATTATTACATAATATCAATAAAATAAAATAAAATAAAATAAAAAGGTCTTGGGCTGGGGATGTAGTTCAATGATAGAGCAGTACTTGGCTAGCATGTGTGAAGCCCTGAGTTTGATCCCTAGTACTGTAAAAAAAATAAAATAAAATAAAAAGGTCTTAGTAAGCTAAGAATAGAAACTTCTTTAATTCAATTTTTTTGGGGGTATTGGGGATTGTGCTTAATCACAGAGCCACATCCCCAGCCCTTTTTTATATTTTATTTAGAGACAAGGTCTTTCTGAGTTGTGTAGGGCCTCACTAAGTTGCTGAGGCTGGCTTTGAACTTTCGATCCTCCTGCCTCAGCCTCCTGAGCCTCCTAGGATTACAGTGGTGCACCACTGCAGCTGGCCAATTGAAGTTTTTGAAAGCCATACAAAGTCTGTAGCAAATTTCATACTCAATAACAAAGTATTATAAAAAAATTCCTATTAAAATCAGGAAGTAGGCTAAGATAGCTACCATCACCAATATCCAAATTCATGCTGTCTCTAATGCAGTAAGAAATGAAAATGACATAAAACATACAAACATCAGAAAAGAGAATATGTGTCTCTTGCTTACTGCAATTTATATTATTTACTTAGAAATCCCAGGAGGACCCACTGAACATGATTCCCAAACAGATGAGGGCCGTGGGTGGGTTGACCTCTTCTCTGGACCTAGCTGGGCTCCTTCCCCTAGGGTGTAGGGACTACCTCACAGGAGGAGAGACACAGGCCTATCTTTGCTGCACCGTAGGCCTGCATAGTCTGGCGGGCATCCTCCCGCACTGTAGTTGGGGGTCTGTCCCTACAAAAGCATTCACTTTTTTTTTTCCTTATCTCCTAAAACACTCCTCCTCTGAGTTCCACAGAGCTCCCTCCTGCCAATTTGGTATCCTGGCCCCCAGGTACAGCACGCAGGACCTTTCTGGGTTTGTCCTGCCTTATATTGACCCTTCTCTTCTCATTAGCTAGCATCTTCATCTCCAAAATATGCCACCCTCAGAGACTCAGCCCCCTGGAGCTCAGCTCTAAGTGCTTGCCATCCTTCCAATGAACCAAGAGACCAATGAAGCAGGTGGAAGAACTCGGAGGGGACCAGACACCAGACACCAGGGGCCTGGACAAACAGAAAGGGAGGCCAGTCTGAGAGGAGAGGACACTGAGGACCAGGAAGGGGGCAGGCTGATCTTACCTGATGGTGTCTTCCAGGCGCCCCTCCCCCAAGAGCCGCAGGAACATGGCCTGGAGGTCGCTCCAGTACAAAGTGCCCTGATGGGAGTCCAGGCCCAGCTCATAGTTGCCATCCTCACTGACCACCAACAAGGAGTCCCCACATGCTTGACAGGACCTTCGGAAGGCCACGTAGCCGAGAAGGAAGGCTGGTGGGTGGCAAGATGAAGAGATTCTCCTTGTGCCCCTCTGTGGACACCAGAAATCTCCCCCAGTCCAGGCCCTTCACTGCGGGGCAAGGGCATGACTCACCCCCAGTGAAGATCAGGAGGGCAGTCAGGACCAGGTAGGGGGCAGCCCTTCGTCCTGCTGCTGCCCACGGTATGAGGTTTGGCAGCCCAGCTCTAGAGCCCGGGGACTCAGGGCCCCTCAGCTCCATGGGGCAGAAGTGGACAGGTAGCTCGGCCCCCTCCTCCCTGTCTTCCTCTTCCTCCTCCAGTCGCCTTTGATGGGGGCCTTCCACACGTTTGTAGATGGTCTGAGAGCGTTGTGGGGACAACTGTTGCTGTGGGGGACAGGGCCAGCACGAGATAAGGGGAAAAGGCCTGGGGGAAGAGGAGGGATCTGGCAATAATGGTGTTTGTGACTTTGGGGTGCTGAATGAGCACCAGGCAGGGAGAGGAGCCTGAAGGAGGCTGGAGGGGAGGAGCCAGAGGGGAATAGGAGGAGGAGGGAGAAGGGTCAGGATGCTGGTCAGAAGGGGTCGGTTTTATGGGTTGGGGGTGCCAGGGGACCTGATGGAAGGCCTGAGGTATCCTCCAACCCCACTCGTCTTACCGCTCTCTGGAGTAGACCCCAAAGCCGCTCCATGCTTGTGCCCCCTCCTGAGCCCTGCAGGCTACAACACCCCCCCCCAGTGATAAACCGTTTGTGGGAGCCCCCGAGGGCCCCTTATCAGCCCTGGCAGGCAGTCTGAACTCAGGCCAGTTCTCACCCCTCCACACACACAAGGGTGGGGGCGTAGTCCTGGCCTCAGTCCAGCCTTCCAGAGGGCCCCCAGCCCAGGCCAGAGGACAAGGGGCTACGCCTCCCCTGCCAATCCCTCCACAGCAACCTCCTGCCCCCTTGCTGCAAAACAATCAATATTTATTTTACCTTGGAGCAGACTTTGGCCTCTTAGTTCCCGTCAGGGGTGGGGGAGGGGGCTGAAAACCAGGGAGAAGAGGATATGGGTACCTCTCCTGTTTCCAACTCTCCCAGTGACCTTAATCCCTTCCTAAACCCTTCAACCCCATGCAAAATTCACCATGAAGATATCTGGACCAGGTCCCCTGAGGCCCAGGCTGCTGTCCCTGCCCTGATACTGCCCTAGTGAATCCTAAGCTGGAGACACTTGGGTCAATTGACTCAGGGTTTGGACTGGGCATGTGGATGGAAGTCTTTTTGGAATTAGGTCCCTACTGACTACTGGGGAGGGAGGCACATGGGTAGGGTAATGTGGTCAGGAGGGACCAGTGAATATCCAGGATAGGGAGGCTGGAGTCAGGGTCAGGGCCCACCAGTCATTGGGGGCGTCCTGGCCAAGGCTGGCAGAGCAGCCTGATCTTGGAGAAGTTGTAGTCCACCCTGGGTGCTGGAGCCTCTTTGGTCACAAAATGACTTAAATTAAGTGGATTCTATTAGGTGGGTCTGAGACCTTCTAAGAGTCTAGTGAAAGGCCAGATAACCTCACCCAGAAACAGATCACAGTTATAAATAACTAAGTTTTTCCTAAATTTCTAGTGGTGGTCGCAAGTGTCCAATCCCAGGACTCCAGGATACTAGCCCTCTGTCCAGGTCAGGAACTCCCCTGGGAAACCTCAGCTCCCATCCAGGCCCACAGAGAACCCTAGTCCCCGACCCACGCCTGTCAAAGCCAAGAGACCCTCTATAGCCCTGGCTCACCTGGGGTATAGGTCCTGGGGAATTTGAGCGCTACTCTCAGTTGACCCAAAGCCTGTGCTGAGGCCCCGCCCACCTAGGCCCCTCACGGGTCCCGCCCAGGCCCCGCCCCCATACTGGACCTCGCCTGGCCCCGCCCCCACCACATCCGCCTCCAGCAGCCCCTGGACTCGAAGCTCTGCTGGTCATTGGATCCTCCCTGAGTGGACTTCTCGGGGTCGCTTCCCCTCAAACCTGAGGAGTCCGTGGCTCTTGAGGCTGTGTCCGGGCGCCCACCGTCGGATCTGGATGAATGTAGGTGCGCCTCCCCTCGCCTCCCTCCGCTCCCCACCCCCAAAGAGGCCAAACTTTTTTTTTTTTTTTCGTAAAACGTTTTTTATTTCTTTTAACTCAGAAACATCACAACCTAGGAGGACAAGAAGGGAAGAGGGAGGGTGATGAGGGCTTGGGGTGAGCGGGCTGGGATCTGCGCTCGCGGAGGCCTGGCCGGGGAACACCCCCCTCGCGTCCCGCTGTCCCCAACGCTGCCGGCAGGTGGGTATGTGCGGAGGGGCGTCCTTAGGGGCACTTCCGCTCCACGCACTGCTTCCCGCCCTCCTCGTACTCCTGCTTGGAGATCCACATCTGCTGGAAAGTGCCCTGGGAGGAGGGGCGACACAGCGGTCAGGGCAGTCCAGGGGGAGCGGGCAGGGACCGCCCCCACCCCACCGCACCTCCTCTGGCCTGGCCTCCTCTGGCCTCGCGGGTCTCACCCTCCCTGGCCCGTCTGTTCCCTCTTTGTTATTCAGAGGGAATACAGACAGCATCTGTAGTCAAGGCTTCAAGCATTCAGCAAGGATTTATAGAGCACCTGTCTGCCCTGAGCCAGGCACCGTTCCTGAGCTGAGTGGTGGCACTTACAGCTCAGGCTAGCCAATCACCCCCACCCAACACCCCTCTACACACGCATACCAGGTGTCCGGGCCTCTCCACACTCCATCAGGGCGCAGGCGTACTCTCAAGTCGCCTTCATTCCCAAGGAAAGTCTTTCCTCTTCCCTCACCATTCTGAAACCACCTAACTTCTAGGTCCTGGTGCCCCGCTGTCACCCACCCCTACTGAAGCCTGCCATTTGAGGGGTCCCGCACTGGGCATCTCGCACTGGGCATCTCACCCTGTTCCTTCTCTTGGATGGCCGTTCTGCCTTCACCTGAAAGTTAGTGTCTAGCCCTGGCTTGTGTCTCTGTTTCTCTCCTCAGAGAACAGACTTCCTGGCCTGGCTCATTCAGCCCCAGTCCTAACCAATCTCTTGTTTCCAACCCAAACGTCCAGCTGTCTCTTAGATTCACGGCCCTAAGTCTTCCTCTGGATCCTAAATTCATTATGTCTGTAATTGAGTAAGCAATTTTCCCCCAGGCTCTGCCTAAACCCGCTGTTTCTTTGATCCTTCCCACTCTCCATGCCTGTACCCTCCAATGTGGTGGCCACTAGCCTCTGGTAGCCCGCCATCTCAATGTGCTTCATCCAAACTGAGATATGGTCTATGGGGAAAATACAGACTGGATTTATTTATTTATTTTGGTACTGGATATTGAACCCAGGGTCTTGCATATGCTAGGCAAGCACTCTACCCCTGAGCTAGTCTCCAGCCCTTTTTATTTTATTTAGAGATAGGGTCTCACTAAGGTGACAAGCTGGTCTTGAGCTTTTGACCTTCCTGCCTTAGCCTTCCAAGTAACTGGTGTTACAATTGTGTACCAGTACACCTGGCCAATATGCTGATTTTTTTTGTTTGTTTGTTTTAGTACTGGGGATTGAACCCACAGGTGCTTGACCACTGAGCCATATCCCCACCCCCTTTTATGTTTTTATTTGGAAACAAGTTCTCACTGAGTTGGTGAGCGCCTTGCTAAGTTACAGAGGCTGGCTTTGAACTTGCAATCCTCCTGCCTTGGCCTCCCAAGTCGCTGAGATTACAGGCATGTGCCACCATGTCCAGTTATATGTTGGATTTTGATGACTAAATATACAATGTAAAGAATGTAAAATATCTCACTAAGAACTTTTTATATTGGTCATAAATTAAAATGGTAATATTTTGGATATATTGGATCAAATAAAGTATGTTCTTAAAAATTAATTTTGCCTTTTTTTTGTATTATTTTTCAACATGGCTACAGGAATTTTTTTTTTTTTTTTGCACCAGGGATTGAATTAAGTGGTGCTTAACCAGTGAGCTACATCTCTAGCCTTTTTTTTAAATTTTTTTTTCTTTTTTTAGTTGTAGTTGGTACAATATCTTTATTTACTTATTTATGTTTATGTTGTGCTGAGGATCGAACCCAGAACCTCACATGTGCAAGGCAAGTGGTCTACCACGAGCTATAGCCCTAGCCCCTCCATCCCTTTTTTAATATTTTATTTAGAGATAGGGTCTCACTGAGTTGCTTCAGGACCTCGATAAATTGCTGAGGCCGGCTTTGAACTTGTAATCCTCCAACCTCAACCTCCCAAGCCAATGGGATTACAAGTGTGCACCACTGCACCCAGCAAAATTTTTAAAATATGTCTTGTATTGTGCTCCTGTTGGGTAGGACTGACCTAGCCCCTACCTAAGTTAGCATCTGTGTCTTGTTCTTGACGTTGTCTCTTTCTTTTCTCTTGCATGCGAACAGTGTCCACGTACTGTCCATGTACCATTTAATAAGCTTCCAGTGTACACTCATTGGTACCCATGGCTCTGCTGTGTCCCATTCGGAGTGGAGATGGTAGCAGCTCTGTCACTGCCTCCTTCTCCTCCTTCTTTCTCTCTCTTTTTTTTTTTTTTTCTTTTTTGTAACACTTGGTATTGAACCCAGGGCCTTGCACCTGCTAGACAAGCACTCTGCCACTGAGCTACATTCCCAGCCCCTGTCCCTGCCTTCAGCCTTGCCCCATTGATCCACTCCCCACTCTTATGAGGGAGCATGTGGACCTCCTAAAACCCAGATCTGCTGCATCTGTCTTTGGCCCTGCATCTGGCCCTCCCCACAGTCGATGCCGTGTTATCCGCTTTGCCTTTCAAGTTCATACTCTTCTCATCTGAGTTTATAATCCTGAAGGCCCTTGAAACTTCCAAACTGGATCACTGCACACTTTGTGGTCACTTTCTGTTTAACAGTCTTGACTGTAGACTGTCACTGTCAGGAAGACAGAGACTATCAGGCTGTCTGTCCACTTGAAACACAGAGGAGGCCTTCAGTCACTGTGGAGCTGACATGTGCCAGCCCCCAGCTAAGTTCTAACTGCCAGCCTCTGATTTTCTGACTCTCCTTTCTGTCTCCTTGGAGGTCTCCCCTTCTAGTGGATGTCCTTTTCTGTAGTGGCTCTGCCATCCCCTCTGTGAGGGGATGCATTTTGCATCCCAGCTCCCTGCTCAAAGACTTGTGTCCACCCCAGTGGCTGATCCAGACTAAATTCTCCACCTCCTGCACCAGAACCAACCTGCCCACTTCTCGTCCTGTTGCTCCTCACTCTCCCCCACCTCCGCTGCTTCCCAATCCACGATTCCAGAGACCATGGGAAGAGGCTTCTGGCAAGGTCTCCTTGGTTCCCACTCACACCCTGATCACAAAGACTCTTGCCTGACAGTCTTCTCAGAGGTGCCTGTCATCATCACATCACTCCTTTGCCCTAAATCCCCAGGACATCCCCTCTGCTCACAGAGGACAGTGGGTGCCTTACCACGACCTCATCCCAACCCATCCCCAACTTCCTGTCTTTCTGCTCCCTGATTTGTGTCCTGATAAAGCATTTAGGTTTCTGGGAGCACTGTTCTTTCTCAAAATAAATAAATAAATAAATAAATGTTAGTTAAATGAATGAGCGAGGATGCTGGCAAGGCAGTGGAGTGTGTCTGGGTGTCCCCTTCCCCACACTCAGCACTAGGCCAGGCCCCTTCATTCTCACCAATGAGGCCAAAATGGAGCCCCCAATCCAGGGGCTGAACTTGCGCTCCATGGTGCTGTTACTGGCGATGAGCTTCAGACGCATGCTCTGTGAGGAGAAAGGGGCAGGAGAAGCAGACATCTAGGCTCTGGGAAGGGACAGGGCTTGGAAGGCGGGAAGAAGCCACAGGGGCAAGAGGTCTGCTCTGATGGACAGAACGTTCCTTGTTTGGGAAGGAAGATGGACTTGGTCCTGAAAGGCTACACCAGGAGTGGAGTCCAGGGCCCCGGGTAAGGGGTGAACACCTACCGGTGGGGTCTTCTGGGAAAGCTCTCGATTGAGCCTGTCAGTGAAGCCCTGAAGCAGCGTGTTCCCGCCAGTGACAATGACACTGCCATATAGGCCCTGAGAGCAGAGAGGAAGAGTGAGCCTGCAGGGAACTACCCCTCCCAACCTCCCCACTCCTGGACCCTTTCACGCAGCCCTGGCCCAGGCCTCACCGGACGAATGTCGATGTCGCACATGCCAATGCTGGTGGTGACCACATGGCCTACGCCTAACATGGTGTTCCCTGAAAGGCCCTGTGGACAAAGGTGACCTGGGCTTTGGCCCCTATGATCTTTCCCAGCCTCTCCCACACCCTAGGATTTAAGAACTCCAGCCAGCCCCCATCCCAAATCAGTGCTCACCACCCCACCAAACCTTGACATTGGAGGGATCAAACAGGCCTTCAGGGATGCGGAGTCGTTCGGCGCCATAGTCTGTATTGTAGCCATTGGGCATCTCATAATGGACTGTGGGCATTTGCGCAGCCACCCTGCCCAGGAAGGATCAAAACTCTTCCTGGGGTGCTCACAAAGTCCCCAGGTAAGAAGCTCCATAGGTGCCCCCTGAGCCCCACTTGTACACTCCTCCCACCCCAGCATGGAGCCCCACTCACTGCTCATCATAGGGGGAGTCTGAGACCTGCAGCACCGAGGCCTGGAAGTCCTGAATCACCTCCTGAGAATCAAGAAGGGATGAGGACTTGGTCTCCCTCTCGAGCACCACACCCCACCCGCCTTCAGGGCCTCTGTCCCTCCCCACAGCTTGTGGCAGGGGGCCAGGAGCTGGGGAGGGAAGCTCTTTGCGGAACATTCTTAGTGCCTCACATTGCACATGTAGTTATGCCAGGACTTGGAGACTTGGGGTAGCTTCTCCTTCTTTTTCCAGTTTGGGGGAGCACCTTCCCGCACAGGCTCCTATAGGGGCACAGTCTCTGAGCATCCTTCCCTCGCCAGTGCTTGTCCACCCCCTGTCCACACCTGCCTTCCCAGCCCTCACCAGCTCTGCAGTTAACAAGCACTGGGGGTTCTGCTTTGTTGCCCCAAAGAAGGGTTTCTTGTCCTTCCTTGACAGAGAGGAGAGGGAACTGGGAGAACTTGTTCCCATTTGTGCCATACACATGTTGGGTACAGGTGACTGAAAAAGCCCAATTAGGGAAAGCAGAGGGCATATGGGGAAGGCCTCTTCCTGGGCTCTATCCCATGTGGGGACCTAGAGAAGCCCTCTGCACGCAGTGTCATTTAACACTTTTCCCTGTTGTTATTTTCTTAACGGGAGAGGAAACTGAGGTCCAGAGAGTGTCAATATCATGTTCTGGGTCACACAGCTCTTATGTGGCAGAGGCAGAACTTGAACCTGGGCCATTTGGACCCCCCCACACACACACACACACTGGTTTTCACACATGTTGCTGCCAGCCGATTGCATGACCTTGGCCATGTCCTTCAGCATGTCTCAATCTTTGATGCCTTGACTGAAAAATGAAGAACTGGACCTATGATCTTTTGGGGGTCCTGCTGCTCTCTGGTCTGCTATATCATGGGTTGGTGGGCTGACAGGTACCCAGGACTCTATGGTGGCAGCTCTGGACTCCCCAGAGGTCCCACCTTGGCTGCGATCATGTAAGGGGGGATGATGTCAATAGCCATTTCCTGGAAGAGCTCCCGGCACTGCATGGAGATGAAGTCCCCAGCCAGGGGCGACTTGACAATGCCTGGAAGAGGAGGCAGTGTCAGGACTGGCCCTCTCCAAGCCCCCCTGGCCCCTGCCGAGGCCCCACCTTGTTGCAGGACATAGCCATCATGCACTGGAATGGCCGTGGTGTGGGTGGCCCCACTGTCCAACACGAGGCCTGTGGAACGTCCATTTGCAAAGCTGGTGTGGGATGAGTCAGTCAAAGAGACAGCTGTGGCAAGTGAGGGGCTGGCCTGGTTCCCCACTCTTCCTGGGGTCCATCTAACCCCCAGTCTGCAAGACTCTCCCCTTGACTTATGGCCCATCTCCTGGAGATAGGCTCCTCAGACCTTAGTCACTTCTTTCCTGGGTGAATTGCAACTTCTTCCTCTGTTCCTATGAAACTCCAGCCTCTCTTTATTCTTGGTTCTAAGATCTGGGCTCCCTGAATTGTGGTCCCTGTCCCGCCAGTGAGTGCTTAGCACAGGGTTCTGTGCAAAGCAGATGCTGAAAAAAAGCAATGCTGACTGGTGGTTTGAGAAGGGACAGCCTCAGAGTCATATACCCCTCCCTCCTCTGCCCAGTCCCAGCTCCTGCTGTCCCTTTAGCCCAGCTCTTTCTCTGCTCAGCCTGATCCATGGAATGGGGAAAGCCACTTATCTGGACTCCTGAAGTCCTGGGCACTTGCCCATGGGTCTTTAGTCCTGGTGTGGCTAAGGAAGGAGTCTGGCTCTGATCAGAGTCCTGACTCTGATCTCCAGAGAATCAGGCCTACACACCCCACCCTGTCCCTCCACCCAGCAGAGCAGCACAACCCAGAGGATACGCGGTGAGCACGGCTGTCTTGCATAAAAAGAAGGCAGGAATGTTGTACTGCTCGAACATCAGCTCAGTCAACTTCTCCCGCTTGGCCCGTGTGTTCCACTGCGGAGAGAGTGCAGGAGGGACACACTCACATTCATGCACATAGACATACATCTACATACGCATATATGCAAACACACTTATTCACACACACAACTCATACTAGGGGAAGAGTTCACATTGAGAGAACTATAAAGAATTTTAAGGATCATAGTCAAAACCTAGATGAAGAAAACAACACTCAGAGAGGAAGATGACACAGGAAGCTCTAGGCAGAGCTGGATCTGGAGTCCTGTTCCTCTGATGCCTGGCTCAGGGGCTCTTAATTGTTACAAATACATCTCAGGCTCTTCCCAGTCCCCAGGTCATTCCTTTCCCCCATTCTAATCATCCAGAGGCAAGAAAGCTGGGGAAGAGGATGTCTGGGTAATGATGCAAACATCTAATTTTATTCCCTCCCAAGATCCCAGCGAAACTATAATGAAGGGGCAATTTAAAAAGATTTAAACCCACAGAAGTCAACAAGCCCAGGAAAAGAAGTGCCACCAGGGAAATGCAAATCAAACATTCTTAGCCATTAGGGAATTGCAAATCAAAAGCATAATGAGATACTACTTTGTGTGCACTAGAGTGGTAAAATAATTAAAAAACAGAAAATAGCAAGTGCTGACAAGGACGTGAAGAAATTGGAACTCTCTCACACTGCTGGTCAGAACATAAAAGGGTTCAGTCACTGTTGTTGGTTCCTCAAAAAAGTAAACATTACTATAAGACTCTGATATTCCACTCCTAATTACATATTCAGAAGAATGGAAAACAGGTACTCCAATAAATATATGTACACAAATATTCAAAGCAGCACTCACTATGCCTAAAAGTTAGATATAGTCCAAATACCCATCAGTGGAAAGTGGATAAGACAATGGTGGTATATCTGTACAATGGACATTATTCAGCCACAATAAGAAATGCGGTACTAATACATGCTAAACATGGATGAACATTTAAAACATGTTAAGTGAAAGAATACTGACATAGGACTGTGGGTGTAACTCAGTGGTGAGTATATGCTTAGCATTTATGAAGCCCTGGGTTCAATCCCCAGCACACAGGAAGAGGAAGAAAAAGAAAAAGGAGAAGGGTGAAAGTAACATATTGAGCTGAGTGTGGTGGTGCACACCTGTAATACTCTCAGGGAGGCTGAGGCAGGAGTATCAAAGCCAGCCTCAGAAACTTATCAAGGCCCTATGCAACTCAGTGAGACCCTGTCTCTAAATAAACTACAAAATAGGGCTGGGGATGTGGCTCATTAGTTGAGTGTCCCTGACTTCAATGTCCAGTCCAAAAAAGATATATTGTATGATTCCATTTATATGAACAATTAAATACTTAGAGACAGAAAGTAGATCGGTGATTTCTAAGAGCTTGGATTACAGAGTAACTATTTAACAGAAATGGGTTCTTCTTTGAGATCATGAAAATGTTTTAACCAGATAGCAGTAATGGCTCTGTAACACTGTTAATGTACTAAATGCCACTGAATTGTTAACTTTAGAAAGGTTAATTTTAAGTTGTATTAATCTCTGTTCTGGGGTGGGTTGGAGAGAGAGAGCAAGAGGGACAAAACAAGAGAGAGGAGGGCTTGAGTTGGGAATAATAAGGGGAAACAGTGACAAAATATTGGAGCTGGGAATCAGGTGAGTGGTGAGGTTTGGCAAACTGACTCCTAAACTGGTAGTGGAAAAAAAACAGGAACAACCTGTGATAAGCCACAGAATCCTGAAAGGCCTCAGGAATAGGGTTCAGGTATTTCTAGAAGTGGAAATGAAAGGAAATCTAAAATAAGATTGTTTGAAGCTACTCACATAACAGACTCCTAAACTCTCTCCCCAACTCCAGGTCACTGAGCTATTATCCCCCATGCCAGTTCCAGAACCCCAGAGAGGATGACACCGAGGATTCCTGAACTGATGGGACTCTGGACACAGCGGGAGTGAGGGCATCTGCCCAAGGCAGAGAATGAAGCGTTGCCAGGTACACTGGATGCTGAGACTACCAGCCCCATTCTCTCACTTGCTCTAAGAAAGAGGGATCCAAGCAGGTCTCCAGGGTGGAAGCCTATGGGGTCACATCAAAAATCTAAAGATACAGGTTGGGGTGTAGCTCAGTGATAGAGTATATGCCTTATGCATGAGAGGTCCTAGGTTCAATCCAGTACCCCTCCCAAATCTGAAGATACCAGTATTTGTATAGTACAGCATCTGTATGCTGACCACCAGAACATTCCATTTAGATTAGCCCATAGCAAACATCAATCAATAAGCTCTCCATTCCCCTGAACCAGGGTTTCTGATCAGCTTTTTAGAGCCCCACCACGAAACAATAAGCAGGCCAACATGGGCTTTCAGAATCTAAGAAATGTCTCTACAATGAGATAGAGACCTTCCCCAAAACAATGCAGATAAAAAAGCAATTTTGTTTTATTTTTGCGGGGGAAGGGGGTACTGGGGATTGAATTCAGGGGCACTCAACCACTGAACCACATCCCCATCTCTATTTTGTATTTTATTTAGAGACAGGGTCTCACTCAGTTGCTTAACATCTTGCTTCTGCTAAAGCTGGCTTTGAACTCAAGATCCTCCTGCCTCAGCCTCTGGAGCCACTGGGATTTTACAGGTGCGTGCCACTTGTAAGAACAACTTGGAAGAACAGAGATTATTCAGGAAGATACAAGAGCAAAAACAAAATCAGTAATATTCTTAGTGAAGGAGCCAACAATAGTACACCCATGAAACCAGGCAAGGACACTCAAATAGCAACATTCATGGAACAAAAAAAGAACTCATGGAAAGTAAGAATGTAGGAGCAGAAATGGAAAACTTGAAAGAAGGGTTGGAATGTAAGGTTGAGGGAACATCTTAGAAACTAGAGGGGAAAAGTAGAGATGGAAAACAGAAGAGAAAATATAAGAAAAAGGGTTGGGGATGTGGGCTCAGTGGTAGAGCATGTGCCTGGCAATGCATGAGGCCCTTTGTTCAATTCCCCAGCACCAAAATAAATAAAATAAAAATCAGGGGACCAGTTTTGGCCCAAAATTTAAATAATAGAATTTCTTAAAAGAGAACAGAGAAAATTGAGAGAAATAAGTAATAAAATGAATGAACTTTTTTCATTGATTTGAAAGGCAGAGGTTTTTAGATTGAAGGGACATATTAAGTATATACAGCAATGAATGAATATAAACCAATATCAGTACATATCATAGTAAAATTGTAGAATACTTAGGATGGAGTGAGAAATCTATAAACTTTCAGAAAGAAAAAAAAAATCACACCAGAAGATCGGGAGCTAGACAGTTTCGGCCTTCTTGGTGGCAACTGTGGATATTGGAAGAGAATGGAGAAATACCTTCAAGATTCTGAAGAAGAAAAAAAATTCCAACCTGGAGTGTGATACCTAGCTAAGCTATCAATCCAACATCGGACATGCAAAATCTCAAAAAATTTACTTCCTATAATCTTTCTAAGAAGTAAAACAAGAAATGGAATCAAATATCAGAAACAGGACTTCTAGGGGCTGGGATGTGGCTCGATGGTAGAGTGCTTGCCTAGCATGCATGGGGCACTGGGTTCAATCCTCAGCACCACATAAAAATAAAATAAAGATATTGGGTCCACCTAAATTTAAAAAAAATTTAAAAAAAAAAAGAAACAGGACTTCTAACACAGGGGTAGTAAAGGTCCAAATTTCTTCCCCAATATAGGAGTGAGGCAAAAGGATTCTCCACGGGGTGACAAAAGGATTCTCCACGGGGTGACAAAAGGAGATACCAGATGACAGTTCTGCCCCTGGTGTAGAGGGCTGCTTATTCAAAGTGGAATAGGTTATTAGGCTCTCCTGGAGAAATTTCTTCAAGAAGATGAAATTAATAGACTATCTAAAGCAATTAATGTCTTGAGAAAATATACAGATAACTATATATGAATAACATATGAATAACATAGGGTCACATTATTAAGTAGATAGAAGACTAAGCAACATAAAACCCAAGACAATTTTCAGATCCAGTGAACAAAAAGTTGCACAGGAAAGAAAAAATAATCATATTTTCTTGCCTGCTCAGGATAAAAAATAATAAAAGCATAGATTCTGAGTATTGATCTTTTCAAAAGTATAAAAGACAAATGTACTTAAAGGTGGGGAATCAGAAATGTGTGTGATATAGTGGGGGTGGTGAAGAACCAAATGCTTGTTTCATTAGTGGGAAATTCATAGAGAATATCTAAAGCTGGGGCTGGGGTTGTGGCTCAGTGGTAGAGCGCTTGCCTAGCACTTGTGAGGCACTGGGTTCGATCCTCAGCATCACATAAATGTAAATAAATAAAATAAAGGCTAAAAAAAGAATGCTTTACCTTTTAAAAAATATCTAAAGCTTAGGGGGGAAAATCCATGCAGTCAGGTATTGGGGTACATTCCTGTAAACCAGTGACTTAGGCAGCTGAGGCAGTAGGAGCTCAAGTTTGAGGCCAGTCTGGACAACTTAGCAAGACCTTCTCTCAAAGAAGAAGAAGAAGAAAAAAAAGCAGTGTGTGTGTGTGTGTGTGTGTGTGTGTGTGTGTGTGTACATGTACACATGTGGTCTGGGGATAAGCACTTGCCTAGCATATGCAAGGACCTGGATTCAGTTCCCATACTGGAAAAAAAGTGCAATAATTTAAGTGTGACATTTAGAGATATAGAAAAAATACTACAATTTAAAAACTAGCTTAAAAAGAGAAAAGCAGTTTAGTTGTCTTTGGAATGGGAGAAATGGAAGGAGGAGGGTAAGAACTGCAGGCTTTTACCTTAACACACTTTATAAAGCAAATTGATTTCTTACATGTATATATAATGTTGACCCAAGATTTTAAGTTAAAAAGTCAAAAAAGAACTGGGGGCAGGGGTGAAGGGCAGAGTGGATAGAGCTGGAAGGGAGGAGAGAAGCCAGGAAGGAAGAAAACTGGTTGACCATTATAAGGTTGGAAGGAAAATGTAGGTGAAGCCACTGATAGGGGTGACTTGAAGTGAGGGGTGAATGATGGAAAGGGTGTGCTGGGGGCCCCAGAGCTGGATGTGAGTCTGAATGAGGCACTCACCGGGGCCTCCGACATGAGAACTGGGTGCAGGTTTGGCTCAGACTTGACGTGTTTGCTGTAGGTGTGATCCAGAATGGCCCGGAAACACTCCCAGTCCTCGACTTGGGGGAAGAAGACCAGTGTGGAGAGATGCAGGTGGGCAGGCAGGGTTGGCAGACATGAAGGAAAAGAGTCTTGGGAAGAGTGAGTCCAGCTCCATCAGAAAAGTCCCCATTCCCGGGAATATGGTGGGACCCTGGACTGGGTACCAGGCAGCGGAGGGAAGCTGTGAGGAGGTCCCTGGGACTTGGGCAGTTGCAAGGATGACTCTGAAGGTATGGGATGCTGTATCCCAGGTGGTGTGTGTGTGTAGGGGGGTGCTCCCGGTCTGTGTGAGGAGGTGATGGGTAGGGGCCCCTTACTCATGCCATTCTTGAGGGGCGACATGACTTCTGCTCCATCCCGAGGCACGTGCAGGGCGTTGGTGTCAATGTGGAAGATCTTCCCCTTCTTCTCTTTCTCCCCCTCCAGCTCCAGCCCGCCCCCCTCTTCAGTGGCCAGCAGCCCCACCGTAGTGGGGAAGTCAGCCTGAGGGTGGGGAGGATAGGTAGGGAGAGAGATCGCCCTCTTGTCCCTGTCCAGTCCCACCCAGGGCCCTCAGCCCGCCTCTGGGTTTACTCCCACATTCCCGCTCAGCACAGCTTTGGGGCTGGGCTGTGAAAGCTCTGAATCACAGGAAGCCTGAAGCTAAGTCCAGAAGCCCTAGGTTTTGGGGAGGGGGCTGGAAGGCTCACCTTGGGACAGTCCTCCCCAGCGTACCCAGCGCGGACTGAGAAGGAGCCAATGTCAAAGACCAGCGCTCCCACCTCATCTGTGCAGAGAGACAGGAGTGTGAGGGGACCTCCCCCGAACTCTCTCCCCCGGGGTAGTTTCAAGAGGAGCTCAGGGCACAGCCGGTCTTGCCACGGTCAATATCTGCTGGGAGCAGGTGGGAGCTAGGCCTGGAGTTCGGGGTCCTGGGAGTGGAGGGTCAAGCTGTCAGAGTCCCTCTCGCCCAGTGGCCTTGTTCAAGCCACTCTCCTGGAGGGGAAGCAAGGGGCCATTGGCCGGGCGGAGGCGGGTTGTATAGTGGAGAGGTTAGGCTCGGTGCGCTCGGGGCCGTCACCGAAGGTAGAGGTGGCGGGAGACACAAATCTCGCGCTGATCTGCTCGAGCGCGAAGGTGACAGGCCCCAGGGTGCCCAAGGCTTGGGTCGCGCGGGTTCGGGGCGCAGGGCTGCGGGCCAGGCCGCGCGGGGCTGGGAGCCCGAAGCCCAAGGCTGGCTCACCTCCGCCGTAGACGCCCCCGCTCATAGTGCCCTCTTAACACCGCTCGCGGCCCGTGGGCGGCGGTGGGATCAGCACCGAGGCGGCCGGACAGCTCCCGGGATCCCGGGCGGGGCGGGGCGCGCGGCGGCCAATCAGGAGGCTGGATCTCTCGCCCCCAACGGCGCCGCGGATTGGCTGAGAGGCCAGACAATAACCCGGCCGGGGGCCGCTGCTTTAAAGGGACAGCCGCCTTGGCGTTCTGGTGCGGTATAGGGATGAGGGTGGAGTAGGTAAAAACGCTGACAGGACCTACGGAATAGGCGGAATAGGAGGCAGAGAGAAGAGTAGGAAAGAGACGGAGACCCTTTCCATCCGGGGACCAGGGCTCTGTATGGTGACTGATGAGGTCCCTGCTCCCTTCATTTTAAAAATAGGGTGGGGGGTGAAGGTGCCCTGGGGCACCTGAAGAGTCAACCATCCACAGGCTCCTGAGCAAGGCTTTGTCACCCTCGGGCCTGAATGAAATTACCGGGAGAGGGAGGATGGAAAGATAGAAAGAGGGACCAGAGGTGTATGTGTGGGGGGTGTCTCTTGTCTCTCTCTGATTCTTTCCATCTTTGTCTTTCTGATGACCACTTTTTTCCCTCGACCATCCCCTGGAGCCTGGGCCTTACACGTACACATCTGTGCACATGTGTTCACACATAGGTACTCAGCTAATCAGGCTTTAGACACCTTGCCCCATCTTTCTATTTAGACACCTGTTCTCAGGAGGCATTGATCAAGAAGTGGGTATTTTGGTAGCTTCCTAGGTTCTTTGGGGCTGCTGGTCCCACCTTCAGGGCATTTTTGCTGGGGAAGGTAAAGGAGCATCTCTGACAGCTTGCGTTAGTTGAGCATGTGTGTGTGCTGGTATTTGTGAGTATGTGTAGACATATGTAATGTAGATACACTTGTGTATTGGGATTTGTTGGGGGTGGAGGGTGCATTGAGACCAGAGGTGGCATAGGAAAAGAGCACTGTATGACAGTCTCCTGCCCTTGAAGGTTCTCTGCTCATCAAATGCCCACTCTGGAAGGACCTCACTTTTCCCAGCCAAAGGTCAGATGGATTGAGTTGGCTCATGGGTTATCTCCTGGTGACAATAGCATTTACATGCCCAGGATTAATTCTGAGTTCAGTTGTGGCTTCCTAGACTGGAGGACTCCTGCTATCAGCAAGAGTGATAAGCTGTAGAGAACATAGCTGACTCAGGAGCTGGGAGACTGAGATTTTCTCGAGTGACCCTTGATCAATCATTGAGACCTTGATGAATTGGATGGCCCCTTAAGCTCTTGAGATCTGCATTTATTTATTTATTTATTTTGGGAACCTAGGGTTGCTTAACCACTGGGTAGCATCCTCAGCCTTTTTTTGTTTTATTTTTTAGACAAGGGTTCTTAGGGCCTTGCTAAGTTGCTGTAAATTGCTGAGGTTGGTCTTGAACTTGTGATCCTCCTATCTCAGCCTCCAGAGCTGTTGGGATTACAGGCAGAGACCACTGTGCCTGGTGAGACCTGCATTTCTTCATCTTTCAAAATGTTAAGAGGATCAAAGGAATGCTGAGAGGGAAGCAATTCTATTCATGGCCTGCACCTCTCCTTCTGTTGACATTTAATGATATTGCCTCACTTCTTGTGAAATCACCTTGTAAATTCCCATTACCCGCTCCCCTGCCGCATTCCCCCAAATCCTCTCAGATTTTGAAACTTTACCAATCATGAATTAACACCTGCCTCTTCACCCTGGGGTTTTATAAGGGTTTCCCCAGATAGAGAGAAGGCTCTGTCTGGATCATGAAGCTCACTGGGGTCAGAACCAGGATTAGAGCCCATATCTCTTATCAGCCAGTTGAGATATGACCTGTTTCATAACACCTCTGTGCTCCTCTCAAGCTTCATTGTCTCCATCCATAAGGTAGCTTGTGGTGAGGACTCAGTCTGATGACAGAATCAAGTGCCTGGCTGAGAGCTGAGTACACAGGACTATTCAGTGAACACTGGGTCATAAAAATGTCCTTTAGGGGGCTGGGATTGTGGCTCAGCTGGAGAGGGCTCCCCTAGCATGGGCAGGACCCAGGTTTGATCAGCACCACATAAAAATGATGGCATTGTGTTGTGTCATCTGCACCTAAAAAAAAAATGTCCTTTAGGAGTTTTTTGAAGCTTTACTATATTATGCATAAGTTAGAAGCCTGCAGTCTATCTGGTAATGAGAAGTGAATTTTCCTCTTGTGGTAGGAAGAAAAGCTATGGTCAGCAAGGTGTAAGACTCAATTTACCTCCCAGCCAACTGTGGCCAATTTGCATTTGTCATGGGATCTAATTCGACATTTGTCCCTTTATTGATTCAGCAGACATCTTTTATGCCTTCTTCATGCCTGCAACTATATGTCTCTGGGAAGGTATCTCAAAATGAAGTTTGAGCTGAACTGGGAAGTATTTATAGGGGCACAGAGGTGAACAAGATGGGAAATATTTGCACAGAAAACAGCATGTGCAAAGATTTGAAGACATGTAAAATTCTGGAATATGTGGAAATAGAAACTCAGTCTAGAAGGAGGGCAGTGTTGGGGGGTGGGGTTAGGGGAAGACAAGACTAGAAAATAATTAAAGATCAAATGGTCCATTCCTACAACTCCCCTCCCCACCGTGCTTGGGACAGAATTCAGGGCCTCACACATGTTTGGCATTCTCTCTACCACTGAGCTACACCCCAAGTCCCATGCAACTCTGTTTTCATTTAGTAGACACTTTGTGCTTTCTATATGCCAGGCATTGCTATAAATGTTTTACAAATATTAGTTCATTTAGTCTCAATAGCAACCAGACTAAGATCCCAAATTTCTAGGGACAACAGAGGCAGAGAGCTTGTGACTTGCCCAAGGACACTCAGCTGTTATATGACAGAGTTGAGACCTAAACTGAGACATGTGGAAAGTGCTGATTCTGCGGCAAATGTTGTTGGGCTTCTATTCATTCTATTAATGTTCTCTAGGTGCCTAATTGGCACTGGGAATAAAATGGCTCAGAGGACAATATGTAACTTCAGTTTAATGTCCATCCAGGAAGATGGATGATTAAACAATTAATCTAATAGAATATTCTAGATACGGTCACATTCCAAATCTATGTTCAGGTTGGTCAAACCTGAGCATCAGGTAATGATGTCTAAGGTGCTGGGGCCAGGGCCAATCCTCTCAGATTCCCATCTTGGAAATGATTTGGCATCTTGTAAGGTCTGTTCCTTATTGGCCAAGCACTTATCCAGCCCTTCTGCCAGATAAACCAAGTGCCTTGGCTTTACAGAGAGCCCCTGTCCCAGTGTTGGTGGCGGGTGCCCAGAAATACACAGTCTAATAAAGCCTGCAATAGGAATGCAGCCAGCATTGCAGTGTGACACAAAAACAGTGTGGTCAGAGAGGAACATTTAAACTAAGTCCCAGAAAATGGCCCGACTTTCTGGCAGACAAGGAGACAGAGTTGGAGTGGGGGTGGGAAGCATTTTGAGTCGAGAAGGACAAGACCTGGCCTATATGTCATGCACGAAGGCTTGGTTCTCCTCAGGGAATCCATGGGGGAACTACAGCATGGCTTGAAATATTTTATTTATTTATTTATTTTGCAGCACTGGGGATTGAACCTAGGCCTCCCACAAGCTAAGCAAGCTCTCTACCACTGAGCTACACCCCAGTCATACTGCATGCTTTTGAACAAGTAAGTTATACTATGCAATTTGCAGGTTTAGAGATATCTCTGGCAGCCGTTAGGTAAGCTGATTGGAAAGGGACAATTCTAGAGGCCAGGAAATAGACAAGAACTATGGTAATAACAGTTGGCATACAGTATAAGGGACACACACACACACACACACACACACACTATTCAAGAGGTAGCACCAGTAACAAAATGCTAGCCCTGAGGGCTGGGGATGTAGGTCAGTGGTTGAATGCTTGCCTACCATGCTCAAGGCCCTGGGTTTCATCCCCAGCACCACAACAAAAAAGAAAAGAGGAGAGAGAGAGAGAGAGAGGAAGAAGGAGGAGAAGGAGCAGAAATTTTTAAAAAGCTAGCTAGCCTTATACCAATACCCATTTCCCTTTTTTATTTTTTGCAGTACTGGGGAACCTAGGGCTTTGCACATGCTAGGCAAGCATTCAATCACTGACCTACATCCCCAGCCCTTTTTCAAAATTTTATTTTGAGACCAGGTCTTGTTAAGTTGCCGAGGTTGGCCTCAAACTTGCAAATCATCCTCTTAGCCTCCTGAGTAGCAGATTACAGGCATGCACCACATTGCACCCAGCTCCCTTTTTTCTTTATTAATAATATTATATCTGGATGCACAGGTGAAGACTACATGTCCCAGTCTTCCTTGCATCTGACTGGCTTCTGTGCAGAAACTAGTGATGTCCCTAAATAGGGAAGAACTTGTTCTTCCGACCCCACTTCCCAATGCATGTGATTCAGATATGACAGTGGTTGCTTCATGGGCCATGTTGGACACAGAGATGTTGAAGATGGTCTAGATGCCTCCATCATCCTGGAGTATCTATTTTGCAATTATCACTTAAGTCATTGAATTTTGGGAGCTCTTTTTTTTATTATTATTATAGCTTACCCTATACCTTAACTAAATGACCATTCTTTGGATATGGGGAAATGAGGTAGTAGGACACTCCTGGGTGCTGTTAACTGGCAAAGAGATTGAAGGAAAGGATAGGGTTTGGCAGGATGGGGTCCAGGGGAAGGTGATTTAGTTCAGAATATGTTGAGTGGAGACTGTCTGCAAACAGCAGTGTGCAGTAAATGTTTTAACAATCAGATCTTCAGGGAAAGGAAGCACTGATCAGAAGAATTTGCCGATTTCCAAGATGTAAATACTCTCACCATAGCCAATTTCAAGTCACTACAACCAACATGAATTCACTAAACAAGGAGTTGGGAAGAGAGGTGTATAATGAGCTCTTGTGAGCTGATATGAGCTGGCACCAGCTGACGCCAGCACACCACTGCCCATGAGCATCCAAATGCAGATATTCAGTCTGCAGTTGGACATGTACCAAGTCTGCACACAGGGAAGAGACATCTGGGCTTTGAGAGTTATGTGCAATTAGGGGATAAAGTCACAGAAGTGGATAAAGTCACTAAGGAATAACATGGCAAATGAGAAGAAAAGGCCAAAGTCAAGATCCTGGAAAAGCAACATTTGTAGATTGCCCTAAGGAGGAGTAGAGTCCAAGCCGACTGAGAAGGAACAGGTAATGTCCTGGTGACCTGTCAGAGCCCCATCCTCCACGTATGCTCTAGGGCTTCTGCCTTCTTCCACACGTGGGTCACCCCCATGGGTCATTCCCTACCTGCCTGTATCCTTTACCTCTCTCCGTCTGTCCTTCCCATTATCATCTAAATGAGCTCAAGTAGTTCCCATCCAAAAGCAAATATCTTAATATCTTGTGGCCGGGATGTAGCTCAGTGGTAGAATGCTTGCCCAGCAAGTGCAAAGCCCTGCATTCAACCCCCAGCATCATATCCCCCCACCAAAAATAAAAAAGCAAATATCGGACTCCATATTCTCTTTCCACTGCTGCCCCATCTTTCTCCACCCCTCCGAGCTAACATTTCCTAAGTCTTAACCACTTCCGTTGTCTCCACTACCTTACTGCTCAGTCACCCTATAAGCCACTGCAGGTAGATGCCTAGCTAGATTCCACTGCGACTGCACAGAACAAAGTTACCAGTGCCTCCATCTTACCCAATCCTTAAGCACTTCTCCGTGCAGTCCTGCTTCATCTCTGTAGTATTCAACACAATTTACCATCCCCTTTCTGGAAGACTCTTTTCTTTTGGGTTCCAGAAATCCACATTCTCCTGATTTTATTCTTAGCTCTCTGATTTCTCCTTTGGCAGCTTGTGCTCTGCCTGACCTCTAAATATTAGAGTTCCTCAGAGCTTTGGTGTTAGGCCATCTTGTCTTTTCTCTGAACCTCTTTATGACTTCATCTGCTTGAATGTGCCACTCACTTTTGGGGCTCATTTCCAACTCAGATTTCTCTGCTGAGCTCTAGACCTTCTTCTTCAGCTGCCTATTAAGCATTTTCTCCTGGCACCTCAAATCTAAAACATCCCAATCTAAAACTCTTGATCTTCCTCCCCAAATGTGTCCCTTCCCAATAAATGACATCTCCAAGCTGGCTGTCTGTAATCTCAGTGGCTCAAAAGACTGAGACAGGAGGATAGAAGATTTGAGGCCAGTCTTGACAACTTAATGAGGCCTTGTCTCAAAAGAAAAAAATCTAAAAAGGGGCTGGGGATGTAGCTCAGTGGTAGAATGCCACTGGATTCAATCCCCAGTGCTGTTAAAAAAAAAAGGGGGGGGGGCTGGGGATGTGGCTCAAGCATAGCGCAATCGCCTGGCATGTATGCGGCCCGGGTTCAATCCTCAGCACCACATACAAAGATATTGTGTCCACCGAAAAAACTAAAAAATAAATATTAAAATTAAAAAACAAGAAAGAAAGACATCTCCAGACCACCAGCACTGCTATTTCATTGCCCATGTATCATCCATCTCTGTGTCCAGGCAGGCTGAAGAGATGCACATGTTGTTTGTGGTTGTATCCTCAGTGCTAGGACACACAAAGCCTGACACATCATTGGGGTTCAGTAAATTTTAGCTGAATGAGTTAAACCAAGAAAGCATATTAACGCAGAAACCAGAGTGAGATAAAGCCGCATCAAATGCCCTATAAAGATTGACAGAATTGGGTCTAGTCTCAGGCTGCTAAAGTGCCTTGGGGGAAGTCACTAGGTCCCTTTGTAGAAGATAAAACTGAAAATTATCTATAAAGTCCCTTCCAAATTCTGATGTCTAATTGACATCTATTATCTGTTGCAAATACGTCATTTAGTTGCTGGGTGCACATAAATAGAATTTATGCGTAACAAAGAATGTAACTTTTTTTCTTAAAAAAAAAAGTTGTTCTTCTGAAAGCTATTTAGGGCCTTTCACAAAGGCTAATGAATAGAATGCTTTGGTGCTTTTGTTATGAGGAATCCATGAAGGCAATATGTTGAACTTTCCTTCCAAAGTTTTTTCACAACCATGGGGATCCCATGACAATTCAAAAGGCTTGGCAGTGCAGAAGGCTTCAACTCCTCATTGAACAGATGTGTAAACTGAGGCCTATACTGTCATTCTCATACCTTCGGGTGGTCCACAGTGGGGTTACATAAAGAAATTGTATCGATATAACTGCACAATAAAGTCTTTAAGGCTTCCTGGGTTCGTATCTCCACTCTGCAGCCTGGGTCTGTTTCACTACTATAAAATCAGGGTACTGCTGACACTTCACAGTATTGATGTGCGGATTAAATAACAAGCATGGATTTCAACAAATGTAAATTGTCATTACAGTGGCATGTGGCCCTGTACAGGGTGGTCTACAAAAGCCCACTGGGCAATACAGATAAACTGCCTGAGCAAGACTTGCCTCAATTACTCGGGCTCGCAGCGGCCCCAACCCTGACCGGTACAGCCCAAATCGCAGCTCTTCCTCCAGCCGCCTGGAGTCGGGCCCAGTCCAGCTATAGTCCGGATCTCTCTAACTCCTCCTCCAACAGAGGGGCGGGGCATCACCAGGGAGGGGCGTGGTTAAATCTAGAACTGGGGCTTCGAGCTCCCCTTCCCGGTCTGGAACCGCCCAATTCGGGAGGGGCCGGAGACGTGTCACGTGACCAGCGAGTTTTTTTTTTTTTCTTCACCCTCCCCTATGCCGGTACCATCTCTGCCAGCCCCAGAGGAGAAGTCTTACGCCTCTTCTGGAAGCAAACATTATTTTGGTCCCTTTAGCATCAAAATTGCATGAAGTAGTATCTTTGTTGTGACCGAGTCAGTTTTTGCCCTCGAAGTGATGCTTTCTCTTCTGGCCTCCCCCCACTAGCTAGTTTGGTCTCGCCCAGCCGGGCCCTGGGCGCGGCGGCGACAGCCGCGTCACTGGCGGGCGGGATCCCTCCGCTCTGGGGAGAGCAGCGCTGGGCGGTTGAGTTGGGGTGACTGAGGAAATCCATCCGCGTCGCCGCCGCTGCCGCCTCCGCCGCGGAGGAAGACAGGACCTCCCGCGCTCCTCCAGCGATCCCTTCGCAGAGTCCTACCGCCACAGGTACCTCCGCTGACAAAAGGAGTGCTCATTCCCCCCAGCCCCAAATTCCCACGGGGAAATGTCCCTTCTTCTGTCTCCCCGATCTAGCCTCTTGGGAGCGGAGTAACTCTCCAGACCTCCCCTCCCTTCCTCTGGCCCCGTAGCTTCCAAACCCGGAAGGGGAACTGGGGGACCCAGGGCCCCAATAATGCATGCGATCCCTGCACCATCAGCGGTATTTTCCCGACCCCAGACCCAATCCCAGCCCCGTCTGCCTCTTGCTCCCTTAATAGTTGGGGGGCTAAATTCCGAGCTCCCTCTAGGCCCTGTCCCGCCCCCTTTCCCCACCACCACCCTCCCGCCTGCCCCTGGACGGCACCCCTCGTGTCCACCCGTTTCGCACCCCTGCCGGCATTTGCCTTATAAAACTCCAGAATCCGGGGAGAGACGGGCAAGGCCGCGAGGCCACCCTTGCCTTCGTCTCCACCCTACTCTCGATTTGGTCTTTGGCTGCGGCTTCTGGCCCCCAAGCCCTAAACTGGAGACCTCGGTACCTTATTTCCTTTACAAGTGCTAACCCAAGCCTAGTTCTCAGGCTCCTGCCCCCCGCCCAGCTTTCTTTAGGGCAAAATGGAGGTCGTGGGGGCCAGAAGGCCAGGCCCACTGCGCTTCACAGCGCCGCATCAGCTTGCGCCTTCCAGCTGCCTGATATGGGGACCCTCCTCTGGCCCCCAATTCTCCCCGCCAGACCTGCGATGAGGTGGCACCCTCTTTTCTGTTTGGGGCTTTGGCTGCTGTTATTCCCGTAATCAGGGAGCTGTCGAGGGGGCCTTGGAGGGTGATGGGACAGAGAACTGGGAGCGTCGTCCCCACCCCCAGTGGCTTCCTCCTGGCCTGCTTCCTTCTGCCCCGGGCCGCTGGCGTTGCCGCCTGGCCTAGGCTGCTGGCATCTGGAAGGAAGAGGCTTTGTCTGTACCCGGGTTGAGATTGGGTAGGGGCTCTGCCCCCTGACCCCCGCCTTTGGAGTAGCATCTTGTGGCCCTAGCGCAGAATTTACCGAGGGGAAATATCTGTAGGGAAGAGGAACGCCCAGCGCCTGGGGGAAGTGTGAGCTGGGTGGGGGACGCCCGGGTCGGCTGAGCGGTGTGTGCACGGCCAGATCGCACAGGTGTTGGGGGTGGGGACAGGACGTCGGGCCCTGGAGCGGTGCCAGCCAGGTTCCTGGGGTCCCGACTCCGAGCTCCGGGCTGGGCTTTTGGATTGCCGAGGGCGGCGGGGCCGGCCGCCTGGGGCTGGCCATCGGCGCCTGAGAGAGAGCAGCTCCGCGCCTTGGGGCCAGGGGCCTCTCTTCCGAGTCCTAATTACTTCGGAGCGGCTCCCACGGGCTTTCCGCGGGAGCGGCGGGGCGAGTGGCCTCGGCGCTGGAAGGAGCAGCGGCCCCGGGCTGCCTTCCCCACCTCCCTCGCCCCCTCCCGCTGCGGGCGGCTAATGGGGCGCAGCCGGCACGGGGATTATCCGGGGTGAGCCGTCCCGAACCTATTAGTGCCCAATCGGCTTTTCCCAAATCCTGTAAACAGCCACCCCGGCCGGTTCAGGGGAGAGGCGGGAGGCTGGGTCGGGCGGGGGCGCTGGGGCCGGGGGTGGGGTCACCCACCCTACAGGTCTCTGCCGTGGATGCGGTTGCCTTGGCAACGGGGCTAGGGTGGGGGCATTTCACCAATGAGGTGCTCTCGGTCCGGGTGACGGTTGCCTAGGCAACCCCACGAACAGCCCAGCCTCCCCCTCCTGTCTCCCCCACCATCGAAGCTGGGGGTGTGTGTGGAGGGTGTGCGGCGTGTGGGGGTGAATTTAAAGAGGCACCTCCCCTTTTAAAATTAGGTGCTGGGAGGGCGGTGCCTGTGCGGCTGGGGCGGACGCCAGGTCTGTTTTCGAAGGGACTCCCCCCCTCCCAGTTCCTGCCGCGGGTGTCCCGCCCGGGCTGCTGTCCGAGGGAGGGGTTTCCCCTGCGCTTCCTCTTGCACTTCCCGCTCTGTTTCCGGGGGGGCGGGAGGAAGATTGGGGAAGTCGCGGGTACCTCCGTAACGTCTCTCGGATGCCAGAGACCCTTGTCCTGCTCGGGGACAACACGGCCCCCCCTCCCCCCCGCCGAGCTTACCCCTTCCGGGCCGCGCTTCCACCCCGCCTTTGCCCCTACTTCCCCGGCGGCCTTGAGGTCTGACGTCAGCCCTGCATCCCCCAGGCCTCGGGCCAGCGGCCAGGAGCTGCCTCCCCCAGCCCCCGTCCCGCGGCCCCCAGCCGCCCCCAACCCCGCCCCACGGGCCCGGCGCCATGAGTGAGCTGGAGCAACTGAGACAGGAGGCCGAGCAGCTCCGGAACCAGATCCGGGTGAGGGCCTGGCCGGCGGGGATGGGAAGAGTGAGCGGGCAGGGCCAGACAGCTTGTGTGTGCTGCTGCCCATTGTCCTCTGCCCCCAGTGGGCCGCCTGGGGCATTGTGGGTGGGGGGAGGGAGGGTACCCTAATCTCTCAATGTCTCATACTCCCCACTGCCTTGTCTCCTGCTTTCTTTACTCTTCTTCCCTCTCCTCCTGCACCCATCTTCTCTCCTGCTTTTCTCTGGCTCTGCCATCTTTTACAGGATGCCCGGAAAGCATGCGGGGATTCAACACTGACCCAGGTGAGATGATTCCTGGAGAAGCAAGGGTTTGAGGCATACTGCTGGATTGGGGGTGGAGGTCCTCTTGTCTGGGTGTCCCTGAGCCCCTTTTTTTGCCCACCTCCAGATCACAGCTGGGCTGGACCCAGTGGGAAGAATCCAGATGAGAACACGGAGGACCCTCCGTGGACACCTGGCAAAAATCTATGCCATGCACTGGGGGACAGACTCAAGGTGCATGGGTGATTGGTTGGGACTCTGTGCTCAGCTTTGGTGTTAAGGGCTCCAGGGTGATTTTATAGTGGGCAGAGTGGCATGGGGGGCAGGCAGCTGCAGAGGTCTGGTGGGCTGTACAGATTGCCCCTTGTGTCAAATGAAGTTTGGGGAGACTTTGACTCCCACTGTCTTCAGGGAACCAGGGAAAGCAGGGCCTTATTGACAGGGCTTCTGAGCTGCTACTGGGGTGTCTCAGAAGAGCCTTCCTTCAGATGGGAGGGGGTTGTTGCTCTGTACCTTGACTCCTGTTCCTCTCCCCGGCTGCTCTCCACCAGGCTGCTGGTCAGCGCCTCCCAGGATGGGAAGCTCATCATCTGGGACAGTTACACCACCAACAAGGTAGAGGTAGTGCCTGAGGCAGGGTGGGACTGGGCTGCGGGCCCTGACTGGCTCTGACCCTGGATGCTGCCCCTTCTCTGTAGGTCCATGCCATCCCACTGCGCTCTTCCTGGGTCATGACCTGTGCCTACGCACCCTCAGGGAACTTTGTGGCCTGTGGGGGTTTGGACAATATCTGCTCCATCTACAGCCTCAAGACCCGCGAGGGCAATGTCAGGGTCAGCCGGGAGCTGCCTGGCCATACTGGTGAGTGGGGCCTGGCCGTGTAAGGGCGCTGTTATCTGGTCAGGGCCTTGCTGCTCTCCCTGAGAGACTCCACTGACCAGCCCTCTTCCTTAGGGTACCTGTCATGCTGCCGCTTCCTGGATGACAACCAAATAATCACCAGCTCTGGGGATACCACCTGGTAAGGCCCTTCAGGGTTGGGCAGACTGTGCTAACCCACATTCCCTCCCTAGGTCATCTCAGTGCTCAGTCTCGAGCACCTAGCCTCCCTTTCTAGGTGGGCTCCTAAAGCTGTTTGGCCTGGGTGGAGAGCAAGTTCCTGGGCCCCTTCCATAGATTAGGGGTAGGTTCCTCTGGAGAGGACATGGGAAGCCAGGGAATTTGTCCTTCACTTCATCTCTGTTCCTTTCCTTCTTTCTGTCTCATTTAGTGCCCTGTGGGACATTGAGACAGGCCAGCAGACTGTGGGTTTTGCTGGACACAGTGGGGATGTGATGTCTCTGTCACTGGCCCCCGATGGGCGCACCTTTGTGTCAGGTGCCTGTGACGCCTCCATCAAGCTGTGGGATGTGCGGGATTCCATGTGCCGACAGACCTTCATTGGTCATGAATCCGACATCAACGCTGTGGCTGTAAGTTGGGGGTGAGCCCGAAGGGTTGGCCCCTTCCTTCCAGGCCACTGACCCTGGCCTCGCATCCTCACCCCCTCTGGCCCATGTCCCACAGTTCTTCCCCAACGGCTACGCCTTCACCACGGGCTCTGACGACGCCACATGCCGCCTGTTCGACCTGCGGGCTGATCAGGAGCTCCTCATGTATTCACATGACAACATCATTTGTGGCATCACCTCGGTTGCCTTCTCACGCAGTGGCCGGCTGCTGCTTGCAGGCTACGATGACTTCAACTGCAACATCTGGGATGCCATGAAGGGCGACCGCGCAGGTGAGACCTGGGTGCTGGAGCAGGCAGGCAGGGAGTAGTGATGCACCCAGGTAGTACTTATGTACTTCTCCCCCTCAGGTGTCCTTGCTGGCCATGACAACCGTGTGAGCTGCCTTGGGGTCACTGATGATGGTATGGCTGTGGCCACAGGCTCCTGGGACTCCTTCCTCAAGATCTGGAACTAACGGTCCCAACCCCAGCTGGGCCCAGGCTGGGAGGGGCCCTGCCCATGCCCACACTACAGGCCGGGAGCTTTGGGGCTGGGTACACACCGAGCTTCCCTCCCTGGACCACAGGGCCTTGGGTCCCTGCTCCCCCACCCAGGTTTGGTTCCTCCCGGGGGGCCCCCACTGTGGAGATAAAGATGGGGATGGAATGGGGGAAGAGGAGGGGCAGAAGCCCTTATCCTTTTGCTGCCCTGGGGTCAAGGCCTCACCCCTCTGGAGGGCCAGAGGCAGGAGGTGGAAACTCCAGGGGCTGGCTTTTTTAAAACTGGTTTTATTTTAATTTTTATTATATTTTCAGTTTTTCCATAAAGGAACCAATTCCAACTCTGTACCTGGTCTCCTCTCTTGCTTTTGTCTGGTTCCTTTGAATCTCTGCTGCCTGAGGGCAGGCAGGCAGTGGGCTATCAGGCCCAAAGCAGCAGGCCTGCCTGGGGGGGGGGAACGGACGGACAAGACGACTCCTTTTCCCCCCACTAGGCTGAAGCCAGAGGCAGGAGATGCTCCTGTCCAGCAGGGCCAGCGAGGTCATCGGGTAACCACAGCCCATCAGTGTCTCCCCCACCTGGGCTGGCTATGCCCCTGCCCTGTGCTCCTTTAGTTCCTAGCTGAGCTGTGCCCCTATCCCTATAATTCTTTCCCCAAATAAGGTCAGTAGGCGAGGTGGAAGGGGAGAACACACACACCGAGTTTTATTGGGGGAAGGAATATTTACAGGGGCAAGAAGAAAGGGAAGTCACACAGGGTGGAGGTAGGGCAGGGAGATGGTGGGTACAAGGCAGACCAGGGAACACAGAATGACCCCTGCACTACCCCAAACCCTAGAAGTAGGGGGCAGCTAGGGCCCAGGAAGACTGGGACTGGGAAAGGACAGCAATGGGGTCTGAGTCCCTGGGCTGAGGGCTCAGGGCTTGTAAACATTGACCACTCTCAGAGGGGATGGGTTGGGAGAGGGTTCCCCCTACACTTCCTCACAGGGTTAAGGCCTCTCCAGGCTCGTGGGCCCCCAGTTCAAAGTCTCTTTAGCTGGGGGGAAGGGGCAGGAAGAGACAGGAAGAGTGTCCCCCCTTCCCCTGCATTGGCTGCGGCAGGGGCAGGGTGGTTACATTCAGTCACAACAGGAGTCTCCCTCACCCCTCTAATGCCAGTGTGCGGCAAGAGGGCAGGGGGAGCTGGGGGGCCAGCAGCAGCAACACATTTCCCCCTGGCCCATCACCCCCTTATTGCTTTAGAGAGAATATTGTCTTTTCACGGACACTAACACTGTCAAAACCAGGGAGAACTAGGTGGAGGGGCCCTTCCACCCCGAGGCCAGCTTTATCCCCAACACTGACCCAGTTGCCACTTTGGTGCAAAAAAAAAAAAAAGAAAAATCTGGGGATAAATGGGGAAAGAAATCGGGGCCACTCCCCACTTCCCCAGGGCAGGAAGGAGAAATACATTCATGGAGGGGAGGCAGTGGCAGTCTTGCCCTAATACTGCACTCTCAGCAATGAGGTCGATGGGAGAAGTTCTATGAGAAACCCAAAAGATAAAACAAACTACTAAAAAAACGGATGACAAGCCCAGGCAGGGGACTGGGAGTGAGAAGTCATGGTGAGCACTAGGCAAGGCAGCCTACCCCTGACCCAGGAGAGACACTCCACTCTCGACCCCCAGCCTTACCCAACATTAAAAAACGGCGTGGAGAGGAGAGGCCACTTGCTCCTCTCCCATTTGGTCAACGGAGGGGTCAGGTGCAGAGCCGGGTGGTCCACACCCCACATAGCCGGCTGCAGGTCAGGGGGCTCCCTTAGGACAGCTCCCCTACTGCAGGCCTCAACCCCAAGCCGCCCACTCCTGGCCCTTCAAGGCCCTCCTGCCCCTCACAGGAACAAGGACTCAGTCCGTGAAGCAGCCTCCCAGCTCCTGGAGGAACTGCTCCACCCCCCTCCTCTGATGGGGGTGAGGCCAGGGCTTGGGGCCAAAGAATACATTCATGTGGCAAGGCAGGGAGCTGGGGCTTTCAGTATCACACCCAGGCCGTCCCCCAAAATGGCAGCGGTGGGGGAAGCTCCTCAGCAGGCCTGGATCTGAGTCCCACCACCTGACAAGGCTGGCACTGACCGGCCCTTCCCATCTCCCATCAGCCAGGGTGGCGGCAGCTGGGGCCGAGGCGACTTGTCCAATTTGTGCAACTTTCCCCCAAAGCAGCGAAGCCAAGGGGTGACTTTGGCCCCCATCCCGGACACCTGTGCCACAGTCACAGCAACAGGGAGCTGGTTCACAGCGGGTCCGGCAGGCGGGGCTCTGAGGGGGCCTCGCTGTGCAAACTGCTGGCACCCCAGCTTCCAGTTACCCCAGTGGCCCACCTCCTGGGGGCAGCAGGGTAAGTGCAGCCTTGGGGGCCAGGCAGACAGGTCCATGGGGCCTGTGCCCCACTGCCCCAAAATAACAGTGTGTTTTTCTTTCAGCCTCCTAACCTTTTTTTTTTTTTTTCATTATTTTTCATTTTTTTAAAAAAACAAAAACAAACAAAAAACTTCTGTGGACCTTCCATTGTCACACCCACTACCCCTCAAGGGGAAAGGTGTCTAGAGTCTAGTTTTTTAACGATATTTTTGTCCTCTCCTAACATTTTCTTCAAAGTCATTTAAAATTAAAAAAAGAAAAAAAAAAAAAAAACCCTTCCCCCCCAATCTATAAAGTGCCTCGTGGTGGGTGAATTAAGGTGCATCGTGTGGTTTGTAACAAGTGCTGGGGACCCTGCCCCTGCTTCCTCCTCTGCTCCTTGCTGGGAGCCTGCAGGCTGGAGACCCGAGGGTCCAAGCTGCTGCTGCTGCCGCCCCTGGCCTACAGCCCATGGGGCTGGTGGGATGGGCTGGTCAGTAGTCATCCACGCTCTCGATCTCACCAGAAGGTCCATGCAGGGAGTACCCTAAAGCCAGGGGAGAAGGGTTTGAGCTCCCCCAGACCCCTACAGGCCAGTATGGAGGAAGCAGACAGAGCTCCTTCCTGGTCCTACCCACACTCACCCAAGATGCTGGGGTCCGAGTGCAGCATCAATGCCCGTCTCTTGGCCTTGCTGCCCTCCCCAGGGCCAAGTTTGGTGCTGTGGTTGGCCTGAAAGGCTGTCTGCAGAGAGGCACTGCTCAGCCACGCCTCCTAAAGCAGCGCATGGGAGGGAGTCACAAGTGCACTGGGCAACCCTTCCCTGCTCTCCCCTACCCAGACCTTACCTGCTGCTGCTGCTGCCGTTGCTGGCTGGCTTTCTGCTTGGCCCTCCGCTCCAGGAATTGTTTGGCAAATTCTTTGGCTTCCAGCGTGTCCCCCAGACAGGAACGGATATAATCATGGACGTCATAGGGGGATTCTACCTCCTTGAGGATCGCTACAGCCATGGGCACTATAGGGCAGGGTGGAACAATCAGGCCAGGTCCGAAGGCCCTAGACCCAGTGAAGGGGCCCAGGTGTACCTGCCATACCGTCCAGGCTGCCCGTGGTGCTCAGGGTGTGCAGCATCTGCTCACACCACTGGGTGAAGCCGTCCTGGGGCCTCGGGATGCCCTGTAACAGCTTCAGCAGCTTCTCTTCTTCCTCTGTCTTTTTGCGAACAGGCCGACCTGTCAGGTGGCTATAGGAGTCGCTGAGGCGGGAGGTGAATCTGGAGATTAGCTCAGGTGTTCAGCATTCTTCTACCCCACCCCAGCCCCACAGGCAGGGAGCCCACCTGAGAGATGGGCTGCTCCGGCTGTTCTTCAGGCCGAGGCTGCGGGCCAGGCTCCCACTGCTCTTGAGGGTGTCCTCCCAGAGGCCCAAGCTGCCACCACTGCTGCCTCCACTCTTGTCTGGCCCGCCCCATAGTGGCCCAGCCTCAGATACCCACTGGTTCAGGGGGCCAGTGCCCAGGCCCCCAAGCTGCTGCAGATGGCAGGAAGTTAGGAGGCTCCAATAAGGGACCCGAGAAAGCTAGGCAGGGAGGCTTGTTAAGAGGCACAGGGACAAGGGACAAGGTGAGGGCTATGTTGAAGACAGCCTCGAAATCAAATGAGGAACCAGGCCTTGGATAGGAGTCTGGGCTGTGACCCCCACCTCCCTGAATCACCCTGAACAGAGAGGTCCCCGTCTTTGGGGGAAGGGGCAGCCACTTACCACACGGTGGTTGGGGGCCTGGGCCCGAGGCAGCTCCCGGGGTGTAGGCTGCTTGTGCAGCTGCCGCTCTCCCTCCAGCTGTAGCTCCAGCAGGGTCTTCATGGACAGACCCTGCTTGGCCAGGCCAGCCCAGAGCGGGGGTGGGGAGCTGGGTGCAGGGGGCACAGGGACAGCGGCTGCGGCTTGCTGTTGCTGCAGCAGCTTCAGCAACAGTTCCTGCTGCCGCACCTGGGCAGAGAAACAAGGGGGGTGAAGGTAGCTGATGGCAGCCAGTGGGGCCCAGACTGAGAGGGGCTGGGAGGGTGAGGACCTGCTTGCGCCGAAAGAGCTCCTCCTCCTCCTGCCTCCGCTTCTGCTCCTCTTGCTGCTGCTGGCGGCGCTTCTCCTCACGGCGCTTGCGCTCCTCCTCCTCCCGCTTCGCCCTGAGCTCCACTTCTCTGCGCTCCTGGAACTGAGCCACGTCACACATCAGACAGGGGATGGGGCGGCCTCAGTACAGCCTCCACACCCAGCCCAGGCCTACTCACTTTATGTTGCAGCTGGAGTTGTTCTAGAATTGGACCCTGAGTCGAAGAGTTAATTGGTATGTCCCAAAGACTGGCCTCACCACCTGCAGGGGCAAAGGCAGCTTCAGGGGTGCACTTGGGGCCCCTGCTTCTACCCAACCATGGCTCTTCAGCCACAAAAGGTGGACCAAGCAGCACGAGGTAAGGACCTGGGTCCCCATCCCTGCCACAGGGGGAAGGTGGCACCCAAGGGAGGAGAAAAGGAGGAAAGGAGGGCCAACAGGCCACTCACCAGACTGTGATGAGGCTGAGGTATGTACATCCCAGAGGGAGCCTGAATCTGGCACCGACAAGGACCGGCTCATCGTCGGAAGCAGGTTCTGGTCCCCACCTCTGAGGAACAAATCATGACTCAGGGCCCAACATCCACCTCTGGTCTGCCCACCTTCCCCTTTCGCACATCCCGAGGATTAAGGTACACATAGCCACCCAGACCTGGGGGGTTTGAGAGCCTGGAGCTGCTGCAGGAATGTCGTGAGCTGCTGCTGCGGCGGCGTCAGGTCCCCCATAGCTGCCTTTTCCCGGAGTGCGCACTGTGGGAGCTGGCGGCTATGGAGACAGGGCACATGTGGTGGGCCACTCAGCCCTGCTGCCTGGCCAACCTCTGAGCCCCGGCAGGTCCCCCATACCTGCCAACCAGCTGAAGAAACTGCTGGTGCTGCAGCTGCTGGTACAAGGCCGCTGCGGCCAGCTCCTGCTGCTTCTTCAGGCGCTCCTGGTCCATGTTTCCCTGCAGGAGGGCGAGAGCAGGCCCAGCGCGCACTGTGGCAGGGAGGACAGGCTCTTCTGGGCCTGCCCAGTACCACCAGCTCTCCGCTCCCACTGGCCCTCCCTGTAACCTGCAGAGGAAATGTGTGCTCACCAGCAGCGGGGGTGGGGAGGGCCCAGGGGCAAAGGGCACTCGGCCCCACATCTTGATCACCTCTCCTAGAGGCTGGAAGCCCTCATCACAGCCCCGCTTCACCAGCAATGACATGGAGAAGTAGCCAGCCTGGAACCACTCTGCCATCTCCTGGGTTGTAAAGGGGCCTGGACCAAGGAAAGCCACTGGGGTCAGAGGACAAGCCAAAGACGCCCTGAGCAAGAAAATTCCCCGAGCAGCCCTCCCATCCCCCACAGCTACCTTGGATCTCCCCTTGTGGGTCCTTGTAGAACCACTTTCGGGCAGCGCCATGGCTGAGGGGGAGGGCAGTGGCAGCTGTGGAGTGGCGCAGGCCCTGGGTCTGCATAGCAGCCGTGAATTGTTCCTCCTCCAGAGAACTGTCCTGCAAGGAGGCCACCAGCTTTTCTGCTTCCTGAGAAGAGAAAAAGAGGCTGAGCTGCCTGATCACAGCCACATCAGGATGGGGCTGGGACAGGTCATGAATGAGGCAGGACAGAACTGAGAAGGTGGGTATGATCTGAGACAGGGACAGATGAAACAACTGTGCTGAGCCCCTACGGGGGAGAATCCCTGGGGCTCTGTCAGGCACCCTCCACACCTGCTGCAGGTGCTTCAAGCCTTCTTCATCCTCCAGATCTCCAGGTGGAGCAGGGGGTGAGGCCACCCCAGGACTCAGCTGAACTCCCCTCAGCTCATCTCCTAGGGATGAAGGAAGAAAAGTGAAAGAGGGTGCAGTGAAGGGGACAGACACTTCTCTATCCACCCTCCAAGAAAACGGGTTCTTGCTCTCTCTTTTCTCAATATCAGTGCCTTATGCACCCTCCCACAGGTGTGGTGAGCCTTCTCCCCCAGCCCCAGCCCACAAAAAGCCCCATCTGTCTACCTTCAGCTGTGGGGAGCTCTTTCTCCACAGTTTCCTCACCATCCCCATTCGTCCCCCAGAGTGGGCCCAAGGTAGACAGTGGGGATGAGGAACTGGACTTCTCCTCCTGAGGAGGCAGTGGGGTTAGTTCCTTCCCACCTAAAAGAGAAGGGTGATTATCAGGAATTAAAATCAAGATGCAGAAGGCCCTGCACAGGAGGCCGTGCAAACCCACCAGCTGTGACAGCACTGAGCACAAGGGACTCACTGTGTATTCCAACTCCCTGTCCTGCAGGGTGGGACATCAGCAGGTCCCATAAGGCTGTGTGGGTACATGCATATGATGCCAGACATCTATCTACCTGTGTACTCTGCTAAGCCTCCCAGGGATTTCAAATGTCACTGATCCTACTTTATTTTTACTTGATTTGCTACCTTTTAGGCATAACCCTGCTGCTTTGGAGTCCCTCCCTAGATCCGAGCTCTTGTTTTGCTTATGTTTTTAAGAAGCCCAACCCTATACGTGGGCAAGTACGCAGCCCAATGACAGACTTCTCTGGCAGCCTGGCCCCAGCCCAAGGATCTTCAGCCTCCCCATCATGGTTCTGCAGTCTTACCTGCCTCAGGTCCGTCCTCATCCAGCCCTTCTGAAGGCTCTTCCTCCTCTTCCTCCAGGCCCTGGAAATCCAGCTCCTGCTCCTCTGGAATGGGCTCCTTGGGGCCCTTCTGTGTGGGAAAGGGAGACTGCACGTCAGTGGAGGGAGCCAGGAGACCCTGCAGGCAGGCTCCACCCTCCTCTGATCACTCTTCCCCTTGCCTCCTCACAGGTACCTTGAGAGGCAAGAAGGCCCCAGAGGCATCGAAAGTGCCCATTTCTTCATCCTCATCATCCAGGCACCACTCCGGGAGCCCATCCTTGTCGTCATCAAAGCCATCAGGTCCACGGCACCTCCGGAGGTGAGAGCTGCCTCCCCCACCCCGCCCCTCCTCTTCACCACACCCTCCTCGCTCCCCACGCAAATCAAATTCAAACTTTCTACGCCGTTCCCCATGTTCCCGCCAGCCAGCAGAGCGGGGGCCACCATCTGGGGGAAAGTTGGAGAAGGAAAATCAGCCACCGAGTCAAACGAGGACTTCCCCTCCTTTGCCATTTAAAGGATACCCCAGGAACCACTGCCTCTCCAGGACTGCTTCCCGCTCAACCCCACCTCAGCAAGCTTTCAGATTCTCTCTCTTGGCAAGAGGAGCCCACCCTCAAGGGACAACCGCTGAACTCCACAGTGCCACCTTGCCCAGTCTCACCAGGGCTGGTGGAGCGCCAGCGATCTCCATCTCGCCGGGGTCCTGCCCCTAGTCTCCAACTGCCCTCCTCCTCCTCCTCTTGCTCCTCTCGCAGGGAACGCCAGTTCTCACTATCTGAGCGAGCATGCTCCTTCCGTGGGCCAGCCCCGCCCTCCTCGAATGCAGATCGGGCTAGGGGCAAGGACAGACACGTCACTGCAGTCTCTGGAAGACTCTTGCTAGACCCTGCTCCAGGTCCTCCTGCCTCCATCACTGCCCCTGGTAAATCCCCATCAGGGTCACCCATCTCAAGCCCACCACCTCGGCTGCCATGCCTGCCACTCTCATACCTCCATCCCTCCTTGCCGACTTCTCAAACCGCCTCTCACCTCTGCAGGAGAGAAAGGTATTAGTCAGAAACAGCCCAACTGCCCCTCCCCACCCTGTGGAGTGCTGCACACCTTGTCCACTCTGCCTGAGGAGGAAGGGACACGAACTAGGGAGAAGCAAGCTGAGGAGCAGGAGCACAGAGAAGGTGACAGGGGCAAAAAGCTCCTCAAGCACAAGAAGGACAGGGCTGCTTAGGTCCAGGAGGTTGGAGGGCACAGAGGGCTCTGAAGAGGGCTCAGATGGTGTTTCTGGTCACTCTCTGCTGACAAAAACCCAAGCCTCCTTCCCCGGGACACTGCCCAGCCTAGGGCTCCGCCCAGCTCTGTCTCTGAGCCACCTCTTTCCAGTCCCACCTGTCATCCCAGCTCTGGCTTCGCTGGATCTCCCGGGGACTTCGCCCAAAGGCCCCCTCGCCTTCCTCAATGCTTCTTTGGTAAAAGCAACTGTCACCACGACCACGGCCTGGAGAAGGATGCAGCACACTTGGGTATAAAACCCGCCAGATCCTCTCTCCACACCCTTAGAACCACAGGCCCGACTCTGCCCACCCCTGAACACAGAGGCACCCCTCTACCTCTGCTCCGCGTGCTGCCCCTGCCACGGGAGGTGCCAGCCAGGGGGGGGCCAGCCCCTTTCCCCATCAGCCTCAGCACAGCCACACTGTTCACTGACAGGGAGAAGTTTCTCTGAGGAGGGAGCCAGGGGTGGGAGTGAGGACCCAGGAGCCCGACCACTGCCCATATTCCCAACTCCAGCCCCCAACCCAGGCTCCTATTGCCTCAGCCCCTGGCCAGGCCCCACCTGCTCCTCCTCAGTCAGAGGCTCCAGGGCCAGGGGCTGCAGCGGCTCCTCCTGTAACACGGCAGCAAACTCTTTGTCCTGCAATTCCTCAGGGACCTGTCAGTGGGGGTGGAAAGGCCAAGCTACCACATGCCCCAGGGCCCTTGCATGAGCCAAGTGAACAGGGAGCTACACACCCCGGCTACCCCACCTTGTTCTCCTTGACATAGAGGGCCAACATCTCCTCTCGCCCGTAGCGGTAGTCAGCCAGCTTGTATTTGGGCATAGCAGGGGATGGGGGTGGGGAGGCCACGCTGCCTCCGCTGGAAAGGGCCCTCAGCCTAGAATAGGCACAGAAGGGAAGCAGAGAGACCAGGGTCCAAGCAGCCCTAGACCTCTTCCCCAGCTGCTCCACACAAGCCGCTGCACCCATTGACTCACCACTCAGGCCCAAAGTTGAGCGTCTCTGCTGCCATTGTGGAGCTGGGGTTGCTTCCCAGGGGCTGGAGATTAGCAGAGGAGAGAGGATCCAAAACACACTGTCCAAATACCTATGGGGTCACAGACACAGAGAACATGAGACAGGCACAGAGCTTCTGCAACTTGGCCATTGGTCCCACCCTTCATAGGCACTGCACTGGGCCTAAGGCCAGTGGGTGGGTCACTTGGGCTGGGAAAGGATTCACCTAAGCCAGCCCTGTGGCCACTCACACCATGAGCTAAACGAGGCTGAGTCAGGGTGGGGGACAGACAGAGGAGAGTGAGGAAACCAGGAAGCTAGAGGCCTTTCTGCCTCACAGGGCACCCTCCCACAGCCCAATACTCACCTGGCGGCCTTGTCCTGGGGAGCAGTTCGGGTGCTGGGCTCTCTTCAGGCAGGGGCCAGTACGGAGTGAACTATTGTTCCCAAGCCACTGGCTAATGGTCTGGCCTTAATAGTGCCCGGGAGGGACCTTCACAATTAGGAAAGATCCTTAAAGAGAAGTGAGGGTTAAGTGTGCATGTGGGTCACATGGCATCCCTGCCATCTGCCCTACACAACTAGAGAGACCCTGTTCATAGGCAGGACACAAGGTAGATGCCAAGGTATGGCTGAGAACAATGCCAGGCCTGGTCTCGGGTCATCAGCACTTTCATCAGGAGGCTGAGACGAGGTGTGGCACAGAATGCAATAAGGAGGTAGACTACAATCAGTATGGACACTCAGGGCCACAGAACAAGCAAAAAAGCTCCTACAGCCACAAATATCCAACAGAGAAAAGGTCAACCCTGGAGAGAAGATCAGACATGAACTAAACTACTTCCTTCAAGGACAGACATTAGGGCTGGCTGTTCCAACACTAGAATCCAGGGCCTGGGTCTGTGGAGAAACCCAGCAAAAAAGGGTTCTTACAGGGCCAAAGATGGGCCCACACTGGAGGTTCCGGGCAGGAAAGCCTGGCCACGGCATCCCCAGGCTGGTTGCTTACTTATTTCGGTGCTGGGGATCAAAGCCAGAGGAGCTCTACCACTGAGCTATGTCCCCAGCCGCCTTTTGATAATTTTGAGATGGGATCTCATTGAACTCCCCAAGTGGCCACAACTGTGCACCCTCCTGCCTCAGTCTTTGGAGTTGCTGGGTGGCAGGTGCCACCCCAGGGCCGGTTTACCAAGAGGAAGCACACACCCAGACCTCTCCTCCAGATCAAGAACAGCTACTCAAACAAAAAGTCAAGGTGGGAACGACATTCTCATAGGTGCTGGAAGAAGGTGCCTCACCATGAAGTAGAAAGCAAGGCAGAGTCACTGAGGCCGACAGGAGAGGTGGCAGCAGCAATCAATTCCTCTAAGGAACAATGGAGGAGACTCGAGAGAGAGGGCTCATCCCTGGTGGGACTGGAGCAAAAGATGAAGGCCAGGCAGTGTCCAGGGCTATTCGAGGGCTTCCGTCACTGGCTAGGAGGAAGGCTGGGCCAGAGCACCTCTGCAGGGCCCATCCACTCCGGGATGCCAGGAGCCTAGGAAGGAGGAGGAAGAGGGTTCCACCAGAGCCTAGGAGAAAGGCTCTCTCAGACATGGGGGTCACCCAGAGTCAGTGTCCCTGCTCTAGGTCTAGAGCATGACGTGGTGCCCACAGACACCTTGACTGGCGAGGTTCCCAGCCTGTGAACCTCCTCCATGAGAGCCTCTGCTGACACTGCTGGCAACAGTAGCCCTGCCAGACATAGAAGTCAGAGAACCTGTTGACAGGTCGAAAGCTCTCTTGTCCACTGTGTTCAAGAAGGCCTCCACGGCCCACAGAGGAGGGCTCATCTTTCTACACTACAACCCTAAAGTGACTTGGCAACTGAATGGCCTTAAGGATGTGATGCTAAGTGAAACAAGCCAGTCACAAAAAGACAAACACCATAGGAATCCTCTTACTCGAGGTACCAGGTGACTCAAAGTCATGGGTGGAGAGTCGTCTGGGAGATGCTAGTGTGAGGGTAGGAGGAGGGGAATTGTTGCACACATCCAGGGTTTCAGCAGAGGACGAGGAAAAAGTTCTGACATGACTGGTGGCTCCTGGACACTACGAATGGACTTCCCGCCACAGAGCTGTACGCTGAAAAACATGACTAAAGCGGCAAATTTTCTATCAATTTAGAAAACAAGCCAGGAGCAGTGGTGCGTGCCTGTAGTCACAGCCACTTGGGAGACAGAAGCAGGAGGATCGAAAGTTCGAGATCAGCCTCAGCAACTTGGTAAGATCCTGTCTTAAAATAAAATAAGAAATAAAAAGGGCTGAACATGTGGCTCTGGTTAAACATCCCTGGTACAAAAAAAGAAAAAGAAAAAAAAAAGCTTTAGTGGCACTGGGGTGTAGCTTAGTGGTAGAGCACATGCTTAGCATGCACAAGGCCTGGGTTCAATCCCCAGCTCAAAAAAAAAAAAAAAAAAAGCTTCAAGAAAAATATTCCATACTCCTTCAAATAAGCCTCAGGAAAAGCAGTTTTGAGCCTTCTCAGATCATTCCTTCTAGTGGGATAGACACTACTTCGGGGGCACAAAAGGCTGCTGGGTGGAGAGGGGAGGAGCCTCACTCCTGCTTCCGGCCTCCTGCCTTGGGCAGGCTATCCTGGTGGGAAGAAACAACAATCAAAGGCAAAATGGGAAGAGCAGGGACACTGCAGAGGCAGGAGAGTGGGAGCAAGGAGGCAAAGCCCAGGAGCCTGAGCCTGTGCCTTCCTGGGGAAAAAATCAGGAGAAAGAGGGTAACTCTCTGGGCCCAGTGAGAGAAGGGCCTGATGCCAGGGAGTGCCTGGCCCTTTCTTCAGCCTGAAGGGACCAGAGAAGCAGTACAAGGCCACTACTCCCAGAAGGCAGGCCTCAGCCACACCCACTGCCTGGAAGCCAAGGGGTCTTGACTAGGGCGCTGTGGTCCCCAGGGGAATTTCAGCAGTGGATGGGAACATTTGGGGCTGTCTCAACTGGGCAGAGGGGCACTACTGGAATCTAGTGGGTAGACGCCAGCGATGCTACCGGACGCCCTACAATGCACAGGAGCGCTCCCACAACAAAAAAGTCCAAAATGTCAACAGTGCTGAGCTGAGAAACCCTGCTCTACCAGGGGCCCAAGCAGCCACTACTCAGTGTTTACAGAGAAGATGCAAGACAAGGGAAACCTAAGTACACGCATTTGTATCCTGCTCTGAACAGCAGGAAAATTACTCCCTAATTACACTGTCCCATGAGAGAAATCTTAAGACCTGCCAGTAGGAAAATCCCTGAGAAAAAGATGAAAAAATAACCCTTAGTTTGCCCATCACACCCTCCCAATCAAGCACTTGGATCTCTGAGAGAGAAGAGGGCGGAGAGGAGGCAAACCAGGGCTAGGAACTGTATCCTCTCTCTGGCTGCTTGAGCGGGAGTCAGAGGCCCACTGCAGTTTGCCTCTGCCCCAGCCTCAGCCTCTGGCTACCTCCTCACCCCTTCTTTCAGACCTCAGTGAACCCTCACTTCGCTAGCAGCTGAATTATCGCTATTAAACGGCTGCCACCTGCTGGAGACAAGGGGTGAGGGCACAGACTAGTCCTGGGAGCTCCCAACTGGCTTCAGGGACCGGGAATCTGTTCTGAGGGGTTCAGAACTCACAGAAGTAAACAATGTAGAGAAGAGGTTGGCCCAGCGCACACTAAGTTGAGAACATTATTTCCTTACTCCATCACCCCTAAAATTAGTTCCAATCCAAAGTGATGTGCCTTGGCACTGCTCCGTAGGTACCACGTTAACAGAGGCAGAATCCCAACCGCTTCAGCATTTGGAGCAACTAACTGCCCAGTCCCAAGCTGTAGGAGGTGACTCGGCCCTTTCCCAGGATGGAAACATCCTGCGTGCGTGGTGGGACAAGGATTCTGAAGCTTAGAAGGGCTGCAAACCCAAATTCTTTTGGGCTGGTCAGTTATCCCAGCACTCTCCTCTCTATGCCACGTGACAAACGCCACCAACACTTGGCAACTATTTACTAGTTAACAGTTTTCAAAGCACTTTCACTTTACCTCATTTGATCCCTTCTGCCCACTTGCCCAGCCTGGGGCTCTAGCCAGGGAAAACAAGGAAGGGGAATTGCACCTGCCCCATCAGGGAACCCCGAAGCTTCATGCTATCCAGGACTGGAGAAGGTGCAAACAGTGGCAGTAGCCATCCCAAACACTCAGGCTTTCTGTGAGAATCTGAAACCATTTTAAATTTCTTCTTCGACTTTTAAATCCTTCAAAAAGCCTCTTCTTTTCCCCGTTTCTTCTCCAAGGTAGGGCTATCTTTCCATCCCCAACTCCAACCTCAGATGTAAAGGCCAGGGCAAACTGGGGTCCCTGATCTAAAAAGTCACACACAACACTAACATGTCCACTGGCTGATAAAGCCAGTTCAGAAGCCTAAGCACACAATCCACTTGACCATAATCACCATCTGGGACCCACAAGGCCACTGGTCCCCAGGCAATGGTGGGAACATAAAGTCCAGATCTGCTCCAACTCCTTCCCAACTGGAGGACCAAGACCTACAATCTAGGAGGTACAGGTGGAGCTGGGGTGGAGAGAGACTGGCCTGGGGCTGCAAGAACAGTGAGAGGAGCAGGAGCCAGAGACCAAACTCCCACTTGTAAGCAGCAAAGTGGAGCAGCTTACTGGCCCATGGCAGTGGGGGGATGAGGGAAGCTAACATGACAGCTCACAGGGGCCGTGGAGAGGCTGCCGGCAGGGTGAAGATCTTTGGGAAAGCAGTTCTGTGAGAAGCAGGGGTAGGGGGGTCACCTGGAGTAGGTGGAGGAAAGATGAGGCCAATTAGTACTTATTTAGCATCTCTCAGAGCCCAGCACTAGAGTGGAACAGATCTGGAAGTTGACTGGGAATTGTAGTTACCACCGGGTTGGAAGAAAGAGAGACGAAGGTCCCATTAAAGTTACTTGCAAAAACAAAAAAAAAGGAAAAGGCAAAGTGTGAGGGGCTGTGACCAGGGAGCTGCTGCACTGGGGACATGGGCTAGGGTGGGCCTGGCCTGGTGTCCGAGACTAGTGTCGGTGCAAAGGCAGGTGTTTCACGCGACCAGGCGACCGACCGGAGGAAGGGGACCCCAATGACCAAGCACTAAGGTGGCAGCCTGAAATGCAGGAAACGTAGGTGATGAGCCAGGCGAAGTGGTTGGGCGGAGGGGAAGCTCCCATGTTGGCCAAAGTGCTGCAACGCTTTGGACTTGAAGACCCTCGAGGCCCCCATCGTTCCGAGGAGAACCCGGCGGCACGTTGGGGACACCTCGAGGGAGCGCGGGGCGCGCACACAACCAGCAGGGGCCCGGCCAGAACCGGGCATTCGGCCCCGCGGGCGGGATCCCGGAGGGGCGACCGTTAGGAGCGCGGGGGTGGGCAGGCGCGGGCCGGGCCGGAGGACGGCGTGCCCTTCAGGGAGGGGCGCCAGGTGCGCTGGGCGCGCGCGGGGGACGGCCGCCCGCCGGGAGCCGGCCTCCAGGGCCCCGCCGAGGTCGGCCCGCTCCCGAGGAGGGTCTGGCCGCGGGGAGGGGCGGAGAGGGCCGCGGTGCCGGCGGCCTGGGGGAGGGCCGGGGCTGGGGCCGCGCCAGTGGCCCGCGCGCTGGCTCGAGCTCCCGCAGGCTCCGCGGCCGCCGCGGCGTCGGGGGCGGGCCTGCCCGGGCCGGGCTGCGGGCCGGGGTCCGCGGGGCCGCCGAGCGCTTACCGCGGGCGGCGGCGGGCGGGTGGCGCGAGGGTCCGGTCCCGGGCGTTGGCGACGCGGCGACGGCGGCGGCGGCGGCGCGCGGCGGGCCGGGGGGGGGGGCGGCGGCGGGGGAGGGGGCGCTGGCGCTCCCGCGGCGGCCGCTCCTCTCTGTTTGTGTTTGTAGCAAGATGGCTGCCCGCCTCGCACCACGTGACGCGGACGCGGGGCCGCGGGGCCGCCCCCTCCAGCGCCGCCGCGGCCGCCGCCGCCGCCCTCGCCCTCCGCGGCCCCGGCCCGCTCGGACCTGCTGCCCGGCCTCGCGCGGCGAGCCCAGCGGGGCACGGCCCGGACGCCCGCCGCCCCCGGCCCCCCCGGCACGTGACCCGGGAGTCCCGCTCGTCACGTGACGCGAGCCCGCGGCGAGCGATGGGGGGGGGGTCCCTCGGGTGCGTCGCGGGCCGCCCGCGGGCCCCCCGGGACCGGGGCAGCGGCTCGCGAAGACGCCGACCTCTCCCGTCTGTCCGACCTCCTGCGGGAAGCCCGCCTGGGTTGCAGGAGACAAAAACACAATCAGAACCGTTCCTCGAACGTCGCGGGCTGTAGGAAAGGAGCTCGGAGCTGAGGGTTTGGAAGCGGCGCGAGGCGACCGGACCTGCGGTGTCCGTCGGGCTCGGGCGAGAGTGAGGTGCGGAGGAGCCTCAGTTTCTCCTTCCGGAGGGTGTAAGGCTGTTCTGCGCCCCACCCGGGGCCTCGTGCCACTCCTTCACGGAGTCCTGTTGATAATTAAAATAAGTGAATGTGAAAGGCTTCGAGAGGCGGCGAGCCCACTATGCAAATGCGAGATGTAGACCGAGGCCCGCTTTGTTTAAAAACGGGGTTTTTCAGTAATGACTTTCCCGAGGCGCGCTCAACTTTTTAAGAACGCAGAAGTTGTGTGTGCATACGCCCCTTCCCGGCTTTCTAAACCAGCCCCTGTCCAACACAATGTGATCCCTCTCAAGGCGCAAAGCGGGGGGGAAAGGTCGCTTGGCCAGCTGGAATTTGCCACGGGAGAATGCAGATCTCAAGGGGCGACCTAGAAGACCCTTTGTTCTGCACGCGGGACTGTCAAGATGTATCTGCACTTGTAGTTCCCGAGTCTGTATTTTTACAGCCCCTTGACGTTCATGGCAGCCAGAGTTCCTGCTTCAGGTGTTAAGTTCCTTCCTGGAAAATGGCAGTGGTTAAGGGAAAAAGGTCTGTACGCTGTTCCATCCAATACTAACTGGCTCTGAGCAAGTTTAGTGAACTATTCTTTGCATGTAATATAGGCAGAGGTCAGGACCACCACAAATACCAGCTCATAGGTGCTCCTGGTTGCACAGGGTTCCAGAAACGCAGTATTCAAGACTATTAACACTGTTTGAAAATGTGAACTGCGGGTACAGCTTAGTGGTAGAGGGCTTGCTTAGAACGCATGAGGCCCTGGCTTCCCGGCCCTAGCATGGCTTAAAAAAAAAAAAAAAAAAAATCCAAGCTTGAATCTTCTCCCAGGATAAAGTTTGTAAGCTCATGACAGCTGTTTTTAAAAAGTTTTTGTTGTTTCCTTTAATTTTTCTAGATTGGGTGGTTGAGGTAACCAGGAGCCTAACCTCTAGATCATATGAAGTTAGCATGTTTTAATAATTCATAAGCAAATGTGAGATTGTGAGTTAGTAAAGGTAGAGAAAAGATAGGGAAAAAAGGGGAACCTCTGTGTGGTGGAGCCAGAGTGTGGCTTGTGCTGAGCTGAAGGGAAGGGCAGGTGTGTTGGGTGGGTTTAGGAAAAGTGGGTGTAGGCTTGGGAATAGTGGGTGGTCCAAGCTCATGGAAGAGGACCCAGAAGAGAAGAAGTGAAGTTGAAACTAGTAAAACCACTGAGGTACTAGTTGAAAGCCTGGGTTGCCACTGTTAGGGTCTTTTTTTTTTTTTTTTCTTTTTGCCCTGATGAAGTTCAGGTGCTAGGCAAGTAAGTGCTCCACCACTGAGCTCTACCCCCAGCCCATCACTTTGGGTTTTTTCTTTCTTTCCTTTTTTTTTTTTTTTCTTCTCTTTTCTAGTACTGGGAATTGAATCCAGGGGTGCTCTACCACTGAGCTACATTCTCAGCTCTTTTTTCTTTTTTTGGTACTGGGAATTGGACCTAGGAGTGCTTTACCACTGAGCGACATCCCCAGTTTTTTTTTTAATTTTTATTAGTTATTGATGGACCTTTATTCATTTATTTGTTTATATATGGTGCTGAGAATCGAACCCAGTGCCTCACATATGCTAGGCAAGCACTCTACCACTGAGCCACAACCCCAGCCCCAGTTTTTTTTTTTTTATTTTTTAACAAGGTTTCACTAAGTTGCTTAGGGCATTGCTAAATGGCTGAGGCTGGTCTTGAACTTGTGATCCTCCTGCCTCAGCCTCCTGAGTTGTTGGGATTACAGGCATGTGGCACCACACTCAGCTATTTCTTATTTTGAGGTAGGATCTTGCTAAGTTGCCCAGGCTGGCCTTACTCTTGTGATTCTCCTGCCTCACCCTCCTGAGTAACTGGGGTATACAATGTTCCATTGTGCCCAGCCCAGGCTTATTTTTTAAAATAATATTTTTATTAGTTGTTGATGAATCTTTATTTTATACATTTATTTATTTACATGCAGTGCTAAGGATCAAACCCAGTGCATTTCACATGCTAGGCAATCACTCTACTACTGAACCACAACCCTAACCCAATCCTGTTTTTGATTGGAGATTAGGACCACTGTAGAAACAGCATGTCCGGGAGAGCACCCTGACTCCTAAGATGGAAGACTGGAGGAATGGTCCTGGGTTTCCTGGGTACCAGTGTGTGACATTAACATTGTGACCAGTAATCTCCTCAACTCTAAAATGGGACCACTGATTCTGATAACGCTGAGGAAATTGAAGGGGATAATCTTCCATTCTGAAAAAGGAAACAAATCAAAACCATGAGTCTTCCATACAAAATTATAGAAAATTTTTCAAAGAAATCACTTGGGCCTAAAATATTTTTGTTTACTCAGGTGCTGTGCTGTAAAATGTCTTGGTCTTTAAATGTGCAAGCATACGAACTGAACTAACAGATTTGGTTATGATGGTTAGTTGAGATAAAAGAGGTCTCAAAATGGATTTTAAATACCAAGAAAAGATACATGAACTTAGTCATGTAGGATAGCTCATACACTGCTTATTATCAGTTATCACTTTAATGAGCCTTAAAATTAATTTATTGCATTCATAATAACTTTCTGCCAGGAGCTAAGTTCTTTGATCGACCAAATATAACTTCAGTCAAGTCACCAGTTAACTTCTACATTGCTAAATTCCATTATCTTATATGACCTGTCAGCAGCCTATGACCCAGCTGGTCACCCCCTTTTCCAGAAAGGCTTTCTTCAGCTGCTCTCTGGGACACTACACTCCCTTGGTTTCCCTCCTGCCTCACCAGTTGTTACTTCTCAGGCCTTTGCTGGTTCTTCCACTTCTCCCCAACCTCCCAGGGTTTAGTCCTGCAAAACTTGTCCATTCTAACAGAATATGGGCCCCACTGCTAGACATCCCTGTCTCAGCTTACTTGTTCTTCCTCTGGAAAACCTTGGCACCCTCAAGATCATATTGGCTCTTCCTTCCCAGGGGTTCACCAAATCCTATACTTACCCCCTCTCCCTTAACACAATTCACATCATCTTGCTCATCTTATCTTTCACACCAAAATAGGAGCTGCTTACCAGAGTATTATGTAATATACACAGTATTTTAATGGCTTGACAGGTTGCTTTGATCCAATCCTTTTTGCTTTGTTGTATTCTGTGGTATGGATGTACTGTAGCTTATTTTACCATTCATCAGTTGAAAGACATCTGGATTGTTTCCAACTTGGGAAATTTATTATAAATGGAACTTCTATGCACAATAGTGTATAGGTTTTTTAATGCCCCCAAGTGCTCTTGCTTGGTCATGTGATGTTTATTTTTAGAAGAAACTGCCAAACTATTTCTAGAATGACTCTACCATTTTACATTTCCACAAGCAGTGTATGAGAGATCCAATTTCTCTGCATTCTCATCCACACTTAGTATTGTCAGGATTTTGTATTTTAGCCATTCTAATATGTAAGTGGCATTTCATCATGTTTTAAAATAAGTTTTCATTCTATTTATTTTTTTTTAATGTGGTACTGAGAATTGAACCCAGTGCTTCACATGTGCTAGGCAAGCTCTCTACCACTGAGCCACAACCCCCAGCCCGCATCACGTTTTCTTAAACATTTTTTTAGTTGTAGATAGACACAATACCTTTATTTATTTTTATGTGGTGCTGAGGATCCAACCCAGTGCCTCACACAGGCTAGGCAAGTGCTCTACCACTGAGCTACAACCCAGCCCTCCTCATGGTTTTAATGTGCATTTCCTTCATGGCTAATGATGTTGAACATCTTCTGATGTCCTTATATCCTTTTTTTTTTTTTTTTTCTGCTGAAGGGTCCAAGACTTTTGCCTATTTTGTAATTGAGTTGTTTATTTTCTAACATTTTTTGGAGGTGCCGAGAATTGAACTCAGGGGCACTCGACCAGTGAACCATATGCCCAGCCCTATTTTGTATTTTATTTAGAGACAGGATCTCACTGAGTTGCTTAGCACCTTGATTTTGCTAAGGTTGGCTTTGAACTCATGATCTTCCTGACTTGCCTCCTAAGCTTCTGGGATTACAGGTGTGCACCACTGTGCCTGGTTATTTTCTCTTTTTTTTTAAAGAGAGAGAATTTTTTAATATTTATTTTTTAGTTCTTGGCGGACACAATATCTTTGTTTGTATGTGGTGCTGAGGATCGAACCCAGGCCGCACACATGCCAGGCAAGCGCGCTACCACTTGAGCCACATCCCCAGCCCCTATTTTCTCTTTTTTAAAAAAATATTTTTAAATGTAGATGTACACAAAACCTTTATTTATTTATTTTTATGTGGTGCTGGGGATCAAACCCAGCGCCTCACATGTGCAGGCAAGCACACTGCCACCCAGCTCTATTTTCTAAGTCTTGAGTTCAGAGTTCTTTACATATCCTGGATTTTTGGACATGTGACTCACAAGTATATTCTCCTAGTCTGTGGTTTATTTTCAGAGCAAAAAGTTTGACATTTTGACAAAAGTTCAGTTATCAATTTTTCTTTTATAGATTGTGCTTTTGGAATCATGTCTAACAACTCTTCACCTGATCCTATTTCATGAAGACTCTTCCCCTGTCTTCATCTAAAGGTTTTATAGTTTCATGGTTTACATTTAGATCTACCATTGATTTTGTATTACTGAGGTTCATTTCTTTGCCTATTTCTCCAGTTGTTTCAACACCACTTGTTGAGGACCAACCTTTCTCCACTGAAATGCCTTTGCATCATTGTTGAAAATGAATTGGCTGTATTATTTCTGGATTCTGTATTTCACTATATTGATTTTTGTGTCTATCCCTCTGCCAGTACCACACTTTCTTCATTATTTTACACTTAAATAGTCAAAATTCTATGGCATGATTCCAACAACGTTTTCAAAATTGTTTTGGCTAATCTACTTCATTTGCTTTTCCATATTAGTTTTATTTTTATTTTTTTTTAAGAGAGTGAGAGAGGAGAGAGAGAATTTTTAATATTTATTTTTTAGTTCTCGGCGGACACAACATCTTTGTTGGTATGTGGTGCTGAGGATCGAACCCGGGCCGCACGCATGCCAGGCCAGCGCGATACCGCTTGAGCCACATCCCCAGCCCTCCATATTAGTTTTAAAATAAACTTCTCTATATTGGGGCTGGGGATGTGGCTCAAGCGGTAGCACGCTCGCCTGGTATGCGTGCGACCCGGTATGCGTGCGACCCGGGTTCGATCCTCAGCACACATACCAACAAACATGTTGTGTCCGCCGAGAACTAAAAAATAAATATTAAAAATTCTCTCTCTCTCTCTCTCTCCCCTCTCTCACTCTCTCTTAAAAAAAAAAAACTTCTCTATATCTACAAAAATTCTTGAGATTATCATAAAACTATAGATCAATTTGGAAGGACTTGGTATCTCTACTGTCTTATCTTCCATTTTAACATAAAGACCCCACACTTGTGGTTAATCAAAGAATCTGAAGCTAAAGAAGAAAACTGCAGGATCTAGATGATGTGGGGCTAAGTTCTCTTTCCAACCTTTGGTCCAGTAAGTCAGACCCCGCCCATGGCAACTAGAGAATAGTCTGGAGAGCACAAACAAGCCAACTCACTGCAGACTTAACAATTTACAAGAAGACAATGGGTTTAACAACTCAATTAGCATTTGAGTGATGGGGAAGCCAAAGCCCAATTGTTCAAGGTCCCCAGTGCAGGTCTAAGTCCTTTCCAAGGGAACTGTCCAGAAGCTAAACCAATCTTGAACAAAGGCCGGTCCTCACAGGCCTTGGGGAGCTGCGAACCCCAGTCCTCCCCGCCAGGGGGCGGTACGTCTCTGCTCTGGGTTTCGGCTAGAGGCCGAAAAGCTGGGGGAGCTAGCAGAGGTGTGGGTGAGCAGTTCTTAAGGCTGGGCGCAGAGCGTGTGGCCCCGCAGTCAGGAGAGAAAGATCGGTTCCGTGAGCTACAGGGGTGTTCCCGGGCTCTTTCCTCGAGCAAGGTGGGGACCCGGCCTTTACTAAATCCCCCTTCGATCCTTGGGCTACAGGGACCTTGGGTGAGAGGTCAGCTGTCTACATCTACCCACACCTCTGCTGACCTTCGCGATCACGTTCTTCTGAACTCGCCCGCTGTCTCAGAATCCCCAGCTCAGGCCCCTGGGATAGCTAACTGCTGCTCTCCCCCGACTTCTAGACCCCTTCCGCCGCAGGGAACCCGGGATTGACCGAAGGAGCCCCGCCCCGCACCTCCTGGCTCCTCCCTCTGCCGCCCGCCCCGCCCCCGGCGTACACGTGTAGATCCCGTCACGCCCGGAAGCCTCGCGGTGCTCAAACTCCTCGCGCACTCGCGCGAGCGCTCAGGAAAGGGGCGGGGAGAACGGAGGCCGGGAAGGCAATTCGCGGACGGCTGGGCGCAGGGGCGCAGTTTACTACCCTATTTTGGGCTGGGGTCTGGCGTGCGTGTTGCGCACCGCCTTCCTATCCTTTCCGCGACTGAAGGTCGCGGATCGCAGCCTCTATTTGGGTTGCTCCGCATACCCTTGAGTGGGCTGGCGGAGCGGGCCGCGCGCCCGGAAGGCACTGTGGAGCGCAGAGGGTAGGCGCGGTAGAGCTGGCGGAGGGGGCGGTGGAGGTGCGTGAGGTTGGGGAAGACTCGACGAACGAATAAGAACCGGAGATGGGTAGAGAGGCTGGAAGGGAAGAGGGGCGTCAACCGTGCCCCCTCCCGGGTACACTCTTTGTACGGGAAGCGGGATGGGAAAATACCCAGAGTAACTTGTGACTCTCCCATCTTGTCCCTTTCCCATGCCAGGGTGCACAGCATGGCTGAAAACCGAGAGCCCCGCGGGGCAGTCGACGCTGAGCTGGACCCGGTGGAGTACACCCTTCGGAAAAGGCTTCCCCACCGCCTGCCCCGGAGGCCCAATGACATTTATGTCAACATGAAGACTGACTTTAAGGCCCAGCTGGCCCGCTGCCAGAAGCTTCTGGACGGAGGGACACGGGGTCAGAATGCATGCACTGAGATCTACATTCACGGCTTGGGACTGGCCATCAACCGTGCCATCAACATTGCCCTGCAGCTGCAGGCAGGCAGCTTCGGGTCCTTGCAGGTGGCTGCCAATACCTCCACTGTGGAGCTTGTGGATGAACTGGAACCAGAAACTGACACCAGAGAGCCACTGACCCGAATCCGCAACAACTCGGCCATCCACATCCGAGTCTTCAGGGTCACGCCCAAGTAATCGAAATGAAGCTGCCCCCCCTTATTACCCCCCTTCCCCCACCACCTCAGGTAGGCCCGGATGTGGCTGTCTTGACTTGGCTCTTTCACTGATGACTGCCAGAACTTGAGAACAGACCTGTTAAGCCGGGGTGGTAGAACACTCATCCCAGAGACTGAGGCTGAGGCAGGAGGAGTCAAAGTTCAAAGCCAGCCTCACCTACTTAGGCCCCGTCTCAAAAGAAAAAGGGCTGAGATGTGGCTCAGTGGTTAAGCACCCCTGGTTTCAGTCCCTGGTGCCAAAAGAAAGGCCTGTTCCCTCAGCTCAAGGACTCTGAATTGAGGGCAGGGAGGTGTATTGTCTCTTGTTGGGCCCCAACAGTGGATCTTTCTTGTCCTGTACAATAAAAACTACAAGTTGTGTTGGTGTCCTGCCACTCACTGCTACTGCTTCTTCCCTGTGCAATTCTGTGTGTCCCTGAATAGGGAGAGTAGTAAACTTTACAAGTTTTTTAGGTACAGGAGGGGAATCCAGATATTTCCTACAGAACACAGATTATGACATTGTAACCTAAACAAACTGTTTATTGGGTACAGAAGCCCAATAATCTCGATGTCCGCCTTAACATTTTTCATGCCCTCAGAGGAAGACTGGATGGATAAAGGCCACGTGCCTGCCTATGCAGCTGGGCTTGTTGTATGCCTATAGATTTGCCAGACTCCTCCCTGGTAATGGTTCCCAGGCACAGGAAAGGTGATTTAAGTGTAACCGACGTGATTCTGCAATCTGCATTTGGGGTAAAATTGGGAGTTCATAACCCACTTCAATCTAATGTATGAAATATGATATGTCAATAGCTTTGTAATGTTGTGAACAACCAATTAAAAAAAATAAAAAAAAGAAAAAAAAAAGGAAAGGTGATTTAAGGATGATGGAAGCAGATGGAATCTCCTAATGTCAGTCTCTGTGGAAGGAATGGACAGTTTTGACTGATTTAATTCCTGGTTCTGCAGGGCCCAGGTAGCTTCTGGGCAACTGGAGTCCAGAGCCCTTGAAGCCTTTCTGGCTAGGCTGTTTGGTGAGAAAGATAAGTCTCCCCTGAATAATTACTGGGCACACAGGTAATACATGCTTTCTCATTTGGGTATTTATGGGATGACCTGATCTTTCAGGTTTATCAAACCTGAGTCATCTCAAGCAGTGTTTATCAAGGTGATGGTGACAGGTTTGTGGACCTTGAGATCAATACACTGGGTCACAGCCTTGTTTTTAAAAGGCAGCTAAGCTAAAAAAATACAATTTAGTTTTGGGGGTGGGTGGGTACTAGGGATTGAGTCCACGGACACTCTACTACTGAGCTACATCCCAGGAATGGACCCCAGGGGTGCTTAGCCACTGAGCCACATCCCTAGACCTTTTTATTTTGAGATAGGGTCTCACTAAATTGTTGAGGCTGACCTTGAACTTGCAATCCTCCTGTCTTAGCCTCCTGAGTTGCTGGGATTACAGGTGTGCACTCCCATTTATTTTTAATTTATTTATTTTTGGCTCTGGGGATTGAACTTGGGGGTATTCGACCACTGAGCCACATCCCTAGCTCTATTTTGTATTTTATTTAGAGACAAGGTGTCACTGAGTTGCTTGGTGCCTCACTTTTGCTGAGGCTGGCTTTGAACTCAACTCGAGATGCTCTTGCCTCAGCCTCCCAAGCTGCTGGAATTACAGGCGTGTGCCACGGCACCCAGCTCCCATTTATTTTTTTTTTATTTTTTATTTTTTTTAAAGAGAGAGTGAGAGAGGAGAGAGAGAGAGAAATTTTTTAATATTTATTTTTTAGTTCTCGGCGGACACAACATCTTTGTTGGTATATGGTGCTGGGGATCGAACCCGGGCCGCACGCATGCCAGGCGAGCACGCTACCGCTTGAGCCACATCCCCAGCCCCTCCCATTTATTTTTTTAAAATTAAAAAAAAAATTATTTCGAGACATGTTCTTGCTAAATTTCCAAGGCTATCTTCAAACTTGTAATCCTCCTGCCTTAGTCACCAGAGTAGCTGAGTTTATAGATGTGTGCCACTGTGCCTGCTGGTATTATTTTACTGAAGCTTTTTCAATCAGATATGTACATGTAGTTAGCCTTCTTTATCCACAAGCTCTGCATCTTTGGATTCAATTGAAAATATTAAAATAGTGTGTATTAAATATATAGACTGTCTATTCTTGTCATCATTTCCTGAATAATATATCAACTTTTTACACACATTTACATTGTCTTGGGAATTATAAGTCCTCTAAAGGTAATTTAAAATGTATATGAGGGCACAGTAGCACATACCTGTAATTTAGCAATTTGAGAGACTGATGCAGAAGGATTGCAAGCTCAAGGTCAGCCTCAGCAACTTAGGGAGACCTTGTCTCAAAAAGGGCTGGAAATGTAGCTCAGTGGTAAAGTGCCCCTGGGTTCAATCCCCAGTACCAAAATAAAATATACAAGAGGATGTGGACAAATTCTATGCAAATCCTGTGCCATTTTATATAAGAGGCTTAAATATCCTTGGATTTTGGTATTCTCAGTGGGGTCCTGGTACCAATCCCACTCAGACACCAAAAGATGATTGTATACACATGTGTACTAGTTAGGATATAAATTTTGGTATTGACTATTGTTTGAAGTCTTAAGAGTTTGAAAGCCTTGGAAGGTTAGTAACTGAATTTTATCATAGTTACTATGAAGGTAATTTGGTTTGAACCTGAAAGCTTTACAGGCTCCTAATTGAAATCTCTTCCCCTGGCTTGTGTATATGGCATGGCCCATACCTGTAAGGACTTCAGCACTTAATGGGGAAGTGGACACACATACATTTGTGAATGAGTAAGATGTGTAAGAAGTAATAGTTGCTATGGTAATAAAAGTGAAGACATGCTAAGGGCTGACTTCCTGGTGGGGTCCAAAGTGGCTTCACCTTTGACCTGGTATTGAAGGATAAATAGGAGTTTGACAGGCAGTAAAGAGGGAAGGGGCAATCTGGCAGAGAAATCAAGGGGGACTCATGAATAGGCAGGGCATGTTCTGGAACTAGAGGGACAAAAGGTGCCTAAGAAGCAGGAGGCACTGGGGAGATGAGGCTGCTGACATTTCTGTCATCCTCCTCCCTCCATCACCCTTGACTGCAAGGCTCCCTTACTCTGGAGCCCCCAGTAGTTCCAGTAGCATAGTAGGAAGCCTGCAAGGAACTGAATGGCCTGTGTGTCTCCCTGCACGTATGTGTTCTTGTCTGCGCTCCTGGCCTGGGCCCAGCTGAGGTGGTGGCAGGCAGCCGTTTTGCACTTGGTTTGTTTTGGCAGCTCCCACTCCTGGCCGATTTGTTGTTTCTCTTCCATGTTTCCCTACTGCTTGCCAGTGGGGCTTTCCTCAGTGGCCTCTGGGGAACCAGCCCATAGATGTTGCTACTGAAGCAAGAGGGACTGTTGGCTTTAGAAAGTGGGAGCAGGTAGTGGGTGTGAACCAGGCTCATGCATCTGTTGGGTCCATGCAGAGTGGGTGGAGCAAAGAATCCTTGTGTCTTTAGGGACCTCTGCAGAGAGGCCAGCCCCAAACTCTGTTCCCTCTACTGGCTCTCTGACCTCCACCTTAGCTTAGTCCCACAGAGGAGGTGAGAGGACACAAGTGTGTCAATCCTTTTTACTCAACCGGTGCAGACCCCACAATGAATGGGAAATGAACTCCCAATTCAGAAACAGATTCCAGGAGGTCAGATTCAAATCCAAATGCTTATCTTGGAGGAGGTGTAGACATTCGCATATCATCCATAGCATCTTTGAGCACCTGCTATTTGTGGGGATCTGTGCTGGGCTCCATGCCTTCCAGAAGAGGTATTAAATGTTGGTCCTGTAAAGTCCAGTGGGAAGCAAGACAGATTTAAAAAGACAAGTAATTTGCAAATTGCTTGGAACTGTCCTAGTAATAGTAAGGGCTCAGTCAACAGGGCTACTATGGAGTGGATTGAAGCCATCTGGCTAAAAAATGATTTTAGGCATCTTAGACTGGGGAGAAGGGAAGGGAAGTGATGTCTGGGCTATTAGTTTTGTCAGGCTTTTGATGGTGCCAGGCATAGAAAGGGAGAGGCCAGGCCCTTAGGACACAGGAACTGGTTTAGACTGGCTGATGACTTTCCTAAGAAGGCCCAGCACTTTGTCCCAAGTGTGTTCCTAGTGCTTGGTCAGAAGTCGGAGAACAATGTCATGTTCACAAACCCTTGAATCTCTGGAGGAGTCGGACAAGTATGTTCAAACGTAGTTCCTCAGGGCAAAGGGTGTCCAGTTACACAGAGATTTGGGGCAAGACCCAAGAAAAAAGAATGAAAATGGCCACTTACAACTCCATCTCTCTAATGGCATTATGGGTACTTTGTAGTTTGGGTTTCGGTTTAACTGTGTTTTCTTGTTGTTCAAAAATTACATATTGTTTTTATAATAAGAAAATGTTGGGGCTGAGGATGTGGCTCAAGTGGGGGCGCACTCGCCTAGCATGCATGGGGCACTGGGTTCAATTCTCAGCACCACGTAAAAATAAAATAAAGATATTGTGTCCACCTAAAACTAAAAAATAAATATTAAAAAAAAAAGAAATTGTTGATTTTTGTACAAAGCCTGTTCGTGACTGGTCCCTTGTTCTCTAGGTAAGGTGATCAGGGAATTAATTACAAAACTGAGGGATAACCTCAAGAAATGCTTTTCTGGTGAATGAATGGTAGATGGATGCATGGATGGGTACACAGGGGATACCTGCTGCTTCACTGAAACAAGCCTCTAATTCTCTGAGATATCAGATGTCTTGTCACTGGAAATACACAAGCAGAGGGTGAACCTTCACCTTCCCAGGACCTCTTAGATCTCTTCCAACTCAGAGTCAGTGAGTCTTGTTTGTTGCAAGAAAAATACACTTTCCTGAAAGGACTAAAATTATTTGCTGGCTATGAACTAAGACACAAGCCAAAGAGCTATTTACATCAGATTAGGGGAATACTTGTGGGATCAAACATCAAGTTCTGATAGTTCATTAGTTCTTAATGAACCATGAACAATTTGGGAATATATTTGCTAAGTTTGGGTGTTGAAGCGTATGTCTAAGGTTGCTATAAGCTTCCTTGAAGTAGAGTGTGGACTACATTCCTATATAGGAACAAGAGCTCAGTGGAATTCATGCAAAATCCTCATGAAGTCACTAAGTTCTGTGTTAACAAAATGAAACTTGTCATTATAACCATACCTCTGGAAAGGTCTACATGGCAGGAAAAAATCCTTCCATTTAAATTGCAAGACACGTTTTTGGTTTTGTCTGTGCAGTTCTGGGGTGGAACTGAAGACCTCTTACATGCTAGGCAAGTACTCTACCACTGAGCTACACCCCCAGAGCATTTAATTTTTTATTTTAAGACAGGGTCCTATTAAGTTGCCCAGGCCAGCCTTGAACTTGTGATCCTCCTGCTTCAGCCTCCTGAGTACCTGGGATTATGGTTGTGATAATAACATCTGGCTCAGTGGTGCTTTTTTTGAAATTAAGACTTTCTAATTTTGTTTTTGTTTAGACAGAAAAGCTACTTTGGACTATTTACCAGCCTCATCTTCTGATACAGGATTAGTAATATAGGAAGGGGCTTGAGAATATTTCACAGTACTTAAGAACTGGAATCCTAAGATGTGGTCTGGTACTTTCTGCAGAAATCTGACAAGATGTGGAGGTCTATGGTGCTGTGGGAGCCTGAAAGGACTCAAGTATTTGGGGGATTTAAGACATAAATAACCAGGGAAGGTGATCCTGTAATGTTTCAGGGCTTGTTTAGGGTATGCCCAAAGGTCTCACTCAGACCAAGGTCACTGGGGCTTCTCTGGATCTCCCCAAGAAATACCTGGTGGGCCCCAGGCTTTGAATAAACCAAGTTTTGAACTGTCTTGATCTGCCCCTTATCCACTCACAGCTTTTGCAGGGAGTGAAAACTGTGTCCAGGTGCTAGTTGCTGAAGTGTGGTCAAGGGCCCTCTATTTGATGACCTTTTTCCAGCAAGATGCATGGTCAGGGCAGCTACTGTACCAAAGGCAAGGTGCCACGAATCTGTCGCCAACTCCCAGGAGGGAACGGTAGACAATGCCAGAGGAAGACCGAGGACTACAAGAGTAATAATAGCTGTGTTCTTGATTCATATGCCAGATGTCCTCTAGTCCGTCACAGCCCTGGGAAGCAATGCCCATCATTTTTGCCATCTCTATTCTACAGAATCTCCATTCCGAGAAAAGGTCACCTGGCCAAGATAGGTGCCTGGCAAGTCAGTAGCAGAGTTCAGGTCACCAATTCAGCTCTGATGTTCACCAGACAGCCCCTTTCAGCCACTGAGCCCCTTCACAGAACTGCTTGCTGAGAACAGAAACCTAGAGGTCTGATTCTGTTGGCTGCTTTATGACCAAGAAAGCATCCCTTGCCTCAGTTTCTCCAAACTAACCTTGAAAAGGACTCGGCCTTGATTCTCCAGCAGGAACCCCTTCTCCAGCATTCTTGCTTCTTTTCCAGTTCCCAAGGGCCAGGAAGCTCCCCCCGCCACACACACACCCCTTCTCAGGACCCCAGCCACCCTACTTCCCAGCACAGAAGGTCTTCTGGGCCGGCTGGCTGAACTCCTGAGCCAAGAAGCCACTGCTTGGAAAGGAGGCAGGATGGGGGGCCCAGAGGCCCCCCTCTCCCCAGCCAGACTCCATGCAGCTGGGGCTCCGTGCTGCCTGGGGTTTAGGACAGCTCAGGGGGGTTGTAAATTTGTTTCTACTTGGATCTTCAATTTGAATTGGCTGCCAGGAGGAGTCTGTGGAACAGAGCCTGACTCCTCCCCAGCCACCATCTTGTCATAACTGTCCCTTTCAAGCTGGGCTTCATGGCTGCCTACTTAGAAAGGAGATGAGGTTTCCCAAGTCCAGGATCCCAGGAAGATAGCTGGCCAGAAATGGCTCACTCCTCCAATTCTCTGGCTGAGGAGCCTGGCACGGAGATACCCATGGAATACTCCCCACGGCAGAGTAAGGACCCTAAACAGGCCGGGTACTTGGCAGGAACCAAGTTATATGAGACTTTCCATATACTGCCCTTCCTTCTCTGTGTACCAGGACACCTGTGGCACATGTCTAGAGAGAGTATCCCTCCCAGCAGAGACTTTTAATAAATATCTCCTGGAGTTTTCAGTGCTAGACTGACAGATGGACACAGTGGCTCTGACAACGAGAGACCTGAGATTGTACCTAGATGATGGCAGAGTAGAGGAAGGAGACAACTTTCTGCTGTGGGAATGGAGAAGAGGAGGGGAAACTTGGGTTTGTGATTTGAAGAAAAAGGGGAGATAGTGTGGGAAGGTGACCCAGGAGGAAGGCTCAGTTAGGAAAGGGCAGGGGGCAAGCATTGGAGTGAGCTCTGGGGATGGAGGGAGTAGGAGTGGGCATTGGGAGAAGGTGCTGGGAAGTTGGGTGGGTGACAGGACAGGGAGGTCCTCAGTTCCAAAGCAGTGGGGAGCCACCGCAGATTCCTGCTCAGGGGAATCACACAAAGGGGGCTGTTCAATGGGAAAGTGAACGAGGGTAGGGTTAGGTAGGGAGTCGATGGGGAAGTCAGGGAGGAGACCCCCTTAAGAGTTCCACGGCTGGGTCAGCACCACACCAGAGAAATACAGCAGGCAGATGGAGGAGCATTGGGTGGCAAGATGGGGGGCACTGGAGGGGGAGCTCCAGGTACCCTCTTACTTTCTTCCTGTTCCCCAGGGTCCCCTGCCACCGAGGACAGATGAATGGGTCCTGCTGGGGTGTATCCAAGTACATCTGGGTTGTATTTGGACCCCAGACCAGCCTCTGCCCTCAGTAGGATTACTTTGGCACTGGGATTGGGTGTGGGGAGGACCACAGGCCTCTCCTCCAACTCCCTGCCAAGCTGTAATCTTAACTCTCCAAAGGTCCCAGGGGACAGGTCACCTTGTCTAGCAGGCTTCATCACCTAAAGGCTGGTGGCCTGTCCCGTCTCCCTTCCCTTCTGGTGGGCAGGAACCCAGGGATCTTGACAAGTCACTGTGAGAGGAGGGGCAGGTCCCACAGCTCAAAAGGCTCCACCCTTTCCTCAAGACTGTGTCCTCCCCACCCCCAACTGTCCCCGACCCCCTCGTCATAGTTAGGTCAGGACAGTGACGCAGGAGTCAGGGGCCCTGGAGAGCAGAGTCTATTGGGGGTGTGTGGTCAGGACAAGGCGCACGTGCAGATGAGTGTGGACGTGTGTGCATGTGCGTGTCCTGCAGCTGGGTCCTGGGAAGGGAGCACAGCTGGGCTCTGAGTGCCAAGCCAGGACAGTAGGTTCAGGGAGGGCCCAGAGCAGGCTGGAAGTGAGCAGAGAGAAGGGGCCAGGCCCTCGATACCACCAGCCATATGCTCATCTATACCCCTTTCCTCTTTCCATGCCCCCTCTTGGATCATGTTCTCCCTCACACACCTTTACGGCTCCCTCCTTCACCTCCATCTGGTCACCTTCACCATGTGGCTTCCTGAGTGGCTTATTGACAATGGCAACCTCTTGAACCCTGCTTCTGCCTTTCTGCATTCTGGGCCTTTTCTCCTTAATTCATTTTTTTTTTTTTTTTTTTTTTGTATCAGGACTGAACCCAGGGGTGTTCCTGAGCCACCTCCCCAGCCCTTTTTATATTTTATTTTGAGTGAGACTTTAAGCAACTTAGTTGCTTAAAGTTGCTGAAGCTAGCCTCAAAATTGTGATCCTCCTGCCCCAGCCTCCTGAGCCACTAGGATTATAGGTGTGTACCACTGCACCCAGCTCTCCTCAATTCTTGATGTCATTTGAGATCCTTTATCTTGTATTCACTTGTGTTCCTTGTCTCCCAATTAGAAGTCAGCTTCACCAGGGCAGGCATTTTTTAAAAAATACTTTTGTTGTTGTTGTCAATAGACCTTTATTTTATTTATATGCAGTGCTAAGATTTGAACCCAGTGCCTCACACATCCTAGGCAAGTGCTCTACCACTGAGCTACAGTCCCAGCCCCAGGGCAGGCATTCTTATCTGGTCATTCACGACTCTGACTTAGGTCCCTGGCCACAAGTGAGTGTATGAACTCCACAGAAATTTCTTCAATAAGTGAATGAATGTTTCCTACTCTTTCAAACAGAATCCAAATTCCTCAGAGTGGCATTCAAGGCCCTTTACAACCTGACTCCTCGCAGGCTTCACTCTGGCCTAATGTCCCACCTCTCCCTCCTGCTCACTCCCCCAGCATACTAGCCTCCCCCTCCCCCTGGCATCTGCCATGGAAACCCTCCTCACTCTTCCAGGCTAAGCTCATAGTTGCCTCCACCTTCAGACTGCCTTAACATCTCCCAGCTGGAGGAGAGTCCACCCCTCTCCCAACCTCTTCCAGCTCAGATCTGCACACCTTGCTCTGTGTACCCAACTTATCTCACTGCAAACTCCAGGAGGTCAGAAACTCCATCTCAACACCCCTTATTGTCTTGCAAAGTATGTAGCAAATGACTGCAGAAAATAGGCTGGGGATGTGGCTCAGAGGAAGGGCACTTGCCTAGCATGCATGAGGCCCTGGGTTCAAGTTCCAGCACTGTAAAACAAAACAAAGCCCCCAAAGCCACAAAGTAGGTACTGAATGCATGCATAAGAGATATCTGATATCATGAGACCTGGTAGGGAGTTAGAGAACAGATATAATGCCTGTGTTTGTAGGACTGGCTGTCTTTCTGACCTCCGAGAGAGTGAGGATGGTACTTTCATCACACCCATTTGACAGTTCAGGAGGACACAGAGGCTCAAGTATGAGGCCACTTTCTAAGATTCCAGAGGCCAACTAGCCTTGGACTCCTGCTCTAGGGAACTTGCCCCTTTGCCTCAGGGGTTCCAGAAGCCAGGAAAGCTGACCTGTAAATCCCATTCCCATCACCTCTTGGGATTAGCTCTTCCTGGTTTTTAAGAATTTTGCCACAGAGTTTAACGTATACCACAGGTCACAAACCCTGATGTCAAAGTGCAGGAGTGTCCTGAAAGTTAACTTTTTTTGTGGGGGGAGGGTTCAGGGTCCTGGAAAGTGAGGAGTGTGGGGAGAAAAATCTCCAACCCTTGCTCCATCTACTCCCATTCATCCCTCCAGATGGACAACACCGACCCTTAGACCACATCCTGGGACTGTGAGAGGGAAGGCCACCCAGTTGTTTCCAGTCTTTCAGATCCAACTATTTTGCCAGAACCCAGGAACCCAGCTCCGGGACCAAGACTGGGACGCCCCCCAGGGGCAGTGTCCGGTGCCCAGCCTTCCCTATTCAGCCCTCCTCGCCCAGGTCCAGGCATTCTGTCCATCCCGCGTGTGCGCACCCCGCTGGCTCCCCTGCCGGATCCCAGGGTCGCGGGGGCAGATCCGTGCCCGCACGTGCGTCTGCAGCTCCGGACCCAGGCGTCCTGCCCCCTGCTCCGACCGGGGGTGGCCCACACCCCTGGCGACCCCTCACGCACTCAGCCTCATCCCCACCCCCACCCGCGCACGCACACATGCTGATAACAACCCCGACCCCCGGCCGGAGCCGCAGTGTCCCCGGGCCAACCCTGACCGGTCGCTGCGTCGTGCCGTCCTCCCGGACCCTGGCCAGGGCCACCACCGCGCCGGCTCTCCTTCGACCCCGGGCTCGGCGGCCGCGACGTGCCTGCACCCCCTGGACACGACCCCCTCCTCCAAGCCCGTGGGGTGACCCTGCCCCACCAGCTTCCAGGGATGAGGGCTCCTGGCGTGGGCGCCTGCCGAGCCCCTGGGCGCTGAGGGGCCCCGCCAGGCGCGGAGATGGGGGTGCGCGGTGAGTACTCGCGGGCAGGGGGAGCTGCTGTCGCCCGGGCCCCTGTTTGAGGAGGGATTTACCTTTGGGGCTATTGGCCGGGAGGTGGCTGGGTTCAAGGACCTGCGACCTGCTAAGGACCCGCGAAGGGGGAGGGGGTGGGGCAGCCTCCACGTGCATGCAGGGCTTGGGGAGCCCCTGGGAATGGCAAAAGCTCAATCTGGAGCCCAGGACAAGGTTTGGAGGTTCAGGGAGCAGAGAGGCGCTGCTCTGTGGGCGGGGAGCCAGTTGATCAGCGGATACCTGGTCCTGGAGCGACAGCCAGGCTCTGTGAGCGGGAAGCTTCTGTCGCGCCGGGATTGAAGTTTGGCCCGAGAAGTGGATGCCGGTCGCTGGGGGGTGGGGTGTGCCGGCGCAGCGGGTTTGAATGAAGGCAAGCCCGGCAGAGCCTGAGCGCCCGCGAGGCTGGGCTCTGCAGGGACTAGCTGGCCGCAGGGGCGCGGGATGACCGAACTTGCCCCTCCAAACCCACCCTCCCCTCCCCTCCCGGCCTCACGCTCAGCCTGGCTCTTCCAGAATGTCCCGCCCTGCCGCTCCTGCTGTCCCTGCTGTTTCTTCCTCTGGGTCTCCCAGTCCTGGGCACCCCTGCACGCTTCATCTGTGACAGCAGAGTCCTGGAGAGGTACATCCTGGAGGCCAAGGAGGCCGAGAATGTCACGGTGAGGCCCCCTCCCTGGCACATGCCACAGAATTGACTCTCAGGACTCCAGGGGTCTCCTTCCTGGCACTGGCACTTCCACTCCCACCCCCATAAGAATATTAAAAACTGGTGGTCCCCAAAGTATATCTGGGAGCCAGGTAAGGGGCAAAGCAAGAGTGGCCTGTGTCCTGGGGGCCCAGGACCAGAGCCCTTGGGGGTCCTGACTCCTGGGCTGTGTTTTTCAGATGGGCTGTGCAGATGGCTGCAGCCTAAGTGAGAATATCACTGTCCCAGACACCAAGGTTAACTTCTATGCCTGGAGGAGAATGGAGGTGAGTTTGTCTTTTCCTCCCTCTTGAGGGGGGTCTAATTTTGAGACCCTCATGGGGTGGAAGAGAAAACAATAGAAAAGAAATGGAGAAAGGAATATGTTCACTCATTCATTTGTCATTCGTATCCAACACACCTTGCTTACTTTCTGTTTGCTATGTTTGGTGCACGGAGCTGCTGGGAGGGAGGGGGAAGAGGTCACTTGGGCCTCCTGACTCCAAGTCTCTGTTCCCTCTAGGTTGGGCAGCAGGCTGTAGAAGTCTGGCAAGGCCTGGCCCTGCTCTCAGAAGCCATTCTGCGGAGCCAGGCCCTGCTGGCCAACTCCTCCCAGCCATCAGATACTCTCCGACTGCACATAGACAAAGCTGTCAGTGGCCTGCGCAGCCTCACCTCCCTGCTCCGAGCGATGGGAGTCCAGGTATGTAGGAGGGGGTGTGGACACTTCTCCTTGCTCTTTCTGTAAGCTGGGGAAAAGATCCTGCCAAGAAATATGGGGGGCCTTCCTCATCCCCCCACCAATGCTGTCCCTGATCCCATTTCCATCTGGGGTCCCCAGCACTACAGTAACTTCCTGTTCTCTCCTGGCAGAGGGAAGCCGTCTTGCCTCCAGATGCAGCCTCCGCTGCTCCACTCCGGACATTCACTGTTGATACTTTGTGCAAACTCTTCAGAATTTACTCCAATTTCCTCCGGGGAAAGCTGAAGCTGTATACAGGGGAGGCCTGCAGGAGGGGGGACAGGTGACCAGGTGCCTCCACTCAGGCACATCCACCAGCTCGCTCACCACCTCTGCCTGTGCCATGCCTACCCTCCACGACACCCAATCCCCTCAAGGGGCTGTTTCTTCAGTGCCAACCTGTCCCACGGACACTCCAGTGCCAGCAGTGACATCTTAGGGGCCAGAGGAACTGTCCAGAGCTTAACTCTGAGATCCAAGAATGTCACAGGAGCAGCTGAGGCCCCAGAGCAGGAAGAATTCAGACACCAGCTTCAAACTCAGGGACAGAGCTGTGTTGGGGAGACACCTAAACTCACTTGGTGCCCTGCAGAACTGTGACATCAAGACAAGCTTTGAAGGCCAATACTTCTTTTCGCACCTACTAAGCAGGGACAGGAAGGACTGGAGAATTTAGGTGGTCAGCTGTGAATCCCCTAGGTCTCATGGGGACTCCGATGACTGCAAGACATTGGACAATAGGGGTGATGAGAGTTATGACAATGGAATGGGGGCTGGCTCCTGGCTCTCATGCGGGGGGAAGGGGGTCCTAGTTTTGTGTATTTTTCAATCTCACTGGCAAGAGCTGAAACCACCAACATGGCTCTTAGACTTTTCTGTTTCCCCAGGAACCCTCTATTGCCCTGGCTCTGCTCCTATCTTGGCAGAAGGGCGTCAGATATGGGAAAACAGAGTGGAGGGGGTTGGATCCTACGTGCTGCCTCACATGGCCTGTCTGACCTCTTGACCCCACTGGGCCTAAGGCCACAAGCTCTGCCCACGCTGGTCAATAAGGAGGCCCCATTCAAGGCTGTTCCTCAGTGGGCAGCTGCCCAGCCCACCAGGACAAGCCTTTAGTGAGCCCAGGCTGCCATGGAGGAAACAAGCCAGGATGAGAACCCCCTTTGGGGACTAGTGACAGCTGCCAGCTCTGGCTCTTGGACCCTTACTATTTCCCACCTTTCCTCCATGGCCCCTTTGGGTCATGCCACATCCCTAAGCATCAGCTTCCCACCTTGGCACACAAGCCTCCACTCCCGTAAACCCAGCAGCCCAATTCTGGCCTTAGGATTGTCGCAGTAAGGCTCTGCCCTGCAATTCACAGAGGGCCTAGAGGTGCAATAGGGCCACCTTCACAGACTGCTGTCTTACTGTGCACTTGCTCTGTGACAAGTGCAACTCCAAGTGGCTCCCTTATATAACCCCTTGCAAGACCCTATAAGAAAGTGTCTGCGGCCACCTTCACTGACAGGTGGAGTAAAGTAACTTGCCCGAGGCCAAGAAAACAGGAATCCCAATCCTGCGCCCCCCCACCCAACATCTTCCTGCATCTGATTTTCCTTCCACATAATCCTGACCTGCCCCCTTACTCCCCTGGGACGGTGGTCATGGAACACACAGCCAAGGAACCTGAACTTCACTCTTGATCTTGCTCTGACAACGATTTGATTCCTTCCCAGAAGTTAATACTTCACCTGGAAGGGACCACCCAGGCACCAGCAAAAATGCCACAAAAGTGTACTGGGACCCCAATGTTAGCTATTATCCTAGATGTGGTGGCCAGTCTTTCTGCTTTTAAAACAAAACATAGGGAAGTCAGTATGCGCTCTGGCACATATGCAAAAGAGAATGTTTGACAGTATGGAGCAGAAAAAAATTACAGGCATGATGGGGAATTTGAAGGGGTTTGCTAGATTGTGGGGTGGGGGGAGAGACTGGAGGGTGGGGAAGTTGAGGTGGAGGAGTCTGCAAAAGAGCAGACCCAAAAGAACTTTCACAGTGGCCAACCTAGCTCCTGGACTACAGTGCCCTCTTCAGGCCATATTGAGAACTGTTAGAGAAACCCACAAAGGGCTCTGCTCTGCACATTTCAATACAAATTTGTATTGTGGCTTCCACATGTGACATCTGATTCTTGCCCCACTGATTTGAGTCAGTAAGGGAGAAATCTCCCTCTTAGACTGATAAAATTGGAGCTAAGAGACTTGTTCTTAAGCCCGAGGAATTCAGCTAATATATGACAGCTAGGACCTGAACATGAGATTTAGGACTCAAAACCTCAAAATCTTGGCTACCCTTTAGCCTGATTTGTTGCCTAAGGTACAGATGTCCCATGGGGTAACTGTCTCTTTTTTCTTCCCAGGATTCAGGGATACTAACCTTATTCCTTGACTTCTCTTCAAACGTCTTACTGCTTTCAATTAAAAAAAAAAAAAAAAAGGCAGTTGAGACCCCAGCTCAATAACAACAACAAACAGTGGCCACTGAACCTGAACTTCCTGACCACTGCTGGGCTAGGTGTGGTGGGGGAGTGTGTTAGGGACAGTTAAAACACCATCCATTATTCCATGTTTATGGAATGCCTACTCTTTGCCAAACCTTTGCCCTAAGTGCTAGGAAATGACATGACACTCAGCCCGTGCCACTCATAGTCTAGTGTCCTTGGATTGGACAGTCCCCTGGTAGAAAAGACACAGAAACACTTAACTTAGACATAGCTTGCTATGTGACTGAGTGTTGAGGGGCAGGGTCTCCAGACTCCTTGGTGTCTGGAGCCACGTTAGTGAGAAGAACCTGGTGGAGTCCAGAGCCCCGGATGAGAGGCATGGGAGGGTGTTTCCAGATTTCTGAGTCTCCTAAGGTGCAGGCCAGGAGAGTGAGCTTTCTCTATACTGTGATGGAGGAGGAGGAGGAAGAAGAGGAGGTGGAGCCAGCATTAAATGTCAGATCATGACTCCATGAAATAGAGAAATACTGTCACCTGGGGAAACCAGGTTCCACTAAGTAAGTGACCAGACCAGCTGGGATCAGGAGCCTCCATCACACTGTGGTTCTGAGTCTGCACATCCTTTAATTGTTTAAGGATGTCACCTTCTGTGTAGAGTGAGCTTGGCAACTTACAAGTTGTTTTCCTGGCCCTCCTCTCATTTGCTCTCCCAACCCTATGAGGAGGGCAGGGATGGAAGAGGATCCCCATTTAGCAAAGGAAGAAACCGAAGCATAGGTTCCACTAAGGGAACAGGCCAGAAATTATAAGTCTTGGCCAGGTTGCAAGGCATTGAGAGGAAGGGTCAGGACCAGAGGCCAGGTGTTCCCTGACTCCAGCTAGGGTTCATCTTCTGTTGAAGCACAGGATCACCAGGCAGGGGGAAAGGAGAGGTGAATGGAATGGATGAACCCATCATAGTCAATGAGGCATTAGACTCTCCATCTCTGCTACTAGCTCCTCGCCTGTCTCAGGCTCCCACGCACCCTCTGAAGGGCAGAGAGGCCTCCTTCCCTCCTCTCTCTCCCTGCCAGCATGATGGCCCAACTCAGCCCCACCCCTTGCTCTCCATCTCAGCTCCAGCCTGTGACTGTGGTCCTCTCTAGCCAAGCTTTAGGATGACCAGATGTACCTGGTCACCTCAGCTTTTACTGGAACTACCTGTCTACCCATCTCCTCACAGACGGTGATCTTTGCATTAGCTAAATGAGATTTTTCAGACACTGGAATCTAAATTGAATATTAATGACAGTATTTCAAGCTGGTCAATGCTAATTCTACTAAAATTCCATCATAAAAATGTGACATTTGTGAAGGGACTATTTGCAGCAGAATAACAACTGTTTCCAAACTTATGGGGCCCTGTTGGAAAAGAAAGGGAAGGGAAGGAAATTACATGCTCCCCAAAGTCTATAGATTCCTAATTTTAAAAAAACATTGGCTGTGTTAACTTTGTCTCTTACCTGTATCTTATGGATGAAGGCACTAAGGCCGGATGTTACGTCATCTCTCTTACCCCTGAGTGAGCTAGGAGGTGACTCCCAGGGCTTTTCTACTTCTCAGCATCTCTCAGACTGTATTCCTGCAGCTATGAAGCTCTAAAGCCTGCCAGTCTCTGGAACCTTGCCCATTCCTGATTCCCCAAAATGCAGAGCCAGTGTGTCACCCCCTAACCTTTCTGTCCTTCCTTGACCTCCCACTCCCCACCTCTTGGCAAATTGGAAGCTGTGACCGTCTAGCTCTGTGGTGCCAAAGGAGGTCATCAAAAGCAGCCATCAGAGGACTTATTGCCCAACTTGGAGGGGCTGTGGATCAATGACCTTCTACTGCTCTTCCCTGGGTTAACTATTTCCTGTCCTTGTCCCTTCTGTTGACTACCTACTTTCTCCCATGGAGGGAGGGTAGATGGGGCATCTTTTATATCCTCAGCTTGAACCCAAAGGAGGTTGAGGGTGCTGTTCCTGATTGGATTACTGCATGGCCCTATTGGCATTCCAGCTGTGGCTTTCAGACCTCACTGGGGCAGAAGGGGTCTTGATTTTCCTTACCGTTATAGTTTAGATGTGATGTCCGCCAAAAGCTCATGTGTAAGACAATGCAGGAATTTTCAGAGGTGAAATGATTGGGTTATGGGACCCTTAATCTAATCAGTGCATTAATCCACAGACCCAGATTAACTGAGTGGTAACTGTGGGCAGGAAAGTTGCGACTGGAGGAAATAGGCCATAGGGGGCATGACTTTGAGGTTTAGACTTTGTCCCTGGTGCACGGAGCTTGCTTTCTGTTTCCTGGTTGCCAAGTCCTGACTGCTTTAGCCATAATGTTCTGCCTCACCTCAGGCCTAGAACTATGGAGTCACCTATCCATGAACTGAGACCTCTGAAACCATGAGCCCTGAATAATAAACTTTCCCTCTTCTTTGTTGTTCTTGTCAGGTCCTGTAGTCACAGCGATTAAAAAAAAAAAACAAACCCATGGGGCTGGGGATGTAGCTCAAGTGGTAGTGCACTCGCCTAGCATGCGTGAGGCACTGGGTTCGATTCTCAGCACCACATAAAAATAAAATAAAGATATTAAAAAAAACCCACAAAACTAGACACAGGGTACAAGACCACATAGTCCCCTCCCTGACAGCTCAGGGGAATGGCTAGAATGAGTGTCTTTGTCTCTTTTCCAAGGCAAAGACCAAGCACCCTGAGCCTAGCTTTGATGCTACAAGTGTTCGGGGGCTGCCTCAGGAATACCTGGGGGGGGTGGGTATCAGAAATCTGGGTTCATGGGGCTAGGGCTGTAGCTTAGGGGCAGAACCCTTGCCTAGCATGTGTGAGGCACTGGGTTCCATCCTTATACTGCCTACAAATAACAAATAAAATGAAAGCATTCTGTTCATCTACAACCACAAAATAAATAAAAATGTTTAAAAATTATGGGTTGGGGTTGTGGCTCAGTGATAGAGTGCTCTGCTAGCACGAGTGAGGCGCTGGGTTCAATCCTTAGCACCACATTAAAAAGTAAATAAAAGAAAAGTATTGTGTCCAACTATGACTCATATATGTATATATATATCTAAAATCTGGGTTCACGATAGCTTAGCACACTGCCCACCCCCACCGTGGCTGCAGCCTCCAGCTCTGCGTGTGCCCCAGGAATCAGTGGGTTTGTTTTGTTTTGTTTTGTTTTGTTTTTGGTGCTCCAGATGGAACCTAGGGCCCTGGGCATGCTAAGCTCATGCTTTATCACTGAACCACACCCCCCAAGCATCACTGGGTTTTCCAAAGCAGCTCTAAGTGCCCCTCAGGCTGAAATCTAAAGTAGAAATGCCATTTATGAAGCCAATAAAAGGCAGGAAAGTTCTGGCTAGGGTGTATATCCCCTGGACATTTGGATGTCCCCAATAACCCCAGAGGGACAGCTCTCAGAACTGTGGGACTCAGCAGAAGCCAGCATGGGAACCAGGGGCTTTGGAGTCAGCACCATGTTCTGACAATGACGGGGAGCAATCGATGAAATTTCTCTAGAGCTCTGTTCCCCAAAAAGAAAATGAGGAAAATATATTTGCAGTGAAGAGTTTGGGTTAGGTCACTAGGAAAGAACTGCTGTTTCTGGCTCCTGGAAAGCTCTTGATCCACTCCCTGCACTTGACCCTTGATTGTTAGCGTCCATCTGCACAGCTATCCAAATCCGCCAGCCCCTCTGATCCATCCTGCTGCCTGTTGGGGCCGCCATTTGAAAATGCAGGTGGGATCAAGTGAGCCCACTGCTCCTCAAAGCTATGGCCCTCAAGGTCCTCCAGACAGGGCACAGCCTCCTCCCAGTCCTGCTTGTACACTGTGCGCACACACACAACCCCCTTCCCCCAGATTATTCTTGCCATTCTTCAAAAATGTCTTGCACTTCTTTGCCTGATGACCATCTCTTTGTCCTTTAGAAAGTCCCTTGGTTGTCACCTACTATGGAGAGTTGACCCTAACTAGTTTTCTTTCCTTCCTGTTACCAGCAACTGGGGTCATGTGTTCCTTCCACAGCTCCCTGCCAAAGCACTGTGTGGTAATTGCTTGTTCATATGTCTGTCTGCCCACCTGGGGGGACCAGGCTAATGTAGGGTGGAGAGAAGGCTTGTGGATGTGAAGGCCAGGACTGTGGCCTTTGTGCCTGTGGAGATTGCTCTACCCTCTTCCTATTTCACAGATAAAACAGAAGCAGCTAAATGTGCATCACGGCTTGCCTGGCCCAGCCCTCCCCACTCCTGTTAAGAGCCCTCTGTCAGTAGAGTATGGTGGCTAATGCCTGTAATCACAGAGGCTCTGGAGGCTGAGGCAGGAGGATCTCAAGTTCAAAAGCCCCCCTCAACAACTCGGTGAGGCAATAAGCAATTGCCTGTCTCAAAATTAAAAAAAAAAAAAAATTAAGGGCTGGGGATGTGGCTCAAGCGGTAGCACGCTCGCCTGGCGTGCGTGCGGCCAGGGTTCGATCCTCAGCACCACATACCAACAAAGATGTTGTGTCCGCCGAGAACTAAGAAAAAATAAATAAATAATTCTCTCTCTCTCTCTCTCTCTGTCCCCCTCTCACTCTCTCTTTAAAAAAAAAAAAAATTAAAAAGGGCTGGGGATGTAGTTAAGTGTTCCTGGGTTCAATACCTGGTATGAAAAAATAAATAAATAAATAAAACCCTCTTGTTTCTTTTGCTCTGATTTTTCGACTCTTCCATGCACTTTCTCAGAAACCCTTTTCTCCTCTTTGGCTGTTGGACTCATCCCATAAGCCTTTACACAAGCTTCAATCACTCCTGCCTTGAGAGGTCCTCATTTTGTGCCCATTTCTACACTTACTCCCCAGTTACTTCTCCTTTCCAACCAGCTCCAAAACGTGTCCCTGGTCTCCCAAGGAAATCTCCTCAACTTCCACCCCCACCACCCAAACCTTCCAGTCTGGCCCCTCAAATGGCTCACACGGAGGTCTCTCATAATGTCCTAAATCTGTTACATGGGAGTGGATGGAGACATTCTTCCTATGGAGACTCCCATAATGCCTAAGAGTGGGCATGGTGTGGGAAATCCACCAGCCCCTCCCTAGAGGTAACCACTGTCAGTGGCTCCGTGTGTGAACTTTGGGTCCCACCTTTATACCTCTACCTACCTACAGCAGAGCAGCACTTACAACAAATCATGTCCTGAGACCTGCGTCATTTGGCAAATTCCTGTGGAAACATTGCTGAGTGTATTTACACAAGATGGGTCACTCAATGTGGCCTTTTGATGCAATCAGGGATATGGAAAAGAGGATGTAGAAGGTGGGCCCTGGCATCACAGCACACTCTTAATGGGAAACTTTTTGTTTTTTGTTTTAATAAGCAGGAGTACAAGCTGGGCGTGGTGACTCATACCTGTGATCCCAGCAACTATACTTTGATGACTGCAGAGCAGTAGATTTGTTTATAGCAGCATCACGGTAATGTGTGATAATGTGTTATGTTAAGCATTAGGACGTTACCATGGCTACACCATCACTAGGTGACAGGAATTTCTCAGGTCTGTGATAACCTTATAGGATCACCATCCTATATGCTATCCATCATTGGTTGAAGGGTCCTTGTGTCGGGCATGACTGTGCATGTATATAAACACACACAGGCCCCCACACTGATTTGGGATTTTACATGAGGTTATTCCATACATTTTTTTTTTCTGTGACTCTCCTCTTACATTTAATAACACATCCAAGTGCTCTTTACACCTTAGGACTCTATGGATTTGCTAATGTTCCTTTTTTTTTAAGTCAGGAAAAGACTTGAATAAACAGTATCATATTATCGAGTAATATTATGAAGCGAAAAATTATTTATGAATTGTGGCAAAATACACATGACATAAAATTTAGCACCTTAACCAGTCGCATGGTATTAAGGACATTCACATTGTTCTGTGGCCACCACTGTCATTTATCATCTTGCAAACTCATCTCTATGCATCAAACGACAATTCCCCGCCCCCCACTCCAGTTCCTGGAAACCGTTATTCTATTTTCTATGTCTATGTATATGGCTACTCTCGGTACCTCATGTAAGTGTTTAGCCTTTGGGAGCTGCCTTATTTCATAAGCATAGTGTCCTCAATGTTATATATAACATGTGTCAGAATTAATTAATTAATTTGTTAATTAATTAGTTGATTTTCAGCTCTGGGGATGGAATTCAGGCCTAGCAAGGACTCTATCACACCCTGAGCCACACCCTAGCCCACATTTTTATTTATTTTGGGGTACCTGATACCCAGGGGTGCTTAACCACTGAGCCTCATTCCCAGCCCTTTTTTCCTTTTAATTTTTTATTTTGAGAAAGGGTCTTGCTAAGTTGTTAGGCCCTCACCAAGTTGCTGAGGCTGGCTTTGAATTTGAGATACTGAGATCCTCCTGTCTCAGCCTCCAGAGTCGCTGGGACTATAGGTGTGCCCCACTGGACCTGGCTCTACCTTTTCTTCTTCTTTTTTTTTTTTTTTTTGGAAAGAAGCGGGGGGCGGGGGGAGAGAGAGAGAGAGAGAGAGAGAGAGAGAGAGAGAGAGAGAGATAATTTGTTAATATTTATTTTTACTTTTGGGCAGACACAACATTTTTATTTGTATGTGGTGCTGAGAATCGAACCCAGCGCTGTGCACATGCCAGGCGAGTGCGCTACCGCTTGAGCCACATCCCCAGCCCCTCTACTTTTTCTTTTTAAGGCTAATTATATTTGAGTGTGTGTGTGTGTGTGTGTGTGTGTGTGTGCGCGCGTGTGTATACATCACATTTAATTTATTCATTTATCTATTGTCGGATCCCTTGTATTCTTTCGACCTTTTGGCTATTATAATTAATGTTACTAAAAACACACATGTGCAAACATCTGTTACAGGTTCTGCTTTCAATTTCTTTGACTATATACCTAGAAGAATTTCTTTATCATATATCAATATTTTGAGGAACATCTTTCTTTAATATTTTTATTTTTACATTTATGTGGTGCTTAGGATCAAACCCAGTGCCTCATGTATGAGAGGCAAGCACTTTACCACTGAGCCACAACCCCAGCCCCACCTTTCCTTTTAATACCTGCATTATGATGTCTTAATATAAACCAGTCACATATCTACTGATAAACACTGAAGTCATCTTAATGATATTTTTTCTCATTGTAAACAATGCTGCAGTTAATATCTTTAAGGTATGTACGTGTTTGCACAAATGTACATGTGCTTCTGTGGGAAGATTCCTAAAATGGGAATGTTGAGTCAAATATATGCACACATTTTAAAGAGCATATCTTCACACACCTGTAGGCCCATCTACTCAGGCAGCTGAGGCGGGAGGACCACTTGAACCCAGAAGTTTGATACAACCTGGACAATATAGCAAGACCCTGCCTCAAAAAACAATAAACAAGCTGGGTGTGGCTGTGCATGCCTGTAATCCCAGCAGCTCAGGAGGCTGAGGCAGGAGGATTGTGAGTTCAAAGCCAGCCTCAGCAATGGCAAGGCGCTAAACAACTCAGTGAGATCCTGTTTCTAAAAAAAAATACAAAATATGGCCGGGATGTGACTCAGTGGTTGAATACCCCTGAGTTCAATCCCCGGGGACCTAAAAAATAAAAATAAAAACAAATTTTTTAAAGGGCTGTGGATGTGGCTCAGTGGTTAAGTTTTCCTGGGTTCAATCCCTGGTACCAAACAACAAACAAACAAAAACAACTCACAAACCAAGTTAGGCACATTTTAAAGTTTAATAGTCATTGTCAAACTATTGTCTAAGAAGTTTTCACCAACATACACATTTGTTTGTTTTCTTGCAGTATAGGGATCAAACCCAAGGTCTTGAACATGCTGGGCAAATAAATGCTCTTCTCACTGAGCTACCCAATCTAGCCCACTGACACGTGGGCTTCTCCTCACCATATTTTGCCTGTGTCTACCTGCATCCTGTCCAATACTCTACACTATCCATTTTTAAAATTTTTATCAGTATGACAGTCGTGGGTTTTTAACTCTCCAGCCTGCCCCTATTCCCACAACAGAAGCAGGCCTTTTCACAGTTGGTAGTTTTGTTCACCATTTCCCTTACTGGTAGTGAAGCAGGACATCTTTTCAAATATCTGTTGGCTGTTTGTATTTCTTCTGTGATTATCTTCTTCAATTCTTTGCCCACAGCCATTCTCCGTTCTCCCTTTATAGGACCCTCTGGGGGCCTTCGCCACTGATGCCAGTTATAGAATTTTAGGTTTGAAATGATCTTCTGTGGAATTCTGCAGACAATGTTCAACCGCCTTTTAGAATCCGTGGTTGCTACTGAAAAGCCCCAATGCCATGCTGATTCCTGATCCTTATTCTGTGACCTGTTCTTTTCTAGCTGAAAGTGCTTTGGATCTTCCCTTCACCCCATACTCTGAAATTTCACAATGTACCTGCCCCTGGGTCTCTGCATTCATCTTACTTAGGCACCTTCTAATCTAGGGACTTGAGTATTTCACTGACAGGACATTGTCTTGGTGTTTTTCCGTTTTTAAAAATAATTTCTCTTCCTTTGTTCTCTTTGAACTATTTTTATTGGATGGTAGACTTCCCAGATTCACCCTCCAAGTCTGTCTTCTCTCTTTCTTCTTTCTCTTGATTTTGATTTATCACTCTGCTATTGGGTTTTTAATTTCAGCTGAGAGCTTTCAGTTCTCAGGGCTTTCTCTTGTTTTCAGATTGATTGTTTTTCATGGCCCTCTCGGAAGAATACCAAGGGAGGAGGGCCAGGGGAGTGTAAGAGTGGCCTGGTCTCCTCACTGTACCCTTTCCCTGTCCCCTGAGGGCCGCCTCTGAGGTCCCTCATGGCTCCTCCAGTTTGGACTCTGGTGCTGCTTGTGGGGGCTGCCTGGGGCCAGGCTCCCTTGCCCGCCCCTATCTGGTAAGCTGGGCTCAGAGGTGGGTGATGTATCAGGGGGTGGCAGAGGCCTGGGAGGAAGGCAGGGAGCCTGATGGGCTGGGGAGAAGTTACCTTACAAGCAGGGAGAGCACTGATCCTTGAGCCCCAGAGCGTGGAATTGGGGAGAAATGAAGGAGGGTACAGAGCTAAGGAGACAGACTGAGGCTGGGAGAGGAGGAGAGGCAGGTCAGACCCTTGGAAAACAGACAAAACTCAGAGTAGGCCCAACTGATAAGTGAGACTTCAAATAGGAGGCATCTAAGAAATGATGGATGTTGCCGGGCGAGGTGGCACACACCTGTAAATAAGCAGATAGGGAGGCTGGGGCAGGAGGATTCTAAATTCAAAGCCAGCTTCTGCAACTTAGTGAGATCCTAAGCAATTTAGCAAGATCCTATCTCTAAATAAAAAAATATAAAAAGGGATGGAGATGTGGCTCAGTGTTTAAGCACCCCTGGGTTCAATCCCTAGTACCAAAAAGAAAAAGAAAAAAAAAAAAAAAAAAAGGATGGTGTGGTGTCCTGGCGCTGGTGGGTAGGGATGGGGAAGTGGGCTGAACTTGAACAAAGAAAAGAAAGGGCTGTTCTATGTGGGGCAAGAGCCTTCTCTGTGGAATTGGTGAGGTGAGGAGGAAGGATCAGGGAACATCTTTGTTGCCCATTTATATGTTCAGTCGGGTGTAGCTGGCAAGATACCACCCACTACCCACTAGCAACCTGGGATCCATGCATCTCTACTCTCTGGGCAAAAACTTGGGCTATCTAAAAAAAAAAAAAAAAAAAAAAGACCTCAACCCAAAGGAAAGAGACCCCAGTGTGAAAGCCAGACACTGCATGAGAATTCCCACGCCCAGGAAACCGGGTCTGCGATGGGAGGAGGTAGAGGAGGCCTGCTTCTTAGGAGAGTGGGAAGAACTTTAGGGGAAGAGGCTGAAGGTGACCTTCCTGAAATCCTGAAGAAGACAATGCACGCTGACTGTGTGAACGCTGACATACTCAGGGAAAAAAAGAGAGAAAAAAAATTGCCCGTTCATGACTGCTCAGAGAACTCTCAATCAGAGTCTTCTAATTCTCTGGAATAACAAGAGTGATATTTTTGCTTTTTCCAAACCAATCCCAAGGACACAGAAGCCCCAGGATTTGAAACCTGCTGCTCTCAACCCAAGGGAGAAAGGTGAGTTGGAACCCGGATGACTCAGGCCTCCTCTCCCTCCCTAGGACTGAATGCTAGTCCCTAGCCCAGGGTGGCCATTTTTAGTTATCCTTGGGATAGGGCAGTGGCATAAACATGGGACCATTGTGCAAAGGGAGGCCCTTGGACGACAGAGGGCAGAGGGAACGGTGGGGCAGAGCTTCATGTTTATAAGGCAGAGAAAGGAGGGGACAATGGAGCTTTTCCTGAAAGGAGGCAGCTCAGGAAAGGGGTGCAGTCTGGAGTCCGAATTCTTGAATTCCAATCTCAGTCCTATGATGACAACCTTGTTGTCTGGCCCATTCCATTCCCCAGCCCTGAATTTCTCCCCAAAGATCTGTCTCCCAAATCTCTGCTTTGGATCCCCCAATCTTAGTGACAGCCTTCTCTAAGTTTAGTGACCCTGCTGACCTCCATCTCCCAGGGTGGGTCTGTGGTCTTGGCCCCTGCCCTCTGCCCTCTGCCCTCTCTGAGGCCTCACAGGGGCTCTTTCTTTCCAGCCATTATCTCCCAGTGTGATTTTGACGATAATTCCAAACCCCTCTGTGACTGGTCCCAAGAGTTCACTGATGATGGGGACTGGATCCGAGCCAGTGGTCCCTCCCCATCTGGCACCAGTGGGCCCCCTGGGGGGTACCCTAATGGAGGTGAGGGGTCTGTGGGAAGCCTCAGGTTTAGGGAGGGCAGATGGCAGGGGTCAGCAGGGAGCTGGGCACAGGCCAAGGGAGGGGGTGCTGCTGAAGCCTCAGGCACACCTGGGCTCTGAGCAGGGGGTGGGAGGGCAGTGTTGGGGACCAAAGGCTCCAGCATCCTGGGCTCTGCCTCCCCAGAGGGCTACTATCTGCACATGGATTCCAACAACTTCCGTCAGGGTGGAGTGGCCCGCCTGCGCAGCCCTGACATATGGGAGCAAGGCCCATTCTGTGTGCGCTTCGCCTACCACATGTTCGGGCTGTCATGGGGCTCCTGGCTCCGACTGCTGCTATTCATGGGCAAACAGAACAATCGCCCCAAATTGCTCTGGAAACACACAAATACCCAGAGCCCTTCCTGGATACCTACCTCCGTCACTGTGCCCGCAGGACTCAACCTGCCCAGCTGGGTGAGGCCGAGGGAAGAGCCCCAGGGCCATCTGTGGGGGGGGTGGGAAGGGGATGCCAGGGGTATTGGAGGACCCAGAGGGCTGGGGCAAGGAGGGGGTGTGTGGTCCCTGCCATCTGAATTCAGGAAAATCAGGAGCTAAAGGCAAAGGGACAGGAGGCCTGGCCAGGGGGCTCACAGAATCAGGGATTCCCTTGTCTCCCATCCTGCAGCTGACGTTTGAGGGGATGAGGGGCAACACTCCCTACTTGGACATCTCCCTGGATGCCCTCGCTATCCATCGGGGAACCTGCAATAGGGGTGAGTCCCTCTCCCTCCCTCTCACATGCTTCTTTCTTCCTGGCCTCTGCAAATCTATTTTGGCTCAGCACCCAGGTTTCTCATGAGTCAAGACTACTGGCTTCCTTCTGCTACCTCACCCCACACCTCTGATTCCTGAAGAAGCCATACCTCAAGGAAGGTGCTCTTCCAACATGCAGTTGTGGGGATACCTTGTCTAGAGTGACCAACCAGCCTGGCTTTCCCTGTCTCAGCACTGAAAGTCCTGCATCTCAGAAAGCCCTCCCTTCCAAGAAAACCTGGACATTACCACCACAATCCATCTAGTATTAGATGGATCTTTCTAAACTGACCCTAGAGATTGGAGAAAATTCAAGGAAAGGAAAATTTCAGAAGCTGGGTGAAAGGAATCAACACTCATTAACCAAAGGGACTGGACTAAATGCCCCATGCTCATAATCTAACTGACGACCCTAGGAGACAGAGGGGCACTGTCATTCCCAGTTTATAGATGAGAAAACTGAGGCTTGGGCAGGTCAAGTTACCTGTGTCAGGAACGCGGCCCATAGGCAAGGGGCCATGTCTGGCTGGAAAGCCAGCCACGGCTCATCATAGATCTGAGATTGGAACTCAAGAATTTTCTGACTCCAGACTACATCCCTATCAGAGCTGCCTCCTTTCAGAAAAAGCTACATTGTCCCCTCCTTTCTCTGCCTTCAGTATGCATGATGCAAATGTGCAGTTTTGACACGATGAATGATCTCTGTGGCTGGAGCTGGATCCCATCTTCCTCTGGGGCCAAGTGGACACAGAAGAAAGGGTCATCAGGGCAGGCAGACGTGGGACCTAATGATGACTTCTCCAGTCCTGGGAGTGAGTACTGGCCATGCTTTTGTCCTCGGGGCTTTCTAGGCTCTAGTGACCTCTGCACGCCCTACAATAGCTACCATGGGTCTGTGTAGGTGAACCAGAGCAGACTCAAGCCTTTTTCAGCTCAGGTTTCTAGAAGCATGCTCTGAGCACCCCCAGCTTTCCCACTAGCTCCACCTGGTGGACCCAACACAGCCTGCTCCTTACCTCCTTTCTTGGCATCTTTCCTTCCTTCCTCCATCCTTCGATATTTACTGAGCACCTACAACATGCCCGGCAGGGTCTTAGGCTTTTGAGAATCAGTATGCAAAACAGACAGGGAGTGGTGTTGGTGAGGAACAGGGAGACAGATATCAAAACAAAAAAGGAAATTACAGTAAATGACAAAGTTTTGGTGTGACAAGTGCTTTGGGAAAAATCAGTTAAATAAGGGAAAAGGATTGTGGAAGTACAAGGGTAGGAAAGTTGTGAATTTTAACTGGAGTGACCCGGATAGGTCTCCTTCAGATCACAGCTGAATACACTTGAGTTGAGGGAATGAGGCATGAAAATATTAGGAGTGTGGAAAAACATTCCAGACAGAGAAGCCTGCCATGCAAAGGCCCTGAGGTATCCCAGGCCAAGAGGGAAGAAGAGATTTGAAGTATAGCCATGGATCTAGAATGAAGAGACTTAGCTCAGATCATAGGAAAGGCAAATCATATGGAGCCTTGAAGGCCATTGTCAGGACTATGGCATTTATTCTGTGTGAATGGGAAGGGGGCTTTGTAGGATTTGGAGCAGCGGTGTGACTTGATCCGATTTATTTTTGTAGTGCTGGGGGTGGAACCCAGGACCTCTCACACTCTAGACAAATGTTCTACCATTTTGTTAAGAAGCCACTGAAGGGCTGAGACTGAAGCTCAGTGGTCGAGCACCTGCTTAGCACGTGGGAGGCACTGGGTTTGATCCTCAGTACCACATAAAAGTAAAATAAAGGTATTATGTCTATCCACAACAAAAAGTATTTTAAAAAGCAAAAGGATTAATTTTTTTTAAAAAAAAGGAGCCACTGAAGAGAACCCGCAAGAGTAGCCGTTGGAGGATATTTGGGGGGTTTTATTTAGCAGGAATCCAGGCAATACAGTCTTCCTGTTTTTCCACCAAATGCTACATCATGCTTCTTTTCCCACCATCTCTCTGTTCTTTTGCCTGGGGTTTTCCTTCCTCTTCCTGCTGTTCACTCCTTCCCTCTCTCTCCCTTCTCATCTCCTCTCTCAATCTTCTCCACACAGCCCACATTTCCAAGCCTTCAGGGCCCAGCTTTGAAGGTCCAACAGAGCTCACGGGCCCTCATTTCCTTTCTGAGAGTCCACTTCTTGTTTCTTCTCAGGCCTCTCGTCCCTTCCTTTCTGCCAGCTCGCCTTTGCATCTCTCAGCATCGTGTCCCATGCCTAGCAGTTTCAGCAAACGCTGTTTTTCTTTTAGTTTCTCTATTTTTTAGTTTTATCCATCTTGCTCCCATATATAGATATATAAATTTCTTCCTTCCTTCCCTCCCTCCCTCCCTCCTTCCTTCCTTCCACCTGAGCCACATTAAGGCAGGGTCTAAGTTGCTTAGGACCTCGCTACATTGCTGAGGCTGCCTTTGAACTTGGGATCCTCCCGCCTCGTCTTCCTGAGCCGCTGGGATGGATGACGAGCGTCTCTTTATTCTCTTCCATTTCTCACGTCTCCTCGCTCTCTCACTCAGTTTTCCCATTCCTTTCCTTCCAATTGTTTCCATCCTCTTCTCTGCTGTCCCTCTCTGGCTTGTTCCCTTACTTTAGCCTCCTTCTCTGCCCGCACTCTCCATCGCGCTCACCGAGGGGGACGCAGCGGGAGGCTGGCACCTGAACGCACGCATGCGCGGTTGGCACGTCCGCAGCCCCCACCCTCTCCCGGCTACTCGTTACGTCACGGAGTGAACTTCAGGCTGATTGGCTGCCTGAGGGAGCGGATGCGGGGCGGGGGACCTGCGTGCTCTCGTGCGTCGGTCTGGCCCTTCTAACAATTTGTGCGAATGGCTGTGTAAAAAGAGGGCTCGAGGGGTCAGCATCCGAAGCACTAGATTTCGGAGGCTGCTTCTGAGAGGATGCCCGTGTTTCCTAGGGCGGCGCCCTCGTCCTTATCTAGTCCAAGCACTCGAGGGAGGGTGGAAGGCCTCAGCCAGTCGTGACTTGGGGTACGCCCACCTCAGCGCTGCCTGATTCTAGGTGGCTGTTGGGGTTCCCCAGGACCAGGTCCCCATCTCAGGTGGGGTCCTACCCCTGCGTAATACCCCCTTCAATTCCAGCCACCCTACTTTATAGGACTTTTCTTTCATAGATGGCCTCTACATGCTCCTGGACCCCAAAAATGCAAGGCCGGGGCAGAAATCTTCCCTCCTGAGTCCCCCGAGCCGCTCCAATGGCTGTCTGACCCTTTCTTTCTACTATATCCTGCGGAACCGGTCTCCTGGAGCAGCCCTCCTGGTCTACGCTTCCACCTTGGGTTAGCGGCATAGGGGTGGGGGTGGGGGGGTGGGAGGGTGGAGGATGCATTGGATTTCCACTAGCATCTCCCAAGGTTGGGTTGATGGGGAAATAAGCGGGAAGGGAGGAGGAATGTCTCAGGTCTAGGGAAATCTAAGATATGTGGGAGATTTTCCATGAAGTGGAAATGAGGACACTGGATTCTAGAAAAATTGATACATAGAGAGGGAGAGAGAACTGTTTACATTTGGGGCAGCGTGCTTAAATATTTCTTTTGCAACTCACCCTTCTGGGTATAGGTTTGAAGTCATTTTTCAGCTCCTCTAAGCTCACTTCTCTCACCAATTTTTCCATTGTAGGCAGCATCCGGAAACACACTCTTTTTTCAGGACAACCTGGACCCAACTGGCAGCCTACTTCTCTCAATTATACAGGACCGGGACAGATACAGGTACAGAGGATCATGGAGTCAGATCTTTGCACATGGTAGGTACTCCCAAGGCACCAGGAGCAGAGGCCCTGGGTCTCTGAATGGAATAAGGTCAGATCCGGAGCCAAGTTTGGTGGCACAAGCCTGTAATCCCAGAGGCTAGGGAGGCTGAGGCAGGAGGATCTCAAGTTCAAAGCCAGCCTCAACAAAAGCCATGTGCTGAGCAACTCAGTGAGACCCTGTCTCTAAATGAAATTCAAAATAGGGCTGGGGATATGGCTCAGTGGTTGAGTGCCCCTGAGTTCAATCCCTGGTACCCACCCTCTCCCAAAAGAAGGATCAGTTTGGGCTTTGGAGGGCTGAGGGTTTGTCCTGTGTACTTACTCCAGGCCCATTCTCTCTCTCTCCAGTTTGCCCTGGTGGGTGTGTTTGGAAGGATCCCAGAGCCAGCGGTAGCAGTGGATGCAGTCAGCCTTGCTCCCTGTGGGGGTGAGAGCAGGGCTCTGGGAGGCCCCCTGGAGTTGGGGATGGTAGGGACAGCAATGGAGAGCACTGCCCCAGTTTCTCAAACCTCCCTCTGGACCTACTAGACAGCTTTCCTCAGTGCAACTTTGAAGACAAAGCCCGTCCCTTCTGTGACTGGACCCATAAACCAGAAAGTGGCGGACAGTGGTCCTGGGGAAGTAGAACTATTCTCAACAACATCACAGGCCTTGTGGGTGAGTTCTCTTATCAAGGTGAGGAGATTGAGGACCTCTCAACTCAGTGAATTGCTGAATCTGCAATTGATGGAGGACATTGGAGGTGGTGAAGGGAAGCCAGCAGTGTTTATTGGGAAACTGTTATGGGCCCAGAGCTGAAGAGATGACAGTAGACACAGTTAAGGGTTCTCATGGCTGTAGGATTACTGCAATTCCCTAAGAAAATGAGTCCTCCCACTTCATTAAGTCTAAGCCTTCAAAACTGACAATCTCATATCTCAGCCGAGGCATTGATGGGTGCATTTATGGAGTCTAGGTTGCAGGTTTTGTTTTTTCCCCCCATATTCTCCAGTTAGAAATCCAAAGTCAGTAGGAAACAATGCCATCATGTGAGGTGTTTGGTTACTTGCTCAGATGCCCACTTAGAAAGCCAGAAATAGCAAGTAGACTTGCTGTTGTGCCGGTGTCTCATCTTGCTGGCTCCCCTCTTTTTCCCAGGGAATCATTTTATCTACTTTGAGGTGGACAAGGTCTCCAAAGCAGGGCAGTCTGTCAAACTGACCAGCCGGCCCTTCTGTGCCCCCGGGGATATCTGTGTGGAATTTTCTTACCACATGAATGGCCCTGGAGAGGGCAGTACACTCATTCTCCTGCTGAGCAGCCCTGCTGGAAGTTCCCCTTCTTCTCTGTGGAACCGAGTTGGGCCCCAGAGCCCTAGCTGGCTCAATGCTTCTACCACCATCTCTTCAGGACACCGGCAGCCCATGCAGGTGAGAGATGGAGAGTGGGCCCCGTATGTGTCTGCATGGCCTGTGGTAAGGGGATTCAGAGCTAGGTGTGGGACTGAGAAGGTGGAAAGGGAGCAGAGAAGAGATGCATGAAGGATTCAAGGCCCTGGGTAGGTTGGACCGTTGGGGTGCCAACAGGTAGTGGACACGCCTGGCAGAGTTGTTGAGTTGCCATGGAGTCTTTTCATTTCTCTCTTCAGCTGATTTTTGAGGCCATCCGGGGTAGCAACCCCGCTTTTATTGTTGCTGTGGGTTTCATCTTGATCGGTCAAGGTTCTTGTCGAGGTAAGACAAAACCCTGGGCTCTAGGAAGGGTGCTAGGCCCTGGCATGATCACCCTGGCTCCTCTATAGGAGCTGTGTAAAATGCAAGTTCTCTTGTGCCTAGGACTCACATAGCGGATGTGTGTTTCTATGTCCTTCCCACCTCTACTGTCCCTGTACTGTCAGGATGCTTGCTTGAGCGAAGGTGTCTTTGATGCCATGAATCTCTGGAGCAGCATCCAGAACGCTTTCCCTAGTGATCCTATAGGCAAGACCTGTAGACTGGACAGGTCTTTCCCCTCCTCGTCATTTTTGTGTTTCCCGTACCTGGCACAAAGCAGGTGTATGTGGGGAGTGCTGTTTGTTGAGTGTTTGTTAAGTGAGTGAAGTTGTGGGTTGGGAATGAAAAGAAAGGCCGGTCCTTTGAGCCCACCAACTCCGGCTGGCTGTGAGTGAAAAGTGGGTGATATGATTTTGACTGAATTCCAAGGATTTGTTTTTCTTTGTAGCCACAACAGCAGCAGGGCTTTCTACCGCATCTCCAGGTTCACAAACTGAATCATTTGAAACCAGTGTCTCCACAGAAGCACCCACCACTACCACAGAGAAACCCACTGAAACCACTGAGGAAACCACCACCCCCACTACTACCACTACCCCCACTACTACCACTACCCCCACTACTACCACTACCTCCACTACTACCACTACTACCACTACCACCACTACCACCACTACCCCCACTACTACCACTACCCCCTCTACTACCACTACCCTCACTACCCCTACTACCCCCACTACCCCTACTATCCCCACTACCTCCACTATCCCCACTACCCCTACCACCTCCACCACCTCTACCACCTCCACTACCTTCACTGCCTCCACCATGAGACCCTTTGTCATCACCATCGAGATAACCACCCCCACAGAGCAAGTCACTGATATCACCGAGGAGATCACCACTGCCACGGAGGAACCCACTGAGGAAATCACCACTGCCACAGAGGAACCCACTGAATTCGAGGAGACCACCTCGGCCACAGAGGAACCCGCTGAAACCACTGAGGAGATCACTACCACAGAGGAACCCATCGAAACCACCCCGGAGACCACTACCACCACCACAGAGGAACCCACTGAGACCACCCCGGAGACGACGACGACCACCACCACCACCACCACCACCACCACCACCACCACTACCACCACAGAGGAGCCCATCAAAACCACCCCGGAGACCACCCCCACCACCACAGAGGAACCCACTGAAGCCGCGGAGGAGACCACCGTAGAGGAACTTCCCGAAGCCACTGAGGAGACCCCCACCCCGGCGGAGGAACTCACTGAAACCACAGAAAAGCCCTCAGCTTGTACTGAAGAATCCTGCCCTAGTACATCGGACCTGCCCGCTGGGCCATCAGTCTTGGTGAAGCCTCCACACTTTCACAAGAGCACCACTTCCCCGACTACCACCACCTCTATGACCACTACCACCACCACTACCACCACCCCCAAAACTACCAAAGGTATATGGGGACAGAACTGGGCCAAAGAGCTGAAAGTAAGAGACAGCGAGTAGGACAGAGTCGGGGAGAGGAATTCTTCCAGTGGGAAGTCAGCCTTCTTATGGGAAGATGGCCCAGTCCCATCCCTCCAAAGATGACAGCTTTGGAAGAATACTGCCCAGAGCTGTAGGGACATGGGGCAGGAGTGGGTGGAGGCAGGTGGGCATGAGCTCCAGGCTTTCTTCCTATCCTCCTTATGTTTTATGGAGAGAGTTCATATACCATATAACTCACCTTCCTACCCTACCCGCACACCTGGGTCCTCACTGCAGTTTTTTGGGTGCTGGAAATCAAACCTAGGGCTTCATACATGCCAAGCATATGCCCTACTACTGAGCTGCATCCGCAGCCCCTCACCCTTTTAAAGTCTCTAATTTAATGGTTGGAACATATATTCATAAGCTTATGCAACCAGTATTCCATTCTTTCTTTTAAAAATTTTTTGGTTGCAATGGAAATAATACCTTTATTTCATTTATTTATCCTTTTTTAAAATATATTTTTTAGTTGTAGGTGGACACAATATCTTTATTTTTATTATTTATTTATGTGATGCTGAAGATTGATCCCAGGGCCTCACACTTGCGAGGCAAGCGCTCTACCACTGAGCCACAACCCCAGCCCCATTTGTTTATTCTTTATGTGGTGCTGAGGATCCAACCCAGGGCCTCACAGTGCTGGCAAGCGCTGTACCACTGAGCCACAACCCCAGCCCCCAGTATTCCATCTTTATTTACATTTTTTTTTTATCCCAGAAAGAAACCCCATAAGCTCCTCCCTGCTTCTTCCCAGTCCCTGATGACACCGATCTCCTTTCTGTAACCATGGATTTGCGTGACCTGGACATTTCAGACAAATGGAATCCTATGTGAGCCTTTGTATCTGTCCTTTGTCGCTGAGTACGATGTCATCAGGTCCATCCATGTTGTGGCTACATATTCCTTTTGATGGAGGGACAATATGGGCCTACTTCTTAGAGGAGAACTTGAGTTTGGGGATGGGGGAGAGAGAGGAAGGCCCTGGGAACAGCTCCAGAGTGAAGGTTTGATGAGATCATGTTTTGCCTTTAGTGAAGTGCTCCCCAAATTCCCACTATGAATCCTGTGCCTGCCCTGCATCCTGTGAGAACCCCAAACCCAACTGCAATATACTCTGCCAGCCAGGCTGTGTCTGCAATCCTGGTTTTTTGTTTAATGAAGACAAATGCATCAATGCCTCTTCCTGTGATTGTGTCTACGGCAAAAGCTACTATAAGGTAAGTCCACAGGGATGCTGGTTCCCCTGAGGGAGACTGATGGTGGAACACCTGGGTCCTCTCTGCATTTGTGCACTGGGATGAGATGAACTTGGATCGTCCCCAGGGGTAAGCTCAAAGCTGTGGCTTCACAGTGACAGAGTCCTCCATTCAGCATGGGTTTTGTTCTTGTTGTTTTGGTTTTGTGGTGCTGGTGATCAAACTCAGGGCCTTGCTCAAGCGAGGCAAGTGCTTCACCACTGACCTTTACCCCCATCCCTCAGCCTGTGGTATTTTGATGATTCTCTCTGTTCATACCATATATCTGGGGTACGCGCGTCTTTTGGCACACCGTGATGCTAATCTGTGCTGATGAGCTAGTCACTCATGGTCCCTGGCTCCATCCCCAGCACCGAACCAGCAACAACCAAAATATGTGGAGAGATTTCTAGAATTCTCTTATGCCAAAGAAACTTGCAAATCCTGAAATCTTGGTAAGCTCAAAAGACAGAAGTCACTAACTCTCTTTGCCTCCCTGAATTGATGGTCTGCTGGGGAGATTGAATAGAGCACAGCTCCAGAGGGAACAGGCTGTGAGCCAGAGCTGTTTGGTAGGAGTGGCATGGGGGTCATGTTAGGTTGCCTAATAGCCATGATAAGAAAGCGGAAGGGATGAGGCTGATGGTAGAGCTCTGAGGCAGCACACACAAGGCCCTGGGTTTGAGCCCCAGCACCACTGGGAGGAAAAAAAGCACAAGGAAACATTTTTTTAAATAAATTTAAAAAAAAACACAAGGAAATTGGTAAAATTCATTTCAATAATCTATAGTCTTCCCTTGGAACCAGGAGAGATTTGTTCCAGAACAATCCTCCAAAATCCTAAAATCTGCCCAAGTCAAGTTCCTTATATAAATGGCATAGCATTTACCAACATATACAGATCCTCCTGGACTGTTTGAATCATCTCCGGGTTATTTATAATACCTGATGCAGTATAAATGCTATGTGAATAGTATTGTTTTAGTAGTTGCTAGGAGGTACATGTTCAGTACAGATGCAATTTTTAAAAAAAATTACCTTTCATCCTCTGCTAGTTGAATCTGCAGGTGAATCTCTAGCTATGGAGGGCTTACTGTACTAAATTTCACATATTATCATTTCAGTGTTTAATCAATAAAGAGTTACTAGGGCTGGGTGTGGCTTAATGGTAGGGCACATGCTTTCATGTGCAAGACTCTGATGTTGACTCCCACACTGGGGGTAAAAAAGAGACTAATTGATGAGATGGTTAATTTTAGTTTTTTTCCCTCATGCTAAATCTTCAAAATCCAGTGTATATGTTACACCTATAGCATATGTCAGTGTGGACTGGCCATGTATCCAGAGCTTAGTAGCATGTGCCTGGTGGCCTAAGTGACGGGGCAGGTCTAGAGTCAGGCCAAGCAGAGCTTGTGCCCAGGCTGGGTTCATTCACTGAGTGACCTTGGGCAATTTTCTTTACCTCTTTAAACCTGTTTCCATATCTATAAAAGTGTGCAAAATAGGATTGTTGTAAAGATGCAATTAAATCCTGACACATGCAAACTACTTAGTAAATGTTCATTATTATTATAACAATTTATGATAAATATCATATGCAGCCTATTAATTAAGTGCATTAAGCTATTCATTAGTACCTGGTGCTGCCCCTCAGCTGCAGGTGTTCTGCCCTTTGGCGTCAGAGCTCCTACTTCCCTCTTCAGGGACTGCTTCCTCCTGTACCCCTTTAACCAGTCTCCTGGGGCTCCCTAAATGGGTGATAGGTCTAGGTTCAGCAACAGCCTGGGCAGAAGGATCGTCGTGACCATCAGTATCAAGGGTCTCTTCACTGTCCTGGGATGGCATAGACGCATTCAGCAAATGTCCATTATTTAGTACTTTCTACCCACCTGGTATGGAGTCACCATGAACGTGGCAAGCTCCTTGGCTGTCTTCTTCTTTTTTTTTTTTTTTTTTATTGGTACTGGAGATTAAACTTGGGGGCACTCAACCAGTGAGCCGCACCTCCAGTTCTATTTTGTATTTTATTTAAAGACAGGGTCTCACTGAGTTGCTTAGCAAGCCTCAGCATGCTAAGGCTGGCTTTGGATTCGTGATATTCCTGTCACAGCCTCCCGAGCCACTGGGATTATAGACATGCACCACTGCACCCAGCAGCTCCTTGTCCTTCTAATGCTCTCAGATTTAGAGGGGCACACATTGGGCCTTGGTTGACTCTTCCGCTCAGCAATTATTTATTTATTTATTTATTTATTTATTGGTACTGGAGATTTAACCCATGGGCACTTTCCCATTGAGCTACATCTCCAGCCTTTTTTGTTCGTTTTTTAAAATTTTGAGTCAGGGTCTCACTACATTGCTTAGGGCCTTCCTAAGTTGCTGAGGCCGGCTTTGAACTTGTGATCTCCTCCAGTCTCAGCCTCCTGAGCTTCTGGGATCATAGGCATACACCACCATGCCTGGCTCAGCAAGTACTGATTGAACGAGAGTTTCTATTGTGACATGTTGGGGCCAAGATGGTGTGTAAAGACAGACATAATCCCTGCTTGGGACACTTATAATCAATCATAAAAGAAATCTAAAAGTGCAACTGTGGGAAGTCCTTGGAAGGAAGGTCCCCAGAGATGTGAGGATGACCTTGTCAGGGGGTCTGGGCAGTCTTTCTGAGAAAGCTGTCCTTGAGCTGAACTCTATTGGTTGTAGAAGAATGAATTAGAAAGACAGGGAGGGTCGACACAGTGGTCCATGCCTGTAATTCCAGCCACTTGGGAGGCTGGGAGGATCACAAGTTCAAGCCAGTCTCAGCAACTTAGCAGGCCCCTATCTCAAAATAAAAAATAAAAGGGCTGGGGAGATAGTTCAATGGTTAAGCACCCCTGAGTTCAATCCCCAGTGCTACACACACATACACACACCACACACACACACACACACACACACACACACACAAAAGATGGAGAAGGAGGAGAAAGATGGGAAAGGAAGAGCCTTCTAGGATGGGAGAATAGTACATGCAAATGTCCTGTGGTTGGAATAGGGAGTGCAGACAAGTTTAGGTGTGCACATTGGGCAGCACCCTCTTCCCTGGGTAAGGTAGAGGAGAAGGTGGAGGCCTCAAGAACTATGGCTCTGTAACTCTAGATCCCTTGCTCCCAGTTTGGGCAAGAATGGTTCAGCCCCAACTGCACAGAACGTTGCCAATGCCTTGCTGGCAGCCGTATGGAGTGCCATATCTCTGAGTGTGGATCACACACAGTGTGCCAACTGAAGGATGGCGAGTATGGATGCCACCCCTATGGTGAGTACCTCCTTGCATGCTCTCGAAAGGAGTATGACACCAAGATCCCAAGCTGTCTTTGGAGCAGAGGAGCAGGGGTGTGTCACCAGCTGGGAGACTTGGGGTATGGGATCCAGCCTGACTGGGCAGTGGAAGCAGCTTCCTGGGTCCTCCTTTCTCCCCTCTGTAGGCACTTCCACCTGCATGGTCTATGGTGACCCTCATTATGTCACCTTTGATGAGAGGCACATCAACTTCTCAGGCAAATGCACCTATGTCTTGACTCAGCCCTGCCGAAACTCCTCAAGTAGGTCCTGAGGGCCTGAGGTCAGAGGAGGGGGCTCTGAGGGGCACAGTGGTGGCCAGCAGGACAGGGAACAGAGGAGGGACAAGACAGGGCTGGGAGCAGAGGAAAGGAAGAGGCCATCCTGGAGCAAGGTCCTCTTAAGGTGAGGGTGGAAACCATCCCCTCCCCATCCAGAGCCAGGAGTCTAGGGCTTTTCTGGGGAAAATGCAGTCTGAGATATCAGTTGTGTCCTCAGCCAGCTCTTATTGAGGGCCCATGTGACACAGTGGCAATCACTGTTGAAGAGACTAGTGAAGGTGCACAGATAGCCTGGAGGGTGTCACTACACACAAGGGGAGATGCAGCGGTGCAGGCTGTTCTGGAGGAGGGTAGACATCCACCCCTTCCTGCTTGTGTCCTGCCTCCTCTCCTAAACTGCAGGGCCTGTGTTTTACCCACAGTGCCAGGCTTCGATCCATGGCACACACTTGAGATATTATTACTGGGCTGGTGTGTAGCTCAGCAGTAGAATTGCTTGCCTAGCATGTGTGAGGCCCTAGGTCAAATCCCCAACACTGCAAAAAAAAAAAGAAAGAAAAGTTTACTGAATGAGCCCTTCTCCCACCCAGACACATTCTTCAAAGTCTTAGCCAAGAATGAGGAATGGGGACCCAGAGGACTGACCTGCCTGAGCAAGGTTCATGTGATCCTGTCTGAGACTACCATCACCCTGCTCAAGGGCAGACAAACACTGGTGAGCCCCATCCCCCATCCACCCCTGCTGGGGCAGCTAAATGTGACCAAGACCTGCTCCTGGTCAGCCCCAGCCCAGTGGGCATTGATGGTGAGGCTCCAAGCCGCTGTGGTGGAAGAGGTTGTTGGGATGCCGTGAAGGATGTTATACCTTGTGGCTGTGGATACGGGAGTCTTGGGGTCTTCCTTGATCCCCCTGATCAGTCTCTCTGCCCCTTCCTCTGCCAGGTTAAGGGTCAGCGAGTCACCCTCCCAGTCAGACCTTCTAAAGGTGTCATCATACGTCCAAGTGGGCGGTTTGTGAAAGTGAAAACAGCATTTGGTTTGCTTATAAAGTGGGACGGCCACCAGCAGCTGTTTGTGACTATGTCCAGGTGAGGGAGCATCCCCGCCAGGCAGCTGAGGCTTCTCCCGACCAGGGCTCCTCCATCCACCTCCCTCTTTTTTCCATTCCAAGCACTAGCGCTCAGTCACTTCTGTTCCTCCCAAAGGGTAGGAAGCACCTAGCTCAAGTGGTCGGCCTTCCCTTGGACGGGGAGACAGAAGGAAATGGTTTCCGCACAGTGGAATAATGGCAGGATATACACACAATGCCTTGGGAATGTTCTAGAGGAGGAGTTGCTCACGTGCCCTGGGGCTGTCTTCTTGGCTCCCCAGATGGACAGACAAGGGAAAGACAGACTTTTTAGACCCACACACGTAGAGCGAGCCCGAGTGGTGTAGAGCCGGTAAGGTCAATCATGACCGGATGTTGGGGCTGAAGAGAGACCACACAGCTGGCTCCAAGTCTCGTGTGCCTGGTGTGCCACCCATGTCAGGAGTAGGTCCTTCTCTATCCCCTTTGAGCCTTCTCCTCCGGGCCTGCAGCTCATTATCCCCTCCACTCCAGTGACGGAGGCCCCTTCACCCCATTCATGCTCCCCCCTCTCCTGGGTCCCACAGTGTGTTCTCAGGCAAACTCTGTGGTTTCTGTGGAAACTTTGACGGGGACAGCAGCAATGACAACCTGAAGCCAGATGGTGAGCCAGCTGAAGACGATGAGGATCTGGGGAACAGCTGGCAGACCGAGCAGGAGTGAGGAGACCCCACTGGGGGCCCATGGGCTGCTCTCCTTCCCCACTCTCTCACTTTGGGCCCTTTTAAAACCAACCAGAACCAGGTGTGATGGCACACACCTGTAGTCCCAGCTACTCGGGAGGCGGGAGGATTGCTTGGATCCAGGAGTTCAAAGCCAAACTTGGCAACATAGAGAGACCCCCTCTCTTTTTCTCCCTGGAGACTCCAGATTTTCCCACCTCCTTTGGGCACAGCCTTGCTGACAAATGGCATAGGGCCCCAATTGGAAGTGAGCCATGGACTTCTTTAGCATTTGACTGGATCTCTTTTAGGTGCGAGGGTATCGAGACACGTACCCCAACTTGTGGGCGAGCCTTGCAGAGCACTATGTCAGGGTCCAAGTTCTGTGGCCAGCTTGTCAGCTCCAAAGGAGTGTTTGAGTATGGAGAAGGGCAGGCGGGGCTGCTGGGCACCAAAGTCCTCCAAGGTGGAGGCTGGGAAATGCCACTCCCTCCTCCCCTCTAATCTGGGCTCTTTCCTCAGGGAATGCCAGCTTCATGTGAAGGTCTCTTCCTTCTTTGACAACTGCATGAATGACATGTGCAACTTCCAGGGCTTCCATCTCATGCTTTGTATCCATCTTTCGTTCATGACTGCAGCCTGCCAGCACGCTGGCTATGCCGTGAAGCCCTGGAGGAAACCCCAGTTTTGCCGTGAGTTGTGACTGGAAGCTGGGGAGAGGACACCTCCCTGCAAATGCAGAGAGGCCATTCCCATGGGCTTGGGATGCGTTGAACCTCCCACTTCACCTGAGGTCAGGAAAATGGGCAGAGTTGGGAGCATCCCTGAGATAATCACAGTCACTTGCAAACTCAACAGTAGCCTTGTAGCTACTGATGCTGCACAGGACAAGTACACGTGTGTTCACATGCCTGGCCAGTTCCTCTGATATGGGCAGACCTGAGCTAGAAGGGCACCAAGCTGCCTTACAGCTCCAGGGATGGCTGGGCTCTCTGGGAAGGTGCTTTAGAGCTGACCCAGCCCCTGGACTCGGCCTCTCCCTGCATGCCTGGGGCATGTCTACACAGCAGTATGGTTGAGGCTGTACTTTTATGGCTCAGTCTGCTTCCATGAAAGTCCAAGGTAACATCCAGGTGACCACCTCTTAGCACAGACAGCTGGCCCTGTAGGCCCTAGGAGTCAGTGGGCTCCTTTTTAAAGCCTCTCTACTAAAGATTGGCGGGAGCCTTTCTAGCTGGGGACTTCCAAGCACATTCTTCCCTTTTCTGCCTCAGTCTCACCTGTCTCCTTACTTGAGCTTCTCCCTCCACAGCCCTGATCTGTCCAGCCAATAGCAGTTACTCTTTGTGTGCCGATCCATGCCCGGACACCTGCCATTCGGGATTCTCTGACAAGACCTGCCCAGACCACTGTTTGGAGGCCTGCGAGTGTAACCCGGGCTTCATCCTCAGTGGCCTCGAGTGTGTCCCTCCATCCCAGTGTGGGTGCCTTGACACTTCAGGAACCTACTTCAAAGTGAGTGGCTGGGGTGGGTCTCTCAGCCCTGGAGCCAGGGGGCACTTGCTCCCTGGGCCAGGGTGAGAGGCCAGAGAGAGAAAGCAGGGAAACACAGGAGGGCAGGGGATTTAGGCCTGGGGTTTGGGAAATTCTGACCCTGATCTAATCTCCTTTTGTGTGTGTGTGTGTGGTGCTGGGGATCAAACCCAGGACCTTGAATTTGATCTGCCATTGAGCTGCACCATGGAGCCCTCCAAGTTCCCCTTTCTTCACCTCTAGTCCTTTCCACACAGGCTGGGATGACATCATGGCACGCTCTTTCCCATGATACCTCTTAAGAGTCTGAGACCCTGTCCCCTCCCATCATCCCTGCTGCCGCTCTCAGCTGTCATTTTACCGATCATTTTGCCCAGATTTTCCATCCTCTGAAATCCTGAGTAGTTCTGTGTCTCACCTGTGCTGTTTTCAAATCTTGTCTCCTCTGGAGGGTCCCACTCTGCAGAAGGGCCTGTGTCTCTTTCTCTGCACACCTGTTTTCACTCTTCTCAGAAGCATCACTGAGAACTAGGCTCTGTGCCCAGCTCTCACCAGAGGTCTGGCAATGACACCAGTCTCCAGAATAACCCTCTGCCATCTGATGTTCACCTGGCCATCCTCCATGGCCCTGCTCCAGGCTGGACCCCCAAATGCTCCCAGTCCAAGTCTTGCTGTGGCCACCCCCCCCCCTCACTTGGTGCTGAAGATCGAATCCAGCCCTTTGTGAGCAGAAGCAGGCACTCTACAACGGAACTGTACCCCGTGCCATGCTCTGACCTTTTCCCAGTTCCTTTTATACCCTGCTCTACTTCTCAGCCTCTGCCTGTTGGGACCCTTCCCCTCCCTTGAGGCCCTGTTGAAATGCTCCCTCCTCCTTGAAGCCTTCCTGATAAGCAGAGTCAGGAAACTTCTCTCAGAATTCCCATTATCAGGTGCTTATTGCTGGTGTCCATGGCGAGAAGTGATCGTTGGGTGACCTGGTGGTTCCACTTGGACGCACATTGGAGATGTGTATCCAAGAGTTGACTTACATTTATTGTCCCCTGTTGGATTGTGAGTTCTGTCAGGACAGAGACATTTTCCATCTGGTTCATTACTGAATTCCTAACACCTCCCACGACACACAGACAGCTCAGCTGAAATAGTGAGCAAATAAATGATCAAGCGATTCCATCCCTGAGCCAACACCAGAGTTTTACAGCTAAGCATAGAACTTTTGAAAGACGGAATGCCCCGTGAGTAGGCCAGCCCTTGGAGCGGCAGTGGGCTCTTGTGTTGGACCTGGGAAAAGCTGCTTTCTTTTCTTTCTCCAGTTAGGGGAACAGTGGTACAAACCAGGCTGCAAGGAGTTCTGTGTCTGTGAAAAGAACAACAAAATTCACTGCCAGCCCTGGAAATGTAAGGCCCAGGAGGCCTGTATGCTGCAAGATGGCACCTATGGCTGCCGTGCCCGAGGTGAGAGGTCAGGAGAGCAGGTGAGCAGGGGGCCTCAAGCAAGGGGAAGATCCTGCCCAAATCTTCTTCCCCAGAGAGCTGGGACCCCAGAGGCTGTGAATTAGTCAGCTTGAAATTACTGTAACATTTACCCCTGAGATAAATAAGCTTATAAAGAGAAAGGGTTTTTTTGGCTCATTGGCTTCTGGGCCTGTGGTGAGGCAGCTAGTCACAGTGGGGAGTATGTGGCTGAACACAGCACTGCTTCCCTCAGGGCTGGGACAAGAGGAAAAGAAAATGAAGACACCAGGGTCCCTCAGATCCCCTGCAAGAGCATCCCCCAGTGACCTAAAACCTCCCACTAGGCTCCACCTCTTAACATTTATACCACCTCCCAAGAGCACCAAGCCAAAGACCAAGTCTGTAACATGGGCCTTTGGGAAATATTTCAGATGGAAACCATCCCAGGCTGGGAGGCGGTTTCCTAGGTCAGGAGCAGTATCTTCCCAGGTTCAGAGTGGAGTTGGGGAGGGTTGTCTCCCTCCTTGGCATCCCAAGCCAAGCCAACTTTATCTCCTAGAGAAACGCCAAGTTCAAGGATGGGCTGTAGGTACCATACCAATGTGGGCTCAACAAGGTGGCAGCCCTGGATCAGGGCTTCCTGGGCACGGTACAACAAGACTCCAAGCCCTGTCATCTCTTCCCAGGGGCGGCCACCTGCAGCGCCTCGGGCGACCCCCACTACTTGACCTTTGACGGAGCTCTGCACAACTTCATGGGCACCTGTGCCTACGTCATGGTCCGCCCTTGCAATGTCAGTTCCCGAGAGAACAACTTTCTTGTCACCACCACCAACGAGATCCGCGATGGGAACTTGGAGCTCTCCTACATCAAGTCTGTCAACGTGCAGATCTTTAACCTCAGAATTTCGCTGATTAAAGGTCGAAGGGTCATGGTGAGTACCGCTTCTCCCTCCCAGGCCCTCCCCAACCCAGCCTGCTGGTTCCTCTTCTCCTGAGCCCCTGAGGGTACCAGGCAGCCCCCTCCTCCTTGGACTCCCTCCTCTCTCCCTGAAACATCCGTCGCTCCTTCCTGCTCCCAAGATTTTGCCTTCCTTTGATCTTAATCCCCAGTTCCCGACTCCTCTACTGCATCCCCCACCTCTGCAGGTGAATGGCTTTCGGATATCCCTTCCCATGTGGCCTCTGGCAGGCCAGGTGATCGTTAGGCTCAGTGGCTCTTTTATTTTGCTCTACACGAACTTTGGGCTTCAGGTCCGCTACGATGGGAAGCACCTGGTGGAGGTGACAGTACCCTCCTCCTATGCTGGCCAGCTCTGTGGGCTGTGTGGTGAGCTCCCTGGGAAACTGGGGAAAGCTGGGACAGGGTTGGGCTCTGCAGTGAGGTCTTGGCCTCCCCACACATCTCCATTAGATGTCCTGAGTGTTGGTCAACCGATGAATCCCTTGAGGACACTGGGCCACAAGAAGGAATAAGTCTAGATGTTGGGGGGGACTTCCCACGTGGACTCGAAAAAGGGGTCATTGAGCATGGATGAAATCAGCTGGTGTTCGCAAGCTGGAGATGGGGAAGAAAGGGTTAGCTTTGATGTGCAGAGAGGGCAAAAAGTGAGGGGGCCCCCTTCTGGTTGGGAAGGTGGTGGCCTGGGCTGGGGTAAGCCTGTGCCTCTGTTGCCTCCGCTAACTGCCTCTTCCTTCAGGGAACTACAACAACAACAGCCTAGATGACAACCTACGCCCAGATAAGAAGCCCATAGGCAGCTCGGTGTATCTGGGGGCCTCCTGGAAGCACTCAGATGACTCAGAACCCGGGTGAGCATGGGGCAGGGGGCAGGGGTGCTGATACTGGGGGAAAACCTCAGAAGGCCTCCTGGAGGCCTTTGTCCCCTGGGTATCCCTGTTCCCTCTGTGCTGTCCTGCCTGCCCTGACACCGCTCCATTTCTCCTCTTAGGAAGTCCCCCTGGCCAGCTTGCCTTATTCCTTCCTGCTGTAGCTCTTGGCCTTCTTGAGGGTGCCATGTAATTCTCTTCTCCTGAGCCTCTTCCTGTTCCTCACTCACATGTGCTTCAGTTTGGAGGACATTTTCTCAGTCCTGAGTGTCTGTCCTTTCCTCCCTTTATTCAGCTGCTTCCTGAGGGGTGGCATATCCTCCAACTGCCAATATAACAGCACGTCGGACAGCTGGAATAAGAGCTGTGCCATCTTGGTGGACCCTCAGGGTAAGACACACTCCCTGCTGGCCCTTTGCCCTCCTCTCCACCCCAGGGGCTGGACACCTAGGAGGAAGACTATAAGGCAAGAAACCAGAGTAAGATCAGAAACACTGGAGTCTGGAAGCACAGGTGGCCTGGCCAGCATCACCCCCTTGGGAGCCAGGACTGACCAGGCCCCTTCTGTGTCTTAGCCAGTATTTCCCAGTAAACCCAGGTTTTGATGGAAAGGAATGTCCAGTGAGCCCCTTAGAAGACACAGGTCCTGCTCGTTCCCCAGGCTCACCCTCTGCTCTCCCCACCTTGTGTCTTCCTCCAGGGCCCTTCTCCATGTGCCATGACGTGGTGTCCCCGCAGGCCAGCTTCTACAGTTGTGTGTATAGCCAGTGTGGGACCAAGGGCAGCACTGTGGCCCTGTGCCACTCCCTGCAGGCCTATGCGTCCCTGTGTGCTCTGGCTGGCCATGCCCTTGCCTGGCGCAACAGCAGCTTCTGCCGTGAGTGACCTTACCACCTGCTCCCACAGCCCCCACACCCTGGTCTCCCTCTCTCCCACACTCCGCCTTTTGACCTGTACAGAGCACTCCCGCCCACCTGGAGCCTTCCTCTGTGGTCTACTCCACCTCTCCAGCCCAGCACCGGAGCCTCCTGCATCTGATTCTCTTCTCATGAAAAATTTCTGCCTTGCCAAGTGTGGTGGCACACACCTGTAATACCAGTGGCTCTAGAGGCTTGAGGCAGGAGGAACACCAAATTCAAAGCCAGCCTCAGCAACTTAATGAGGCCCTAAGCAACTTAGTGAAACCCTGTTTCTAAATAAAAATGTAAAAAAAGAGCTGGGGATGTGGCTCAGTGGTTAAGCACCCCTGGGTTCAATCCCTGGTACCAAAAAAAAAAAAAAAAGAAAGAAAGAAAAAAAGAAATTATCCAGTGGAAACAGCCTCCTTCCTTTTTCCCTGGGCCAGCTCTCTTCCCTTTCTTTTCTCCCCCCCCTTCCTCTTCCCTTCTTATGGTACTGGGGATTGAATTCAGGGCCTCCTACAGGCTAGGTGAGTTCTCTACCACTCAGCTACACCCCAGCCCCTTTCATTTTATTTTGAAACAGGGTCTCACTGAATTGCCCAGGCTTGACCTTGAACTTGTGATCTTCCTGCCTCAGCCTTCCCAGTAGCTGGGATTACAAGCTCTGTTCCCTTTCTTTCTTTCTTTCAGAAAAGTTCTTAAAAAAAAAAAAATTGAAGCCAGCCATACACGTGGTGTGCAGGCCTGAAATCCCAGTAGCTCTGGAGGCTGAGGCAGGAGGATCTCAAGTTCAAAGCCAGCCCTCAGCAAAAGAAAAGTTGCTGAGCAACTCAGTGAGACCCTGTCTCTAAATAAAATACAAAATAGGGCTGGGGATGGGGCTCAGTGGTTGAGTGCCCCTGAATTCAATCTCTGGTACCCCCCCCACAAAAAAATTGTGAGAAAACGTACATAACATAAAATTTACTATTTTAGCCTTTTTTGTTTTTTCTTTTGTGTTGCTGAGAATGGAACCCAGGGCCTGTTGCATGCTGGGCGGGCACTCTACCACTGAGCCACACCACAGCCTCATTGTAACACTTTTGAAGTGTGTAATGCAGAACATTCATGCTGGTGAGCAGCCATTTCCAGAGCTGGTTCTCCCCAACTGAAATTCAGACCACACTAAACAGCTCCCCATTCTTTTCTTGCCCCTGGCAACCACAATTCTGCTTCCTGTCTCTATGAATTGAGCTCCTTTAGGATCTCCACATCGAAGGAATCATGCAGTGGGTGTCTTGGTACCTGGCTTATTTCTCTCCTGTGGATAGACCACTTGGGTTGTGGGTCTGTGTATCTGTCAACAGAGAGTCTCAGGGACTCCCAGTGCTCCAAGGCTGGGAGCTGTAAATGCCACTCTTTTCCTAACACTCATGTCCTTCATAGCTATGCGGTGTCCTTCTGGCAGTCACTATAACTACTGTACCAGCCCCTGCCCAGCCACCTGCCTTAGCCTGAGGATCCCCATGAAGTGCCCTTCTATGCCCTGTGTGGAGGGTTGTGAGTGCCACGGAGACTTCATCCTGAGTGGGACGTCCTGTGTGCCTCTCAGCCTGTGTGGCTGCACTGACTCAAAGGGCTTCTACCACACGGTGAGAGGCCAATCCTGCCCGTTTCCACAAAGCAGGGGGGGGTGGCCCAGAAAAAGCTCAGAACAGGTGGCAAGCCAAGGCAGAAAGTGTCCCAGGGGTGGGGTGCACTCCCCTACCTCTAGCTTCCAAATTTCTGCTGCCTGTGCCAACCCCTATGCCCCACAGTTGGGGGAGAGCTGGTACCTGGAGAACACCTGCACCACCCTCTGCACCTGCTCCGTCCAAAACAACATTACCTGCCAGAAGACCGCCTGCAAGTCTGAGCAGACCTGCAGAGCCCTGGATGGGCTGTTTCGCTGCAGGGCCTCAGGTAGGAGGGCCAGCATGATACCTAGAGCAGTTCCCCCACTCTCCCCACATTCTCCCTACCTGTCCCTGTAGCATTCAGGTTCATATTCACAGCTAGCTCTACCAAATAGTTCTTGGCTCTTCTGAGGATAGATGGTCTTCCCACTGCCTGGAAGGGCATCTTGGGCTTCAGTTCCCTGCATTCTGATATAGCAACAGAAAACAGGTAACCTGTTACCCATTTTCTATTGTTATGTCAGAATGCAGGAGACTGGATAATTTATAAAGAAAAGAAATGTCTTATTTCCTGCCTTCCCTTCTTTTGGTGCTGGGGATGGAATGCAGGGTCTTGCCCATGCTAGCCAAGAGCTCTACCACTGAGCTACACCCCACCCAGGAAATGCACTTCTTATTTTGGAGGCTGGGAAGTCCAAATTTGAAGGGCTGCATCTGGAGAGGGCCTTCTTGCTGGTGGAGACTCTGCAGCATCAAGCACCACCTCCAAATACCACTAGCATATGACTTTGGAAGTTAAGTTTCCAGTGCCTGAATTCTGGGGAACAAACATTCTAACAGAGCAACTATGTTTCTCCTGCAGCAGCCGTGAACTTGGGTTGCATATAATAAATCCCTTCCTGGTAGAATTACACTCCCCTCTACCTCTAAGAGTCATACCAGTCTGGGGCCTTGGGCCTTGATTTTTTTCTTGAACAAAGTCCTCCTTCCTTCTTGGGGCTCCCTGGCCTTCCCAGGCAGGAAGAGTACAGGATCATTTCCCTTGGGACAGTGTTCTTATCAGAGATGGGGTGATGTCTCAACCACCTCTCTTTCCCTCCAGATGTGGGCGTGTGCCGGGTCTCAGGGGGTTCCCAGTTTGTGAGCTTTGATGGCGTTAGCCATAAAGCCATTGTGGACATCTGCACTCAAGTCTTAGTCAAAGTGTGCCACCCCAACATGAACCTACCTTTCTTCAAGATCAGTGCCAAGAGTTATAGCCAACAAGACAGTACCAGTCCCATCTCCCTCCCTGAGCTCTACATCAACATCTTCAATTCTAAGATCATCCTGAAAAAGAAACACCAAGTGCTGGTGAGCTGGGCACGATGACATGACCCAGAAGGAGGAGCAAGCTCTGGGGAGGGGACTCTGGTCCTTCCTCCCACTCACAGGTGCCACCCTCCTCTTTAGATCAATGATGCAACAGTCACACTTCCTGCCACATCCCAGATCCCTGGGGTCAGCATCACTTCTAGTGGCACCAACACCTTCGTCGATGTTGATAATGGACTACAAGTCCGTTTTGATGGCAACCAGTTCTTAGAGATCAAAGTCCCTGTAGCCTATTATGACAAGGTGAGGGTATGGCCTGACCTTGTTGGTGGGGAGCGGGGGAACAACATCCCCATCCCCCACGAGAGATCAGTGGCCAGTAGGAGGAGGGCTGTCCACTGCACCTCTCTGTGGTTCTCTGGGCAGGATGCTCCAGAGAAAACTCCCCTTAAGCTTCCCCTGCACTGAAAAGCCCTCTGCCCGCCCAGGTGTGCGGTGTGTGTGGCAACTTCAATGGTGAGGTGGACGACGAGCACATGATGCCCAGTGAAGAGTTTGCCCAGAACAACTCTGAGTTCATGAACAGCTGGAAGGACAAAGGCATTGAGCAAACGTAATTGTCCCCTAAGACCATTTTCAGAAAATGGTCTTAACCAGACCCTGCAAGGCCAGCCTGGGATAGGGAGACCAGAATGTTCCTTCATGTGTGTGATTTGGGGGCGGGGGGTGCCTGCTGAGTCTCACGGGCTGCTGGAACCTATTTGGGGAAATGCAGAAATGTTCCCTTAGAAAGCTGGGAGGCTTGGGAGTCCCAGAGACTCTCTCAGGTGCATTGGGAGTGCCAGATCATCATCTTCACAGGGAGGGTAGTGGTTGCCCCTCTGTTGATCCATTTTTTTCCCTTCCCAGTTGCCAGAAGCCCCCAGAGCAACCTCAGAACAAAGTGGAAAGTCAAGGCACCAAGGAGGAACCCAGACCGGAAAGCCAGGGCCACAAGGAGGAACACAGGACGGAAAACAAGGGCCACCAGGAGGAACACAGGACGGAAAGCAAGGGCCACAAGGAGGGCCACAAGGAGGAACACAGGACAGAAAGGCAGGGCCACAAGGAGGAACACAGGCCGGAAAGCGAGGGCCACAAGGAGAGTCACAAGGAGGAACACAGGATGGAAAGCGAGGGCCACAAGGAGGAACACAGGGAGGAACACAGGCCAGAAAGCGAGGGCCACAAGGAGGAACACAGGGAGGAACACAGGCCAGAAAGCGAGGGCCACAAGGAGGAACACAGGGAGGAACACAGGCCAGAAAGCGAGGGCCACAAGGAGGAACCCAGGACGGAAACTCAGGGCAACAAGGAGGAATCCACGGGCAAAGTGAAAGCCCTTTGCAAGCAAGTCGACTTCAAAACAGTCCAGAGAAATTGCCAAGCAGCCCTTGACGCCCCTGCCTGGGCCCAGTGTGCCGCCCGGGTGGACATCCAGCCCTACCTGCAGCTCTGTAGGGACAAGTTCTGTGACTCTGGAATCCTGACAGGAGCCCTCTGCCTGGTTTTCCAGGACTTTGGGGCCGCCTGCAAGACCCAGGGGCTCAAGCCCCCCATCTGGAGGAACAGCAGCTTTTGCCGTAAGTATCCCCTTCTGTCACCCCTAGTCTGCTCCCACACCCTGTTTCTCCCCTCCTGTTCCTTAGAGCTCCCTCATGCTCCCTCTGATTGCTCCTGACCTACTTCTGAACTTGTCATCTCTGACAAGGACTGGTTACAGTCCCCTCCCAACCAGAGCCCCTCGTATCAGAGCAGCTGCTTGTCGGCTCCTTTACTGATGCCATTTTCCCAAGCAAAGGAAGTGTGACTACTCTCCTCCTGCAGGGTTAAGTCCAAGCATGGCACAGTGGTGTCCAAGACCACCATCCTGGCCTCTCTCTTCTCTCCGACTCCCTTCCCACACACTCAGGTGTCTGGAAGGATCTGTCCTTTCTCCCCCTTCAGGCTGGGCATCTTCTGTAGCTCTTTAAAAACAGTAATTATAACTGAGCTTATTCACATAGCATGATATTCAACACTTTTAAAGTGTTCTTTTAGTATCTTTGTAAAATTGTACAACCATAACCACTATCTAAAAGAAGAACCCTCTAAAATTTAAAGCAGCAATTCATCACTTTTTTTAGTAAGTACAGTTATTCTCTGGTATGCACAGGAGATGGATTGGTTTCAGGACCCCTCTGAATACCAAAATCTGAGGATGCTTCAATTCCTTTATATAAAATGGCATAGTATTTGTGTATAACCTGCACACATCCTCCCATATATTTTTTTGTTTATGTTTTTATGGTGCTGGAGATTGAACCCAGGGCACTTTACCACTGACCTACATCCCCAGCCCTTTTTGGTTTTTGTTTTTTTGTGTGTGTTTTTTATATATTTTTTTTAAATTGTAGTTGGACACAGTACCTTTATTTCACTTATTTATTTTTATGTGGTGCTTAGGATTGAACCCAGGGTCTCACACGGGCAAGGCGAGTGCTCTACCGCTGAGCCACAACCCCAGCCCCCCTTTTGTTTTTGAAACAGGGTCTCAATAAGTATTAGCCTAGCATTGAATTTGTGATCCTCCTACCTAAAACCTCCCAAATCACTGGGATTACAGGGTGTACCACTGTGCCAGGCAACACACACACACACACACACACACACACACACACACACACCTTTAAAGTATTAGGCATGGTCTTACATACCAGTAGTCCGAGCACTTGAGACACGGGCAGGAGGATCCCTTGAGCCCATGAGTTTTGAGTCCAGCCTGGACAACATAGTAAGATCCTGTTTCAAAAATGAACAAACAAAAACAGATACCCAGAGAGAAGTCTCACCACTCCCTGACCCTGTGGGACCAGTTCACATCTCAGTATTTTTCCAAAGACCTTTTACTATATAAACAAATTCAAGGGGCTGGGAATGTGGCTCAGGCGGTAGCCCGCTCTTCTGGCATGCGTGCGGCCCAGGTTCGATCCTCAGCACCACATACCAACAAAGATGTTGTATCTGCCGAGAACTAAAAAATAATAAATATTTAAAAATATTCTCTCTCTCTCTCTCTCTCTCCTTTCTCACTCTCTCTTAAAAAAAATTCAAATTAGTATACCTCATTTTCTCCTTTTGTCTTATAAATAGTACCATACTAGATGCAGTAATTTGTACTTTATTTTTGATAATCTAGAGATCTTTCCATGTCATGTATGTAAAGAGCTTCCTCATTACCTTCTGCAGCTGCATAATAGTCTATTATTATATAGGTATTTCTTTTTTCCTTCTTGTTTTCTTTTTTTTTTTTTTTTTTTTTGTACTGAGGATTGAACCCAGGGGTGCTTTACTACTGAACTACTGATCTATATTCCAAGTCCTTTTTCTTTCTTTTTTTTTTTTTTTTAATCTTGAGACAGTGTCTTACTAAATTGCTGAGGCTGGTCTTGAACTTGCAATCATCCTCCCTCAGCCTCACAAGTCACTTGGATTACAGGTCTATGCCACTGCACCTGACTATCATATAGTATTTTCTTTTTGCAGTTCTGGGGATGGAACCCAGTACCTCACACTTGCTCTGCAAGCTCTATACCACTAAGCCACACCCTCAGCCCTATCCCGATTTATCACAATTTATCTAATTGCTCTTCTTTGAGGGACTTTCTGGTTGTTTCCACCTTTTTGCTTTTGCAATCAGTGTTGCAGGGGAATAACACACGTATGGTGTTCTATGTATGTGACTCTATGTGTAAGAAAAATTCCTGGAACTGGAATTGTTGGGACCAGAAATGTATGCATTTGTACTTTGGAGAGGTGTTGCCATATGGCCTTCCCAAGGAGTTGAAGAATTTACATTTCCACAAGCAATATACGAGAGTGCCTGTCTCCACTCCCTCTATCCTCACCAAGCCAGTGTGCCACCAACCTTTTGGATTCTTGACAATCTAATATGTGAAAAATAATGAACCTGGGGCTGGGGATGTGGCTCAAGCGGTAGCGCGCTCGCCTAGCATGCGTGCGGCCCAGGTTCGATCCTCAGCACCACATACCAACAAAGATGTTGTGTCCGCCGAGAACTAGAAAATAAAAATTAAAAATTCTCTCTCTCTCTCTCTCTCTCTTTAAAAAAAAAAAAAAAAAGAAAAATAATGAACCTTAACTTGCATTTTTCTTATTGTGAGCGAGACTGTACATTCTTTCATATGTTTAAGAGCCAATTGAATTTCCCTTCCTATAAGCTCTCTGATCTTGTTCATTCCAATTTTTCCACTAAGCTGTTGGTCTTTATCAAACTATTTTAGAGAAGTCCTTTATCTATTATGGAAAGTAGCCCTTTATTAGTGCTCCAAATTTTTTTCCAGTTCCTTTTTAAAAAATCTTTTTAATTTTTTTGCCATGCAGAAGAAAAAAATATTTTTATGGAATTGAAGTTTTTTTTTTTTCTTGTGGTGCTAGGGATTGAATCCAGGGTCTTGCACATGCTAGAGGAGCACTTTACCATGAAGCTATATCCCCAATCCTAAAAAATATTAATCCCTGTTTCATGGTTTCTGTATCTGAGACCATAGTTACAGATGCTGTCCCCACCAAAGTTAGATTTTTTAAAATTTTTTTGGCTCATGCTGTGCTCTAGGATTTTTATGGTTTCTTTTTTATGTTTAAATTTTTGACCCATGAGGAATTAGCCTGGCATGTAGAATGAGATATGAATCAACTTTGTTTAATTTTTTCCAGAAGGCAAACAAGTTGTTTCTGCACTATTAAATAACTTGATTAGCTTTCCCTGCCAACTGAGATGCTACCATTTATCAAATACTAAATTTTCATATATGCTTGGATCTGTATCTGGTTTTTAAATTTTTAAATTTTATTCATTAATTTTGCTACTGGGTATAGAACACAGGTGTGCCACATCCCCAGCCCTTTTTATTTTTATTTTTTTATGTTGAGACAGGGTCTAGTTAAGCTGCTTAGGGCCTCACTAAGTTGCTGAGGCTGGCTTTAAACTTGTAATCAGTTTCCCAAGTCACTGGGATTACAGTGTGTACCATCATGCCCAGTTGTATATTTTATCTCTTGCTTCAAACGTTCATCTGTATCTTCATGTACCAGTAACATGCTGTGATCATTGGGAATCTAAAATGTGTTTTAATTTTGGGTAGGGACCTTCACTAATCACTGCTATTTAAAAGTTGTCCTGGTACAGGGCACAGAGGTGCATTCCTGTAATCCTAGGGACTCAGAGGCAGAGATGGGAAGATCACAAGTTTAAGGTCAACCTAGGCAATGTGTTGAGGCCCTAAGCAACTTAGTGAAACCCTGTCTTAAAAAAAATAAAAAGACTGGGATGTGACTCAGTAGTAAAGCATACCTGGGTTCAATCCCCATGATCCTCACACACACACACAAAAAAAAAAAAAAAAAGAAAGAAAGAAAAAGAAAAAAATGTTTTCCTGGCCTTTCTAGTTTGCTTATTTTTTTTTTTCAGTTTGCTTGTATCTTTATCTCAGTTTTAAAACCACTTTGTCTACACAAACGTACACACACAACCTGGTTGGTCTTTTTTATTGGGGTCACATTAAATTTATAAATTCACTGGGGGAGAAATGACATCTGCATGTTGCTGGCTCTTCCTGTCCATGAACATGGTATACACACTTTGTTCACACTTTCTTCTAGAGTCCTTTCTTGAGCTCCCCTGACAGAGTTGATACCTCCCTGCTCTGTGCCACCAATATGCCTGGTACACATCTGCTAGTCACATACATACCATGCACATCAAGGTTGTGCTGCTATTGCGGGGGACCTCAGTCTCCCACACAGACTCCGGAGAGCCATTCTTTGACTTTAATGGTGCTGGGCATAGAACCCAGGCCCTTGCACAGCCTGGAGGAGTGCTTCTAACTTTTTTTCCCTCAGGTCCTGGCACATAACCCACACTCAGCAAATGTTTGATGAATGAATAAGGAGAGAAACCCCAAGCCTTGTTCGTCATTACCCCTAGCCTGGTTTCTAGAGGCCCTGACCTCTTAGACAACCTCTGGTCCCTTCCACTTACCCAAGTTTCTTTTCCACCCTACAGCTCTGGAATGCCCGGCCCATTCCAGCTACAGTAGCTGCCTTCCCTCCTGCCCATCTTCCTGCTTGAACCCGGATGGCCACTGCACGAATAGCAGAGGCCCTTCCAGCTGTGCTGAAGGTTGCCTCTGTCAGTCTGGCTATGTGATGAATGGGGACAAGTGTATGCCCAAAAGTAGTTGTAGCTGCAAGGACGCCCAGGGTGGCACCATCCCTGTGAGTGGGCAGAGGAAATGGGAGTGTGTGGGGGGGTCACAAACCTTGAGGATTGTACTTTTTCTTTCCTCAGCCTCTCAGCCTGGGGCACCCTTGTCTCTATAGCTGGCCCTGGGGTATGAAGGCAGGTGGAACACGGTTTGGGTTTGGGAGGTGAGGAATCCATACAACTGGGCACAGAAGTTTATAGCAGAAAGAGCATGGCCTTTGTGTGGGATGATCTGTGTTTGAATCCTGTTTAGACCCCTGATGAGTCAGATGACCTCTGATGCCTCAGTTTTCTCTTTGGTAAAATGGGTCCTGAAGAGCATATGTAAGACACCCTTTGGGGAGGATATAGGGACATAAAGATCCAAATGGCACTGTAACTGCTTCTCCCCAGGATTAATGCATTAGTTTCTGTATATCCATGAGAACAATTGATCCAGGACTCCCAACAATACCAAAATCTGTGGACATTCAAGTCCCTTTCATAAAATAGCATAGTGTTTGCATAGAACGTTCGCACATCTTTCTTGTAGAGTTTACATCATCTCTAGACAACATGTAATAGCTAGTATATATAATGTTAATGTCATGTAAATATTGTCATGCTGTATTCTTTAGGGAATAATGACAAATTTGGCACAAATGCAATTTTTTTTTCAAATATTTCTATCCAAGTCTGGTTGGATCCAACCCATAGATACAGAGGCTGACTGTGAGCTCTTGAGACAGTGGGCTTAGACTGAAGGAGTGAGAGGAGGAGAACTCACCCTTCCCTCCTCCCTTTCTTTCTTTTCTGGTGGTTTCTACAGATAGGCAAGACCTGGATCTCCACAGGCTGTACGCAGACTTGTTCCTGCGTAGGAGGAAGCATTCAGTGCAGGACCTTCCGCTGTCCCGCTCAGTCTCACTGCCAGCACAAGGAAGGAATCAACAATTGCGTCCCTGACAGTAGGGAGCTGCTAGGGAAGGGGGAAAGGGGTGCACCTGGGACCCAGGAGGAGTGAGGGGCCAAACAGGAACTTAGCCTGGAGATGGTGCCAAGCACGGTAGTCACGGGGTGGGCAATGGGATCAGGAGGCCAGGCTTCTGCCAACTCTGGTCACAGGCAAGTTATAGATCCTCTCAGGACCCCCTACCTTAAGGTCAAAAAGAGAGAGGAGGGTGAGAAGATCCAGAAGAAGGTTGCAATGGGGCTAGAGAGGGAAGAAGTTGAAGGTCAAGTATCCAGGGAGCCCAGGGCCCAAGAGAGAGGTGACAGGAGGTGCCATGGTAGGAGGAATTCCCAGGACTCATCTGGGCAGGGTCCCTTCTCAGTGTTTGCCTTTCTTGGCAGAATCGGATCAATGCTCCGTCTACGGGGACCCCCATTACCGCACATTTGATAGGTTCAGCTACCTCTTCCAGGGTCGCATGACCTACATCCTGGTAAAGACAGTGGACAAGCTCCCAGAAGGGCTGGAGAAGCTGGTTGTGGAGGGACGTAACAAGGTGTATTCCTCGGCCCCGGGCCTGATCTTCTTGCATGAAGTGATCACCTTCGTCTATGGCTATAAAGTCCAGTTCCAGGCTGGACTGACGCTTCTGGTTAGTAGGAGTCAGGCTGAGACCACCTAAAGCTGGTGAAGCAGGCGCCTTGCTTCTGGGAAGTTCCTGGATGATTGAACCACTGAATGACATACAGAGAGAGGGAGAATATGGGCAAAGCCAGGCACAGGCCAGAGCAGCAGAGGGCCACCTTGCTCCAACATGCCCCGCAGTGCCTGTCCACCTTTCCTCCCCCCCAGGTCAACAACCAGAAGATGGCCTACCCCTACAGTCCCAATGAGCGCCTGCAGGTCACCATGCAGGGCCAGCGGCTCTTTCTGATCACCGACTTTGAGCTGGTCGTCAGCTTGGGTGGTGGTGCAAGGATCAACGCAGGTACCAGAGAGAGGGGGACAGAGAGCGGAGGGCACAGTTCTGGGGTGGGGGTGAGAATGCCCTGCATAGACGGGTTCATCATGAGGAGAGAAGCCTTGCCTGGGAATGGGGCCCCCAGCTCAAGTTGGGGACCCAGGAGGAGGTGGGGGGCCAGCATGGGGGGCTCACTGCAGGGCACCCTCTTGCTCCCACAGTGATCACCCTTCCCAGCATGTACCAGGGGCTGGTGCGTGGCATGTGTGGGAACTATGACGGGAACCGCACCAATGAGTTCGTACTGCCAGATGGCAGGCTCACCCAGAACCTCTATGTCTTTGGCAACAGCTGGGAGGCGAATGCGGATGAGCCCCTCTCACGTTCCCCAAGGTGAGTGCTGGGGCTCAGGAGGACCAGGGTCTGACCACGGCTGCTACCCTCCCATTCTGGTTTTCGGTTCTAGTGGACAGAGGCCTCACTACTTCACCTTCTACCACTTCTCGTACTGACATTGGGGGGCGGGCACCTGCTCAATGGAAATCCCAGTGGGTCCTGCCCTTCCCTTAGCCTCTGTCCCCAATTGTTCCTCCCCAAGTTCACCTTCCTCCAAGGCCTCACCTGGTCCTTGGCTTCTCCCTTCCAGGGCCATACCCAAGGAGGAAGAGAGACAACAAGCAGATTCCAGCTCCCTAGGGTTGGCATGCAGCTTGGAGCAGCTGGCACTCATCAATAGCACCCAGGCCTGTAGTGTGCTGGTGGACCCCGAGGGTCCCTTTGCTGCCTGTCACCAGACTGTGGCCCCAGAGCCTTTCCAGGAGTGAGTCAGGGCCCAGGACTTGCAAGCATGGCCTCAGTTCCTGCTCCAGCCTTTCACTGGGTCCTGCTGTCTGATCCCCAGCCTCGCTTCCCTTCCTTCTCCCTGTGGCCTCACTTCTTGGTGACCCTTCCTTGACACTGCCCAATGTCTTCTGTGAGGGGCTTCAAGCCCTCTTCTGCAGGGGTCCTTGCCTCCCTGTCTGTGACAGCCCCCTCTCCCCTCCCTTTCGACTCCAGGCACTGTGTGGTTGATCTGTGTACAGCCCAGGACCCCAATGACCAAGAGGAGCTGCGCTGCCAGGTTTTCAGCGGGTACGCCATCACCTGTCAAGAGGCGGGCGCCAGCCTAACCAGCTGGCGGGACCACACCCGCTGTGGTGAGGCACTGCCCCTGCCTGGCAGCTGACCTTGACTCCTCTGCCAGCCATTCCCTGCCCGACCCTTCGCCCACCACGGTCCTCACCTCGGGCTTCCTGTCTTGGTTCCTCTGCCCCTCAGTTCTCAGCAAGCTGAAAGCAGCTCTTTTCCACCTGACCCTTTCCCACCCCCCAGGGAGCCTCCTCCTCCCATCACTGCATCCCCTTCCTCCTCTCCTGCACCCGCCTCTGTCCGTTGAGCTCCTTCACTGTGCTCATGTTCCAGATGAACCCCTCAGATGGGGTACCTGTTCCTCTGGCTTTCCTAACTCCAGGCAGCCATCTTGCACCCCCTCTTCCACCTTCAGCCCCACTGTCCCATAGCCCCATGCCTTTTTGGCTGGCCCCAACTCTTGGCCATGTCTCTGTCCCCTCAGCCATGACATGTCCAGCGAATACCGTGTATCAGAGTTGCATGATGCCCTGCCCGGTGTCCTGTGCCAACCTGGTGACCCTTGGGGACTGTGAGGGCCCCTGCGTGGAAGGCTGCGCCAACCTCCCAGGCTACGCCTACAGTGGTGCCCAGAGCCTCCCGCTAGCTGACTGCGGCTGCACCAGAGACGGTGCCTATTACCAGGTTGGGGCTGGCAGCGGGTGGCCCAAGGAAGCCAAGATGCACAGAGCCAGACCCAGCATGAAACCAGAACCCCAACTCTGCCCTTCTCCTTTCCAGCTGGGTGACAGCTTTGTGACTGAGGATTGCTCTGAGCGCTGTACCTGTGCCAGCTCAGGGGTCCTGATGTGTGAGCCCTTCGGCTGCAGCTCCGAGGAGATCTGCACCTTAGGCAACTTCACCCGCGGCTGCTTCCGAGGTGAGCCTGGATCTCTCTGCTCCAAGTTGTTCCCCGCCCCATCCTCTGCTCAGAGTTCCCACGTGGCTGTCAGGAAGTCCTGCCTCTCTTTTTAAGAAAGAAAAAAGGAAAAGGACCTCTCCCTCCCTGAGCATCTGTTACCTACAAAGCCCTGTCCCTTTAGTCCTTTTCTACAGCACCTGATGGCAAGCACAGCGTACCCATCTTGTGGGTATGAAGAAAGGTTAAGCATTTTCCCAGAGCCCAGGCTGGGGCTAGCGCCGGGCTCTGGAGGCGCTGCTGCCTTCCTGGGTCCAGCCTCCAGCCTTGCCTCCCCTGCACTGAGAATCACCTGGCCCCTCACAGCCCTCCAATCTTGCAGAAACCCCGTGTCTTCCGAACCCCTGTCAGAACGATGGTCAGTGTCTGGAGCAGGGGGCCAGCTTCATCTGTGAATGTGAGGTCGGCTATGGGGGAGCCCTGTGCACGGAGCCACGGGACATCCCTCCCCCTAAAAAGCCAGGTGAGGGCAGAGCCCAGGCCCCAGGCCCCATGGACAGCCCCCATAGAATTGTTTTAAATGCATAATATTAACACATATCTATTATAGATATAGATTACAGATATTATAGATATAATATCTATCAATAGATATAATAGGTAATAAATTATTACAGCATTTATATATAATAATATATATATCAAGTATAATAGGGATTATAGCATAATGATCCCAAGAGATTAGCAAGATAGGGGGTCTTCAACTAGGCCCTGTGCCCACCTCCTATTCCCATGCTCTGGAATCTTCTCTTCAAGCCCTAACTTTCCATTTCCTCCCTCCCCTATGGGATTTGCCTCGCCCCATTATTTCCCCCATCTGGGTCCCTTTAGGCCTTCCTGGATTTTCTACTATTTTTTCCTACCCAAAGCTCAAATTCCACTGTGTCACTGGGGCAATGGTTCTCCCCAAGTTTGTTCTACGCAACACTGAGTAGCGGGTAACTTGTTTAACATGTTCCAGGACTTACACCCAGAGATTTAGGTTCAGTAGGTCTGAAGTGGGCCCAGAAATCTGCTTTTGTAACAAGCAGCCAGGTCCTGGCTGGTGGAAGTGTTTCTGGGGATGTTTTGAGAAACCCTGGCAGGGATGATACCTGAGACTCTGGGGACCTACTGTCAAGGCTTCTGGGAGTTGTCTGGAACCAGAAAGGGCTGCTGGGGGGGGGGCAGGAGGGAGAACCAGCCACGCCCAGACATTTAGGGAGATGAGGTCCATCAGACCAACAGGACCGCCTTCTTCCCACCCACATTCCTGTTTCTCTTCCTGTATCCAGAAGCATCCAACTTTGTGGCCATCCTGCTGGGTATGCTGGTGCCCGCGGTGGTCATAGTGTCAGCAGCGATCAGAGAGTGTGTTTACAGGATGAGGAGGAGGAGGAGGAAGAGGAGGTGAGTCCTGGGCAGGGGTGAGGAGAGCCAGGTGGGATAGGTCAACAGGGGTGTGGGGAAGGACAGGTCTCACTGTAGGCCACACCTGCTCTCCACTGCCTCCTAGGGAGAAAATGAAGGACCAGAACAGAGGCCAGTTGGGGGACACAGGTGAGAGCCCACTCTGGGGCCAGCACCTGCACATCCAGAGCTGAGTCCACTTTGGAGGCCGGTTTTCTCCATTTTCCTCAGTGTTCCTCAGGCTGCCTTCAGAGCCACTCAGTTCTGAGTTGTCGTCGAACGTGGACATTAAAAAAAAATTTATTTTTGAGTTCTGAATCTCTATGATTATGGCAGAAGCAGTGGTCTATGAGGTGGGTCTTTGGAGTTGAAACTGGAGGGAGAGTGGTGGGGGCCAAGGCCTGGGTGCTATTGGGCTGGGATGTGGCCCATTAGGAGAGCTTAGCATGCATGAGGCACTGGGTTCAATCCCCAGCAGGAGGAGTGGCAGGGTGGCTAGATCTGAGGAGGAAAGCAGCTTGTCCCTTAGAAGAAACCATGGGAATAGCCATTCAGCTCTGGGAGACACCATCAACAGCAAAGGCAGAAGGCAGGGAAGTAGGTAGAATGAAGCCTGTGGCCTGGGGTACAGGAGAAAAGGCGCCACAAGTCCATCTTTACTCAGGAACCCTGCTTCTTGGAGGACAGGCCTCTGAGTTCCCCACTAAGGGGAATAAAAAGTCATTTGAGAAGCCCTCTCTGTATTTAGGGAAAGGGGGGTTACTGGGGATTGAACTCCGAGGGGCTTTACCATTAAGCCAAATCCCCAGCGCTTTTTTATTTTTACAGGATCTTGCTAAATTGCTTAGGGCCTTGCTCAATTGCTGAGGCTGGCCTGGAACTTGTAGTCCTCCTGCCTCAGCCTCCAGGCACCACCCCCTGGCATGACCTCTATGTTTCTAATGATGAAACTCACCCCTGAGTGAAGGCTAAGGATGGGGTTGTGGCTCTTTCGCGAAGTGAATGGCCCTCAGGGAAGGAGTCCACCCTCCCCATTTCTCCACCCCCCCAAAAGGCCTGGGAGTTACTTTGGGAACTGAGGATGGGGTTGGGGCCAGTTTTGGAGTAGGAGTGGGGCAACCCCCAGCCCAGGGTGAGATTGAGGGGCTTACTTTCTGCCCCTCCCTTGCGGGTGGGGGCTCTGTCCTCCCATCAGGTAGCCTGGGAAGACAGGCTGGCCCATCCTGCTTGGGCTCTAAGGGAGACAGGGAGGCCGAGGGAGGGTGGGGGTGTAGGTTCCTGACAGTCTGGAACCTGGGTCTGGGTCTGTTGGAGCAGGATAGACCGAGATACTCCAAAGATGTGACTCTGTGCTTACCCTAGAAGACCAGCTCTTCAGCAACTTAATGGGGAAAGGGCCCAGGAAAGAAGGGGTGCCCTGGGCTGGCCACCCTGCCTGGCATGGCTCTCACTCCCTTGGTGGAGGAGCTCCACACATGGGGCAGCAGGGCAGCCTCTAGAATTGAGCGGAGCATCGTGGGCTCCTGCTGCTGCCTGCCCCCAGCTCCGCTCCTGCACCTGGACTTCATCTTTGCCTGGGCTCCATTTCTGCCCTACAGCCTGGACTTCATCTTTGCCTGGGCTCCATTTCTGCCCTACAGCCTTAACCTTTATTCCTTCCCCCAGCAGCCCTGGAAGGTTACCTTATCTAGCCCGGAAGTCTGTTTGGCAGGGGCAGAGGGTTGGGGGTGCTGGCCTCTGGGTGGATCTACTCCCTCAAGAAGGACAGAATCCCTTCCACCCCATCTTGGGGAATCAAAATACATCGCCAAGGGAGAGAAGGGGCAGAGGACCCAAGAGCGTTAGGGACTCCGTAAGAGGGCTGAGGAGGTGGAACCAGCTCACTGTCCCAGACCCAACCTGCACTGACCCCAACATGACAACAGGGGGCGATGGGAAGCAGAAGTGGAAAAAAGCTGCTTCAGGTAGTAGGGCTGGCCAGAGCCTGCCTGCTGGTGTCCTACTGGTAGGGAGAGGAGGCAGAGCAGAGCAGGAGTGGGGGTAGACCCCAGCCTCATCTTCCAGTGTGGGGAGGACGAGTGGGGGATGGGGGTGGGCAGACACTCAGTTGGTCCCTCGCTCCCCAGGCTGGGAGAACCTGCCTGGGCGGCATACTGAATGAGGGAATTGTCCTCCAACTGCCCGCCATCCACCATCCAGCACACACGTGGGGGGCCTCTTTAGCCACTCCCACCTCTTCCCTTCCCCCACAGCCAGTACCTTCTCTCCCCAGTGGCCTCTCAGCCAACCCCAGCTGTCAACATCTGGCCCACATCTGTCTCCCCCTCCAGCCGTGCCCCCTCCCTTTCAGAGGGCTGCAGGGCAGGGCTATGGGCTCAAGGCCTCCCTCCCTCACAGCCCCCAGCCAGGGCTAAGAGGAACCAGGCAGGGGTGGGAGGGGGCAGCCCCACCCCGGAGATGCCCCAGGCTCTTGGCACAGCTAGCTGGAGCAGTTAGAAGCAGCTGCCGGTGACTCATCTCCCAAGGCCCCCACCCCACCATCTCAAACACGCCCCAAGCTGGGAACTGAGTACTCAGGCCCCCACAGCTCTGCCCTGACCCAGACCCCACTGTCCTTGGAAATCTAGTCCATCCTGGCTCGCAATCACCCCCAGAACTGGGACATGTCCCATTTTCTTTTATTTATACAAAAAAAGTTTCTTTTTAAATATAATTTAAGGACCCCTCCAAGCACCAGCGTCTGTCTCTGGTTTCCACCACAGCCCCCCTTCCCCACACTTCCCTCACTGACACAGCTTGGGGGGATTTGGGGGGCAGGGAACCATCTGGGACTGTGGTGTGACCAAGGCACTGCTCTGGAAACAAGACACTTCGAAGGGTCCCTGTTTCAACCTTGGGCAAAGGAGGAGAGGAGAAACAGGTGCCCTCCAAAACAAAAAATAAGGACTGGGATGGCAGAAAAACAAAACAGAAAGAGGGGAGGGAGGAAATGAAGATCAAGAACAAAAAAAAATAAAACTCAAGAACCTTCAATATGAAGGCAGCAGATGGGGGAGGGGCATTTACAAGGAAGAATGATTGAGTTCGGTGGCAACAGCAGCAAGTCGGGGCATCAAAGATCAATGACTGTGTCATTGCATGACACCCCTTCCTGCCTCCTGGGACAGCGCTCCACTCCCAGCTGGCAGGCTGGTCACCCTCTCTTTGGTCTGCAAGAACATGCCCATGGAGGTGAGGGAGCACCTGGGGAAGCTGGGAGATTATGGGTGCTTCCTTTCCCTCTGGTCACACCCAGTTCTGAGGGAAAGGTGCCCTCACCCTGGGGTTTGGGGTTTCCCGCCCGGAGGGGACGGGATATGATATAGCACAAACCCCAAGTCCTGTCTCTCCAAATTGCCAACTCTCCACACCTATGGGTTCAAAGTGCAATCCAGTGGGGCCAGGGATGGGGGCCTCTGTGAGACCCCACCCGACTTTACCCCAGGAAAAAGGGGAGGCCATGCCCCTGGGGTGAGGAATTCCTGGAGGTCAGTACTGAGGGGCTTGTCCTGTCCCACCCGGAGCTCCAGGCTTGGCTTGGGACTTCATATGCTGGACACTGGCCAAGATTTTCTTCTGGTGTCCAGCCAGAGTGACTCCAATTCGGAGCAGATCCCTGTGGAATAATAGGTCTAAGTGAGCCATAGGGCTGGGGGGGTCACCCTTCTTGCTTAGTTCCAGGCCCCCCCCACCCCACCCTTTCTCGGCTTTGGAATTGTCAGCCAATCAGGAAGGCCAGTGGGGCAGACGGGTAATAGGTCATTAGTTATAGGGCAGTTTCTATGTAGGTGCGGGTCAGGGGTGTGGGAGGATGGCCTTGTGTGCAGCTGCAGTAGGTGGTGGGGCTGGGTCTCAGCTCGGTCTCTCCAAAGGGTGGGGCATCAGGGCGGAATTGCAGAAGCACAAAGTGGCAGGGGGAGAAAAGGCCGCACAAACTGCTTTAGAGGGGAAAGGAGAAGTGAGAATAAATAGGCCAGGAAGAGAGAAAGGAAGAACTGGGTGGAGGGGAAGGGGAAGCTCCTGGTTCCCAGAGTCTGAGATAAGGGACAAAGGAGGGTGAGACTGGATAGGACCCCGAGACAGGAGAAGCTGTAGCAGGTTAGGGAGGTGAGACCCTGGCCCAGCAGGGCAGGTGGGCAAGGGACTGGCCTTGCCAGGGTTCCTCAGACTCCAGACTTCTATTGCTATTACTCAAACCTGGGTAAGTAGAGGCCTTGGGAGAGAAATGGGAAGGCAGAAAGGAGGAGTCCCAGGGGCCAACCCGGGGAGAAGAGTTGTTTGGGAGGCCGTGGAATCATAAAACCATTTAACATTAAAGCCGGGAAGGATCTCCAAAACCTTCTCCTTTTATGGGTGGGAAAAGAGAAGCGGAGTTGACACGTTAGGGTGAGAGTTGGGTCTGGAATGTAGATAGAAGCACAAAGATAGATACAAACTGGGAGCGGAAGGGCTGACCCGGGCTGAGGCGGCTCCGGGAGATGAGTGGGGTGTGCTGATCCCCGAGGCCCCTGCGGGCAGCCCCGGTAGCTGTTACTACTTGGGGGGTTACTCTAGGGACGTAGCTGTTACTACTTGGGGGGTTGCTCTAGGGACGCTCTGGAGTCCTTAGCTCTGCTCCACGGAGGGGATACTGGCCCTGGAGGTTGACCCCAAAGACCCCTGCTGAACCTAAGGGCCTGGCTCTGGCCCCCTTGCTCGCTGCCCCCAGGTGCCCTCTACTTTTGATCCCTTCCACTTACTCGGCGGAGATCTGGCTGACCAGCTCAAAAGAGCCAAACCCAGCTGCTGCAAAACTTTCTTCGTATCTCCCCATCTTGATGGCTCGAAGCCATTCGCCCACAGAGCCAAAAGCTGAGTAGTGAGGCTGCCGCTGATCCAGGAGAGGGTGCGAGGCACTGCAGGGGGGAGGGGGGAATGCTGACCTCTGCTCTGGGGTGGGGGGAATGGGGGAAGGAGGAGGGCTCTTCTTTGGGGTCCTCACCCGCCATTCTCCCTGGCCACGATTTTGAGGCTGGCAGGGTTCCGGATCATCTTGTCGAGGGCGCTGACCACCTGGGGGAAGCGGGGCCGCGCATTCCGATCCTTCTGCCAACAGTCCAGCATGAGCTGGTGGAGGGAGGTGGGGCAGTCTGGGGGCGGGGGCAGCCGATAGTCCTGCTCAATGGCATTGATCACCTGGGTGATGGGAAGAAACGCAGAGTGAGGCTGTCTCGCTGTCCCTGGAGAAGGGAGATGCCAAAGGGCATCCAGGAATGGCAACATAGCCCATGCCAGGATGGGAGCTACAGCCCCCAGAATCACACATCTGGGAGTCTTTCTGGCTGTTCTTGAGGCTGGCTGTAGCTGGACACCCCAGAAGTTCTTGGACTTTGATCTGGATGTGTAACCTCCAAATCCTGCCCTCCACACCTGTATCCCTCTGTGACCCAAATATGCTAGATCAGACTCTTCTGAGCAGATCACCTCTTCTTTATGCCATGCCCCGCCAAACTGCCTGTAATGAGTCTGGAAGCTTCCACCCCCACCCCATATTCCAGGTGAGAGAACACCCCAGAATGCTTGGTAGGACCCAGGGACACTTACGTCCTGATTGCTCATGTCCCAGTAGGGCCGTTCCCCAAAAGACATCACCTCCCACATCACAATCCCATAGCTCCAGGCGTCGCTGGCAGATGTGAACTTTCGGAAGGCAATGGCCTCAGGGGCCGTCCATCGGATGGGAATCTTTCCTCCCTGCAGGACGAGGAAAAGATGGACTCAGGGACACCCAGGACCCAGGCACACAGCACCCGGCCCCCTGATTTTGCTCTTTTCCCCCTAGCTCAGGCCTTCTTTGTTTCTGGGACCTAAGTCCTCCCCTCCCCAACTCTGTTCTTTCCTTAAATATCCAGAAATTGATTCTCCTTCAGTCTGAACACGTATCCTGTCCTGGTCCAGAGCTGCAATTCCTCAGCCTCCTACCTTTCCAACCTGCCCTCCCCATGTAGCCCTGGGAATCTGGTTCATCCCCTGGTCCCCAGACTCACCAGAGAGCTCGTATAGGTGGGATCAGAAGAGTTCTCCTCCAGGAATCGGGAAAGGCCAAAGTCAGAGACCTTGCAGACTAGGTTGCTGTTGACCAGGATGTTGCGGGCAGCCAGATCTCGGTGGACATAGCTCATCTCAGCAAGGTACCGCATGCCAGAGGCAATGCCCCGCAACATGCCCACCAGCTGGATGACCGTAAACTGCCCATCATTCAGCTGAACAACCAAAAGGAAAGAGGAGCTTGGTTAGGACCGCTCTGCCCACTCTTCTCCCTCCCTGTGTTTCCTAAACCCTATCTCCCTGGAGAAGGGAGATGCCAAAGGGCATCGGTCTCTCAACTCACCTGTAGGGAAGCCTACTAACTTCCCCAGTTGAGCCCTCCTTCTCTCTCACCTTGCCTTTGATTAGCTCTTACTATGACATCATCATACAATGCCTATCCTCCTTCCTGTTTCAAAGATCTGCATTCGGGTCTTTCTTGATAAGACTATTAAGGAGATAAGCCAGGCACAGAGGTGCATACCTATAATGCCAGTGGCTCGAGAAGCCGAGGCAGGAGGATCATGAGTTCAAAGCCAGCCTCAGCAATTTAGCAAGGACCTAAGCAACTCAGTGAGACTGTCTCTAAATAAAATATAAAAAAGGATTGGGGGGGCTGGGGTTGTGGCTCAGTGGTGGAGGACTCGCCTCGTATGTGTGAGGCCCTGGGTTCGATCCTCAGCACCACATAAAAATAAATAATCATGTCCATATACAAAAAAAGGATTTTTTTTAAAAAAAGGATTGGGGATGTGGCTCAGTGGTTTAGTGCCCCTGGGTTTAATCCCTGACACCAAAAAGAAAAAAAAAGACAAGGAGATGATTTAAATTTTTTTTCTTCCATTTAACTTAGTACAGTGCTTTACACTCAGAAAATAACCAGTGCTTTTAATCTAACATGCTCCTTAGGTGACAGCCAGAGTCCGGATAGTTAGAAGTGTGCTCTGGGCTGCGTGTCTACCGGTAGAAATGTCTTCATCCTGATCCAGCCTCAAACTTCAGCACACTGTATGACTATGCAAGAGAACAGTGAGAAACTGGGGCACACAGCACCAAAGCTGAGGTCTAAAGCCCAACCTTGACTTTTTCAGAGTCTACTCTCTGGCTGGGGATATGGTAGAATGAGCGCTTGCCTGGTATGCACAGGCCCTGGGTTCAGAGCCTGCCCTGCAAAAACCAGAATCAAAACTCTTCCAGAGTGTCCATCAGGTAAACTGACCAGGCAGACGGAATTAACTGATCCTGCCTTCTGGTTCTGCTGGGTTACAAGGGACCCTCTGTAGCCCTGCAGGTTCAGGGACCCAGAAGCCAAGAATCAAATTCTGAATTCATCCTCCAGTCCTGCACCCACCTGCCCTATGTTCCCCATCTCAGTTTATGAAAACGCCACTTGGCAGTGGTCAGGCAGGAGATCTCAGAGTTTCCTGGGATTCCTCCATGCTCACCTGCCACTTGCAATCCACAGGAATCTGCTGGCCCTGATGATTCCTAAATGTGTCCCCAGTCCAACCACTTTGCTCCACCCCTAAAGGGCTGCAGCAGTCTATTCACTGGCTGCTTGTGGTGGCACTGGCTCCCCAGCACCCTAAAGGGACCTCCTTCAATCATCTCACTGTCCAGCCTAAATTCCTCCAAAGGCGTCTCCTCCCACCCCCATTGCAAGACCTACTACTGCTCCTCTGCTCAACCTCACTAGCCTTTTTCTTTTTTCTTTTTGTATCAGGGATTGAACCCAGGGGTGCTCAACCACTGAGCCACAACCCCACCCCTTTTTATATTTTATTTAGAGACAGGGTCTTGCTGAATTGCTGAGGCTGGCTTTGAACTCGTGATCCTCCTGCCTCAGCCTCCCCAGCCGTTGGGATGACAGGCGTGTACCACCACACCCTGCTACTAGCCTGTTTGTTAAACATGCAGAGTTCCTTCCGGCCCATTGTGGGTGTCCACTCTCATCCCGCACCTCGTCCCCGTCTTCTCATGACTGGCTCTTTCTCATCTACCCAAATGTCATCTCCTGTCCCTTCTACCTCCTCACCTCTCTGCAACACGACCTCTGTAGAGTCCCAACATCACATCACAGACTCCTTATGACCACAGGGAGGAGTAAGGCTGTCCTCTCGACACTCCAGGATCTGTCCCAGCAACACTTATATAGAGGGGGCCAAAGTGACTGTCCACCCATGGGACCCATGTGAAATACAGGGCAGCCATAAATGTTTTATTTCCAACTTATCAAAACATCAGAAAGAGCTTCGCTTACAGGAAATATAAGAGAAACGAGCTAAATGACCCCAGTAGGAGCTGGGTGCAGTGACACACATCTATGATCCCAGTGACCCTGGAGGCTGAGGCAGGAGATCACAAGTTCAAGGTCAGCCTGGGCAACTTAACAGGATCCTATCTCAAAGTAAAAAATAAAAATGGCTGGGGGAAAAAAAAAAAAAAAAGCTCAGTGGTAGAGCACCCCTGAGTTCAATCCCCAGGAAAGTAAAACCAAATAAATAAATAGCCCCACAAAGATGAAGCCATACATTCAGAAGGTGGGACATTCATGGGGACAAGAAGCCCAGGTCCTCAGCATGTCAGTGTCATGACAAGCTCAGGTGCAATGTCTGGTCCTGAATTGGATCCTGGGTTTGAAATAACCAACAATAAAGGACATTTTGGGAACAAGTGGGAAAATGTGAATATCAACTGGATGTTCATTAGATGGTACTAAAGAATCATTGTAATTCTGTGAAATGCACTGTCATTTTACTATGCAGAAAAACATTTTGATTTTTATTTATTTTTATCTATTTTTAAATATTTATTTTTCAGTTACAGGTGGACACAATGTCTTTATTTTACTTTATGTGGTGCTGAGGATCAAACCCAGTGCCTCACACATGCTAGGAGAGCACTTTACCTCTGAGCCATAACCCTAGCCCTGATTTATTTTTAAAAGACACCCAGTAAAGCTTAAAATTCAGCAGAAGTGACAAAAATAAAATAAGTGCTTCCCGCCTCATCCCCCGCCATCGTTCCAAGATCCCTCTGATTTTCTTTCTTTTTACACTGCAATGGTGTGTTTACTTATTTGAAAAGCTCGTTTGTTTACTTGTTAACTGCCATGAGACTGTCTGCTCTCCAAGAGCAGAAAACCCAGCTGCTGTACTCATGGCATTGTTCCCGGGGCCTGGGATAGGGGCCGGTGCATAGCAGGTGCTCAGTAAATATTTGTCAAAAGAGCCAGGCTCGGTGGCGCACGCTGAGGCAGGAGGGTCGCGAGTTCAAAGCAGCCTCAGCAACTTAGTGAGGCACTAAGCGAGACGGTGTCTCTAAATAAAATACAAAAAGGGGCTAGAAATATGGCTCACTGGTTAAATGCTCAAGTTCAATCCCCAGTACCAAAAAATGTTTGTCAAAAGAATGACCGCTTCTCAGCTGGTCTTGCTCACTGCTCTTGTCCCCAGCCCCTACCTGTGTGGGGTCAGCTGGCCCCACACAGGTCCAAGGAAAGACTATCTCAGGAACTTGAACTTTCCTGAAGGAACAACCAAGCCAGAGCTTGGCCCGAGGAGAGGGCTGGCGGCTGATCTGGGCTCTGCTGTGCTGGGCTCTGATCCCCACTGACCCCTGCTGTTTGGCTGCCCTGGGGGGGTACAGGGTGGGTGTGGGTAGCGAGTGGGGTGTCTTACCCGCAGGAAAGAGTCCAGGGCTCCGTTCTCCATGAACTCAGTGAGGATCATGACGGGCACGCTGTTGGTGACCACGCCCTCCAGGCGGATGATGTTGGGGTGCTCAAACTGGCCCATGATGGAGGCCTCGCTCAGGAACTCGCGCCGCTGCCGTTCGGTGTAGCCCCCCTTTAGGGTCTTGATGGCCACACAGCTCTCCTTCTTCCCAGGGGCCTTCAGTCGCCCCCGGCACACCTCACCAAACTCGCCTTCAAGGGGGACACCAAGAATTGACTCCCCTCCTGCCTGGGTGCAGCCCTGCCATCCCTCCTGCCCGCCCCCCGCCCACTCCCAGGTGCGCCCTCCTCTCACCTGCACCTATCACCTCCTCAATCTTCACATAGGAGACGTCGATCTCTTTGGCGAACTCCCTCACAGCCTCATTGGGGTCTTCATATGTGAAGGGGTCAATGTAGACCTTCGTACCTGAGGGGTCACACAGGGGACCCCGTTAGCCAAGAGTGACTGCCATGGGACTCGGACACCCTGACTCGTGCTCACTGCTCAGGTCCCCAGCCCCGACCTCTCTTAGCAGAGGCCCACCTACCATGCCCGATGAGATACTGCCCGTGTTTGTCCGAGTATTCGGCCTCCCTCCCGTTGCTCTGCTTCCTGTAGCCAATGGGGAAGAAAAGGTAAACCGAGTCATATCTCTGCAGAAGGAGCAGGGGTCAGAGAAGACTTCAAAGGAAAACAGCCCAGTGGGGCAGACAGAAAGGCTGGCCCTGGAGCCCAAGGACAGGTGGCCATTCACCCAGGGCTTCCAGGGACCTCCAGGACCCTCCAGATACCCAAAACCCTTACCTGAGGCAGAGGACAGCAATGACAATGACCACCAGGACCAGGACCACACCAACGACCGCTGTGCCTGCTATCAGGGCCAGCTGCTCCCGCCAGCTCTCACTCTCTAAGGGAGGAGAGGCCTCAGTCAGTGGACCCCAAGAGCCCTGTAGCCCCAAGTCCCAGCCTCAAGCAATGAGCTGAGGTCTCCTGAGGACAGGCTCCAGCCCAGCAGCACAGGTTGGGGAGAGAACAATGGCCTTCAAACTGCTTTCCATATCCCATGGGCTCCTCGGAAGTCCCCCAGGACAAGGCGGGACATTTTTCAACTTTCTAACTGCCAGAGTGGTTTTAATTTGGTTTTGATCAGATTGGGATCCATAAAGAGTCTCATTTGAGTGAAAGATCGAAGATGAAAATTAAGATTTCTAACCAAAAAATGGAGACCCAAATGTCCACCAATCAATGAACAAATAAAGAAAATGTGCTATACTCACAAATTTCATACAATGCTTTTGTTTCGGTGGTACTGGGAATTGAATCCAGGGGTGCTTTACCACTGAGCTACATCCACAGTGCCCCCTTTTTTGGGGGGTACACGGGGGATGGAACTCAGGGGCACTCAACCACTGAGCCCCATCCCCAGCCCTATTTTGTAATTTTATTTAGAGACAGGGTCTCACTGAGTTGCTTAGCGCCTCAAAGTTACTGAGGCTAGCTTTGAACTTGCATTTCTCCTGTCTAAGCCTCACAAGCCTCTGGGATTACAGGCATGCGCCACTGCGCCCGGCCCACAGCCCTTTTTATTTTATATTTTGAGACAGGGTCTCACTAATTTGTACAGACTGGCCTTCAACTTGCAATCCTCCTGCCTCAGGCTTCCCTCACCACCTCGCCCAGCTCATACAATGGATTACTAGGATTAAAATTCAGCTGCAAAGAGGCTGGTCCCCTAGGTATGCGACTGTAATCCCAGTGATTCAAAAGGCTGAGGCAGGAGGATTGAAAGTTCAAGGCCAGCTTCAAAACTTAGTGAGACTTTGTCTTAAAGTAAAAGAAAGAAAACGGGGCTGGGGATGAGGCTCAGAGGTAGAGCGGCTCTGGATTCAACCCCCATTACCACAAAATATATAAAGAAATAAAACCAACACGTTACCTCATTTGATCCTCAAAGCCCCATGTAATAAAGGCTTCATGATTTTCCCATTTACTGGATGGGGAATCATGAGTGAAGGGCTGTTAAAGGTCACACGGCTGGTAAGCCACCAAGCCAACCTCACACCCAGATGTTGGTGTAGCTGGTTACGCCCTAGATGCTCCCTCTGCACTTGGCTGTGCCTCATGGGTTGAAAGAGGAAAATGAGGCTGTGACCCAAGAGCATCATGGGACAGAGGCACGGCCTCCCCCTGTGGCAGGGGCAGCACCCCAACCCTGGTCCAGCTCCCCAGGCTCACCATCCAGCTGGGTCTGACTGTGATGTTCCTGGCCAAAGGGCCCGTAGCCAGCCTCAGAGCGTGCCCGCACCTGGACAAGGTAGCTGGCTCCCCGCTTCAGCCCCCGAAGCTCAGCTCGGTTTTCTGAGGTCTTTAAAAACCGTACACTGCTTGGGCCCTCTGCACCCTGCTCAGGAGGAAGAGGCTGTAAGACAATCTCCAGCTGCCACCATTCTTCCTGCCCCACCCCCACCCCTGTGCCCATTGGCCCTGTGAGTGGCAGGACCACCCACTTAAGAGCTCACCCAACCTCTGTGCTGCGTGTTTTGCACTCATTATGTCAACCTAACCCTTGCAGCAATTCTGTGATGCTGATACTGTTGTCAGTAGTTCACAGATGAGAAAACTGAGGCTCAGAGAGGCCAAAGGGCTGGCCTAGGGTCACACAGCAAATGCCCACCCGATGCCTTGCAATTCAGGTGGCACCGCCATGAATGCCAGATCCACAAATCACCACCACCACCAGGGCCAGAGCCTGGTCTTACCTTCTCATGGTACTTGACCTCGTAGTCCAGAACAGCCCCATTGGGCGCTCGCGGCACAGCCCATGCCAAGCTCAAACTGCTGGGTGATGACCGTGTCACACGGATGTCAGACACTGCAGGGGGCACTGTGAGAGACAGGCAGCCATGGGCCCCAGCTGCGAGGCAGATCTAGCCCTTATACTGCTCTGCAGGCTACACCTGATTCAGTCCTCAGGCTGTTTCAAGAATGTCTTTGGACCTCCTCTGCCCCTAGCCTTCTCCGGAGCCCGACCTGTCCTTAACTCTCCAGCCTCCCTTCTCCTCCATTTCTGGTCCCACAAGCCTTGGCCCTCCGTACCTCCCAGGGATCCCACTCCCACTCCCACTCCCGCCTCCTACCCCCACCAAATCTCACCCTCCCGGTCGGTGGTGACGTTGACAGGCTCAAATGGGACAGGCCCTGTGGCTAAAGAGGACACACCATTCAAGGCAGTGACCTCAAAAGTATAGGTGAAGTCAGGACGCAGCCCTCGAATAGCCACCCAGGGCTCCACCAGGTCCCGGGGGCCGGGGTCAAAGGTCAGGTCTCCCCCACAGGGCAGGCAGGACCCCCCTGGACGACACTCTCGGCAGCGAAGTGCGTAGGTGAGATCGTCCCGGCCGCCAGACTCGAGGGGCGCACTCCATTCCAGGTGCAGGGAGGAGCCATTCAGATGGGGAACCACACTTCTTGGAGCAGAAGGAGGGGCTGTAGGAAATCAGGGGGTCAGACAGAGAGGGGAGGGCAGCCAGGGAACATGCAGACATGGAGAGGGCAAGGGGCATGGGGAAGCTGGGAAGGATGAGGGCTGTGATGGGGTCCACCCCAGAAGTCCATACTCCCTCCCTGATAAATGGTACCGGGCTGATGGTCACTTACTGGTGCAGGGTGCGCCTTGGGGGTCCGCACGGGCCCGGTAGTACCCAATGCGGCACTGGCAGACAGAGGACCCGATGGTGTTAGAATGACTGTTGGCCGGACATGGCTGGCAGGACCCCTCTCCTGACTCGGGCTTGAAGGTGCCCTGGCCACAGGCTAAGAAGAAGAGGAGAGAGTGGGTTATCAAAAACATGACGGACGCAGGCACTGTGGTGCACACCTGTGATCCCAGCAATCCAGGAGGGCAAGACAGGAGGATCAAAAGTTCAAAGGCAACTTCAGGAACTTAGGGAGACCCTGTCTCAAAATAGGAAATAAAAAAAAGACTGGGGCCAGGTGCTGTAGCATATGCCTGTAATCCTAGAGGGTCAGGAGGCTGAGGCAGGAGGAGTGCAAGTTCAAAGCCAGCCTCAGCAACTCAGCAAGGCACTTGCAACTCAGTAAGACCCTGTCTCTAAATAAAATACAAAATAGGGTTGGGGTGTGGCTCAGTGGTTGAGTGCCCCTGAGTTCAATCCCCAGTACCAAAAAAAAAAAAAAAAAAAAAAGTCCAGCTACCTCTAAGGTTGCATGTAATGCTAAGGTGGAATGGCAGACATGAGAAACCTCTCCTCTGCCAGAGAAACCGAAACCTCCTTTTGGAGAAGGGGTTGTAACCTTTTCTAACCCCGACCTTGGCAGCAGTCTAGTACAGCCCTCAGACCCCTGCTCGAAATAACGATGTGAAATACACAACACGAAACACACAGGATTACCAAGGAAACCAAGTAAGCTACAACACAATGATCAAAGGATTAAAGGAAACAAATTTGTGATGTAGCAACCAATGTATTTCTTGGTTAGCAAGAAACAGGGGCAGGCTGGGCGCGGTGGCACACGCCTATAATCCCAGCAGCTTGGGAGGCTGAGGCAGGAGGATCATGAGTTCAAAGCCAGCCTCAGCAAAAGAGAGGTGCTAAGCAACTCAGTGAGACCCTGTCTCTAAATAAAATACAAAATAGGGCTGGGGAAGTGGCTCAGTGGTCAACTGCCCTTGAGTTCGATCCTTGGTACTAAAAAAAAAAAAAAAAAAAAATACAGGGCAGGTCTCAACCTCGTGACACTGAGGTCATGATGAGCAATGACAATATTCTGAGATCCTGTGGCACCTGGAATGGACTGTAAAACCTATGAAGTAGATAATGCATCAGCCTCAAATCCTACTTCAAATACTGCAGCTCACATCCCGTAGGGCATGAGTGGCTAATTTTAGGTAAAAGCCGTGAAAATAAAGTCTTTTTCCCCCTCCACCACAGTTCACAGGTGCCCTCCATTCTACCTACAAAGCCCAGGTTAGGAAGACCTGCCCTAGCCAGACACAGTAGCCAACTCAGGAGGCTGAGGCAGGAGGATCTCCTGAGCTCAGGAGCTCGGGGCCAGCCTGGGGAAAAGAGTGAGATCCCCATCTCAGAAAAGCAAACAGAGAAGCTCTGCTCGAAAGAAAGGACAAGTGAGAACTTATTGAGTCCAAGAAAACCCACAAGGAACCAGAATGGAAACTATATGTCCTGTCCTGAGCCCAACAAGGTGTCCCCCTAACTCAAGAACAGTCCTTCAGGCCAGCTTCCAGAAAGCAACCAAAAGAAGATGAGTTGGACAGAGTAAGGGAGAAGACTTGGAATCAAGAAGAGCTCAAAACTTAGCTGGAGGCTTTGAAAACTAAGTGGTCAGAGAGTAAAGAATGTGGAAAAGTTTAAGATTGGGGTGCAGGACCCTCGAAAGGCACAAGCAAGCTTCTAGTCCTCACCTCGGCACTTTGTGTTGCCCTCGGTGGCCTCGAACCCTGGGTTACAGTTGCAGCCGATGACCGGCTGCTCGGCCCACTGGCCATCCTCTCGACAATAGAGGCTGGGGCTGGGGCCAGGGGCAGGGACAGCGTCTGCTACACAGCTCCCAGCCACAGGCACCACAAGCTCCCGAGGCACAGTCTCTGGGAAGTGGGTCAGGTTCACCGTCAGTGGGGGGCACTTCTTGTAAAAGAGGTGCAGTGACAGCAGAGCCATGCAGGCGCCCTGGTCCTGGAAGGCCAGGTAGAAGCCGGCCTTGCTGAGCGGGCCCAGACGCAGTGTCTTGACGTTCACCTTCCCAGTCGCCTCAGCCCCGGGGCGCTTCCTTGTGAGATGCTCCGCAGCCACTGTGTCCACCTGCAGGGTGGAGGGAGACTTACTGCCGTTGTCCCCAGCTCCTCCGATTTTCTGGTAGACTGACTTCATCCCAGCTCCGCGTTCCTTGACCTCCTTGGTTCCTATTCTGGAACATTCCCTCTGCCTTCCCCAATATGAACATTCCTGCAGGTCCCAAAGCTGTCCATTCATCCTTGCTCAGTTCCTATGATGTGTCCAACCCCGCAAAACCCCCTTTCCAGTCATTCACATGTTCTACAAACATTTATGGACACACAGGCCATGCCAGGGCCTGACCCCAGCTAAGGAGACAGAAATGAATGAACCACAGTAGTGACAGGCACGTGCACAGACTGATATAGGACCCAGGGCAGGAAGAATCAGTCGGTCCCAGTAGGATGAGTGGGACCTGAGTGCTGGAACTTAAAAAGACAAGTTGCTTCCGGAAACTAGCAAGTGCCCCTGCCAAAGGCCTTGGAAGCTCATTCATGGCGCTTGCGGCCCGGCCCGGGTACCTTGATGTAGGGGTTCTCCATCCAGGCCGGCGTGAGGGCTGTGGCTGTGTCTGCATCGCTCTCATAGTAGAAGACGGTGAAAGTCTCCTTGCAGGAGCGGCCAGCCCGCGGCAGAGACAGGCACTCGAGCATGGTGAAGCGCAGCGTGGCATACACGTGCACAGCGCCACGACGAGGGACCCAGCCCGTCCGCAGCCAGTGAGCCAGGCCTGGGGCTCGCTGCAGGTCACACACCTCATACGTGCGCACACTGTGCTGCTCCTCGTCCAGGCCGCTCAGCTCCTCCCACTGTGCGAAGAGCAAGAACTGGGCTCAGGGGTGTCCCTCCCAGGGTGAGGAGGGATGATGGACAGATGGTCGCAGGGGCTGAGGGAGCTAGAAGCAGCTTGGAGGAACCCCAGTTCAACCTGCCTCCAGCTAGGGGTGGGGGTGGCATGGGAAGCAAGTGGCTTGGCGCTCCCCCCTCCCTCAGTTTCCCTCCTGGGCCCCAGTTCCTAGTTCCAGCTCTTACCTGGCCCTCCACCTGAGGGAATGTCACCCACTTCAGATCGGCAGTTTCCAATTTTGTGTTCAGTAAAGTCTCTAAGAGAGACAGAGAGACCAAGTCAGCATTTGCAGTGTGGAGGTGGGGGACCCAAAGACCAGATCTCTTAGGCAGGAGATTCTGTGTAGCTCCAAGCTGGAGTCAGGGGACAGGAGGAGGGGGCAAGCCATCCCCTTTGCTCCCCCTCTGACATCATGCCTCTGGTTTTAGTGCCAACTCCATCTGCGGCAGCTGGCAGTAACCATGCTGATCTCAGGACTGGAGGAAGAAGGGTTCTAATGCTTGAAGGGGAAAAGGTCCATGGCTCACAAAGTGTTAAGAGAACTCTGCTCTGGCACAGACCCCACGTGGGCAGGGGGGCTGCTGGCGCCCACCATGGTCCCTATAGAATAGCCTCAAGCTCCACTTCCCCTTGCCAAAGTCCCAGAGTTGGCCTCCCTGCCATCCCAACTCCACTCCTCTTCCAAGTCCCCACCCCCCTTTCACACCAAACACTCCAGCCCTTCCCTCCTTCAAGGTGGTGCTGTACCCCTGAAGCACAGCTGCCCCCCCCCCTGCACTTTACTGCCATCAGAAGAGGAAGTGCTGGAGGCCAGGACGCTTGGGTTCCCGCCCTGGCTCCTGCCAGAGTTCTCACATCTGGATTTGGTTACGGGAAGGAAAAGGGAGGAAATTTTAGGGGTGTGGGGTAGGGGTGAACACACCTGGTTGGGCCGGGCATCAAGGAGGGGAGGGGGCAGGGCACTGGCGGAAGGAGGGGGATTAGGAGAAACTTGCAGCCTCTGGCAGCAGAGGGTGGAGGGAGGGTGGGGGAATCCCCACAGAGGCCAGGGCAACGTGGGGGGCAAGAGACTGGGGACCTGGGAGAAGCAGACAGAGCCTTCCCAGGGGAGCCAGCAACACACCTGGAACAGGGACCGCCCACCCCCATAGGGATTGCAGGGGAGAAAGGGTGGGGCAGCCACCAGATGATGTCCAGTGGGCAGGGGGCAGGCAGGAACCTGATCAGCTCAAGGTGAGGCCCAAGGTCCTCATGGGTGGCAGGAGACAGCCCAGCATGTTGGGGACAGGATGCCCCGGTTCTGGGAAGCGGGTGGATAGAGGCTGCCGTCTCCACCCTCCATTGTTCCAGCGTGGATAGTGTTTTCCTGTCTCCAATTTACACACTGTCTCTGCTTCAGGGCTGTCCTAGGTGCTTGGAGATCTGGCTCACTTTCTCTCCCGTCTCAGACCTGCCGCCTCCAACTCTGATCAGTTAGTTCATTTGCCTCTCTTCTCTTTCCCCCACTCTCTGCTCACCTCCATTTCTCTGTTACTCTCTCCTTCCTCGGCTATCTCCCACCTTACAACTCCCCTAACGGTACACCTCGGTGCTGGGCAAATTACTTAACATTTCTAAGCCTCAGTCTCCTCATCGGTACAATGGCGGCAATAGGACCTCCCTCTCCCAGGGTTGCGGAAAGTGAAGATAAAAGATAAGGTGTGTAAAGCAAATTCGCTCCTCATAGTCATGGGGCTTGGAAAGCACCAGGATAACAAGCATGAGATTAGGCATTTCCTCTTTGCATCTCCCCACCATGCTTTGTCCTGAAGGTTTCTCAGCCCCCTTGGCCGCCTCTTCCCATGGCCCACAGTTCTTCTCTTCTGGTGTCTCTGCTCATTCCCTCCCATACTCAGCCTTTGATCCCCAGCCCAGAGCAGCACACTGCCCAGCCAGGGGAGAAGGGTTTTCCAACTGCCTTTGATTCCTCCCGTCAGCAGCCCCCCATGGCCCACTCCCCAGAGACCCTTTGATTCTCAGCAGTGAAAGGGAGGGGGCCTCACCAAAAGGAGATTAGGGATGCAAGAAGAGGGTTTAGAGGACTCCTGGCTGCCCCTCCAGAGGAGGGGGAGGAGAGGAGAGAGTCTCATGGACTTTGAAGAAATATTTGGACAGGAATACAGCAAAAAATTAGAAACCTGTGGTCTAGAGGCTTAGGTAGCTGGGCTGAGTGGGGATGACTTAAGGCCATCTAGGGCAGCTTCTGCTGGCACTCAGAGATGGAGGGAAGCCGAGAACTCAAGCAAGCAGAGAAGGGGGCCAGATGGCATTTGAACGGATGCGGGTACAGCCTGGAGAAATGCAGGAGGGGGCCCCCTGGGTAAAGGCAGTGGCCTGGCAAGCCATTTGGGGGTCTGGAGTGTGACTCTGGAGAGTGTCCATACTGACGGGGTTGAGGAGTTGTAGGATCCAGGTGTGAAAGCTAAGGAATTGGCGGTGGGGGTCGTTTTATGGCCTAGCACATAGTTCTGCTGGTCTGCAGTTGTTCCTGCAGGAACGTCCCTCCTTCATGTCTGGCCCGAGGTGGGAAGTGGGTTAGAAACTTTGGGGATAGTTTTGAAGACTGGGGTGGGGAGGAAAGGCAAAGCTGCCAGGGGCCTCTGGCGTTAGGGGTAGGAGTTTGGGGAGCCTGGGGTAGGGGAACGTCCGGGTCGGAGCTCTCGACTCCATCTCTTTCCCAAACAAAAGAAAACTCCACTCCCCGCCGGGCCGCCTCCTCCCCGCCCCCTCCCGCTCCAGCACTATTGGTCCGAAGCGTTTGGGGTCCGGGTGCCCCGGTAGGTACAGGGAGAGGTCAGCCTCTCCAATCCGAGGCCCAACTTTGGGGGCCCCAGAAATGGCGGGGTGCCCCGAAGGAAACTCACCTTCTAAAGCGGCGGTGAGCGAAACCCAGCAGAGCAGCGCCCGGAGCTCCATGGCGCCGCCTCACTCGGGTTGGATCCGATCCGAGTTTGGGGGGCCCTAGCCCCCCCAGGTCTGACCCTCCCCTGAGCGGGTGGACGCCAACTCCCCGCGCGGGACTCTCGATCGGGGCCCTCAGCGCTGGCCCATGCGGGCGCGCGGGGCACCCGGCGACAGCGCCCAGGTGTGGCCCCGTGTCCCTGCCGCGCGCGCAGGAGGCGTCCTGGGGGCGTCCTGGCAGTGGGAGCGCTGGGCGGGCGCAGATCAAGACGTGGCTGGAGTCGGGGTCCCTTCGGGGCTTCGGGGTCCCGCCCCGGCTGGCTGGAGGTGGGCCGGCCGCTCGCGGTCTCCCCCCCTCCCTGGAGTGGCGCTGCTCGCGCCGCCGGGCCGAGTGCGCTCCGCGCGGGCGGGGAGGGTGGGAGCCCGAGCTGGGACCGAGCGGGAGGGAGGGAGACTACGGCGCGGGGCCGGGCGGGCCGGGCCGGGGCTGGGACTGGGCCGGGCGGCGCCTGCCCGGGAGGGAGGGGCGTGCAGGGGGCGGGGGCAGCTCCCCCCAGCCCGGGCTCGACGAGGGGGTCAGGCGGGCTGATTGGCTCGCAAGCTGCTGAATAATTCATGAGGGAAGCGGAGCGGGGAGCCCAATGGAGCAGGTCTGGAAGTTGAGAGAAAGTTTGGAGAAGGGGGAGGGGCGGCGGGCGGGCAGCCGGAGGACCGCCCAGACGTGCGCTGTGGCCGTGCGCCCTGCTTGGGACCGCGCGTGTTGGGGCCAGGGTCTTGGGACCCTCGGGACAGGCTCGAACCCAGCAGGCACCAAAGAGCAGAGAAACACGCAACAACGCGAAGAGCCGCACAGAGGTGCGAGTAAATGTGCATACGAAGCTCATTCTGACCTTGCTGTGCACTTGAGATTCCAGTCCTGGATGTGCCCACTATCCCCGAATTGGTGCAGGAGACTGCATTTGGGGGAAAGGGGAGGGAGAAAGGGGTAGAGGCTTTTGAGAATGGAGGACCTCCCAGAAGTCCCCAGGCAATAATTGCAGCTGACGTTCTGTGACGTTCAACTTCATGCACATTAAGTATTGAGGTCCTACTGTGCGTGCAACCCAGAGCTGAAATGTGCAGAGAGGGCAGGGGAACTAGGCTGAGATGAAGAGGAATCTAGAAAAAACAAGGAAGCAAGGGTAAATAAAAGGTAGGCGTGACCGATGGTGATGGTCCGGATAGCTCCAAATCACTCTTCTCACTCTCACTCTTGTGTGGGCGCGGGGCGGGAGTGGGGGTGTGGGGGGTGTCCCTGCCGCCCGCAGCCACGACCCAGAGGACTGGGGCTGGAGGGGCTGCTGCTGCTGTCTTTCCTGAGGCTGTTTCCTGTCCGTCTCCTGGGGGCCCTCAGGATGACTGGGAGGGGCCCTTCCTCTCATTGCCAACTCCCCCTATCCATCAGTTAGAGGGGAGGGTCCAGGAAAGCCATGTTCCTCCCACCAATCTACTTCTACTTCGGGTGTCTATAGTGGAGGTTCCAGGGTGCTGCTGCCAGAGTCCGGCCCCCAAGGGCTGGAAGGAAAGAGCTTAGACTGAAGATGATCAAGGAGGACAGTATCTGGAGGCACTGAGGAGCCAAGTCACAGGGAAGGAGGCATCCGGGACACCTGGGGGCTGTCAAGAGCCCTAAGCCCCCAGAGACTACAGCCGGCCCTGGATGACCTCTTGTCCCTGTGCACTTATCTTCCTGACACAAGTGGTGCTCCACACACCCCTGCCCTTCCTCGCTGCCCAGCCTAGGTCCTGCTCGGGGTGGGGGGTCACAGAGGGCAGGAAACAGCCGGCTTGGCTGGAGCCAGGCAGACCGGCTGGGGCTGGGAATTCCCTCCTCCCTCCCCATCCAGACTCAGTCTTCCCTGCTTGTATCCAGCTCCTCCCTCCTGTTTATCCACACCCACACTGCCTCTGCACCAGGATTCGTACCTCTCACTTTTGTCTTCAACCTCTGGGTGGGCTCTGCCCTCCATGCACCCCCTGCTCCAGGTCTTGGATTGCTTAATTTTTCTCATTTAGTGGGAGATAAAGTTCACTATGCAGAGAGGAGTCAGCCTGAGGGGGGGGGGGGGGGGGCCTGCACAGGGAAATGAGGCCTGGTGACTCTGAGGGATGAAGAGGTAATACAGCTTTAGTCAGACCAGGACCCTGTGTACTTCACCCCTGAGGATCAGTGCCCCTCATCTAGAGGGAAGACAAGGAAAGCCTCAGTTAGAAAACACCAGGGCTGGTGGTGTAGCTCAGTGGTAGAGCTCCTGCCTAGCAATTTCCAGTACTGAAAAGAGAAGAAAAGAAAACACAACCTATCCCTTATCAGGTCTTCAAATCCCATCCCCAGCCTATAATCCAATTCCTAGTATCTAGTGTTTATCTTTTTTTAAATTTTTTTTTAAAGAGAGAGAGAGAATTTTAATATTTAGTTTTTAGTTTTCGGTGGACACAACATCTTTGTTTGTATGTGGTGCTGAGGATTGAACCCGGGCTGCACACATGCCAGGCAAGCGCGATACCGCTTGAGCCACATCCCCAGCCCAGTATCTAATGTTTATCAATAAAAGGATGAATAAATGAAGTTCTTCTTGAACAACTACCATGTGCCAAATGAACATTGTTTACAAGGTTAGTAAAACATGGCTCCCAGCCAAAAAAAGAAAGAAAGAAATTTTCAAAACCTGGTGGAAATTAATGACTTAATATATATGATCCAGTGAATTATTAGCTAATAGTAACAATCCCATGATTTCCCCTTTCCATGGAGATGACGCCTGAGATTTATACTTGAATGCTCTGGAGTCACCCTAGGTCTATCCTGTGGGTGTGAGATCATTTCCTCCACCCTCAGACCACCAGAATCACTTTCCAGGCAAGCTAAGTACCAACAGAATTGTCCCACACAGGTTGGCATTCGTGTCACTACCTGAATCAATGCTTATCCCAGAGACCTGAACAAATCTCAAGCCCTCCTTTCTTCATTATCAGGATACTTGATGCTTGGCAAATCCCAAATGTTAGACTGTCACTCTTTTTTTTTTAATTTTTTTTTTTTTTGGAGGGGTACTGAAGATTGAAATCAGTAACACACAACCACTGAGCCACATCCCCAGCCCTTTTTTGTATTTTATTTAGAGACAGGGTCCCACTGAGTTGCTTAGCAAGCCTCCATTTTGCTGAGGCTGGTTTTGAACTCATGACCCTCCTGGGTCAACCTCTCCAGCTGCTGGGATTACAGGTGTGCACCACTGCGCCTGGCTAGGCTGTCACTCCAGTTCCCCTCTTGGAGCCATAGCTGTTATCCCACATTGCCAGGCCAATAGTTATATGGCGCATCCATGACTAGAAGTAGGGTTCCAGGCTGGGCATGGTGTGGTGGCACACACCTGTAATCCCAGCAGCTTGAGTGACTGAGCCAGGAGGATTGAGAGTTCAAAGCCAGCCTCAGCAATTTAGCCAGGCCCTAAGCAACTTAGTGAGACCTCATCTCTAAATAAAATATATAAAAAGGGCTGGAGATGTGGCTCAGTGGTTAAGTGCCCCTAGGTTCAATTCCCAGTACAAAGAGAGAGAAAGGAGTAGGATTCTCTTTTGTTATCTACCCTGTGATAATTGTTTTGCACAATCTTGGAGTTGTGACTTTTCCTATATGTAATAAAAAAACCAACAACTAATCATGCCTTTTCACCATAAATTATTGAAGTTGTCACTTTGCTTCTTATATCTCAACCTCCCCTCTCTTGGTCTATCTAGCCCATTTAGGTCCAAAGTTCAAGTTTACTTCAAAACTCATGAAGTTTAAACTTCAGCATGCCTCACCTGCTTGACTCTTTCCATGGCTCTGGTTAATGAGTGCCATCAATTTAAACAGTTCTTAGGGTAAGCCACAGCACACAACACTTAAATGGCTAGAAATCTTATAGCTCTTATACAAAAGAAATTTAATAGAGGTACTGACATTATCAAAAGTAAAGTGTAGCTCGGGGCAGTAGCACACACCTGGAATCCCAGTGACTAGGGAGGCTGAGGCCAGAGAATTGCAAGTTTAAAGCCAACCTCACTTAGGGAGGTCCGAGGAAATTTAGTGAGACCCTGTCTGAAAATTGTAAAAAATAAAATGGGGGCTGGGGATATAGCTCAGTTGCTAGAGTGCTTGCCTTGCACACACAAGGCCTTGAGTTCAATCCCCAGTACCACAAAAAATAAAATAAAATAAAATGGGCCATGGGTGTGGCTCAATGTTAAATACCCCTGGGTTCAATCCCCAGTACCAAAAAAAAAAGAAAGAAAAAAGTTTTAGCTAAGTGCAGGGCAGCATGCCTGTAATCCCAGGCATGGGAGTTTGAGGAGGAGGAGCACAAGTTTGAGGCCAGCCCCAGCAACTAAGCAAGACCTGTCTCAAAAATAAAAAGAGCTAGGGATATGGATCCGTGGTAGAGCACTTGCCTAGCCTGTATGAGGCCTTGGGTTCAATTTCCAGCCCTGCAAAAATAAATAAATAAAGCTGGTGTTTACTTATCTAACTATTTACTTATCTAGTGAAATTAAATAACTTTTGGATATACATAATCAATGTATAATCATTTGGATACTGCACTGATTTTTCTGCTTTCAAAAAAAGCAGAAAATGATGTGGCTCAGTGGTTGAACACCTCTAGGTTCAATCCCCAGCATGAAAATAAAATAAAGAAAATGTTACAAAATCATTATCATATGAGAGGTGATCAAAGGGTACCAGCTAAGAAAAAAGTAGGAAACAAAAAGCATTACAGGAGCCTGGGGTTGTGGCTCAGTGGCAGTGCACTGGGTTCGATCCTCAGCACCACATAAAAATTAATTAATGAAATAAAGGTATTGTGTCCATCTACAAACTAAAAATACTAAAAAAATAAAATTTAATAAAATGACTGCGGGCTGGGGATGTGGCTCAAGCGGTAGCGCACTCACCTGGCATGCGTGGGGCGCTGGGTTCGATCCTCAGCACCACATAAAAATAAAGATGTTGTGTCCGCCGAAAACTAAAAATTAAATATTAAAATATTCTCTCTCTCTCTCTCTCTCTCTCTCTCTCTCTCTCTCTCCCCCCTCTCTCTCTTTAAAAAAAAAACAACGAACGACTGCACTGACTCAGCAATAAAAGAGAATAAATTCATGGCATTTGCAGGTAAATGGAAGGGGTTAGAGACAATAATGCTAAGTGAAGTTAGCCAATACCAAAAAACCAAATGCCAAATGTTTTCTTAGGTATAAGGAGGCTGATTCATAGTGGAACAGGGAGGGGGGGCATAGGAGGAATAGAGGAACTCTAGATAGGACAGAGGGGTGGGAGGGGAAGGGAGGGGGCATGGGGTAATTAATAATGGTGGAATGTGATGATCATTACTATCCAAAGAACAGGTATGAAGACATGAATTGGTGTGAATAGACTTTGTATACAACCAGATATATGAAAAATTGTGCTCTATATGCATAATAAGAATTGTAATGCATTTCACTGTCATATAAAAATAAAATTGATCTAAAAAAATGACTGGATGACTGGACTGAATTAGATAACTTACCTATTAAAAAAAAAAAAAAAGCATTACAGGGCTGGGGATTTAGCTCAGTTGGTAGAGTGCTTGCCTAGCACGCACAAGGCCTTGGGTTCAATCTCCAGCACCACTAAATAAATAAATAAATAAATAAATAAATAAATAAATAAATAAATAAATAAAATAAAATAAAACAAAAATAAATAAAAAAAATTAAAAAAGCATTACAGCCAGGTGCAGTGGTGAACACCTGTAATCCCAGCAGCTTGGGAGGCTGAGCCCAGAGGATGGCCAGTTCAAAGCCAGCCTCAACAACTTAGCAAGGCCCTAAGCAACTCAGTGATACCTGTCTCAAAATAAAATACAAAAAAAGGCTAGAAATGTGGCTCAGTGGTAAGTGCCCTTGGGTTCAATTCCCTGTACAGAAAAGGAAAAAAAAAAAAAAAAAGCATTACAAAGTTTAGCTGGATTCCTTGGAGGTACAGCTCAGTGATAGGGCACTTTGTTATTATGCACAAGGCTGGGTTTAAGAAAAGAAAAAAAAAAAAAGAGCCAGGCATTTTGGTGCATGCCTGTGATCCCAATGGCTCAGGAGGCTGAGACAGGAGGATCACAAATTCAAAGCCAGCCTTGGTAATTTAGTGAGGCCCTAAACAATTTATTGAGACCCTGTTTCAAAATAAAAAACAAAAAGGTTTGGGGATGTGACTTGGTGGTTAAGTGCCCGTGATTTCCATCCCCAGTACCAAAACAAAAACAAAACAAAACAAAGCAAAAAGCAAAGAAACTAATACAGAGGTTAATCATTCTTGTTTCCTATGAATATTGTTATTTTTTTAGATTTTGTAATTTTTATAATATTTTGAACTTTTGAAGCTGGTGATAATTCCTCAACAGAAACACATTAACTTTAGTGCCTAATTTTTTTTTAAATTTTTTTATTTTTTAGTTTAGGGTGGACACGACATCTTTGTTTGTATGTGGTGCTGAGGAACGAACCCCGGGCCGCCCGCAAGCCAGGCTCGCACTACCGCTTGAGCCACATCCCCAGCCCCTTTGGTGCCTAATTTTATATTCATAATTTTGTTTTCACTTTATTAAGCAGGGATCCCCAAATTATGTGAACTTCAGGACCCACCCCTAGTCTGGCCCACAAACTATCTAGAACCCATTGTATACAAAGTGTTAATAAAAATGTGCATATGTAAGGCCTCCTTCTTCTTCTTTTTTTTTTTTTTTTTTTTTTTTTTTGTACCAGGGATTGAACCCAGGGATGCTTAACCATTGAGCCACATCCCCAGCACCTCCTCCCTTTTAAATATTTAACTCTGGTTTTTTTTTTTTTGGGGGGGGGGCACCAGGGATTGAACTCAGGGGCACTTGACCACTGAACTACAGCGATAGCCCTATTTTGTATTTTATTTGGAGACAGAATCTCACTGAGTGGCTTAGCGCCTGCTGTTGCTAAGGATGGCTTTGAACTCACAATCCTCCTGTCTCAGCCTCCCAAGCCGCGGGGATTACAGGCATGTACTGCTGCACCCGGCTCCTATATTTTATAATTTTTTTTTAAAATCTAGAAGTTTCTTTCTTTTTGAGAGAGAGAGAATTTTTAATATTTATTTTCTAGTTATCAGTGGACACAACATCTTTGTCTGTATGTGGTGCTGAGGATCGCACCCGGGCCGAACGCATGCCAGGCAAGCATGCTACCGCTTGAGCCACATCCCCAGCCCCTATTTTATAATTTTTTAAAATTTTTATTTGTTCTTTTTGACTATATATGACAGTAGAATGATTTTGACATATTATATATACATGGGGATAATTGCTCATTTTTGCAGTTGTACATGATATGCAGTTATACTTCTTGTATATTCAGATATGAACATAGAAAATTCATTCTACTGTCTTTCCTATTCCCGTCCCCACTCCCTTCCCTTCATTCCCCTTTGTCTAATCCAAAAGACTTCTATTCTTCCCTCCCCTGCTTTATTGTTCCTCAGCCCTTTTTACATTTTATTTTGAGACAGGGTCTTGCTAAGTCATTTAGGGCCTCCCTAAATTGCTGAGGCTGGCTTTGAACTTTCTATCCTCCTGCCCCGGCCTCCTTAACCGCTGGGATTACAGGAGGGCACCACCCCATGCATTTTGAGTAGCTAGAATTAAAGGCATGTGCCACCAAACTTGGCTATTCATTAGTTATTTAATGAATACTTATTATGGGTCAGGACTGAGAACAACATAAACCATCCTCTGCCTTCCAGGTCCAAACTGTCCATAGGGAGAAACAGCTATGAGACCTCAGCAGGATCCAGAGGTTAAGTGGTTAGCAAAAGTGGGCTTGCACAGGGTTCTGAATCACAGAGGAAGCAGAGTTAAATCCAGCCTGCAGCTTCCAGGTGAGCTTTCGGGGGAGAGTAATGCTGTCTGAATGAGTCCCAAAGGAAACAGGTGGAAAAGAAGTTTAAAAGTAGGGGGAAGGCTGGGCATGGTGGCTCATGCCTGAAATCCCAGCAACTCTGGAGGGAGAGGTGGCAGGATTGCAAGTTCAAGGTCAGCCTGGACAACTTGAGATCATGTGTCAAAATAAAAAAATAAAAAGGTCTGAGGATGTAACTCAGCGGTAAATCACCCCTGGGTTCAATCTCCAGTACAGCCCTGCAAAAAAAATTGGAAGGAACAGAAAATACAGGGGACAGAGATGGTGACATTGTCCCATTCAGACTGCTGCTAGAGAGCAGGGTGATGCCAGGGCAGAGTGCAAGGACAGTGACTGTGAATGAGCTGGAAGAGGAGAAGAGGGTCAGCATCAGCTGTCTTTCCAGGACTTTCCAGGAGGGTTGGCTTGTCTGCACACCTGGGAGCCACCCTCTAAAGGGTTTGAGGCCAGGAAGTGACATGGTTGGATTTGTATAGAAAGATCCTACTTGCACAGCTTTGGAAAGTGGATTGAAGGCTGCAAGCAGAAAAATCAGTGAGGTGTCCAATGGCAATGTGGGCTTGAATCAAATCAAAATAGGTACTTGTAGCCAGGCCTGGGGACCCTGCAGGGGAGCATGCCGGCAATGCCAGAGACTCTGAAGCCCGAGGCAGGAGGATTGCAAGTTTGAGGCCAGCCTGGGCAACTTAGTGAGACCCTTTCCAAAAAAGTAAAAGGACTGGGGATGTAGCTCAGTGGTAAAGAACCCCTGGGTGCAATCCCTATTACCTACAAAAAAGATATGTGTGTGTGGCTGTGTATGCGTGTATGTGTTATGAGTGTGGCTGGGGGACAACTGAAGAGCCATTGAGGGGCTCAAGTAGGCACAGCTTGGAGCTTGGCTCTGGGGCCAGAGGAAACAAATCCAGACTTCTCAAGTGCAGACTTGGGGACACAGCAACTATCATGAACATGTGGAGTTTTAGATCACTGTGTACCAGCAGGTCCAGAAGCTAATTGGATCCCAGCTTCAAAGGACTGGAGCTCAAGGACAGTTCTTTGGCTAGAGATCCAGGTTTGGTAGTGATAAGCCTATGTTGGTAAAGGAAACTATGGAACATGGGAATGGGGGCGGGGAGTTGCATAGATTGGAACCACTGGGGAAAATGTCATGACTTCACTTTTTCTCTGGTATGTTATGTTTTGGAATTGAGGATTGAACCCAGGGGTGCTTAACCACTGAGCCACATCCCCAGCCCTTTTTTTATACATTATTTAGAGACAGGGTCTTGCTGAGTTGCTTGGGGCCTTGCTAAATTGCTGAGGCTGGCTTTGAATTTGAGATCCACCTACCTCAGCTTCCAGAGCCACTGGGATTACAGGTGTATACCACCAAGCCCAGCCCCCAACGCTTTTTTTTTTTTTAAACAGAAGTGAAATCCTGAACTTTCTTTCTTTCTTTTTTTTTTTTTTTTTAAAGAGAGAGTGAGAGAGGAGAGAGAGAGAGAGATAGAGAATTTTTAATGTTTATTTCTTAGTTCTCGGTGGACACAACATCTTTGTTGGTATGTGGTGCTGAGGATCGAACCCGGGCCGCACGCATGCCAGACAAGCACGCTACCGCCTGAGCCACATTCCCAGCCCCTCTTTCTTTCTTTCTTTTTTTTTTTTATAAATAGTTTTTTTTTTTTTTTTTTTAAGCGTGTCACTAAGTTGCCGGTGAGGGTCTTGCTAAGTTGCTGAAGCTGGTCTTGAACTTGTGATCCTTCTGCCTCAGCCTCCCAAGTTGTGTAATTGCAGGGAGCCTCTGCAATTAGCAAGACCCCAAGCAAGTTAGTGAAACCCTATCTCAACACAAACAAAACAAACAACAACAACAAAAACAAACAGCTGGGGATATGAAAACACTCTGGGTTCAATCCCCAGTACAAACGAAAAACAAAACAAAAAAACCCCACTAACATTGAAATTATCATAAAGAACCTTGTTACAGGTAGGGCACGTATTAATAGGACACCCATTTGAAAAACAGAAAGACAAGGAGGTAGGTTCAGAAGGTTTAGTGACTTGTCAAAGGCGCTCAGGCCACCTGACCCACTATTGTGATCTTTCACCTCAGCATAGAGAAAGGGCTCCCAGCCCCACCTCCAGGAACCTGTTAGGCCCCTCTGCTCCTCCTCCTGGCTCCCACTCAAGGACCCAGGGCAGGCAGGGGGCATGTCCCTACCTCTGCTATGGAGCTATTCTCTTGCTGAACCAATACTTTCCACTGGCCATTAAAGGGGCGTGATTTAGCCCCCTAAGATTCCATGGAGACTTTCCCACCCTGCCCCCAACCTTGGCGCTGATAGAGGAAGAGACCCTGATTGCTGTTAGACTAGCAGGGGCTGAGAGAAGCCGGCCAGAAAGGGAGTGAGCATCATTGGGGCTGATGGGAATAGGAAAGGGGAAGGGCAGAGCTTGCTGCTCAGGCCAAGGATACCGGAGGGCACGGAGGTGGAGAGGACAGAGGCTAAGGGGCTGGCGGGGCCAGAGCTAAAGTGTGGGGGGGCAGGGAGTGGAAAGGTGGTGGAGGGGGAGTGGGAGGGCGGGGGAGAGGTAGTGGGAGGTTCATTGTCCCAGCAGGGGGAAGTCTTTTGTTTCCTCTCTTCCCCTGGCAGCCTGACAGGATATGAGGCCAAGCCCCCACCTCCATGCCAGCATCCCCCCACCCACTGGACAGGGCCCTTCCCTAACCATTGTGTCCTTGATGGGAATGGGGGCGGGGGCAGGCAGGAGGTTGGTTCTAAGAGGGACTATAAGAAGGATTATTTGTGGCTGGGGGCTAAACTACCAGGGTACTGAAGGGACAAGAAGCCCCTGGGCTGGTTAGCGCAGCTTGGCAGGGAGAGATCTGTGCTTGGGGAGGAGCAGGAAGCCTGGCTTGGGTGGGGCCAGCACAGAGGGTAGCAGGTCCCCTGAAAGGGGAGGTAGGCTGGGCCCCAGAGGGGATGACGCAGGGCTTCAGGCCTCTCCCAGCCCCCACTATTCCCGCCTGGGGGCCTGAGAGCTCACCTGAATCCCTGTGCCCCCCCACCCCCTCCATTCCCTAAGGTTGACATCACCCCACCAGGGCAGCAAGGTTCTGGTGAGAGCCTAAGTGTTCAGCCTAGGTCCTCCACATCCAGTTCTTTGGATGCTCTCCCTCTCTAGGATCCAGGACTGTGTCATCCCACTGTCCTCCTGGATCCCTGGAATTTCATCCCTCCTCTGTACTCCCTCCTGCGACGTTTTGCTCCATCAGCTGTTCCTGCAGGAAGGGCGCCCTGCTCAGCCTCGCCTCTTTTCCCGAGTCTGAGCCTTTTGTTTGCTGGGTCTGCAGGAAATTGTAGGGGCGGTGGCCAAGGCTCATCTGCCCCAGGGACCTGGGGGATCTGGGAGGGGGGTGCGCAGATTCACCAGACTTAATCCTGGGGAGCTCACAGCGGGAGTCGGGGTGGGATCACCAGGAAATTATTATTCGAGGCCTAACTCGGATCCACCAGGACTCCTGGATAACCCAGTCGCCCGGGGGGCGGACCGATTATGTGTTTGGGGATCCCTAGAGGCTGGGCGGTCACCTGAAGTCACTTAATAGGTTGACTAGGGATTGACAGCAGGAGAGAAAAACCCTGAATCTCAATTTCTTCCTACACGCCTCGGATCGTGGGGATCCCAAGAGATAGGGAGGCGGCAGGCAGATCAGTCTATGAAGCTTAGTTTTTTGGTTTTTTTCTTTCCCTCGTAAAATATGGTGGGGAGGAGGACCAGCACGTAGCCGCAGAATTCGCGCCTTCCCAGGACGCGACTACAGAAAAGGCGGCGGCGTAGACGCTCTGGCGAGCCAGCGTCCTCTCTTTGGTTGCCCTTTCTCTGAAGCCACCCAGGGCTCCGCCATTTTCCCTTCCCAGGAGGCGGGGCGGAGCCTCTACCGTCATGTGATCAAACAAGCCTGAAGCTCGCGACTGCTAGCTGGTGGGCGGATCCGGGAGGATTCCTACAGCTACACTCACAATGAGTAGTTCTTAGAACTGGGGATTGTTTGAGGCGCCAGAGCTACAGCAGCGGAGAGAATAGGAGCTCCTGTTTTGTAGAGTAGGCAAGGATCAAGAAAATAAGAAAACAATACAACATCTAATATGTTGTTAAATGCTACAGAGGAAAAAATAGATTTGATGGGGATGAGGGTGTGATTTAATTTTCAAAGGAATCACTAAGAAGATATGAGTCCCGAAGACCTAAAGGAAACTCATCATGTTCTTTGAGCCACAGAGCGTTTTTTGGATTGTTTGAAGCACAGCCCAGAGGCCATTGTGGGGATTGTGCACAGGAGATGAGAGATTGGGGATGGGGTGCAGATCGGGTAGGATGTTCATATAATGTCTAGATTACTCTGAGACATTTCTGGGCAAAATGAAACATTAATATTTATGTCATGGCAACAGGCATGAATCAGACCTGTAGTTGGTGAATCCCACCACCCTACTGATAGATAGGTTACTTGGCTTTTACTTTGAAGAAAATGGGAAGCCAGTGGACAGTTTTGGAGAGAAGCAGCACCAGCTGATATTTACTTTGACAGCATTACTCTAACTGCTCTATTGAGGGACTGTAAGGTCAAGGGCAGAAGCAGGAAAGCCAGTGAGGGGGCTATTGCAATAATTAAGGGATAAATTGCTGGTGACTTGGACTAGGGTGATCAGATATGTTTGGATACGGGTTGTATCTTGACATTGGAGGCGGAAAAAATTACTATGAGTTGATGTGGGGTGTGAGACAGTATTGAAGTGTAACCCCACAGTTTTTGCCTTTCCAGAACATCTGGAAAGATGAGAAGACCACAAGAGGAGTTGGTTGTGATGGTGTGTTGAAGCATTTGATTTTGGATATACCAGGTTTGAGCTGCCTACTTGATGTCCAAGCAGAGATGTCAGTACTTTGTTGGAAATACAATCTGAAGTTCAGAGTAGAGGTCTGGACTGGAGATACACCCTTGGGGGCACTGTTATATAAATGGTATTTAAAACTGAAATTGGATGAGGTTACCAGTCTCATCCAATGGATGTAAGTGGTGAAGACTGAACTACTACCCTCAAGTGGAGCTTCCATTTCACAATTGCCTCTTGGCTGTTTCTCTCATGACACCTAAAGATGCTCCAAAGTTGAGATGAGAGATGAGGTAGAACCAGCAGAGGAGGCTAAGTGGGAGGAAATGCTGAGTGTGGAGTCCTAGAAGGCAAGAGAGGAACATGGAGGAGAATTGAGCAAGCACATCAGACAATGGGGAAATGAGGACAGGAACAGAGGCCGTCACCCTGACCAAGTGAAAGTCATTGGTGACTTGTTGACCAGTTTCCCTTTTGCTGAGGAGCAAAAATCTAAGTGTAATGGGATTAAGAAGAAATGAGGGAGGGCTGGGAATGCAGCTCAAGGGCAGGGAACTTGCCTAGCAAATCTGAGGCCCTGGGTTTCATCCCCAGTACCAATAAAAGTTTTAAAAATAAATGGAGGAGGGGGTTAGAAATAGCTAGTATAGACCTAAACTTATAAGGAATCTGGTTATAAAGGAGAACAGTGAAATGGAGGGATGAGGGGGCGGTAACAGGTGGCAGATAGAATCAAGAAAATCTATTTCTTTTTTTTTTTTTAAAGAGAGAGTGAGAGAGGAGAGAGAGAGAGAGAGAGAATTTTTAATATTTATTTTTTAGTTCTCGGCGGACACAACATCTTTGTTGGTATGTGGTGCTGAGGATCGAACCCGGGCCACACGCATGCCAGGCGAGCACGCTACCGCTTGAGCCACATTCCCCAGTCCAAGAAAATCTATTTCTTTATAAGACATGAGAAAGAAAAAAAATACACACACACACACACACACACACACGCACATATATGTTTATATATACTGATGGGAATGACCCAATGGAATGAAAAGATAGTGAGAGCACAAGTGGCAGGTTGACTGTGCCTGGGAGCATGCTCAGTTTGTTCATAGTGTCAGGAGGCAGGTGGAACAAAGCACACTGAGGCAGGGAGGCAGGTGGTGGGTGGATAGGAGCTCTTAAAGTCTCTTCTGATGGCTTCTGTTTTCTCAGTGACATGGGAAGCAAGGCAGAGAGCCAAAGGCTACAGGTGGAGGAAGCACTGGAGGATTGAAGAGGGGAGGGTTGAAATCTATGGGTGTAGGAGAGTGAATGGACTAGAAAAAGGTTTTCAGAATGCTGGGGGGCTTCAAGGACCCACTTGATGATGTTAAGAGTCATGAATTTGCATGAGACATGTTGCCATGGTTGAGTGTTTTCTCCAGCCACATCCAACTGCTTGGGATAGGCCAAATGAGTTACCAGGGCTGCGGTTTTGCCAGATAGAGAGAGGGGCAATGGTCTATGCAAGGAAGTGCTTATAATTGTCCTTGAAATCTGAGAAAAGTAATAAGGGAAATCAGGATGTGAGGGGGAAGAGGAACAATGGAAAGAGGATCATGGTGGGGGGCTGTCCAGTGAGGTGCAGGATTGTTGGGGTGGGGCATGACAAACCTTTCTCCTTGACCAAACTTTAGCCAGTTTTCTCTGAGTCCCCTTTTTTTTTTTTTTTTTTAGAGAGAGAGAGAGAGAGAGAGAGAGAGAGAGAATTTTATTTTTAATATTTATTTTTTAGTTCTCGGCAGACACAACATCTTTGTTGGTATGTGGTGCTGAGGATCGAACCCGGGCCGCACGCACGCCAGGCGAGCGCGCTACCAGTTGAGCCACATCCCCAGCCCATCTGAGTCCCCTTCTTGACCAGCCTCAGTGTTGCCTACCCATCCATTCCCCATCACTGCCAGGCCTGTCTAGCTCAGTTTGTTTGTTTATGGTGCGGAGCATTGAACCCAGGGAATTGTGCATGCTAGGCAAGTGAGTTCTACCACTGAGCTACATCCCCAGCCCTTTTAAAATTTTGAGACAGGATCTCATTAAGTTGCTGAGACTGATTTCAAACTTAAAATTCTTCTGCTTCAGCCTCCCAAGTAGGTGGAATTATAGGCATGTGTATCTGTGTCCAGTTTGTCCAGTTCAGTGTAGAGGGAATTCCCTTCACCCTTGATATTTGATCACCCTGAGCTGCCTTCAGCAAGAATCCTGTTATTTTGGTTTAGCAAAAGTCCCCTTAAGGGTTGGGACTGTAGCTCAGTGGCAGAGCGCTTGCCTAGCATGCATGAGGCACTGGTTTCGATCCTTAGCACCACATAAAAATAAACAAAGACATTCTGTCCATTTGCAACTACAAACAACAACAAAAACTGAAAAAAAAAAATTCTTACTTTGATGTCTCCTTTTAGTAATTATCCATCCATTGACCCCTTCTTTATGCACATTGGCTATGAACCCCCCAACTATCTTCAGAACTGAGTTTAATATCTCTTCCCTGTTGCAATATTTTTTTTCTTTTGCAGTAGTAAGAATTGAACCCAGGGATGCTCTTCCACTGAGCTATATCCCCAGCATTTTTTTTTAAAGTGGTTATGGGGCTCTGCAGTGACTGTGCATAAGCCCAATACATAGTCCTTTTTAAATTTTTTTTTTTAGTTGTAGATGGACACAATACCTTTATTTTATTTGTTTGTTTATTTTTATGTGGTGCCAGGTATCGAACCCAGTGCCTCAGACATGCTAGGCAAGCACTGTACCATTAAGCCACAACCCTGGCCTCCTCCCCAGCACTTTTAATCTTTTATTTTGAGACAGGCACTCACAAAGTTCCTGATGCTGGCCTTGAATTTGCAATCCTTCTGCCTCAGCCTCCAGAGTGCTGAGATTACACTCTTATGCCACTGTGCTTGGTGCCTATTGTAATAATCTTGAAGACATTGCAATAGTCCTGAATAAAGTCTTCCTTAACAAGGTTAGATTAATATTTTCTCTAACAGATGTACTAAAAGAGGTAAGAAAGAAGAGAGACTGCAGATATTGGTAAAGACAAGGTGTAGGGCAAAACCAGTGGAGAACTGGGTAGCATGAAGGGTAAGGCCTCTGAAGCAGAGTTGAGTGACTGGCCAGGGTGTTGGACTCACCAAAGTGGAAACCACCAAAAATTGTGATAACCCTGCGGGCAGCAGAGATGACCTAAAAATGCCAATTTTGAGCTGCTGATGACATCTCTTTCTGACAGAGCCACATTTGGGTTGGTCTGGCCTCCTTTCTCTCCTAGAGGAGTGTTGTAGATACTCTACAACCAAGGAACAGTGATAGAGAAACCTGTTCATTTCCTGAGGCTCATATGAAGGTGTGACCATAAAGTCTATATAAAATTTAGGAATACACGAAAGCTCTGCAAGCTTTAATTTCCTAATCTGAAACGCTGAAATAGCAACAACGACCTCAGAGAGTGGTTATGCACCTTTAATGAAGCACTGTATGCAAAGAATAATTTACTGAACATGCGGGGGCGTTGTTCTCAAGTGTCTATTAGCTCATGAACTCTCAAGGCAATCTTTGGAGGGAGGTCATAGTTTACCCTCATTTTACAGATAAGGAAACGTTGTCTGGAACTGCTATCCATGCAGTTGATGGGACCTGTAAAGAATGAGCAGGGGACTCCAACTAGGTAGTTGGGTTCACAAGTTTCACCATCTCTGCAGGAGGTAGGAACTTCAAGCTCAGAGCCACAAAAGTAGACAGCGATCCAGTCAGATCCTCAGGATCTGCGCCTCCGGGGCTCCGGCCCTGATCGGCGGCCCACGTCTCCCTCCGGTGGCCGAGGCGAAGACCGCAGCTGGCGGGCTGGACAGGGCCCGAGGGAAGGGTCCCCCGCTGGGGGTGAGGGCGACGATGCGGTGTACATTCTAGGGCTCCGTGAAGCTGGAGAACTACGATTCCAGAAGGCACCGACAGATGTCGCTCGAAATACCTGGCGACATACCTGAGCCAGGTGTCGCGGCCCCGCCCACCCCACTTCGTTTTTCCGCCGTAGCCACACACCCATTTTACGGAGCGGTTCCTCCGGGGAACTCCTTGGACCTGAGCGGCGTCGGGACCGCGCGACGGGTGCCTGTTTGCATAGGGGTAACGCGGGCTGTAGGGACCGTAGCTCATGACATGCGCGAGACACAGGTCTACAGGACGACCTGGCAGCAGCCCCTCGGGGCGCACGTGGAGCCTGCCGCGCCGGCCCGCGGAGCGCGAGGGGCGGGGCTTCCCCCTTCACGCCCACGGGGCGGGGCCGGCGCCAGGGACCAATGGGGCGCCTTGCTGGGGGGGGCAGGCTCGGGGCCTGGCATCCCGGTAGCCGGCAGTCTTTTCCGGCCCCCGCGCCCCCGCCGCGCGTAGCGGACCCCACAGCTTGCGGGGATCCACCCCCGGCGGCTGCGTCCCGCGGGTGGTGAGTGAGAACCCCGCTGCGACTAACCAAGGGGTACGCCTGGCCGGCGAAAGGGGAGCTTGGCCCCTGCACCCCGCTGCGGGAGCAAGTGGGCAGGAGCGGGTGGGTGGGGCAGGAGGCCCCCCGACCTTGTGTGGATCGCTGGGAGCTGGCCTGGGAATCTGTTTTGGTAGTCGAGGGGTGTGTTTGGATTGATAGAGTTGAGGGGGCTCCTGGTGTGGATGGGCAGAATCTGGCGAAGCTCAGGAGAGGAGGGGGCTTGAGATGGGCTGAGAGAGGGGGATAACTGAGGGCCGGGCTTTGCAATATTTGGAAGTTTCTTGTTGCTCTTGGGTGAGGTGATGTGTGGTGGGACTTGAGAGGGGTGGCCCAGGACTGCAGGAGTGGATGAGGAGGGCTGCTTGCTGGTAACTTACTTCCCTTTTGGGGTATTTGCTTCCTCTTGTACCGCTAGTTAAGGGGGAATAGGCTGGAGAAGCCTGGGCTGACAGCGTACCTATGTCCCTTTCTAGAGCCGCTGCCATCCCTTTTTTCAGGGATATGGGAAGGGGTGGTCCCCTTGAGCTGGGAGGGGATTGGGGTTCACGATTGGGAGACAGTGGTTGGGATCATCTGCAGCCTTACTGGCGCTTTTGAGTTGGTGTGTGTGTGTGTGTGTGTGTGTGTGTGTGTGTGTTTTGCCAGTGAATGTGTAAGTTTCCTTACAGGTCTCTCCTTTTTTTTTTTTTTTAATGGGTGGGGGGCTCGGTGGAATTGCTATTCATGCAGCATAATCTCCTTTACAGGCCACTGAACTCATTTGTGGCTTCCTTTGCCTGGGCTCAGCCATGGCCAGCGAGAACTCACCTCTGCTGGCCTACAGGCTCCTGGGGGATGAGGGGTCTGCCTTCCCTGCCTCTGGAGTTGGAGGTCCTGGAGGGCCGTCCCCCCGGAAGCTCTCCACCTTCCTGGGTGTCGTGGTGCCCACTGTCCTGTCCATGTTCGGTATAGTTGTCTTCCTGAGGATTGGTGAGTGCAGGAGGACTTACCTTGTGGGTGGGGAGTAGATATGGGTGGTTGGAATAAGGCTGGGGGAAGAGAGTGGAGGGAGGATTTGTGGGGAGGCCATCTGTAGCCTTATGTGAAGCTCTGCCCTGGAATTCTGCTGCCCAATGGAGCGGGTGGTGGTGGTGGGGTGCCTTGTGACCTGTTTGCCCTTCTGATCCAGGGTTCGTGGTGGGCCACGCTGGGCTGCTGCAAGCCTTGGCCATGCTCCTGGTTGCCTACTTCATCCTGGCCCTCACTGTCCTCTCTGTCTGTGCCATCGCTACCAATGGAGCCGTGCGAGGGGGTGGAGCCTACTGTATCCTCCAACCTGGATGGACTAGGATCTGGGTTGTTCTGTCTTCCAGGGGTGGGGGGGAAGGGGCCAGTATCCTCCCTCTGCTGAAGGCAGGGCAAATTCTAATGAATGGCCAGATGGAAGGCCAGGATGAAGGAGACCAACATGGCCCTGTGTAACAATCTGGTCATTTTACAGAAAAGAAACTGGAGCTCAGAGGGTACAGGCGATCTCTGCAAAGCCACATGGCTGGGAGATGCCCTCACCTGGATACATTACCACAGGGATCTGAGCTGCAGTTTGCAGGGAGACAAGGCCTAGAGGCTGGTTTCAGAGAGATTCAGGTCATGGCCCCTTCCTCATGCTTCACTTCAGTTTTTTTTCCCTTAACGCTCACCCTCGCTTCCACTTTTAGTCATGATCAGCAGGACTCTGGGGCCCGAGGTTGGGGGCAGCATTGGCCTCATGTTCTACCTGGCCAATGTCTGCGGCTGTGCTGTCTCCCTGCTGGGACTGGTGGAGTCAGTGCTTGACGTCTTTGGGGCAGGTTTGTGTTCTCCCAACCTGGTTGGGGCAGCCTTGTGGGTTTGCAGGGTCTGGGATTGTGGGATGAGGAAGGCAGAGTTCTGGTTTTCTTCTCCTTTGTGGCCAGCTTCATATAGGAAATATGGACATCCCAGTCAGAGAGACCACCCTAATCCCTAAATGATAGAGCAAGATTGGTACCTATCAGGGAGAACTAGGTTGCTGGGGTAAAGCAGCTCAGTGGGGAAGTGGTGAAGATGGGCTCTCAGACAGCAGTAGGCAGAGGGGTCTGCTTCTGTTTTCAGTCATTTCTGGGGCTGGGGCCTTCCCTGGGGTCATGCCTTCTAACTGTATCCCTTCCTTTCTCCAGATGCCACAGGGCCCAGTGGGATCCGGGTCCTGCCCCAGGGTTACGGCTGGAATCTGCTCTATGGCTCCCTGCTCCTGGGCCTTGTGGGTGGTGTGTGCACATTGGGAGCTGGCCTCTATGCCCGCGCCTCCTTCCTGACATTCCTGCTGGTCTCTGGTTCTCTGGCCTCAGTGCTGGTCAGCTTTGTGGCGGTGGGCCCAAAGGACATCCACTTAACTCCTCGGCCTGGTACCAATGGCTCCTCGCTGCCACCCCGATTCGGCCACTTCACTGGCTTCAATAGCAGCACCCTGAAAGACAACTTGGGCGGTGAGCTGGGTGCTGTGGTGCCAGGGTCCTTGAGTGAGGCGTGGGCAGGTATGGGGTCTGGGCACTTAGAATCTCAGGAGGAGATTCCCAAGTGTCAGAGAGACAGACTCAGGGGCAGGAGGCCTGGACCTCCAAATAGGGCAGGCAGATCACAAATGTGTGTGGCATGTATTGGGCCTGGTGGAGAGAGCGCAGAGCAGACTCTGCCTTAGAGGAACTTGCGTGCAGGTTGGAGAAACACAATGTGCACTCAGGAAATGATTAAGTAATTCAGTAAGACCCAGCGTGATTCAAGCAGAGGAGGGGACCAGCCCATGGGCTGCCAAAGGCAGGGGCAGGGGATCTGGTCTGAGCTGGGCTGGGGAATTCAGATAGCAAGGAGCAGGGAAGGGAAGCATATTTTGAAAGAGAGTGGATTTGAACCTGTAGGAAGGAATAGAGAACTGGGGAGCAGGCAATGCAGGGCCAGCAGAGGTGTCAGGGCTGGGGTCTCCATGAGGGCAGTGAAGAGGAGACAAGGGCATTATGGAATTGAAGGACTATAATACCTAGATACCAAGAGGGACACTGATATCCTCTTTGTCCTGGGAACAATCCTTTGCAGCTGGCTATGCCGAGGACTACACCACAGGGGCCATGATGAATTTTGCCAGCGTCTTTGCTGTCCTTTTTAATGGCTGCACAGGCATTATGGCTGGGGCCAATATGTCAGGTGAGAGTCTCTGCTGCAGCTTTCTGGGTGAGTGGGAAGGCCATCCTGAAGGATATGGGGCAAGCAGAAGGCTGATCTCTTCCCTCTGCTCCTCTCCCTCCAGGGGAGCTAAAGGACCCCAGCCGCGCAATTCCTCTGGGCACAATCATCGCTGTTGTCTACACCTTCTTTATCTACATCCTGCTTTTCTTCCTCTCCAGCTTCACCTGTGACAGGTGCCTGGGGTTGGGGGAGTGAGACAGGCCCTCAAGGGAGTGGGTGGGTGCTGGAATAGGCTGGTGCCTCTGGATCACCACCAGAAGCAAAGGTTGGGGAGCAGGTACTCAAGTTGTTGGGTGGAGGGGTGCATGGGGACACTCCCACGGGGAGAGAGACAGAACTGCTGCTGTCCTTGGGGAGGGCTGGCTCCATGATGGTAGCTAAACAGTAGCCAGCAGCTGCCATGTGCCTGATTTGGTTGTGAGCACTCAGTTGGGGGTGGACGTGGGGGATGGCTTTCCAGGACTTTGCATTTGTACAAATATTCTTCCTCTTGTGCCTGTACTATTGGGAATGACCAACCAAGGCAGTCCAGGATGACCATGGAATGCCAAGTATCACTCTGATCCTTAAGATCACAGCTAAGGTCAGTTAAGAGGATCAAGCTCTTAACCGATCATTGTCATGAGGAATTTTCTCCCAAGGACCTTCTGATGGGTGCATGGCGATTATCTATATCCCGCTCTGCCCTCCCTCCCAGGACCCTATTGCAGGAAGACTATGGGTTCTTTCGAGCCATCAGCCTGTGGCCTCCGCTGGTGTTGATTGGCATCTATGCCACGTCACTGTCAGCCTCCATGAGCTCACTCATCGGTGCCTCCCGCATCCTGCATGCCCTGGCCCAGGATGACCTCTTTGGTTTGTCCCCCTCTGTCTTCATGCCGTCTGTGAGCATGAGCTCTTGAGTCTGTCTCAGTCCCCACTTGGCCCAAGCTGATATGAATCCTATGATTCTGTTTTTATAGGAGTGATCTTGGCTCCAGCCAAGGTTGTGTCCGGAGGGGGGAACCCCTGGGGCGCTGTCCTGTATTCTTGGGGGTTAGTACAGGTAAGCCTTCCTCTGTGAGCTGCCCTACCCCTCACCCTCTAGCTGGGAGGATCAGGATCAGACTTACATGTAGGCTGGGAGACGTGTATGGAAAGGTGGCTACATTGGCATTTGGTGGGGTACACTGTTTTTTTATGATGTTCACTGGGACTTCTTGGGGTGCTTTGGCATTTTGTGGGGGATGCGACGGCACTTTGGATCCATGCCCCACCTCTTGGTCCCTGCCCAGCTGGTGCTTCTGGTAGGGAAGCTGAACACCTTGGCTGCCGTGGTGACTGTCTTCTACTTGGTAGCCTATGCTGCAGTGGACCTGTCCTGCCTGAGCCTGGAGTGGGCCTCTGCCCCCAACTTCCGGTGAGAAGCTAAGATGCCTGAGTCCCTAGAGAAAAGGAGGGAGGAATAGGAAGGACTGAGCCTAGGGTGGTGGGCTGGGGACTTGAGCACATGCCGTTTGTTGGACACCAGCCTGAGTTCCCTTCCTTCCTTCTCTCTGCCCACCCCAGCCCCACCTTCAGCCTCTTCTCCTGGCACACCTGCCTCCTGGGGGTGGCCTCCTGCCTGCTCATGATGTTCCTCATCAGCCCTGGGGCTGCCGGCGGCTCCCTGCTTCTCATGGGCCTGCTCTCTGCCCTGCTCACGGCACGAGGAGGCCCCAGCAGCTGGGGCTACGTCAGCCAGGCCTTGCTCTTCCACCAGGTTGGGGGTGCTTGTGGGAAGGGGTTGGGGAGGCGATCTATGAAAGCCCCCTGCCCGGGAATTGGTGTCCCCGTCCGGGAGGAGCTGACAGGCGGCTGCCCATTCAAACCCATCCTCTCTATCACCTCAGGTGCGGAAGTACCTGCTGCGCCTGGACGTCCGGAAGGAGCATGTGAAATTCTGGCGGCCCCAACTGCTGCTCCTGGTGGGGAACCCCCGGGGTGCCCTGCCTCTGCTGAGGTTGGCCAACCAGCTCAAGAAGGGAGGGCTCTATGTGCTGGGCCATGTCATCCTGGGAGATCTTGGTGAGCTGCCCTTCTGCCTGCTCCTGTCCTTTCTCTGCCTTCATCTTAGACGCCTCATGCTTGCTTGCTTTTTTTTTTTATATTAGGGGTTCAAGCCAGGGGTGCCCTACCACTGAGCTATATCCCCAGTACTTTTTATTTTTCATTTTGAGACAAGGTCTTGCTAAGCTGCTGAGGCTGGCCTTGAATTTGCCATCCTCTTGCCTCAGCCTCCTGTCACTGGGATGACAGGTATGTCCTAGCCTAGCAAGTGCTTCTTCTTAAATTGTTCTCCCATTGGGTGTAGTGGCTCATGCCTGTAATCCCAGTGGCTCAGGAAGCTGGGGTAGGAGGATTTCGAGTTCCAAACCAGCCTCAGCAACAGTGAGGCGCTAAGCAACTCAGTGAGACCCTGTCTCTAAATAAAATACAAAATAGGGCTGGGGATGTGGCTCAGTGGTTGAGTGCCCCTGATTCAATTCCTGATACCAAAAAAAAAAAAAAAAAAAAGAAAGAAAAAGAAAAAATTGTCCTTCAACCAGTCATAGCCCTGCCCATACCTATCATTTGGGATTTGGACTCATTAAGAAAGAATCAATGAGTGTGGCTCACAGTGTTATTTTCCTTCTCGGCAGATTCCCTGCCTTCAGACCCTGTACAGCCACAATATGGGGCATGGTTGAGCCTGGTGGACCAGGCCCAAGTGAAGGCCTTCGTGGACCTCACCCTGGCATCCTCTGTGCGCCAGGGGGCTCAGCATTTGCTGCGAATCTCGGGCCTTGGTGAGTGCCCCTCCCTGGGTCCCTTTAGCCTCCTCTATGGCCCCTTCCAATCTCAGCTTCCTTCCCACAGAGAATAAACCACAACCCTGCAAGCAGAACTCACGATGTGGTACAGATAAGACTGTGCCCGATGATAGTGGCTGCAAATGGTGCGATATGGTCTAACAGAGGAGGCTGAGGGCTAGATATGGAACGATCCTATTTTGTTTCATTTTCTTCCTTTTTTTTTTTTTTTCTCCCCTGAGCAAAAAATTGGAGGGTAGGCTCTGAAGAGTGTATTTCTTGGGACAATGGGAGAATTATCTGAGTCTTGGACTGCTCCATTGAAACAGATGGTTGCTAACCACCAGGGTTCAGAGCCAGCATGACCACGAGGCACTGATGTGGCCAGCAAAGGTTTTGTGGAGAGATGGTAACTAAGCCAGGCCTGAAAGGGCCTAAGTGGTAGGGAGGGGCGTAACATGGTCCCTGACACCACAAAGGGTGCTGGAGGGTGTGTGGGGCTGATCCTTTTAGATGGAGTGGAACATTCCCAGCTTTGTGATCCTCATTGCTGAGGTTTCCAGCCTTGTACCTCAGGTTCCTCTGAATCCATGCTCAGCCTCCTCCTTCTCCCTTAATCCCAAGACTAGTAGTGTCTGTCACCTGGGTGCACACCTCCTCCTCTGTTTAGAATCTGGCTAAAGTTCAACAGCATTGGACATTGCCCTGCTTGGTGTGAATCAGAACCCAGGAAAATGCTCAGGAGGGGTTGTGACTAGTTTGATTTGTAAGATCAGTCGTACTTCCTGCTTGCTGAGAGATTTAGGGACAGTACCAAGTATGTTGAGACCCCCATCCCAGCATCTGAGAGTGTGGTCTTTCTTGCTTTTGTTCAGAGAGACCATTGTATTCGTGTGTTCATGAAACTTCTCCTGTGGAAGATGCTTCCAACAAGAGGGAAAGGACTTCCTCTGTAAACTCCCTGAGCATGTAGGATTTGATCTCAAAGATTTTGAGCCATTTATTTCATGAGAAGGGGTTTTAGAAGAGGTCTCGGTCTCTCTCTCTCTCTCTCTCTCTCTCTTTTTGTACAAGGGATTGAACCCAGGGGCATTTAACCACTGAGCCACATCCCCAGTCCTTTTAATATTTTATTTAGAGACAGGATCTTCCTAAGTTGCTTAGGGCCTCACTAAGTTGCTGAGGCTGGCTTTGAACTTTCGATCCTCCTGCCTCAGCCTCCCAAGCTGCTAGGGTTACAGGTGTGCATCACCGCACCTGGCAGAAGAGGTTTCTTGAGTCTGGCTGTAAACTTAGCCCTGTTGAAGGGGGGTAATAACCCGAATGCACACTGGTGGTTCCAAAATTAAAAACCAGAAGCTATGGGTAGAGACTTGGGTTGTTGAAGTCATCCACACCCAGCTTGGTGGCCCAGAGAACGACCTCTGGTGTGGGTGGACTGTGTTTGTCTGTTTGCCCTGGGACTCACCAGTGTGAGGCTCTGGGCCAGTGACTTCACCGCGTGGGGCCTCGGGTTCCTTCTCTGTTCAAGGGGGCGATAAATAGTATCTATCTCATAGCTTTACTTCAAGGCTCAAAGGAAGAAAAATACAAAGAGCTTTCATGCAGATATTAGCTCTTTTTTTTTCAGGGCCAGGCTATGGATCACCATTCTCAGGGCTTTGCAGTAATACAAGCAAAAGGCAGAGCCCAGCACTTTTTCTGATCCTCCCCCCTGTGGGGCCTGGGGTGCTGTTTCTCTGGGGTTGAGACCCTGTGCTTGAATGACCAGGGTGTCTGGTTTGCTGGGTGGAGTTCAATTCTCATTTCCCATCCTGAGAAAGGTGTGCTGCTTTTGGCTTGCAGTGGGTAACAGCTGGGGTCCCCGGCATCACAAACACTAATTAGTTAAAAGAATCCTGAGGTGAACTTTGTCTATTTAAGGGGAGAAGATTAGCCATGGAGATAATCAAATAGATGCATGTGAAAGTGTTTAGGAAAACTAAGTCATTCTCCAAGCATGCGTCATGTTTGCACCATAATGGCCCTGGTGCAGCAGGGACCTAATACCTTATGGCTGACACACGTTGATGACAGCGTGTGTGAGTGGGTGCGGATCAGCGTGCAGTAAACTCAGCCTGATTCCTGTCTGTTCCTTTCTGCCTCCCCCTCTCTGCCCCCAGGCGGCATGAAGCCCAACACGTTGGTCCTAGGTTTCTATGATGATGCTCCCCCACAGGACCATTTCCTCACAGACCCAGCATTCTCTGAGCCTGCGGATGGCACCAGGGAGGGTGGGTCTCCTGCCCTGAGCACCCTGTTCCCCCCACCCCGGGCTCCTGGGAGCCCCCGGGCTCTCAGCCCCCAGGACTATGTGGCCACCATGGCAGATGCCCTCAAGATGAACAAGAATGTGGTTCTGGCCCGGGCCTGTGGGGCCTTGCCCCCAGAGCGGCTGAGCCGGGGGTCCTGGAGCACCGCTCAGCTTCATCATGTGGACGTGTGGCCCCTCAACCTGCTGCGGCCCCGGGGTGGGCCTGGCTATGTGGATGTGTGTGGCCTCTTCCTGCTGCAGATGGCGACCATCTTAGGAATGGTGCCTGCCTGGCACAGTGCCCGGCTCCGGATCTTCCTGTGCTTGGGGCCTCAGGAGGCCCCTGGGGCGGCTGAGGGGCGACTCCGGGCACTGCTGAGCCAACTGAGGATCCGGGCTGAGGTGCAGGAGGTGGTGTGGGGTGAGGGTGCTGGGGCTGGGTCGCCAGAGGAGGAGGAGGAAGGGGACTTTGTGAACGGTGGGCGGGGTGAAGCTGAAGCCGAGGCCCTGGCCTGTAGCGCCAACACCCTGGTGCGGGCCCAGCAGGGTCAAGGCTCTGGAGGAGGGCCTGGGGGGCCTGAGGGTGGGGACCAAGGTCCTGCCACAGCCCTTACCTTCCTGTACCTGCCTCGGCCGCCTGCTGATCCTGCCCGCTACCCCCGCTACCTGGCACTGCTGGAGATACTGAGTCGCGACCTGGGCCCCACGCTGCTCATTCATGGTGTCACCCCTGTCACCTGCACTGACCTCTGAGGCTCTAGGTGGCTAGTGAAAGCCCTTGCTCATCCTGATTAACGGACGATCCGCCTCCCACTGGCCGGGACCTTGGGTCATAGAACCTAGCAGATGTTTTAAGCAGATGCTGAGTTCTGGATGGCCCAGTGTTCTTTGAGAGAGGGACCTAGTGCACTAATGCTGGGTAGCTGTCCCCACTGAGCAGGGGTCAGCATCTGCAGCCCTTCTCCCCAGCTGGGCTTCTCCCTTCACTGGTGCCTTGACGGGAGGGGCTGGTCTCCTCTGCGACTCTAGGCTACCTCAGTGTCCCCATCCTCGTGACAGACACACTGGCCCCTGGGGTGGTGATGTTCTAGTTCTGTTTTATTTTTCTAACTCTGCTGACCATGAATAAAAGACCGAAACACTAAGGTCTGGCTGAGCACTGCTGGCGGGTAGGTGAGAGGGAGGCGGTGGGAAGGGAGGGGTCTGGATGGGGTGGAGACCCGGAGCTTCCAGCAACCCACAAGGAGGCTGCCACGTGCAGAGCTGGGGCCCCGGGCCTGGGGGGAGTCCTTGGACTTGGAGGCTGGCGCGGCCTGCGCTTCCCACCCCAAGCTGCCTGCAGCCCCCGGTGACTTAGCTCCGATGGAGAGCCCTCCCCTCTGGGCAGGAGGGGGCCGACTCGGGGAGGGACCGCAGATTAGGGCCTAGGGGCCCACGTGACCCTCCCCCAGGAATGTGGTGACGTCACCTGGGGCGTGGCCATCCCCAAAATTGGGGAGGAAGGGAAAAAAAAAAAAAGCCAGAAAAAAGTTTCTTTCCCGGAGTCCCGAAAGAGGTGTGGGACGGAAGAGGAGGGGTCTGGGCCACTGTCCCAGTGCTCTGTGGGGCCCTGATTGCTGTCCGGAGTCCCAGTTCCAGGCCATGTCGGGGCCCACCTGGCTCCCCCCTAGGCAGCCGGAGCCCGCCAGAGCCCCTCAGGGGAGAGTGCTTTCCCGAGGCGCTTCCGGGCCTCCACCAGCCCAAGGAGCAGGTAAGGAGGCTCCCAAAAAGCCACCGGCCACCCACACTCACCTCTGCTCACCAGCCCTTGCCCCTGCCCCGCCTGCTTCCTGCTGTCCCTTCCCCAGGTCAGCTGTGGCCAGCTACCCAGCCCTCCGCGGGTTCCTAGGTGCCCTGGGAGGAGAGAGGTGGAGAGGACGGCCTCCTAGAGGGTGCACCCTCCTTTCCTCCATCCCCACCTCTGGTCTTTCTTCCCTCACTTCAGCACTCCAGCCTCACCCCAGGGTCAATTTTTGCCCCCTCCCATCTGAGCAGTGTTACCAGCCCCCCGGGGGATCAGAGGATCGGGGGCCAACCTGGGTGGGTTCCCATGGAGCATCTCAGCGTTCCCAGGTGAGAACCCGGGTTGGAATGGGGTGTGCAGGGGAACCCCCCCCCCCCCCCCCCCGAGCTGAGGGTGAGCAGGACCTAGGGCTAGAGAGAAGACACTGTGACCTGCATTCTCCTTGCTTTAGCTCCATCCCCAGGGGCTCCCCCCAGACAGAGGGGGCCTGCGCCCAGGAAGTCTGGATGCTGAGATAGATTCACTGACCAGCATGCTGGCTGAACTGGACGGAGGTCGGGGCCATACTCCAAGGCGACCAGACCGACAGGTGACTCCCCCATTCCTGTCCCTGCCCCTGCTTCCCAGCCTGCCTCTCAGCACTCTTAGCCCCAATCTGCCCCCCTCTGTGGGTGGCAGTGCTTCCCTGGGGGCCTGCACGTGGCCTGGGCCTTGCTCATGCTTCTGCTCTGCCTCTCTCCCCAGGCTTATGAGCCCTCTCAGCCCCCTGCCTACCGCCCAGGCTCCCTGAAGCCCAATGGAGGGGGTGCTCCACCCCTCCCTCTCCCAGCATCCCCCTATGGAGGCCCCACTCCGGCCTCCTACGCTACCGCCAGCACCCCAGCAGGCCCTGCCTTTCCCGTGCAAGTGAAGGTGGCACAACCTGTGAGAGGCTGCGGCCCGCCCAGGCGGGGGGCCTCTCAGGCCTCTGGGCCCCTCCCAGGCCCCCACTTTCCTCTCCCAGGCCGAAGTGAAGTCTGGGGGGCTGGCTATAGGAGCCACCGCGAGCCAGGGCCAGGGGGTAAGGAGGAGGCTGCTGGGGTCTCTGGCTCTGCAGGAAGAGGACGAGGAGGCGGGCATGGGCCCCAGGTAAGCCTGGGGCATGGGGGTATGGGGGCTTTGTAGACAACTGGACACTGATGTGGGGGTGTGGCTGGGAGCTGTTGAAGGTCTTGGTTTTTGAATAGAATCAGAGGTTAAGGACATCTAGAGGGGAGGGGAGCCGCCCACTGGCTCCTGGGCTGAGATGCTCTCAGAGGCGCTCTCTAGCTGGAATGGCCTGGCTGACCTTGGGCGTGTTTTTAGCATTGGGGACTAGTGGTAGCAGTGAATCCTTCTGATTCCCACCTCCAGGTCCCTCTAAGCCAGCCTCCAGAGGAGGAGTTGGAAAGACTGACTAAGAAGATGGTGCACGACATGAGCCATCCCCCCAGCGGGGAGTACTTTGGTGAGCTCATGGGAACAGGCAAGAGACAGTGGATCTGGCATCCTGGGTCTGTGCAGACTGACTCCATCCCTCCCTGTCCTCAGGTCGATGTGGCGGCTGTGGAGAAGATGTGGTTGGGGATGGGGCTGGGGTTGTGGCCCTCGACCGTATCTTCCACGTTGGCTGCTTTGTATGTTCCGCATGCCGTGCCCAGCTCCGGGGCCAGCATTTCTATGCCGTGGAGAGGAGGGCGTACTGCGAGAGCTGCTATGTGGTAAGCTGCTGGGGTCAGGGGTGCCAGAGTCGGCACATGGGGCATCTATTCAGAGGAACGGGGCTGGACGCTGGAGGACCCCACCTGTTGTGCAAGAAGGAGAGAGGAATTAAATTAAATGGCTGCTGGAGGGGAAGGACAAGGGTCCGTTACACGTGGGAGGCATTTTAGAGTTAAGTGAATATAGGAAATTCCCACAACACCCTGTGGGGCACAGATGATTCCTGATTGGTTCTATAGGAAGTGGAAGCTCAGAGAGGTTAAGTTCCTTGTCTGTGGTGCTGGCATGTGAACTCAGATCTGCTCAAGTCCCCTTTCATTGGATCATATGCAGAGGATACACACAGATGAATGGCTGGTTGACAGGGTACCTTCCTTGCCGTCATGGCTCTGACATTCCTGTCCTCTTTTCCAACAGGCCACCCTGGAGAAGTGCTCCACATGCTCCCAGCCCATCCTGGACCGGATCCTGCGGGCTATGGGGAAGGCCTACCACCCTGGCTGTTTCACCTGTGTGGTGTGCCACCGTGGCCTAGATGGCATCCCTTTCACAGTGGATGCCACCAGCCAGATCCACTGCATTGAGGACTTTCACAGGTCAGGCCTGGGCCCAACCCAACCTCAGGATGTCTGACCTTTCCCATCTCTCTTATCTCTGCTTCATGTCCCAGGACTGGCCCTTCCCATTTCCAGCCCCTGGACGTCTCTCCTCTCTTTGACATCACTCTCTTTCTCAAGACTGTGTCTCTGGCCTGTCCTCTTCCTTGCTATACCCTACCTTTTCTGAGCTCATTGTGAAATCCCTACAACCCTGGGGCCTGACAGCTTCCCTGGTTCCCTCACATGCCAGGAAGTTTGCCCCACGATGCTCAGTGTGTGGTGGTGCCATCATGCCTGAGCCAGGTCAGGAGGAGACGGTGAGAATCGTTGCTCTGGATCGAAGTTTTCACATTGGCTGTTACAAGTGTGAGGTGAGGGGGTGTGGGTAAGAGCAAAGGGCTCTCAGGGACAAGTGTGTTTGGGTAGGGTGAAAGGGTCTGAGAGTCTGGGGCTGATGAAAACTGTTTCTTCTTCCAACAGGAGTGTGGGCTGTTGCTGTCTTCTGAGGGTGAATGTCAGGGCTGTTACCCACTGGACGGGCACATCTTGTGCAAGGCCTGCAGTGCCTGGCGCATCCAGGAGCTCTCAGCCACCGTCACCACTGACTGCTGAGTTTTCCTAGAAGCATCTGCTACAAACTTGGTCCCCATCCATTGCCCTCCCTGACATCTATCTTTACAACTTTGTCACCAAATGCTGTCTCTTCTTTATCCAATCATGAAATAATAATGCCTCAAGAGTTTACAAAACACTTTCAAATCCATTGTCTTTTCTGAGTCCCACAGCAGCCCATTGAGAGCCAGATCCCAGATTGTATGGTTCTCAGCTGGCAGAACCAAGGTCACTTCCTGGGTTTTAGCTTTGGTCTTATCCAGTGTTACCGCTGTTGGCCAGTCCTTGCTTCCCCAATGTTGAAGAATAACACCAAAGAAGCACGCTGAGGCAGGGTCAGAGTAGAAATTAGAAGTTTATTAAAGGACAGCAGAAAAGACTTCTCCCAGAGGAAGAAGGGGACCCAAGAGGTGGAATCCGTGGAAGTGCGGATTGTCTCCCCTTTTTATAGTTTTGGTGATGGAATGTAGGTGGGACACAGGTAATCTGGGCAGGAAGGACTTCATTAACACTTCTTTTGGATGGGCTATCTCCAAATCTGCTGGGGCTGTTCCCGGGGTTCCATTAACATTTCTTTGGGGTGGACTTTGGCCTAGGGCCTTTCCATGAGTTGTCCTGTTTCTCAGAATCATCAGCATGGCCTCCATTTTAGATTTCACTCGATATTATATTAGACCCGATTTACTTAACTACACTGACTACCTACCTAATTTTAAATCTGGCTTCACCAGTTGCAGTTCTACTGTAATTTTTTTTGGGGGGTGGTGGTGCTAGGGATGGAACCCAGAGCCTCAAGCATGCTAGGCTGCACCTCCAGTCCTGTACTACATTTTTTAAATTTGTATTTTAAAAATTCTGTGTTTTGTTGTGAAGACACCTCTTCTCAGTACGGTAGAGAGGCTGCTTCAGGGAGGCAGTATTTGCCACACTTGAGCCTCACGGTCCATTCTTTGTGAGGGGACTTGGGTTTTTCCCTGGGGGTGCTGTTGCATGTATTTCGGGACAGGCCAGATCCTGCTTGTTGCTCAGCGGTGTGACCTCCAGCTTCTGTAGTCAAAGTATATTTAGATTTGTCCATTTTGCGGCCGTCTTTGTACAAGGAGAGGAGGAACAACGGGGTTTTGCAGGTGGCGCTTTCTGCGGCACCAATAAAGGCTGGTTCTCTGGTGGGTGCAGAAAATGGTGGGAAGAGATGCTTTAAAATGGTTGCTTCTATCCTCTAGTCCCTAAACGCTTAGGTTCCCCAAGCCCGTGCCCTGCGCGACGAGGGGGTGAAACCACCCCGCCGGGGAGGTCAGGAGGCGCCGGGTGCACAATGTGCACAGAGGGAACCGGCGGGATGCGAACTGACTCTGAGTGCCGTGGGGAAACACCACCCTCCTCCTGCGCCCAAGGACGCGCTACCTTCAGGCTCTGAAGGCGGTACCGTTTTCGCGAGACCCACGTTGATCCAGCTCGGCTCCCGTAGTTCCTTCGCATTCGCGTTCGCGTAGTTCTCGTCGCGGAAGCGCGCGAGACTTCCATGTCTCCGCCCCTTCCCGTCACTCCTTATTTTCCCCTCTTCGCGGCCCTTTGGTTCCAGTTCGGGCCGCGCGTGGCCCGTTTGTGGTCTGGTCAGAGCCCTGCCCGTGACGCAGGCGCAGCGCTAGCGGTGTGCGCGACCGCCCATTCTCTGTGGTCTCCCTCTCCTCCCTTGTTTTCGGCCCCCTGGCTGAGAGCCCTGCGCCTCACTCTCACCCTCTGCGCCTCCCTCGTCGCGCGCCCGTGTCGCCTGGAAGACAAGCCCGCCCTCCCGCGCGACCAACGGCCGCGACCGCTCCCAGGTGGGGGAGGGGAGAGGCGAACTGGGGGTCCGGCTGGTGCGGCCTGAGGCCGGGGACTCTGCCCGCGGGCGACCAGGAGACCCTCGGGGCGAGTGGGAGCCATCCGGGATGGCGGGCCGCGGAAGGCTAGCTTTGGAAGGAGGGAGGCGGGCGTACTGGCCCTGGGGGACCGTCACTCTTCTAGTCCTTGCTCAACTCCCTGCCCCTCCTCCCCGGGCCTTTGGCCCCCTCAGACCGCGCCATGGGTGACAGTGACGACGAATACGATCGAAGGCGCAGGGACAAGTTCAGAAGAGAGCGCAGCGACTACGACCGATCCCGAGAAAGAGACGAAAGGCGGCGAGGAGACGACTGGAATGATCGGTAATTGTGTCCCCTACCTCCCGGGTTTCCTGCCCCGCCCCGCCCTCATTGCCTTTCCCCCTAGTTTAGCTAGGACGGACCCTAGTGAAGTTCGTCGTCGGACCGTTTTCTGTGGTTTAGCTTATTTGCTGTTGCCAAAGAACTAGCCGTGGCTTAATTTTTGAAAAATCCTCAAGATCAAAGCACTAGAACTTTGAGGATGAAAAATATTGTTTACACAGGGACCCCAAAGTGAGAGTTTTTGTTTGTTTGTTTTTATGGCGGGGAGGGTACTGGGGATTGAACTCGGGGTCACTCAACCACTGAGCGACATCCCCAGCCCTGTTTTCAATTTTATTTAGAGTCAGAGTCTTACTGAGTTGCTAATGACCTTTGCTGAGGCTGGCTTTGAACTCATGATCCTCTGCCTCAGCCTCCCAAGCTGCTGGGATCTTGTTTGTAAATTATACCTCAAAAAGATTGGTTCAGAGAAAGGATAATATGGAATTGATTAGATAAGAGAGATTGTAGACCAGTTCTCCTGCAAACCATGCTTAAATTTCTTATAATCCTTTTGCCTAAAATCTTAGAACTCTTTGGGCAGCGCCAATTGGATTAATTGATTAGGTTTGAATGAGCTAAGAGTGGCTCGATTTTGAAGAAAGTTTGAAATGACTTGTGATAGAATTTATTCATTTATTAGAGACAGAGTCTCAATGAGTTGCTAATTGCCTCACCTTTTTTGAGGCTGGTTTTGAACTCATGATCCTCCTGCCTCAGCCTCCCAAGCTGCTGGGATTATGGGCATGCACCATCTTGTCCAGGTTCAGGTGGTGGTTTCTAAGGGGAATATTAAAGATGCTATTCTGAATTGTGAAACTAGATAAGATGTAGTTACTGCTCTTAGAAGCTGTGTGGGGCTGCTTGGCATGGGGGCCAAAATGACCTTGGGTGCATGCTGCAAATGCATATATGTAAGAACATAGGGAAGATGGTAAGTGTTGAGGGAACAGATGTTCCAGGCGGGGGAGTAGTGCTGGAGGTGGGGTGTGAGAGAGAGATGTAGGATAGTGATAATTAACTAGACTTGGAAAGGTGAGTGGGAATTCCTTAGACACTACTAACGGGAACAGGTGGGTGTTGTGTACGTGATGTTTGCAGATCAGCATGGATTCAGGTTTGGTCAGTGTTAGTGGTTCGCAAAATGCCTAAAACCCTAGTCCGTCTGTGAGGCTAAAATTTTGGGTGGGGGGTGGTGGTACTGGGGATTGAACTCAGGAGTGCTTAACCACTGAGCCACATCCATATTTTTTTTTTCTTATTTTTGGTACCAGGGATTGAATTCAGGGGCGCTTGACCATTGAGCCACATCCCCAGCTCTTTTTTGTATTTTATTTAGAGACAGGATCTCACTGAGTTGTTTAGTACCTTGCTTTTTACTGAGGCTGGCTTTGGACTCATGATCCTCCTGCCTTAGCCTCCTGAGCTGCTGGGATTACAAGTGTGCACAACCGTGCCTGGCCCCATTTCTTTTTGTTTCAAGGTGGGGGTCTTGCTAAGTTGCTTAGGACCTCACTAAAATGCCGAGTCTGGCTGGGATCTTGGAATTCTCCTGCCTCAGCTTCCTTGGAATTCTCTGGGATTACAGGCATGTGTCACCACAGGAGGCTAAAAATTTTTTTTTTCTAAAGAGAGAGAATTTTTTAATATTTATTTTTTAGTTTTCAGTGGACACAGCATCTTTATTTTAATTGTATGTGGTGCTGAGGATCGAACCCAGTGCCCCGCACATGCCAGGCGAGCGCGATACTGCTTGAGCCACATCACCAGCCTAAAATTGTCTTTATGGTCAACTGAGATAGCATTGTTTTAATTGATGGCTCTCTGGTAATGGTGGGTAAAACTGGGGGTACAACAGCGTTTAAAAAAAACAAAACCAATTTCATTTAATATTCTTGATAAAGGGCTGGGGATGTGGCTCAAGCGGTAGCGCGCTCGCCTGGCATGCGTGCGGCCTGGGTTCGATTCTCAGCACCACATACAAACAAAGATGTTGTGTCTGCTGAAAAATAAAAAATAAATATTTAAAAAAATATTCTTGATAAAAACAATTACAGATTTTCATTTGATGACTTGAATATGTGTACATCTTTTCAGTACCTATGATGAAATGAGAAATATTCATAAACCATTTTGAATATAGAAAGACTGTGGTTTTCTTGAGCAAGAGCAGTTGTGTGAGTTGAACTGAACTGAACTTTTTCTATTTGATGCCATTTTATTTGAATGGTTTTCAGTGTTGGTTCATATTTGGTAATTTGTCCTGACAGTTTGGGAAAGTGAATTAAGAGACCCTGTTACTTTGAAAAAAGTTGTCAGAATTTGTTGCCAATGATGACATAGATCTTTCTAGTAAAAAATTAATATTTTCGAATACTTGTATCTGCCAATGTGAGCTTGACAGCTTCTCAGTACTTAGACTTTTCTGATCAGATAAGTAATATACTAAGGAGTATGATATTTTGATATTGTATTAAGAGACATGTCAAGAGCAAGGTAAAACATGGGGTAAAATGAATGTAGCAGAGAATAGAATGTTCACTGGTCGTAGGTTGAACATTCTAACTACCCTTAAAGAAAACTGAGGCAGAGCTGGAAATGATGGTGCATGCCTGTAATCCTTGCAACAATGAAAGCTAAGGCAGGAAAATCACAAGTTTAGGACCAGACGCAGCAACTTAGCAAAACCCTGTCTCAAAAAATAAAAAGACTAAATAATGACCAACAAATTAAATGCAGAAGCTATCTTCTCTTAAGCCATATCTTGAAGAGATTTGTAAACATGTAAAAACAATGGCACTTTTTTTTTAAATGGTAGTTTTTCATAAAAACATGAAATTTATATCTTTATAATTTATATTTATATTCCTAAGTATTAAATTGTCTTAACTTTAAATGTAGAGGGTGTTGATAGACACAACACACATAAGCAAAACCTCTTTGTTATCTTAAGTAATTTGTAAGAGTAGGGCTCAGGGTACAGCTCAGTGAGAGTGCTGGCTTATTATGTGTGAGGCCCAGGGTTCCATCTCCAGAACCATCAAATAAAATAAAAATAAAATTCCCCCTAAGCATATAAAGTGGGTCTCAAGAGCAAAGATTTTTTTTTTTTTTTTTTTTTGTTGTTGAGATTGGGAATCATAAAAAACTAAAGGTGGAAAGTTCTTTCTGATATGCAGATGTTTACACATAATAAGGAAGAAGAAGGGAAGAATAGAAATTTATTACATTAGAAAAAGGGAATGAAGGGAAGGGAAGGGAAGAGGGATGAGAATAGGAAAGACTGTAGAATGAATTGGACATCACTTTCCTGTGTTCATATATGAATACTTGATCAGTGTAACTCCACATCTTGTACAACCACAAGAATGGGAAGTTATACTCCATGTATGTTTAATGTACCAGAATAATTTCTACTGCCATGTATAACTAAAAAGAACAAACAAACAAAAAAAGATGGGGTTGGGAACCAGACATAGTGGCACAGGCCTGTAATCCCATAGATTGGGGAGGCTGAGGCTGGAGGATCACAAGTTCAAGGCCAGCCTCAGCAATTTAGGGAGGCTCCGGCTAAAAATAAAAAGGCTTAGATTCAATCCCTAGTGTCTCTCCTGCCCCCCCCCCCCCCACACACACAAAAGATGAGATTGGAAGTGGCTGGTTACCAGTGGGGAGATTGGAGTGACAGGCAGGAAAGCCAGAGTTTTGAAGAGGTTATTTAGTGGCATTTAAGCAAGGGGGACATGGTGTAATCAGGTTTGTGTTTGGGAAGGATTACTTTGACAGAGAGAAGGGGAGAACGTAGAACAGGTAACCAGTGCTGGAGAAAGGACAGGGACAAGGACTCAGGGCCAAGGCTGGGGATGGCGGAGAAACAATAACATCAATGGTGAGGATAATGCTTGATAACTGTGTAGCTGGTAATTTTTTCTGAGACAGTAGGTGGTAGGGAGCAGGAAACAAGTTTGGGCCCATAATGGTGGGAACCACAGGCTCAGTTCTGACAAGCTAATTCGAGGTGACCAAAAAATATATAGGATTTTTTTTCTTTGTGGTGCCAGGGCTAGAAGCCAGGGCCTGGGCACAGTGGGCGTGCTCTCTACCACTGAGCCATGCCCTCACCCACCAGTGGGGAAAGTTCAGTGGGCTGGGGTGGGGGAGGCCACAGTGATGGAAGGAGGTGAGTCTTTGTGTTTAGAGAGTCATTTCATGGTTTTTGGCGTTTTGTGTCAGGATAGGAAGGGCCTGCCCAGGATGGTGGCCTCGGCCTGTTCAGCTGTGTCTTTCATTGTCATTACTCCTTTTGTTTCTTCTGTCCAGGGAGTGGGACCGGGGCCGGGAACGCCGCAGTCGGGGTGAATATCGAGACTATGACCGGAATCGTCGGGAGCGCTTCTCTCCTCCGCGCCATGAGCTCAGCCCCCCACAGAAGCGCCTGAGGCGAGACTGGTGAGTTGGCTTCAGCTTCTCTTCTTCAGTGTTGGTTCCGGGGCCTCGGCTCCCTTCCCTTGCCTCTGCAGAAAGCTGCTCGTTTTCTTCTCTCAGACTCATATGACCATTGTTTCTTAGTCCTTTAAACTCTTGGGTGGGAGACGTGTTCTGTGTTCTGTGCGTGCCCCTCCCTCTGGCCCTCCTCTGTGCTCTGGAAAGATGATTCTGGTTCTTTGTCTGATTTTTGTGTCCCCTACCCTCAGGGATGAGCACAGCTCTGACCCATACCACAGTGGCTATGACATGCCCTATGCTGGGGGTGGTGGGGGCCCAACTTATGGCCCTCCTCAGCCCTGGGGCCACCCAGATGTACACATCATGCAGCACCACGTACTGCCTATCCAGGCCAGGTAAAGACGTGGGGTTCTGGGAAGAAGGCTTGGGGAACAGTTTGGGCTGCTGGAGCCGGGGAGTAAGCTAGGGAGCAGGGCTGCCTGTGGGTGGTAGCACTTGGTGCTGGGGGTGGTGGGCCAGGCAGGCGAGCAGCTGGCTACCTTGGTGCCCCTATTCCCCCACCTCTTCTCCCACAATCAAGACTTCCTGTCCACCCCAGGCTGGGCAGCATCGCTGAGATTGACCTAGGTGTGCCGCCACCGGTGATGAAGACCTTCAAAGAATTCCTCCTATCGCTGGATGACTCTGTGGATGAGACCGAGGCTGTCAAACGCTATAATGACTACAAACTGGATTTTCGCAGGCAGCAGATGCAGGATTTTTTCCTGGCTCATAAAGATGAGGAGTGGTAAGTGCCCCTCCTTCCCTGCCACCTTTCCCTGGCATGTTTCCCCTGGCCCTGCCAGTGGGGCTGCAGCCCTCTCCTACTCCCATTCCCCAACCTGGAATTTCCTGGGGGTGGGGGAGGGAAGTATAACAGCATTGGCTGATGGGGTCTCCTCCTTACTTTGACTGCCAAGGCCCCCTCCCATGCTCCCCCAATCTCCCTTCTCCACTGTCCTCACCTGGGACACCTCCAGGCAGCTGGCCAGAGCCACCTGGCTCCTGGGGGCAGCAGATTGCTTCCCACTTTCTGGTATTGGGTCATTGTCATCCCTGATCACCAGGACCCAACGTGGCTGTGGCATCCTCCCAAAAGCGACGAGTGACTCCAGACAAGAAAAGCAAAGATCTCAGGGTCATTTGACAGAAAAAGAATTTTAATTTTTTTTCCTTTTGTGGATGTTTTAATTTTAATCAACCATCTTTTCCCCCCTTCCTGCTCCTCCTCCTCCTCATCCTCTTTCTGCTCCTCCTCCTTGAAAAGAGCCAGAACTGGGAACTACACCCGCTCATCGACGGAGCTCGGAGCAAACCCACCTCCACCCCCACCATACCCAGCCCATACATGAGCCCCTGGGCTGAGCCGCGCTGCCCCGGCCAGGCAGACAGGCAGGGCACTGCTGTGCACAATGCAGCATTTAGCTGAATGTGATTGCTCAGGCAGTTAGTCAGTCAGGGCCCCCACCGCGGAGTCCCGCGGGGGTGGGGCATCTGGGCCGGGCGCCCCAGCCAGGAGCCAGCCGGTGGCCCACCAGCCAGCATGGGCCCTGGGCGCCACTAGTTAAATCTTGAGCTCTGTTTGACCAAGCAGCCAAGGTAAAGATCCTGGAGATGACGCCTGCGGCTTTCCTTTCCTCTCTGCTCAACTGTGGTTCTGTTCTGTCCTCACCGTGCCTTCTTCCTGACTACCCTGTGTGTCTTGTCTTGATCTCACACACCTCTCATTCTTTCTCTGTCCCTGTTCTTGCTTTCTGCCTAACACTTCCTTCTTCTGGTTTTTTCATTTTGTCTAATGCTTAGTTTTTTCCTTGGTTTTCAATTTCTGGGCCTTTCTCACTCTTCCTCCTTCCTTTCTCTTTTTTCTCATATTCCTAATTTCTTCTGTTTTTTCCTCCCCAAGGTCCTATTGAAATGTTTTATTTTCATGCCCCACCCTAACCCTCCAGCACTCCTTTTTCTATCCCGGGGGCAGTTCCTGAGGCTGTGTGGGCACTTGGTTCTCCCTTTGGTCTTTTCCTGTCCCTTCACCATCTTGCTTATCTTCCCAAGGGGGGAGAAAATGGCCTGCCTTTTGGCTTTTGCTATCCAGTGCACTTCAGGTTTCCTCTGTCTTCCACCGAGGGGTGGAGGGAATTGGTGGGCACCTTTCTCATAATGACTGTAGTCTGGGGTCAGCAACAAGAGGGAGGTTCTTTGGGGTCTGCAGTTACTGTAGCCCTCCTCTCTGGAGCTTGGGAAACTACTCCTGTTTAAGTTAGTGTTTCCCAAAGACTTGAAGCTGTAAATCTGCCTCTCCAACCCTGGCCTCCCCCTGTAGTTGTTGGTCTTTGCAAATCCAGAGCTCTTAGTTCCTGGTTGTTCCCCAGGTGTTTGCAGAGCATAACCTCTGGTTCCTTTTGGGGTGTTGGGTGGTTCTAGTGCACCTCTGTCCCATAATCTCTCTGTTTTTATGACCTTTTATGGGTGTGAGGATGGGGGCTATGCCCTGACTTTCCTGGGCCCCGCCCCACAGACTGGCCCTGGCTTCTGGTGACTATTTTGTCTTTTCCCTCCCCGCTTTCTTAGGTTTCGGTCTAAGTACCACCCAGATGAGGTGGGGAAGCGTAGGCAGGAGGCCCGGGGGGCCCTGCAAAACCGACTGAGGGTATTCCTGTCGCTTATGGAGAGTGGCTGGTTTGATAATCTCCTCCTGGACATAGACCGAGCTGACGCCATTGTCAAGATGCTGGATGCTGGTGTGTGGACTTGGCTCATAGGGTGGAGGCTGTTTGGTTGGGATCTGGGTTAGGAAACAGAAGGAGATTGATAGCAGCCAGGGCCCTTGGATTGTGACTTCTGCCTTTGTTGGTAGCTGTGATTAAGATGGAAGGGGGCACAGAGAATGATCTACGCATCCTGGAGCAGGAGGAGGAGGAGGAGCAGGCAGGAAAGCCTGGGGAGCCCAACAAGAAAGAGGAAGGCCGGGCTGGACCAGGCCTGGGGGATGGAGAGCGCAAGGCCAGCGATAAGGATGACAAGAAAGAAGAGGGCAAACAGGTTAGTGTGTGGCCTCCAGAGGAGCTGGCAGTAGGGCTGTGCATTGGCTGCGGTGGAAGGGGGGACCTCTAGACTTGGCTGTGGAGGGTGAGAAGGGCTCTGAAGCAGGTGAAGGGGAGATAGGACTCTCCAGGAATCTCTACCTGTAGGCTGAAAACGATAGTTCCAATGACGATAAAACTAAGAAGTCCGAGGGCGATGGGGACAAGGAAGAGAAGAAGGAAGACTCTGAGAAGGAAGCCAAAAAGGTGGGGTGTCTTTCATGGGGGCAGCTGGTGAGGGCTGTGGTCAGGGCTGTCTTGACTTGACCCTGTTGCCATGGCTCCCACAGAGTAGTAAGAAACGGAACAGGAAACACAGCGGTGATGACAGCTTTGACGAAGGCAGTGTGTCAGAGTCGGAGTCTGAGTCTGAGAGTGGCCATGCTGAGGAGGAGAAGGAAGAGGCTGGTAGGTCTTACTTTCTGCGTCTAGTCCTCCTCCTGCATGGGCCTCTGTGGGGCAGGGGGCTGATGAAATTGAGGGGAGGTGTTAGGTGGGGACAGTGACTGTGGTTGGGGGTGGTAAAAAGCTCTTCTATCTGCTGCATTCTCACCCCCTCACGTGTAGAAGAAGCACTAAAGGAGAAGGAGAAGCCCAAAGAGGAGGACAGGGAGAAGCCCAAGGACGCTGCTGGGCTGGAGTGCAAGCCCCGGCCCCTTCATAAGACCTGTTCCCTCTTCATGCGCAACATCGCGCCCAACATCTCCCGGGCGGAGATCATCTCTGTGAGTGGGGAAGCTGGTATTAGTGCAGGGCTGGCCCCAGGTTCAGGTCCTCGGGGTAGCGGTGGAAACAGGAGGTCTGGTGCTGCTGTGGTTGCCTTTGATAAGGGAGGCCCCTGCCTCTTGCGCTGTGGCACTCAGGTGGTGGTGTTCTTGAACTCTTGGCTGGTTTTTCCTTGCCTGAGGATGGGAGGGGTTAAAAGGCACTTCCCCAGGGTTCTGAGTGGGGATTGGAGGAAGAGGTGAGTTCTGAATCATTAAATGGGGTCTGTTACTTTGCTTCCTGCAGCTTTGTAAACGGTACCCAGGCTTTATGCGTGTAGCACTGTCGGAGCCTCAACCCGAGAGGAGGTGAGGAACTGGACCCCTTGGAGAGAAGATGCAGGGGCGAGGTTAATGGCTAGCACTTCTCCATTCCATGACCCTGCTGATGTTCGTTCTTGTGTAGGTTTTTCCGTCGTGGCTGGGTGACCTTTGACCGCAGCGTTAATATTAAAGAGATCTGTTGGAACCTGCAGAATATCCGAGTGAGTTCTAGGAGTGGGGCTTATCGGAGGATGGGACTGTGGCTCTCTGTGCCCACGTGACCTGACTCCCTTGTGTGTTCAGTCTGCTCGTTTTACTTACTTCTGTTCCTGGATGAGCTCTGAGGACAAGACAGACACTTTTTGGTCCCTGTCCTCAGGGAGCTCACAGTCTAATCACTGATATTCGCAATGGGGGTCAGTCTCTGAGTTGCTGCTTCTGGGACAGTAGGCCAGCTTTCTGATTTTGTGTTCTTTCTAGCTCCGGGAATGTGAACTGAGCCCCGGTGTGAACAGAGACCTGACTCGTCGTGTCCGCAACATCAATGGCATTACACAGCACAAACAGATAGTGCGCAATGACATCAAGCTGGCAGCCAAGCTGATCCATACGCTGGATGACAGGACTCAGCTCTGGGCCTCTGAGCCTGGGACACCTCCTCTGCCAACAGTCAGTGGCCCAAGAAGCTGTTTCCAAAGCAGCTGATACCACCTCATTCTCCTGATCCTTGATCTCCCCTAATCTGTAGCAGTGATCCCTTGGGCCCACCCACATCCTCACTTAATTGCCCCTTTCTGCCCCTGGGAAACATGTCCAACTTCCAGCAGGACAGACTGATGGCGTTGTTTGTGGGCTAGGGCAGGACAAGTATAAAAATAAGAAAAGTGTTAGGAGGCGGAGGTCAGAATTTATCCAGGGAGCTCTGAACTCCTTTCCCTTCCACGGTGCCTTCCATTGCTGGCAGTCCCTGGGCTCCCTGCGCTAAGGTTTGCTCTTTACTTCTCTGGCTCCCTCCCGACCAGAGTCTGCCTTCGCAAAACCCAATATTGAAGAATATCACTGACTACCTGATTGAGGAAGTGAGTGCTGAGGAAGAGGAGCTGCTGGGGAGCAGTGGAGGGGCCCCCCCAGAGGAGCCGCCTAAGGAAGGGAACCCAGCAGAGATCAACGTGGAACGAGATGAGAAACTGATCAAGGTGCCAGCTATAACTGTGGGGTATGCAGGGTGGCTCATCAGTGAAGGGGTGGAAGTGGTGACCAGTGGCTTCCTTTTGCCCATAGGTGTTGGACAAGCTCCTTCTCTATTTGCGCATCGTACATTCCTTGGATTATTACAACACCTGCGAGTACCCCAACGAGGACGAGATGCCCAATCGTTGTGGCATCATCCATGTTCGGGGGCCCATGCCTCCCAATCGAATCAGTCATGGAGAAGGTACGCTCCAGCGCCCCATTCCGTTTCCCATTTTCTCCCCAGTGGCCTCTGCTCCCCTCCTTTCCTGTCCCTTGCTTCCAGCTCCTGTCTCCAGAATAACTATCTCTGGTCCCAACCACAGTGTTGGAGTGGCAGAAGACCTTTGAGGAGAAGCTGACTCCACTACTCAGTGTGCGGGAATCCCTCTCAGAGGAAGAGGCTCAGAAGATGGGTCGCAAGGACCCTGAGCAAGAAGTGGAAAAGTTTGTCACCTCGAACACCCAGGAACTGGGCAAGGATAAGTGGCTGTGTCCTCTCAGTGGCAAGAAGTTTAAGGTCTGGGATGTTAGAGAATTAGTGGGGTAGAATGTTGGGAGGAGAGGGTCACAGGAAGGCCCCCAAAGGCCCTGGAAGGAAATAGTCATTGGCCTAGCAGGAGGGAGGCTGTTGGCCTTCCAGGTTGGGTCTGGGAATGAGGGAACCCATATCACTTGCTCTGTCCTGACCCTCTCCTCTCCACCCAGGGCCCTGAATTTGTTCGCAAACATATCTTCAACAAGCATGCAGAGAAGATTGAGGAAGTAAAGAAAGAGGTGGCATTTTTTAACAACTTTCTCACGGATGCTAAGCGCCCGGCTCTGCCTGAAATTAAGCCAGCTCAGCCACCTGGCCCTGCCCAGAGTAAGATACGATCCATGGGGGGTCTTGCATCTCCCCTTTGCCTGTCCATGGATTCCTGTCACCCCGCCCCCCAGAAGTGTCTACCCCACCCTCAAGCCTATTTCTAGAAGTCATTTGTTCTTGCATTCCCCTCTCCCCGCAGTAATTCATGTCCCTTTCCGTGTTGTACTCCCCCCAGGCTTGACCCCGGGACTCCCCTACCCACACCAGACTCCCCAGGGCCTGATGCCCTATGGTCAGCCCCGGCCGCCCATCTTGGGCTATGGAGGTGAGTGTGGGAGGGAGCTGAAGGGGTGTAGTGGTTGCACGTAGCTGGGAGGAAGAAAATTGAGGCCCTGGCTGAGGTCAGGGTTTTCAATTCAACACTGATCTTTCTCACAGCGGGTGCTGTCCGCCCTGCAGTCCCCACAGGAGGGCCTCCTTACCCGCATGCCCCATATGGTGCCGGCCGAGGGAACTATGATGCTTTTCGAGGCCAGGGTGGTTATCCTGGGAAACCTCGAAACAGGTGAGACTGAGCTCAGATGTCCAAGTTTTCTTGCCTCCTTCAAAACTTGGGGACCTTCAATTCTTATCCTGCTTCCCCTCTTATCTTACAGGATGGTTCGTGGAGACCCAAGGGCCATTGTGGAATATCGTGATCTGGATGCCCCCGATGATGTTGATTTCTTTTGAGCTGTGTCCCCTGTCCCCCATTCCTATCATCTGTAATTGTGATTGCCCTGTCCCATCAGCTGAGAATTTTTTTTGTACGTTCAGACATACTGCCAATAAAAGCACTTCAGTAGTGACTTGTAACTCAGCGAATGTTATACAACTTCCCAAATCATCCCAGACACTAGCAGGGGCTGAGGTTAGCTGGGCCTTGCCACTTTATTTTTGATGCTGACAGTCCCACTCTGCTGGGACACCTCTGGGAAGTAAATAAGAGCACATGTATGTAATCAGTCTCAGTCCAGGGTGTGCTGATTCTTGTCAGAGTTAGGTCTGGTCAGGCACAGGTTGTAGAAGGAGTTGGGGTCAAAGGCTGTGCTTACCTCTTGCCAGCCAACCCGCCTGGCAGCCTGTAGTTCACTAGGGTGTTTTGGAGTGCCCCAGTAGTGAGGGTCCAGTATCAGGACATAGGCTTCGGTGCCTGGGCCCAGGCAGACTCCCAGCAGGGCCTTGGACTGGGCATCCACATCCCCTCCCACCATCACTGGGCCGCCGCCTGAAGTGAAGTGTGAGTAAAGCCTCTCCAGCTCCCCTTGAAGCCCTGCTCCACGGGGCACATGGCACAGGCGCCCCTGGGGCCCTCTGAAGTGTGCGAGGCAGAGGCTGGCTTCTACGCAGCCGATCCAGCTCTGGGAGCCCCGGAACCCTGGGGGCTTGTCGCCCATGTCCTCCAGGGCCGCCTGCATGGCGACCAATCCAGGTACACCTGTAGACTGGCCCTCTGGCCACGAGCACAGCGTTTGCAGAGTACGGTAGCCACAGCCCCAGCCCCGGTCGTCCAGCCCGTCGCAACCATAGTGATAGTAGAGGTAGTGGCCCGACAGGAGGGCCAGGCGAGCGGCGCCTCGGCAAGGCGGGGCTAGGCCCAGGTGGACGTCCTTCAGCGGCGCCAGGGCGGCCAGATGCGTCTTTTCAGCGGCGCAGGGAGAACTCCGGGTTCCAATGCTTTCTCAGCCTCAGATGCTGGGCTAGCTGCAGGCAGGACAGGCCCCAGACATGTGCGCGGGGACGGAATCCAAGCCACCAGGCGACCCAGACCCACAGACTCCCACCATGCACTGGTGCTCCGATCCGCCAGTCTCACTGCGCAGGCGCGAGATTCGGCGGGACCGGGCCCTAAGCGCAGGCGCCGTGGGCAGCGCTACGGAGATGGCGAGTTAGGCGTCTTCCAGCCCCCCACTCCTCTACCAAGTCGGCCCCGGTGATCCTGGCGTTCTGCCTAGACCTCGGCTCCCCAATCTCGCAAATTCCGGTGGCTGTAACAGTTTATTGGCAGCCCAGAGGGGCGAAGGCACCGCGGGGGAGGGAGCTCGGCCCGAGACATGCAGAGGAGGGGGAACCCCGGGGGGATTCGGGGTCGGGTGGGCAGGGACTGGGGCTGGTCTGTTATATCCCAGCCCTTTAATAAATAATATATACAGCGAGGGGGCCGGGCGAGGCGGAGGGACGTGGGGTCTCGCCGGAGTCACAGGTCTGAGCAGCGATCCTGCTTGCTGTAATGGTCGAACTGGTTCTTCCAGTGCACCATGTAGGAGCTCCAGAGGTGGAACTCGGCCTTCCACTGGCGCTCTGCTTCGTCCAGCGTGTCTGCGGCCAGGGCACCCGGCAAGTGGTGGGAGGACGACAACATCGAGAAGATTGGGGAACAGACATGGAGGAGGGGCGTGAGCGCAGGGCGGGGGGGGGCACGGGGAATGTAGGAGGCCACGTGGGATGGTGGAAAGAGGATCAGGAAAGACAGTAGAGGGAGGACGAAGGTGGAGGCGGGGCCAGAGGAATATGGTAGAAAGGAGAGGAGGAGGAAACGACCAGAAGACCGGAGGGACACACAGGATCAGAGTGGGGAGGATCCATGGGTTGGTGGGGAAGAGAGGAGAGACAGAAATGGTTGACGGTTATAGCCCCGCTGGAGGGGGTGGGGGTGTTATCCAACCCCGGGTCTTCCCTCTGCCCCCACATCAGGCTCAAGCTCCAAAGGATAATTATATATATATATATATATGACTTTTTCATTTCCACGTAAACAAAGGCGTGTGGGTCCCTGAGACTTTCCAGTTTGTGTCTCTCGGTTTGAGGAGGGAGGGGGCGCTGGGTCCCTGAGAAGGGCCTTTCCCCGCGGTCCGACCATGCATAAGAGGAGGGGCCCCCCATGGCCGGAGGGGGAAGAGGCCGTGGTCACAGCCGCTGAAGCCGGGAAAGGTGGAGGTGGAGGAGAAGGAGGGACAGGGAGAGGCCGGGCCTGGGCCTCGGGGCAGCCTCCCCATGGGCGGGGCCTGGGCAGGTGCAGGGAGCCTCCGAGGCTGGGGGGAGAAGAAAGGGGTTATACCCAGCAGGCTCCCACTCCCTTCTCTTTGCGACCCCTTTCTCTCCCTTGTTCCCAGCCCCTGCCCGCTGGCCCCTGCGTACCAGTGGCGCTGAGCAATTTGGGTAGAAATCGGTTCCAGAAGGCGCAGGCCTGGGCGCGCAGCCCCCGCCGCACCTCCAGCGGCCGCAGATTGAGGCTCACGTACTGCTGCGCACCTGCAGTGTATGGTGGCCACTGCGGGCCCTTGGTGTTGCGCGGGTCATTGGGGTCCCTGCGGAAGGAAAGGGAAGGCTCAGTCCCATTCAGGCTTGTGGCTCCCAGATGAGGAACGAAGATGGGGACGGCGCGGGAAGCATTCCCTTACTGACCCTGGGCTCTCTTTAACCTCTTGGGGGCCACCATTCCTCCCTTCCACCCCAGCTCCAACCCTTTCTTTTCCTTCTCCAGTGTCCCCCGTCATTTAGGAGTCAACCCTTTCCTCCTGCATTTCGTCTCTTTTGTACCTTTCCCTCAGTTTTTCTGCTCTTTGTCTTTTCCCATTTAAAAAAAAAAAAAAATGCTAGGATTTATTGAGCCCTTATTGTGTAACCAGATGCTGTCCTGTCTCTACAAACATCACCTTGGCTTTGATGCCAGATTTGTTGCCCTCTTCTTAAGACAAACTGGTGTTTGTGCGCGCACGATGTGTGTGAGTGTATGTGTGTGTGAAAGAGAGGGAGAGGGAGAAAATCACTGTTGGTCCAATTTAATCCAGCTCTACATTCCACTCCTAACTCTCCTAACTCCTTTGTCTTGGCCTTGATCATCTACCTCTTGTCTTGCCTTCCTCTGAAGGAGGCCCCATCCTGCCTGCCTTCTCTAGGTCTTCTTTGTCTTCTCCACTCTTCCCCTTTGTCTCATTTCCTTTGTGAAAGTTTGCTCTCCTCTCTTGCCTTTCCTCTATGTGCTCCCTTTGTTCCCCTAGCCCCCAGAGACCCTCCCTTTCCCAGCGCTGCTGACCCTGTGCGGGCAAAGTTGGTCCAGTATCTCATCAACCGCTGGGCAAAGATTCTTTCCTGGACAGTGTAGTTCAGTGAGGGGTCCAGGGGAAGCCCAAAGATGAACTCAATCTCGTAGCCATGGGGCACCCCCATCCAGAGGGGCCAGGAGAGCGTGGAGGCACGGTGTTCAAAGATGTAGGCATAGACTCGGGCCCCCTGGGCTGCCAGTCGCCCAGCTAGCTGAGCCGCAGGGCACACGACATTGTGGTCACCCACCACGGCACTCATGGCTTCCCTCAGGCGCTCCGGGTCCTCAGGGTGCAGCCAGTCTGTGTAATGCAGGACCACAGCCTCGGCCGCCAGGTCACTCACCTGGGGGACCCCGACCCGCACCCCAGCCAGGAACTGGGCCCGACTGATGAGAGATTCGTTGTCTTTGCTGAAGCCTGGGACCCCATAAACCAGAAAATAGGAGCCCTCATCCTTCACCACACCCACCAGCACCTGGGGGTGGAGGACAGGATGGAGGGAAGGGGCACAGACAGACAGGTGGAAAGAAACAGACAAACAAAGAGCCAGAGAGATGAACAGTTATAGACCCAGAACCACGGAGGTCGAGTGAGATTGGGGAAGGGACTGAGAAAAAAAGGAAATGCACCCACAGTTCCTGTCCTCTCCACCCTGCTGACCACCCTTGGATCTGAGCCCTCAGGGGGAGGGGATGGCCACGGCCCGGGAAGCCTGGACCTCTGAGACTGGGTCTGGAGGAGCCCACATCCCCAGCTCCCTGGGGGGCAGGGAAGGGGCAGGGTGGGTGAGACCCAGAGGAACCCAGTCCACCCCTGACAGCCACTAGTCACCTGCAGGCCGTGGAAATCTCCAGCATTGATGAGGGCCTCAGGCGTGTCACTGAGGAAGTCTCCGTCCACCACAGGCACGAAGGAAAAGCGGAAGATACTTTCCGTGGGCAGCACGTGCCACTCGTGGTCTACCAGGTCTTGAGCTGGCCGTGTCCGCAGGCAGGCTACTAGCTCTGTGTCATTGCCACCAGAACCCCCCGGGGGACAGCCAACGAGGCGGGCCAGCAGTGTGGCCCTGCGGCGGGCCTCCCCCATGCCCACAGTGGCCCAGGGTCCATTGGGTGCACCGCTCTGCAGCACAGCCCTATGGAAGAGGCTCCTGCTGGGTGGGGACAGCAGGTGCATGCCCACTGAGGCGGCGCCTGCACTCTCCCCAAACAGAGTCACCGACGTTGGGTCACCCCCAAAGGCTGCCACATTGTCTTGCACCCACTGCAGTGCTAGCCTCTGATCCAGCAGACCCACGTTGCCTGGGGCCTCTCGGCTCCCTGGCAGAGCTAAGAAGCCAAAGGCTCCCACTCGGTAGTTCATGGACACCAGCACAGTCCCCTCAACCTGTGCCAGAAAGCGGCCATCATACACGTCCAAGGAGGAAGCCCCACTGTAGAAGCCACCACCATAGATCCAGACAAGGACAGGGGTGGGGGATGCAGGCCGGGGGTATGGTGTCCACACGTTGAGGTAGAGGCAGTCCTCGCTTAGCTCACGGTTGGGGTTCCACATCTCGGAGCCCTCAAATCCAGGGTACAGGGTGTCCACATATTGGTAGCAGACACTCTGGAAGGTCGTAGCGTCCAGCACCCCTGTCCAGGGCCGCTTGGGCTCCGGTGGTAGAAAGCGGCGGGGCCCCACAGGTGGCTCGGCAAAGGGGATGCCCAGGAAAGCAGAGACGGGGCCCCCAGGGGCCTTTAGGCGGATGCCCCGCAGCCGACCCCCACGGACAGTTACCAGCAGTTCTGGGTCCTCTCGGCCCTCAGCCCCGGCCCCTCCTCCCAGGAGAGAGAGGAGGAGGAAAAGGAGTGGGGAAGCTAGGGAGGGCGTGTGCAGGGGACACCACGGGGGCCTCATGGCTGCCAGGGCAGGCGGTCGTCTGCTGGGAGAAAGAAAGGCAAAGGGTAAAGGCTGCAGGCCGCCAGGAGGGAGGAGATTAGGTAACAATCTTGCCCAAGGATTATCTCTTTGCTGCAGAGGAGGTGGGGCAGGTTGGCAAGAGGAGGAGAAAAATAAAGGGAGGGAAGAAGACAGGCAGAGACAAGGACATAGACAGGCAAGAGGGGACAGAGCAGGCAGACACACACACACCCAGACAAATGCAGGTAACAGAGAGAAGATCTGCCAATGCATACCCTCCAGGGCCCCGTGGAGCCCACCGCCCTCACCTTCCTCTGGCTCTGTGGCTTGGGCTGGGCAGGGTGCTTGCAACGCGGGCACCAGAGGCCGCAGTCCACGCACAGGCCACAGGACAGGGGCGGGGCCCTCACTGACGGGCGGTTCCAGCTGGGGGAACTTGCGCGGCCTAAAGGCACAGCCCTAGTCTCTCCTGGGTTGGCCAGCGCCTTGGCCCTAGGGGAAGTGGTTTGGACATTCAAGATGTGGGAGTTCCAGATCCTGGAGCACCCCAAATCCTGCCTACTCCACATCCTGCCCTACCCTGCCTCGCCCCATCTGCTGTCTGGCATCGCGCGCTGGTACCCGTTGGTTCCCATCAGCAAAACCCCGCCTTGCCTACTCCCAGCGAACAGGTTCGTAGGCCCTGGACCCCAGAATGCGAGACCCTATCCGCCCGGCGTTGCAGTACACGCTGTTGCCGGCGGGGGGCAGTAGAGACCGAGAAGAGGACTGCGCTCTCCGCCCCGAGCCCGGGAGCCGGGAACTTGGGGTGGGGGCCTGGGAGCTCGCGGGTATCACACAGGGGCCTGAAGGGCGAGCCGGGACGCCTGTGTTCCCGGAGCTCCGGAGATCCCCGGCCGCAAGGGCGGGGGCGCTATTTTGGGGTAGCAGCTGCTGCAATTCCGGCATCTCCAGCCAAGGGATCAAAATTCCCCGGGTCGGAACTCCCCCCTCTTCGCCCGTCACCCCTCATCCAGCCCTGTCTCCCTGAGCTGGGGGTTGGTGGTGGTGTTGGAGATTAACTAGGAAACCCGAGTGGGGCTAATTATAACTCGGGGCTTCCGCTGAGCGTCCCCTTCCCCCAAAATAGAGACGGAGTCTCCGCGGGAGGGGGTCCCAGGCCTCGGAGGGGGCCTGGGCTGGGCTCTGCGCAGGGACTCTGGGGTCGCTCCACTCTGGGTACAGGGGCATCCAGGAGGGCGCCAGGAACCTGCGCAGTTTGGGGTCCGCCCCAAACAGGGGTCATCTTCTAGTGGTCTCAGACTTGGGGCTAGCGGGGAAGGGGCGCTCGGGGGTCCCGCAGGAATTGTAACCTCTGGAGAGGCAGAGGACGGCCCAGCGGGCTTCGGTAAGTGTGCGGCGGCGAGGGAAGAGTTACCCAGGAGTGCGGGGCGGCGGGGGACGCCGCTGGGCAGGCCCGGGGGCGCGGTGGGCGCCAGGTTTGGAGGCCTAGATCGCTCCGGTGGCGCACGGTCCCCGGCACGCCGAGTGGCCGCCGGCTGGGGGAGGGTCCCGGGAGGGGCGGGAGACTCACCTGAGGCGGCCGAGCCGGGCCAGGCCGCGCCGGGAGCAGGAGGCGGCCGATGTTCCCCGGCGCAGGCTGAGCCGACTCTGGCAGCCGCCGCCTCCGGCCCCCCGCACACACCCCTCTGGGCCGCACAGCGCCCCCGCCCGCCCCCGCCCCCGCCCACTGTCTCCGCCCCCGCCCCTCCCCTCTGCCCTGGGCTGCCACCTCCCCTCCTTCTCCCTCCCTCTGAGCCAAGACCCGTGGACCCGGGGGGCCCAGACGCACTCCAGAGAGAGTCGCCCACAGACGGACAGACACGCCGTGACAGGCGCGACCTGAAGACCCGCAGCGGCGGAGCAGACACCCACGTGACAAACAGACGGACAGAAGCCTGCCGAGATAGACACACACGCAGGCGACAGTCTCCTGTAGTGACAGAGATAAACCGACTTTCACAGACGGACCCACACACTGACAGCCTCAGCGCAGGCTCGGAAGTTATTGCTAGGACGAGGGGTTGAATAATTGAGCCTCTCTGGCCCCGACACAGCCAGGGGTGGCATGGGAGGAGCGACACGTGAAAGTGTGACTGAGGACCCCTTCAGGGTGGCACTGGTGGAGAAAAGGTGACGTGGGGCACTCCTGGGGCTGAGGGGACACCTGTGGGAATGAAGACGGGAACACAGGATCTTGATGGAAATCAGGGGTTCTCCCACGGGGAAAGGAGACCCTCAGGGAAGAAAGAGGTGACACGGGGACACCCCAGAAGGAAGGCCAATGTGGTGACACGCTCAAGGTTGCTGGGCGAGGCTGCACTCCGCTGCAGCAGTGGAAACTTCCGGAACCCCCGCGGGTGGGCTTGCGCTGGTCCCCAGACGGGTGACCTCGGACTTTCGTCACCACGGTCCGGCAGGGGCATGACATCACCAGGCCAAGTTTTCATTGGTCGCCGCGGCCAGCAGGTGGGAGCGGCCTGGCCCGGGCGCCCCCAGCCTGCTCCAGCGGGCCTGAGTCGCACAGACCCCCGCGCCCCTCCCTCCATGGGGTCGTCCATGAGAGGTGCTGTCGCGGCGGGGTCCCCGCGTCCGAGGTGTCGGTGGAAACGGGACGCGGCACTGTGCCCACGCGAGTTCGCCGAGTGCCAGGGCCTGCTTATCCGGGACCGTTGGCTGGGGAGCTCCCGGGCAGTGGCGTGGGAGACCCGCCGGCACGGGCGAGCGTCGGGGCATGCGTGCGCGCGCGCGTGCGGTGCGGGGCGCTGCGTGGGGGGGGACGCGCACGCACATGCTTTCTCTGGCTCCCCTGCGACCCACAGCATCCCTGGTCTGCGTCCGCCACCAACTGGGAACGAAGGCATCGGGTCTCAAGGGCTCGCGGAGAGTGGCGGGTCCGCCTGAATCCAGAGTCGAGCCTTTCCTGGGCCACGCGGAACTGGCTCTCCAAGCTGGACCGTTCCCAACACCCTCCCCCGGGCTCGCGGGAACCCGCCCCCGCAGGCCGCGCGGGATACCTGCGCGGGGTCTGCTCTCAGCTCCGCATCCCTGGCCGCCAGATGGCGCCAAAGGCAGCCTTTCGGGTCCCGGAGTCTGGGACCGGGCAGGGGGCGGAGGACAACTTCTCATCATCTCTCTTGGTTCTCTGATTTCGTTCATTCATTCATTTATTAATGCAGTGTAGGTGATGGAACCCAGGGCTTCGCATCCCGGCTCTACCACTGAGCTATAGTCCTGGTCCTTTTCATTTTGATTTAGGATTTCAGTGAATTGCCCATGATGGCCTCAAACTTGAAATCCTCCTGCTTCAGCCTCCACAGCACCTGAGATTATAGGCATATGCCACCGTGCCAGTTCGGGCTCCATTCTTCAGGCACTCTGCCAGGTTTTGCGGTGGAGACCGGGAGGGTAGGGACAATTTATCACCCAGTGCTATCACCAAATAATGATAGCTTAGGTGACTTAGCAAGTGAAGGGACTGAACAGGTTCTGGGAGAGGGCAGTGTTGAGCCTGCTGCTGCCCAGTCAAGGAAAAGACAGCCAGTGTGGGCCGGAATCCCTGGCTGAGGCAACTGGGTTGAGACAAGTGGTTTCAGCCCAAGGGAACTGTGCCCAGGTGTGTGCGGGGCTGGACGCAGCACCTGCTTGTTGTGGGACAGTCCCCGTGGGGAACCAGTGGGGAAGGGGTGGGTCGTGGAGCGTTCTGAAGCCAGTCAGAACTTAGTTGTCTTCTCAGAAACTGAGGGAGGTCAGTGAGCAGGAGAGAAAGAGAAATTGAGATGAAGTTCTTAGTTCTTAGGGACAGGAAGGGGGTGCTGTGGCTCACATCAGCACGTTCCCCCAGTGCCAGGCTGGGGGAGTGCAGAGCCAGGGTTGCCCAGGCAGCCAAGATGGAGGAACAGGTAATGTCCCCCCTGTAGAGAATAGGTTGGGATTTGAGGAGGGCGTCTTGTTCCTGAATGGAAAGTCCAGTGGGGTGAGTGTGTGAGTCTTCAGGGAGCCCTGCTGTGCTCCGGGAGATGGGCCCAGGGCCACCAGGGTGACTTTAGCTTACGGTTTGTCTTACCAGTTGGAGGATGGGGACACCATGAGGATGCTGCGCTCATCTCAGAGGGTTTTTAATTTTGCAGGGATCCCCCCATTTCCAGAAGTTTCAGGATAAAACTTGCTGGTGTTGGGTGATCCTCACATGCATTGGAAGAAGCCCTGGACTGGAGGTCCTGACTCCTGGGTGCTTGCCCAGTGCTCTGCTGACTGGCAGTGAGACTCTGGAGAGTCACGCTTCTTGTATGACCCTCAGTTTTCCCAGAACAATCAACTGAATTTGAGAATAGATCAGCATCATGGGAGCTGTGCCCAGGGGCTGGTCCCTTGGGTGTTGGGTAGGGTTCTTAAATCAACATTCTTAGCAAATCCTCAAGGAGGTCCTGGGAAGGTGGTCTGAGGCCACATGAAGAGTTATGCTGGACTGTGTGGCCCCAGGGTTAGTCTAGTACTGACCTTTCCAGGAGCCACAGGCTGTATGGCTCAGTAGGAAGAGGGTGGTCTAGAAAGTAATGAGGACTTCGGGTGGATGTGGATCTGCCCTTGGTCATAAAAGGTGGATAGAGGGGCCAAGCGAAGAGAGGGGAGATGCTGTTCCTTCCAGTAGGAAGGCCTGAGAGGCAGTGGGTGGGCTCTGGGTCCCCCACCCGGTAGGGAGATGAGACAGGCTTCCATTCATGGGTTCAGGCATAGATGTGACCAAGGTGCCACCTGTTCAACAGAATAGATTGGTGGCATTTCTAAATCAGTTTGTGGTGCACTTTGACTTTTCTTCTATTTGTGAGGAGAAACCAGCAGACCTTTCTCTTTGGATCCAACAGATTGAAACAACTCTCAACATTTTAGACGCCAGGTTGCAATCTATCCTGGGCCTAGATGATGTCACATTTGAAGCCTGTCCTTTAAGTGTCACTGGTGTCACGGATTCTGAAACCATTTCAGTGCGGTCTCAGCGGAACGGTACACAAGCCTCTGGAGCCCAGGAAAGTGAAGTATCATCCGAAAATATCTGACTTGTAGCCAGGGACCCGAGACCTGCCAGGTAGGTCAAGATGGTTCAAGTGAGTGTTCCAGCAGTGGCAGTGAGAAACCTTCTGGTGTTTGATGGTGAAAGTGAAGAGACTGAAAGAAAAGTTCAGAGAGTGAATCTTCTTGCAGTGAAGAAGCTGAATTTCTTTTTTCTTTTGGTGCCGGGGATTGAATCCAGGGCCGCTTAACCATTGAGCCACATCCCCAGCCTTTTTTTTTTTTTTTTTTGTATTTTATTTAGAGGCAGGGTCTCACTGAGTTGCTTAGCACGTCACCATTGCTGAGGCTGGCTTTGAACTTGCAATTCTCCTGCCTCAGCCTCCCGAGCTGCTGGGATTACAGGCATGCACCACTGTGCCCCAGCAGGAAGCTGGATTTGGATAAGAATGACATCTATGTGTGTAAGGTCATGTTCCTATTCTATGAGAGTCTGAACTCACTTCTTTGTAGAAGTGTCAAATAGCCTCATCTATACCACCAAGCTTCCTCCACGTTAAAAAGCATAAAGCACTTATAATCTGCCCCGAACAAAACAAACAAGCGAAAACATGGACAGAATTTTCCAGAACAATCCTTCCTAGCTTGAGTCTCTCCCCAGCCTTTTGTCAACACAGGGACCTGGCCTGCCTCCAACTACAGCAACTTAACCACACGGTCCAACGTTGCCCCTCCGGGCAGTCTCAGGGGCCCCTACCCTCCACCTGTCTCTGCAGGAATGTCCTCTTTCACAACTTCTGTTTATCCCAGAATCAACCAGGCTTCTGTCCTCAGTTCTGCCGGTTCAGGGAACCCCTCCCCCTTTCTCTTACAGTCCTTGTCCCACCTCTGCTAACAAAAAGTATTCTCATCTCCATTTATTGGTAAAGATTCAGTTCAGCTGTGTGAGACAGAAACCCAAATAATAATGGCTTAAGCAAAACATAAGGGGAAAGTATTTTTCTCTTTCATAAAAGAGAGCCAGAAGTTAGCCATGCAGGACAGGCTCAGTGTTGTCGATACCAGGGACCAGGTTTTCTTACACAATGTCTTGTTAACTTCACCATCTTCGGCCCTGACTTCCACTGCATGGTGTAAGATGTCTGCTAGAGCATCAGACATTACATCTGCATTCCAGCCGGAAGGAAGGAGGAAGGTTTGAAGAAAGACTTCTCTCCTTTTACAGACATTTCCTGGTGACTACACATAGCACTTGATTTTTATATCTGCTGGCCAGATCGTGATTCTAAGGTCTTAACGGCTGTGAAGGAGGTTCCAAGAGGTAGTCCTCATTCTGATAACTATGTACTTATCTGAAATTTGGATGTCCTAGTATTAGGAAGAAGGAGGAACAGCCGTTGTCTGCCAAATCCCATGACACCTTCCTTTGCCTCTGTCAGTGCAGGAATGAGAAGCACTCATGAATCCCCCCTATTCCTCTGCCTCCGGCATTTCTATGACCTGTGGCCACCTTCCCCGCTGGTGATGTCTCCAGGACACGCTGGTTCTCCTGCGACACTGCCAGGTATTTTGTAACTAACCTATTTACAGCATTTCTGTTCACTGAGGGTGCTGTTTGGGACCTGTGGGGCTCCCAGAGGAGGAGCATCCAGAGCAGAGACCCACAAAGGTATTGAGGAGGGGTGAGGGCAGTCACAGGGTCTTAGAGTGGTCCTGGGCCATGATTCGGCTCCTTCCACCATCCCCGAGTGCAGATGGGTTGGCTCAGGCAGAGAATGCTCCAGGCTGCCCTGCCTAGGGCTGGGTGGCTGCTGGGGAGGTAATTCTCTAGCTCTCTGACGTAGTAGGGTTGTTGTTCAGCAGGGTGGGGAGCCCGAGGCCACACAAGGGACACTCCTTCTTCTGCCCACCCTTTCCTGTCTCCCCTACTTCAGCTTGTCCCAAAATTCAGGGCTAGGGCCATACAGCTCAGTGGTGGAGTGCTTGCCTAGCTTGTGTGAGACCCTGGGTTCCATCCCCAGCATTACACGCCCACAAATTCAAACCTGATCCAAGCAACATCATTTCGCATGGGATGGGATGGTTCCTCCTTTGGGCTCATCCACTCCGTTTGTGCCTTTCTCTCTCTCTCTCTCTCTCTCTCTTTTTTTTTAAAAGAGAGAGAGAGAATTTTAATATTTATTTTTTAGTTATCGGCGGACACAACATCTTTGTTTGTATGTGGTGCTGAGGATCGAACCCGGGCCGCACGCATGCCAGGCGAGCGCGCTACCGCTTGAGCCACATCCCCAGCCCAACCTTTCTCTCTTTTGCTACTTTTAAGCATTCTATGCATTTTTAAAACTTGTCTCTGCCCAGTCTTACTTTTCATAATTTTATAATTTTTTATAATTTTCATAAATTTGTTAGTTATTATTGCTGAACTACAGTTTACATTATTGCCTATGCAATTCATCAAAGGTCTTTCTGCGGCCAGGCACAGTGACATAGGCCTATAATCCCAGCAGATCAGGAGACTGAGGCAGGAGGATCACAAATTTGAAGCCATCCTCAGGAGCTTAGTGAGACCCTGTCTGAAGATAAAAAAACAAAGAGGGCTGGGGTGTGCCTCAGTGGTAAAGTACCTCTGGGTTCAATCCTTACTACCTAAAAAACAAAACAAAGCAACCCAAAACATTGTTTTGCTTGTTCAAGCTCCTTTTCCAGCTGAAGGTGGCAGGAGGTGTGGGGTTTTCATACCCTTGAGCTTAGGATTGATGACTACCGTTGGACCTTTTTTGTTTTCTTCCTCCCAGTACTGAGGATTGAACCCAGGGACCCTTTACCACAGAGCTCCATCCCCAGCCCTTTTTATTTTTTATTCTGAAACAAGGTCTCACTAAGTTACCCAGACTGGACTTGAACTTGTGGTCTCTGGCTTCATATAGCCCCTGAGCTTTATTTAATAGTTCTCACGGCGGGGGTGGTGGGGGTGGCGGGGGTGGGGGTGGGGGGTGGGGCGGGGTATGTAGTTTAGTTGAACTCTGGGTTGCCACTGGTCTTCTTGGTGTTGGAATCCTCCAGGAACTCCCTATGGACTCCAGCCCTGGCCCATCCCTGGCCCGCTGGCCCACCTCCCGCAGGCCCCAGCCAGCCCTGATGCGGTTTCTGTTTACATGTCAGCGATGTGTCTAGGATGACTTCTTGGGAACAGCTGGCGAGGTCCCACTAGGAGCTATCACAGTTTGACACCCAGAAAGCTCTGTAAATTGTCCAGGCTGGTCCTGGCAGGCCTGCAGGTATCAGTTGGCCAAGTGAGAGCCAGGCCGGAAGCACATGTTCCTTAGATGACCTGGGGTGTGGTTCCAGGACACTGGGTAGTAGATACAGGGTTGGCATAGAAGTGGGAGGACCTATCTGGGATCCCCCACACAAGGCCCTGGGGACAGTGCAGACTCATTGCAAGGTAGATGTTGTGGCCAGCCATCCCGTGGCCAGCTGGAGCCTCTAGGTGAATGTCTGTGACATCAGGGACACCAGGGTGGGCTTGGTGAGTAGTCTAGATCTAGTGTTAGGTCCGGGGACCTGGGAGCTTCTGAGCCAGGCGCTCCCTGGACACTGTTCACTTCCTCCTCCCTCAGACCTTCCCCGAGGGCAGGCCCTGTCACCACTGCACCTTGACAGGCGGAAAATGAACAGTGATGTCTAGGGACATTACCTGTAGACTATGATGCCACGTTTGTTCAGTTTTTCAGCTGGTCAGTCAGAGGGATCCCAGACTTTGGGTGAGAACTCTGACCTTGAAACTGGAATGCTTTGGAGCCACCTCCCCTTGTGTCTGTGACTTCAGAAAATTACCTCCCAGGGTCTCTCAGGCTCTCCCAGCCCCTCCTTTCTAAAAAGAGGGCTGTGGGGGTCCCTGTGTGGGTCTCCCGTGCTTCCTGGGTACCCTTCCTCCCGCCTTCCTAACTCTCCCGCCATCCTCCATCGGTCAGTCTGTCTGTCTCTCTCCATTTCTCTCTTCCTTTATGGCCTCAGAGGGGGACCCAGCACGTCAGAGCTGTTAGCCATCCTGGACTGGGGTGAGAGGTGTCCCAGTGTAATGAGGCTGAGCAGGCACCAGGATACCCAGGCTGAGCCAGGGCCTCTGCGGTTTCCTCAAGCTTGGGGCCTCGCACCTCCCCTGACTTCCAGGCCCTGAGTCCTCTCTGCCTAGCAAGACAGGGCTGGCCTCAGCCAGGCCAGGGGCTGAGGGCAGGGGATGCTGACCTCCCTGGGTCGGTCAGCTTCTAGTCCTTGTGAACAAGATGCCAACAAGAACAACTCAAAGGAGGAAAAGTAAAATTCAGCTCATAGTTTCCAAGGTGCAGTCCGTGGTGGGCCAGCTCCACTGCTCTGGGCCCAGGCAGAGGCAGAACATCATGGCGGAAGGGTGTGGGGAGGAAAGCTACTCTTCATGGAAGCCAGGAAGCAGAGAGCGGGGAGGAGGCAGGATGATGTCCCCTTCCTGGGCAGTCCCAGTGACCTGCCTCCCCAGCCACGCCCCATCTGCCCACTGTTCCCACCCAGGAAGTTGCATTCAAACCAGGAGAGACCCATAGGGTCACAGCTCTCACAATCCAGTCATTTCATCTCTGAACATTCCTGCACCAACCCAGGAGCTTTGGGAGGACGCTTCATATCCAAGCCACGATGTCCCCTGTGGCTGGAGAGTCACTAGTAGGTAGTACCTCCTGAGCCTGTGCAGCCTCGCCCCAGCCTGAGCCCAGGGCAGCCTTTGTCTGTCAGGGCCCTGTCGCCCCACCCCTGCCCTGTTGCCCCTCCACTGCCTGACCCCTCTTTCCTCAGGGACCACTTGTGGAGATCCTGTCCAGAGGATCCCATTTCCAGAGGCTCAATTCTCAAGGGTGGAGGTTCAAGGGCATAGGGACCCTGCCCCAGTGTCCCCTGGAGAGGAAGGAGGTGGGAAGGAGGACACCAGAACCACAGGAACCCTGGTGAGAGGAAGGTGGGAGCTGCAGTCTTGCCACCATAAGCACTTCCAGCCCCCTGGCCAGCACCTCACTGCCCTGCCTTTCCCCTCCCAGATCGCTTGGGCCTGGGGCTCAGCCACAGTAGTGGGGTGGGGGCCTGGAGCAGCGGCAGGGGCTTCCTCCCACCTGTGTGCTGGGAAGGGTCCCAGCAGGTCCAGGTGAGGGACTGAGGCTGCACGGAGGCTGGGCCACTGGCATGTGGGAGCTGCAGCAGGCAGTGGACCAACTCATAGCATCCGGGCTCTCTGGTCAGGAAGGACACCCTCTCTTTAGTTCAGTAGTGACCCCTTCCCAGCTCTCGCACACACTATAGATGTCTGTACTGCAGGCAAGTAAATGCTGAAGATCTCAGAAGAGTGAGACAAGTTATTTCCTGGCTGGGGATTGTGATTTATGTTACCTTTTATTTCTTTGGACAGTAATGGATTCTTAAAACTCAAAAGGTTGCGTTGGGGTTGGAGCTCAGAGGTAAAGCACTTGCTTAGCTTGAGTGAAGCCTAGGGTTCATTCTTAGCACCACATTAAAAAAAATAAATAAAATAAATTCTTGAGCTGAGGATGTAGCTCAGTTGGTAGAGTGCTTGCCTTACATGCACAAGGCCCTGGGTTCAATCCCCAGCACCACACACACACACACACACACACACAAAAAAAAAAAAAAAAAACCTCAAAAGGTATAAAGATAAAAGACCTCTTACCTTCGTTTTCATCCCTAGGAGCAAGGTTATATGTCAGTTCTTTTTTTTTTTTTTTTTTAAGATAGAGGGGAGAGAGAGAGAGAGAGAGAGAGAGAGAGAGAGAGAGAGAGAGAGAGAGAGAATTTTTAATATTTATTTTTTAGTTCTTGGCGGACACAACATCTTTGTTTGTATGTGGTGCTGAGGATCGAACCCAGGCCGCACACATGCCAGGCGAGCGCGCTACCGCTTGAGCCACATCCCCAGCCCATGTCAGTTCTTTTTTTCTTTCTTTTTTTTTTTTTTGATACCAGTGATTGAACCCCATCCCTTTTAAAATTTTATTCTGAGACAGGGTCTCACTGGAGTTATTTAGGGCCTTGCTAAGTTGCTGAAGCTGGCTTTGAGCTAGTGATCCTCCTGCCTCAGCCTCCCAAGCTGCTAGGATTTCAGGTATGCACCACTGTGCCTGATACATGTGTTAGTTCTGTAACATGCATTTCTCAATAGATCCTTCTGCCCCCAGCCTATATTTCCACATAAATTATAGCCTCCTGTATACACTGAATGCTGGGGTTTTATACTCATGTTGAAATTTGATCCCCTTCAAGGTGATCAGGGCTCTGTCCTCATGAATGGATTATTCCATTCATTTGATGTAGATTAATGAACTGATGGGCTAATAGATTAAATGTGCATTGGGTCCCCTTAAAGCCAGTTTGGCTGCCAAGCGATGGTCTGAGCTGGACTCTGCCAGCAAGTGAGGCCGTCATCAGACAAGCTTCCTTGGCCTTGGACCAGAACCATGAGCCAGGATAGCATTTTTTCTTTATAACATGCCAGTCTTTAGTGTTGTGCTATTAGCAAGAGAAAAATGGACCAAGACACTCTTGTTTTGCACTTGATTTTGTTAAAAAAAAAAAAATCCCCCCTTTCCCCGAGTGCTGGGAATTGAACCCAGAGATGCTCTACCACTGAGCTCCGTCCCCAGCCAGGGTCTGGCTAAATTGCCCCACGATTCTCTTGGCCCAGCCTCCAGGGTAGCCAAGCTGGGCTGACAGTTGACCCCACTGACTTTTGCATATTTTTAACCTAGTGACATATTTCAAGGATAGTTACACTTTAGTACACAGAGGTCCTCATTCTTTATTTTCTCCCTTTTAAACAAAAACATTCCCACTTTCCATCATCTCAATCTGGACAGTTGCTCAGTATTTCTTTGTCTTTCATGACCTTGACACAGGGAAGAGCAGTTGTCGGCTATCTTGTAAGTTGTCTTTCCATTTGCTTGTGTCCTGTATTTGCTTATGATTAGGTTCAGGCAATAAACTTCTGTCTAAAACTCTCCAGAAGCACAGTGGGCCCTTCTCTGCACATCTGAGGGTGAGGTCCAGGATCATGACCTGTGGTGCTGCTTGGTTAAGGGTGCATCTACCAATCCCTCGGCTGTGTGGTTACAATATTATTTTGGTCTTTGTAATTAATAAGCATCACGGCATTATTTATTTTTTTATTTATTTTGGTATGGGGGATTGAACCCAGGGGTGCTGTACCACTGAGCCACCTCTCCAGCCCTTTGGTTTTTTTTTTTTTTTTTTGAGATGGGGTCTCCCTGAGCTGTGGAGGCTGCCCTTGAACTTGTAATCCTCCTGCCTCAGCCTTCTGAGTTGCTAGGATTACATGACTGTACCACTGCTCCCTGCCCCTAAAGTCTTATGTATGTACATATGTATGTACTATTACCATTATTATTATTTGTGGTACTGAGGACTGAGTCATATCCCTAGGCTTTTTTATTTTTTATTTTGAGACAAGGTCTCGTAAGTGGCCAAGGCTTGCTTCAAACTTATTATCCTCCTGCCTCAGCCTCCTGAGTCTCTGGGATCACAGTCACTGCCACTGCCACTGCGCCTAGCCTAAAGTCTTTTATAAAAATAAGTAAGCTCACTGGGCACCATGGCATGTGTCTGTAATTCCAGTGGCTCGGGAAGCTGAGGAGGAGGATCCCGAGTTCAAAGCCAGCCTCACAATTTAGCGAGGTCCTAAGCAACTCAGTGAGACCCTGTCTCTAAATAAAATACAAAAAAGGGTCAGGCTGTGGCTCAGTGATTGAATGCCCCTGAATTCATTCCCTGGTACCAAAAAAAAAAAAAAAAAAGTGAGCTTAATTCATTTTCTTTTATTTATATGACAGCTATTTTTCTCTTTTTAAATGCTTTTTATTTTCTAACTTAAAATACTCTCATTATGTGATCTATGCTTTCCTGTGTGTATTTTTTAAAATACTTTTTTTTAGTTGTAGTTGGATACAATACCTTTATTTTTTAAATTTATTTTTATGTGGTGCTGAGGATAGAACCCAGCCTCTTGCACATGCTAGGTGAGCGCTCTACTGCTGAGCCCCATCCCCAGCCCCCAACCTTTGTTATTTTTTTCTGATAATATGGAATAGCTCAAGTTTGTTATGAGTGGTTTCTGTTACAATAAGTATGATTTCTATTATAGGCTTGACTCTGTTTCTTCTGTTGATTTCTTTTTTTGAGAAATAAAGTGGTCAATATACTTTTCTTTTTCCAGGTCCCTCCCCTCCTCTGTGTCCGGTTTAATTATCGTTCCTTTGTACAGTCAAATATTTTAATACATTTATTGCTTGTTTAATCAGCTTTAAGTGATATTAATGGGTCTCTAGCAGTGAAAGGTGAGAAAATCAGTATACATACCTTTCTAATTTTTTTCCTCTCAAATAACAACAGATATGATTTTCACATTGTCAAGTTTCATAATGTCTTCACTACTTTTTAAAAAAAATAAATATTTGACGGTTTGTTGAGCACATAGTTTGTGATACTCTTGTTGGATGTTTACATATGACATCTTGACATTATGAGTCTGGCATCAGACTGAAATGACTTCTTGCATTTCCTTGGTTCCATAGGGAGTACCCATTTAAACAAGCTGTTGCTCAGAGACGCTCACCATTTCGCCCAAGGCCTCACAGCTCCCGAGAGGCTGAGCTGGAGTTCCAGCTCCTGGCTCTTCTCGCCACCCAACACTGTAGATGAAGTTGGGAGTTGTTCTGTGTCTTTTATTCATTAGTAAAACATCTATGTTTAATTCTATAAATGACTACCTTACCCCCAAATATAAAACTTAAGTTTTCTGAGGTCTCTTCTGAAGAAGAGCAGCAAAGCATGGCCCCCAAGACATGGACTTGAGCTGGAGACTGTCCATTCTCACTCGACCTCTGCCATTTGCCTAAGGTGTGTGGCCTGAGGAAGCCTCTTAATTTCTCTTTTGTTTCCTCATCTGTACGATGAGACTGATGATAATAATAATGATAATAATAATAATTATCATCATGTCCAGGGGCCTCTGTGAGTAGGAATGCACCCTTAACACAGTTCCTGGCACTCAGTGAAACACAGTACATGGCATTTAGCAATTACCAGGGACTGTATTAATCAATGGAATAAATAAGAAACAATAGACTATTTCAAAGTAACAAAACACCTGAGGCTGGGTAATAATATAGAGAAAAGAGGTTTATTTAGCTCATGTTTTTGGAGGTTCAAGGGCATCAGTGCTAGCACGTCAGCTTAGTTATGGTGACAACCTCAGGTCAAATGGCATCACAATGGTGAGAATGTATGTGGGAGGGAGAAATCAGGGGGGAGAGACAGGAAGCCAGAGAGCCTGGGGAAGTGTCAGTCTTGTTCTTGTTCCTTTATAATAGTGGTCTTCATTTTTTCAGGGACTAAGGTCCCAGGAGAACTGCATTAATATAAGGGCAGGGACCCCAATGACCTAATTGTCCTCTACTGAACTCCACCTTAAGAGGGCCCACACCACCCCTCAATGCCAGGAACGAAGCTTCCAGTACAGAAAACCTCAGAGGACACACATAAACCCCATTCAGACCATAGTAGGGGTTATATTTGAGTATTCTCTTGGGCTCTCATTTACTTCGAAATATTCTATTGTTTCTTATTTATTCATTAAATAGTGTTTATTCAAAACCTCCCAGGTGGTTGCCACAGCACACTTGGGGAAATAGAGAAGCCAATACACAGCACACACAGGAACGACAGGCCCCTGCCTGGCAGGTCACAGTCACACGGAGTGTGTACAGTGCCCACGGCGCTCAAGGTGCTACAGACCCTTTTAGACTTCCCCAGGTGGCCTTGGAGGGTCAGGGAGCAAAACCCAGGTTGTGGTTGGAAACTTGGATAACACGATGCAAAACAAATGGGCTCTTTGCCTTTTACCCTCACTTTTAAAATTGTGGTACAGTATGTATAAGGTCCTTGCTTAACATCTGGATGGCCATCTTAAGTGACAGCCACCATTTTAAGGAAAAAGTTTTGCTTTCCTGCTCAAGGGTCTTTCTGAGAAAGGCTCACCACTCCCTCCTACCAACCCAACCCCTAACCGCCTGCATTAGGACCCAACAGGCTCTGATTCCTGAGCCTGCCCTGCAAAAGTCCCAGAACCCAAGCCTGTTTTGCTCTCTCTCCCTCAGACAGATGGCCTTTATTTCAGCTCTGACAGGTCAACTCTCATGTGTACCTCTGCCTGGTCTCCGTCTCTCATTCCTCGCTTTCCCTTCAACAGGCATGCACCACCACACTTGGCTGTAGTTTTAGATTTTATATTTAGGTCTTTGATGCATTTTGAATTAATTTCTTTTTGTTTTTGGTGGTGCTTGGGATTGAACCCAAGGCTTCTGGTGTGCTAGGCAGGTGCTGTACCACTGAGCTACACGCCCGCCCAGTTAATCTCCGAATGTGGTGTTAGGTAATGTCAACCTTTTACACCTATGTGTGAATTTCCCCAGCTCTACACGTTCAAAAGACTGTTTTTCATTGAATGGTTTTGGTGTCCTTGTCAAAAATGGACCATACTGTGAGAATTCATTTCTGTGATTTCCATTCCAATCCCTTAGTCTGTGTGTCTGTCTACACGTACCGTGCAGTTTTGATAACTTTTGATTTGTAATAGATTTTGAAATCAGGAAATGTGAGTCCTCCACACTTCCTTTTCAAGATTCACTTTTGGCTATTCATGATCCCAAAGATTCCCTACAATTTTTAGCATGAGCTTTTCTATTTATGAAAAAAAATTGGCATTTGATAGAGATTGTGTTGAATCTGTATATTGCTTTGGGTAGTATTGACATCTTCCAATCCATGAATATGGGATGTATTTCCATTTATTTGTGACTTCTTTGTCTCAGTGTGTGTGTGTGTGTGTGTGTGTGTGTGTGTGTGTGTGTTGCTGGGTGTTGAACCCAGGGCCACATGTGTGTCAGGCAAGTGCTCTAAAACTGAATTAATCTTCCAGCCTCTCAGCAATTTTATTGTATAAGTTTTCCATCTTCTTGGCTAAGTTAATTCTTAGGAATTTTCTTTTTTTTGATACTGTCATAAATAGAATTGTTTTTGTAATTTCATTTTCATGTTGTCCAATGTTAGTGTATAGAAATGCAAATGATTTTTGTGTATTGATCCTGATACCTTGCTGAATTCATCGATTTGTTCTAATAGTGTTTTTGTGTGGCATCTTTAGGGTGGATTACAGGTGTGTGCCACCGTGCCTGACATCTTTAAGATTTTCTCACTATAAGATCATATCTAGAGCTGGGGTTATAGCTTAGTTGTAAAGCATTTGCCTCACATGCATGAGGCCCTGGTTTCGATCCTTGCTACCACATTAATAAAAGCAAATATATTATGTCTATCTACAACTAAAAAAAATTTTAAAAAGATCATATCTACAAACAGAGTTGATTTTACTTCTTCCTCTCTAATTTGTATGCCTTTTGTTTCTTTTTCTTATCTAATTGCTTTGCTAGAACTTCCAGTATTATGTCAGATAGAAGTGGAAAATGGGCCTCGTTGCCCTGTATCTAATCTCAGAGGGGAAGCTTTCAGTCTTTCACCATTGAATATAATGTTTGCTGTGATTTTTTCATATATGGCTTTTATTATTTTGAGATAATTCATTTCTGTTCCTAGTTTGTTGAGTCCTTTTATTTTTTTAATTATGAAAGTGTTGAATTTTGTCTAGCATTTTCTCTGCATCAATTGAGGTGATCATGTAGCTCTCCCTCCCCACCCTATCCCCCTTGTTGGGTTAAACACCTACCAGTGCCCAGGAAAATGTACCTTGAGATGAGATAAGGTCTCTAAAAAAAATGTGGTAACTAGGGAAATGGAGAGGGAGCTGGCCACTCCCCCAGTCCTTGGGAGAGGATTAGAAGAGTGATGTTGGTTGTAAAGTAAGGGAATGTACTCTTTAAACATCTGAAGAAAGCACCTGTGCAGTGGACATGTGACCTAGCCTGTATTCCCCCAGCTCCTAGGCATCCTGGCCCACTACTGCCCACCAGTGAATAAGTAATAAACTGTCTAAAATCTCTCATTGAATCCTGGAGTCCTATCTTTGGGATCCTGAATAGTGTGCTTGAGGTCTTTGCAGCCTGGGGGTTTGAACACCCCTATTTTGTTAAACTGGCATATTACACTGATAGGTTTCCAACATATTGAATCAGGAATAAATTCCACTTGGTCACATTGTATAATCTTTTCCACATACTGCCTATTTGATTTGCTAGTATTCGTTGAAGATTTTTGCATCACGTTCATAAGGAACGTGCTGCGTAGTTTCCTTTTCTTATCATTCCTTTGTTTGTCTTGATATCAAGATTGTACTGGTCTCCTAGAATGAGTTCAGCTTTTTGGAACAGGTTGAGAATTGAAGAATTCACAGGTGAGGCCATCAGGTCCAGGGATTTTCTTTGTTAGGAAATCTTTGATTTACTAATTCCATCTCCCCTTTTTCATTTTTTATTTTGAGACAGGGTCTTGCTAAGTTGCTGAGGCTGGCGTTGCTTCATGATCCTTCAGACTCAGCCTCCTGGGTTGCTGGGTTTACAGGCGTGTACCACAGTGCCTGGCTTTTATTTATTTAATGTTTTTATTAGTGCATGATAGTTATACATAATAGTGGGGTTCATTTTGACATATTTATAAATGCATATAATATCATGTGTTCCATTTCAGTCTCCAGTACTTCTCCTTTTTCTCCCCTCCTCCCTCCATTTTTAAAAGATGGGTTCTCACTAGTTGCCCAGGGTGGCCTTGAACTTAGATAATCTTCCTGCCTCAGCTTTCCTCCTGAGCATCTGGGACTACAGGTGTATGCCTCTCGTACCTGGCAATGAGCACTTTTCGAGTACCAACCATCGCTACCCCAACAAAACCAAAATAAGAATTTGGAAGTCGCAAGGCTACAACTCCCAGGAAGTAAAAACTGAGAATGGCAGTTTTTGATATCTGATACTCAACAGAATGTCCTTTTAATTTCTCTGTTTTGGTCTGAAGCGTCCATCATTATTTTAGGTGAGTGTGTACTGTTGAGATTCTGAGGGGCTGGAAGGAGCAGGTTGGTGCCACCCTGGGTATTTTTAGGACAGTAATATGGCACAGGCTCCTGCCCACAGGACTTTGGGAGGTACTGCACCCTGGGAGAAGATGGGGTAAGAGAGAAGAAATTAACATCAAAGAAAGAAAGGTAAGACCCAATTTCTCTGATTCAGTTTGACTTGGAACCTTCAGAAAAATCCTCAGACTGCCCTGGTCTGCCTTTTACGCAATGCCGGAAAACAATGGCTATATGAGAAATGTTTGCACAGCCTTCTCTGAATTTTTTTCAACCTCATAAATCCATAAATGAAGACACTCATTAATCTGTACTTAATGTGAGCAAATCCTTCTCAAAGCACAGTCTCAGACTTCAATTTATGAGGCTATTAATATCCATTAGACTCAGGAGTGATAGGGTATAAAGTTATGTCTCAAACAGAGACTGGCCAGCTCTTGTCCCCCCACACCCACATTGATTATGATGCATTCATCATACAAATTCAAGATGAAACATGTGGAAACTATATCAAAGTGATAGTGATAAATGAGATGACCAATAAGAAAGTTAAAAGCAGAACTGGCTATTGCTTGAAATGCCACTTTGTGATCTTAGGTTCCCCAAGATTTGGGTGCAAAGTGGTAATTTTTTCTCTAGGTATCACCATGCACGCCCAAACCAAACAAGGAAGGAGAAACAGAAACGTGGGGCAGGGGCAGGTTGGGGAGAAACTGCACACGGAAATAGAAGTTTGAAAAACCTTATTGAAAAAACATTTAACTCAGGATCCCTATATCATAAGCATAAGTCCACTACCACTAGACTCTTACGTAACCAGCAAGATTATATCATTAACTCTAAAAGAACCAGTTATTCATGTTAGAAATTATTTTCTCCAACTTATCTTTTTTTTTTGGTCTACATTGTATTGTTTGGTAACTTCATGCCACAATCTGCTCTTTTCAATGTAGTAGGCTATGTCTGATTGTGATTTTTATTTTTTAAGCTTTTTGATTTCTTTTTTTTGATTAAAATTGTCAGCTCCCAAATTATGCATTATTGGTTTTCCTAAATTTTCCTCTAGGGTTTTTACATGTCTCCTCCCCCACCTCCCATGTCTTTGATTTACTTTAAAATTTAACTTAGTAAAATAAAGATCCTGGTTTATTTTCTGTTATGTGGATAGTCAGGTATGTGATTAAATAAACCAGTCTTTCATCTGAATTATATTCCACCTTTGTTGTATATTAAAATAAAGGGACTAGGGGGAGGGTGTAGCTTAGTGGCAGAGCACTTGACTAGCAGGGTTGGAGCCCTACAAGCCCTCCTTCACCCCAGGACCTCTCCTGGCTCTTTTATCTTTTCTTTTTCTTTTGTGGTGCTGGGGATGGAACCCAGGGCCTTGTGAATGTGAGGCGAGCACTCTGCCAACCGAGCTTTTTTTTTAATAATATTTTTTTAGTTGTAGATGGACACAATACCTTTATTTATTTTTTTTTATGTGGAGCTGAGGATCGAACCCAGGGCCTCACACCCATGAGGCAAGTGCTCTGCCACCGAGCCACAACCCCAGCTCCTACCAACTGAGCTTTTTACTGTTTATTCTGTGGCAACACCATACTGTTTGGATTGTACAAGTTTCATAGTATGTTTCAATATCTCGTGAGACAAACTCTCTTGCTTTTTTTTTTACTCTCACAATTTTCTACTATATTCCTAAACATTTGTCTATATGAGCTTTAAGGTAATTTTTTTTTAAAATATTTATTTATTTTTAGTTCTTGGCGGACACAACATCTTTGTTTGTTTGTGGTGCTGAGGATCGAACCTGGGCCGCACGCATGCCAGGCGAGCACGCTACCGCTTGAGCCACATCCCCAGCCCCGATTTAAGGTAATTTTATCTATTAAAATAATTCAACCCTGTGGTGATTTTATTTAAAATTGCACTAAAGTTATGCATCAACCGACTAGACACATTTGTGTTATAGAATCTTCATATGCAAGAACTTGGGGCATCCTTTCACTTGTTTAGATCTTGCTTTATGCTTTTGAATAAAATCCTACAGATTTCTTCACTTTTTTTTTTTTTTTTTGTACCAAAGATTGGACCCAGGGGTGCTTTTCCACTGAGCCACATCTCCAGGCCTTTTTATTTTTTTTATATAAATGGGGTCTTTGCTAAATTGCTTAGGGCCTCACTAAGATTGCTGAGCCTTGGCCTCAAAGTTGTGATCCTCTTGCCTCTGTCTCCCAAGTCACTGGGATTACAGGCATGCACAATGCACTTGACCAAGATGTGTTTTTTCTTGTTAAATTTTTTTCTCAATATTTTTACATGTGAGTTTCCACAGTGAGTGGAATATTTCAATTTCCATTTCTACCTGGTAATTTCTAGAATGGCAAAAATTACTTATTTTATGGTATGTCCAACCAACTTATGAAGACTTTTCATTAATATTTTTCCCACTAGTATTCTTTGATTTTCAAATCAATTTCATCAACAAAAATGAGAACAGCTTAACTTTTTCCTTTTGTTTATGTTTATTACATCAGCTGAAATTTCTAAAACAATGTTGAAATGATAATGGCAATAGTGAGCATCCCTTTCTTTTTGATTTTGGTAAAAATAGCTTGAGTGATTATTTGGGATATGTAATGTTATTATCTATTCACTTACGTTGTTATTATTATTTGGCACTGGAGATTGAACTTGGGGGCCCTCAACCACTGAGCCACATCCCCAGCCCTATTTTTAAATATTTTATTAGAGACAGGGTCTCACTGAGTTGCTTAGTGCCTTGCCATTGCTGAGGCTAACTTTGAACGTGCGATTCTCCTGCCTCAGCCTCCAGAGCTGCTGCAATACAGGGTGTGTGCCACTGTACCCGGCACAGATGAGCCCTTTACAAAATTACCTGAATGGAATTATTGTGCATAAATTCCTCAGCAAATTGATTCTTATCCTTTGCATTGCCCTATTTCTCATACTAGTACCAAAGAACTTTCCATTACCATTTCATCTCTTCTACAAAGTGACCAGAAGTGACAGTTATCATCTCTGCTTCTTGTGTTGACAAGTGACCCTGTATTGATCACAGTGTCCAGTTCAATGTAGGAGTGTCCCCTCCTGTGTTGCTTGGGGTTCTTCGACATCCCTGACCACTGGGGCCAAGCCCACCAGTACCCCAACTATCCTTCCTCATTCTGTCATCAAAGGACCCTCTCAACTTTGGCTTTGACTAAGACTCACCAAGGATTCAATCCTATCTGCCAGTGTCCCTGTTGGAATCTTTATATATGTATATTTTAGTTGTAGGTGGACACAATGCCTTTACTTTATTCTTATGTGGTGCTGAGGATCGAACCCAGTGCCACAAGCGTGCCAGGCACGTGCTCTACCCCTGAGCCCCAGCCCAGCTCTCCTGGTGGAATCTTGAATAGCATAAGCCATAACCATGCCAGGATCCCAGCTATGGCAGGCTGTGTTGCTGTTGGGACTATTTGCTTTCCCTTCCTGGGGTGGATTAGACCTCCCCGCCCCTCTGATATCATGATTGATGTCTATTTGACTGATAGTCTTTAATCTCCTTGTCCTGTCAAACTGCAGGAGAACCAGGTGACTTGCTTTGACCAACAAAACATGGGTCGGAATGTGCATGTCATTTCTTTTTTTTTTTTTTTTTAGTTGGACACAATACCTTTGTCTTATTTATTTTTATGTGGTGCTGAGGATCAAACCCAGTGCCTCACACGTGCTAGGCAAGCATTTTAGGCAACCACTGAGTCACAACCCTAGTCCTGCATGTTGTTTCTTGAGAGCAGCCTTATCTGCCCTGGCTTCAGAGGGCATGTGGTTCAACTGGGGATGTACTCAAAGGAGTAAAAAGAGCATCCAAGTGAAGTGGCGCCCACAGCCACACAATGACTCCATTGCTGTGGCCCAGGACACAAGACTATTCTCAGAGTCCATTTGCCCAGTGTTAAGACAGATGGTCCTTGACCCTACAACCATCTGTATTCCACAATATTCAATAAAGTACCTGAGAAATTCGACACTCTGGTATAAGGTAGGCTTCAAGCGAGATGTTTTTGCCCCACATAAGCCAACCTAAGTGTTCTGAGCACACCGGAGGTAGGCTAGGCTAAGGTGTGATGTTTGATAGGTGAGGTGAATTAAATGCACTTTTGACATTAAGATATTTTCAATTTCCAGTCAGGCACAGTGGCGCACACCTGTAATCCCAGTGACTCGGGAGGCTGAGGCAGGAGGGTCACGAGTTCAAAGCCAGCCTCAGCAAAATCAAGGCATTAAGCAGCTCAGCGAGACCCTATCTCTAAATACAAAATAGGGCTGGGGGTGTGGCTCCGTGGTCAAGTGCCCCTGAGTTCAATCCCTGGTACCAAAATACCCTGGGTTCAAACAAGGAAGTAACCCTACCAATAGTCAAGGAGAATCTGTATTTGTTTTCAAAAAGTCGTGTTGTTTTCCAGAGCAGTTTCCATGGAAACCACCAAAGCCATGTAGTCAAGCACGAACCAAGACGCTGAGAACAACTGGAAAGTTGGGGAGTTTCTGCTCTATTTTTTTCCCCCTTTTTAAACTATCAGACACCATAAAATGCTCAACGTGATGCTGGAGCCACACTATGACGGGTCCTTGTTGAAACACAGGCTCCCTGGGACAAAGACTGTGGTCCCTCACTCTGCTCCATTCCCCTCTGCTCACACCTTCCTTCCTGCTCCCACCAACAGGGCCCCTAGCTGCCCTCCCCCCTCATTTACCTCCTCTGGGCCTCTGCCTGAGCTGTTCTACCCCCAAGTGCCCTCTGCACCTCTCTTCCTCTTTCTGACCTTCACATTCCGGGCCTTTCTCACTTTTACCAGAAAGCAATATATCAATCAGGAAGTGAACTCCTGCAATTCAGTGGTGCCTGTTACTGGTGGCTCCCCCATGGCACTTGACAGTTCAGCCATTTGAATGCCTGCCCACAAGGAAGAGGGGATCTCCCCTGTACTGTGCGCTGGGGCGGTGGCTGCCGTGTCTCTAGAGTCATGGTAGCACCATGGGGGGAGAGGGCCGGTTAAGGCTGCTACAGTCCCTCACTGCCGATGGAGGCTTGGTGGGGAGGCTGGAGAGCACAGTGGGCAGGGCCCTGTGGTGCTACACCCGCAGGAGCTGGGAAGCCCTGCTGAACTGCCTTTGTCTGGGCCGCCTCCATGCAGCTGAGACCCAGACATGAGCCCAGACATTAATACAAACCCAGCAGAGCAGAGTGCCAGGTGAACCAGCAGGCTCCTTGAGAAGCAAGAAAAGGCAGAGGTGGGGAAACAGGGGCTGAGGATGATCTTCAGTGACACCCACTGTAGGGGCACCTCACAGTGCCTCAATCCACAGGCCAGGCAGTATGAAAGTGGGACTCCCGGGAAGTTAAAGGGAGGCACAGGCTTCTCTCGAAAGTCTGGCCATTCACAGGGATCTGGGGGAAGCTGCAGCCATCCCCCAAAGGCCAAGGTTTGGGGGCAAAGTGTTGAAAGTAGAGCCAGGAATGGGTTACCCTTTCTCTCCAATTTTATTACCATGAGGCCTGTGACAAGTGCCAGCCAGAGTTGGGTGCTGGGTGTTCACGACCCCTGTCCTCCCAGTGACTGGATCTAGACAAGGTCTCCCAGGAGTCAGGACAGCACAGCCCCTGGAGGACCTCCCAGTGAGCCTGGCCTCTCCAGCTGCCTTTGCAACCCTTTTGCCCCCTCTGAGCCCTGGGCCTGCTGGGAAGCAAGGGATTTCAGGCTTCCTCTCTGCACAGCCTCATCCCAAGGTCTTAGGGATGGTCCCACCCCCAGCCCCCTTCATTTCACCTGGAACAGAGGAACTGCTAACTGTGTCCCCTTTAGGTACTGAAGCCAAGGTCACCTGGATGTGGGGTTGCAGCCCCAGAGCCGAGCTGAGGTGGGGTGCAGAGAGGGGGGCAGCAGGGATGAGAGGGTCCACGTCCTCCCTTGGCAGGTGGGGCTGACGCTAAGGGGTGGCTGCAAGCTTCCCCAGACTCCAGAGATCAAGCCTCAGCCAGGTGTACCTGACTGGGGAGGGGAGGGGGAGGAAGGAAAGCCGCGTCCTTGGACTGAAAGGCTGGCGTGGGCTTGGCCGGCTGGGGCGGGCCCTTGTTAGCTCTCCCTGCCTGACCCCTGGAGCTTGTCTCAGCCCCTCTTCTCCCTTCTCTTTGCACAGCGCTGAGGTCCCGGATTAGGGAGAAGGGGTGGGGAAGGCTGGGCTGTGCAAAGGTGACACGTTGGCCCTCACGCCCAGCAGGGCAGGTAATCACGACTTTCAGTTGCAGCCACGGCCGGGCTCTGCTGTGCAGGCCCTGGCTGTGTCCCTGCTGCCACCCCAGTCCTGGCACCTGCTCTGCTCCCAGGCTCCTCCGCCCACCCGTCCATGCTGCTGCTCAGGCTCCTCGGCCTCCTCTGGATGCTCAGGGCCTCCCCAGGGGCCACAGGTGAGAGGGACTGCGAGCAGGAAGGGAGCTGCTGTTCTGAGGCGCAGTGGGGGTGGCTCTGAGGCTCACACTGGAGGGCTGAGGAGGGGTCGCTGTGGTCCCTCCCCCCCTCGGGTGCACAGGAGGGCGGCTGAGCTGCTGTGCTCTTGACCAACAGCTGAGCAGGCTGTAGGACTGGGCACTGTTGTATCAGCATCTGGAGGGTGGGAGTGCACCTTCCAGAACCTTTCAGGGACAGTGTTCCTCTGACTTGGTCCCCCTCATGCCCACTGCTGCTGTCTACCCCAGCCTTGGTCTTCCTCCCACCCTGGACCTCCGGGACGGCACCCTCTGCAGTCCTGGCCATCCTCTGTCCCCGGCTCCTCTTTCCCTCTCTTGGGCTTTTCTGCCTTTGGTTTCCCTACTTCTCTCCCCAGTTCTGCCCCTCATGTCCCTAACCCAGCCAGGTCATAGCTGTTGTGACCAGGGCTGGGGTAGATACGGTCCCCTTTGTTTCACCCAGAGGGTGGCTCTGAGACCACCCACCCTAGGCCACCCAGGTTTGTGCCTCTCACTCCTTTTCAGGGCCACATTCTGGCTGTAAGAGGTCCAGGCTTGCTTTCCTCATGATTCCTCCACCCCACCTCCCTGACATCCCCAGCCAGCCTGAGAAGTGACACCCAGCCCTTAGGAGGAAGCACCACGGGTCCCCATCTGAGAAGGACTGTGGCTGAGTGGCAGGAGGGGGGATGCTTCCTGCCTGTCTCCCCCACCCCTCACCCCCAGCCCAGCCGATCCTCAGTGTTACCATGTATAAAATGGGTTGGTGATCTCTAAAGAACGAGGGGGTACACTAGTTAACCCAGTGGCCGGAACAGAACTGGCTGTAAGAAAATGTCCATTTTAAAAAAATTAACTGCAAGGACTTAGGTCTTCAGAACTCCTGCCCGATGGCTCCTGTTTCCTCTTTTTTGGGGAGTTTGTCCCTTTTCTGTGCTCCTTGACGTATCAGTTCCTCAATCTCAGCACAGTCTGAGCTGCAATCTCTTTTCCCCCTTCGGGGTCCTCTTTGCACATCTCCCTCTCTGATCCCTGACTTCTGATTTCTGTGACATGCCCCCTCGCCCAGCACAGCCTTGAGAGTTGTCTCTCCTTCTCTGGTGTGGGGGAGGAGGGGCTGGAGGACTCTGGGCAGCAGATGGACAAGGGGAAGAAGGAGGGGAAGGGAAGGGCCCCGGGGTGTGGAGGAGGGAGGAGGAGTGAACTGGGGTGCTCAGCACCGCCTAGCAAGGGGCTGAGGGTGTCCTCTGCTGTGCGGGGGCAGACGTCTAGATGGTGGGCTTCAGGACCCCAAAGCCCCCAGCTCCAAACTGCCCCTGATAGGGAAGGAGCTGGGATATGTGTCAGGAAGCTGAGAGAGTGACTAACTTACGTGGTGTGACTAGGACAAATGACCTGCAGATTCACTCATGGCTTCTCTGTTGCTCTACTGCCAACACAGGGGCTTTCTCCACGGCCACATCTTCCTCTGCTGCAGCCTACCCTTCCCCGCACTCCAGGGGTGCAGCATGGGGGCCCCTGGGTGCTCCCCACACAGCTCCTCCCACGCCTGGCCACAGAGGAAACACACCTAGGCCTCTCACGTCCACTCACCTCAAAGCCGGTTCTGAAATAGGGCCCAAATCCCCAGTCAATGCCAACCCCTCCACCACCCCCGGGGCCACGTTCGCCATCAGGGTTGGAACCACGCCCCCTACAGTCTTTGTCTACAAGTCTACCACTGAGTGTATAAATCCCACGACCCTTGTCTTTACCGCCACCTACCCCACCACCACCTGTATGACCATGATCACAGTGCCCCTCACTGGTTCATACACTACCACTCCCGTGACACAGAAGCCAGTGACAACCATCACCAGGACTTACCCTGTCACCACTACCCAGAAGGTGACCTCAGCCATGACCTCTTCCCCCACCTCTACCACTATGGGGGGCACCTCCATGATAATGGCCATACCCTCCTTCTCTTCTTCAACCTCAGATACCACCAGGGACTCTGTGACCTCCTCTACAAAGGGGACCACAGGATGGAATACCCTGACCCCATCAGGTGTCCTTGCAACCAAGTCTCCAACCCCAGGATTGACCTCTCTGACTGCTACTGTCCCTTCTCTAATGCCAACAAAAACCTTCCTAACAAGAGTCACTGAGAACACCTCATCACCCACCACCAGGGGTAGCTTGGTCACAACACAGTTTCCTAACACCAGCAGCACATTTGAAACAGAAACTGCCACCACGCATTCAGCCGGTGCCACCCACAGATTAACAACACCTGTTGCTTCGGCTTCTGTGCAAACACACACTCATCCAGACAAACCAACAATGATAATGACGTCCAGGAAAACCACACACACTCCCATCGCTGACACTCCCAGAGAAACTCCCACCACAGAAACAATATCCTCCTCCCCAGGGATGTCAACTGTCACACTGGCCGGTACAGTCCTTACCTTGAAACCCAACACTGCTCCACCAATGGCCTCAGAAACCTTAACAATACCAAAAAGCACACTTCCATCTTCCACAAACCCCACTACCAACCACACGAGGTCCACCATGTCCACAACTGGCATCACCTCAGCTCCCACCACCTCAGGTACCATGGAAACTTCCAGAATAGTAACAGCAGCTTCAACGAGTAGAGGTTTCTCCACCACAACACCGACATCTAGCAGTCACTCAAGTGAGATCACAACAGGCTTGTTCTCTGTGGGGACAGGACTCATTTCAACCCAAACAGCAACCCAGAGCCATTTCATTTCCTTGTCCCCCACTGTCCAGAACACAGAAACACCACGGGCTAGCACCACCCTGACCGCCACTCCCAGCGTGACCACTAATCTCATGAGTCCTGGAAGCTCCCCAACAGGTTCCCTGGCAACAGGGACTCTAGCCACATCTGCACCCTCCTCAACCATGGCAGCCAGCAGCTCTTCTGCCATGACCAGCAACATGGTCATGTCCCCGACAAGTACAATCCAGTCTTCTGCCCAATTCCCAGGCACACACCCAGTCACTGCTGCCACCACGCACACCATTTCATCATCTCCCTTGGTCACCACACTCCCAACCACCACTGCCACGTCTACAGGGACATCAGAGATATCCTCAGCCAGTTCTCCCTCTAGTGGTGTCACACATTCCACATCTGATGTCACCTCTCCTTCCACCATGTCACACACACAGACCAGCAGTGCTGCTTCCTTCACTCCCACCTGGCCCTCTGTGTCCACCTCAGAAACCTCCAAGACTTATCTCACAATGCAGGTGACTGTGGCCACCATGACCACCTCTCATGGCACACACAGCGTCACCACTTCCAATGTCTACCCCACTCATAGCACATCCCCAACTGTCATCTCCACACCCCCCAGGACCTCAGATAGTACAGAAACCTCCACACCCAGGCTCACACCTTCCTCCAGTCCAGGCCTCCCTATGGTCACAGTGACAACCAATGCCACCTTATCTACAGATAACACTGGTCCATTGACCACGATGACAGGGATGACCTCCACCTCTACAACTTCCAGCAATCCAGCAACCCTCACTAAGACCCTTGGCGTGTCCCCCACTTTCCAGAGCACGCAGACAACACCAATGACTAGCACCACCCTGACCGCCACTCCCAGGGCCACCACGAGTCCTGGAAGCTCCCCAACAGGTTCCCTGTCCATAGGGACTCCAGCCACATCTGCATCCTCCCCATCCATGGCAGCCATCACCTCTCCTGCCATGACCAGCAACATGTTCACATCCCCCACAAGTACGATCCTGTCTTCTGCCTCTGTCCCAAGCACAGACCCAGTCACTACTGCTAACACTCATAACACCCTATTATCCACCTTGGTCACCACAGTACCTACGACAGATGCCAGGTCTACAGGGACATCAGAGATGTCCTCAGCCAATTCTCCCTCTAGTAGTGTCACACATTCCACATCTGTTGTCACCTCTCCTTCTACTGTGACACTCACACAGACCAGTACTGCTTTGTTCACACCCACTTTGCCCTCTATGTCCACCTCAGACACCTCCAAGACTGCTCCCACTATGAAGGTGACTGTGGCCACCATGACCACCTCTCATGGCACACACAGTGTCACAACTTCCAACGTCTACCCCACACATAGCACATCCCCAACTGCCACCTCCACACCCCCTAGGACCTCAGAGAACACAGAGACATCCACACCCAGGCTCACACCTTCCTCCAGTCCAGGCCTCCCTACGGTCACAGTGAAAACCAATGTCACCTCATCTACAGACAACAGTGGGCCATTGACCATGATGACAGACATGACCTCCACCTACACAGCCTCCAGCAATCCAGCAACCCTCACCAACACCATTGGCTCGTCCCCCACTGTCCAGAGCACAGAGACAACACCACTGACTAGCACCACCCTGACCGCCACTCCCAGGGCCACCATGAGTCCTGGAAGCTCCCCAACAGGTTCCCTGGCCACAGGGACTCCAGCCACATCTGCAACCTCCCCATCCATGGCAGCCATCACCTCTCCTGCCATGACCAGCAACATGTTCACATCCCCCACAAGTACGATCCTGTCTCCTACCTCTGTCCCAAGCACAGACCCTGTCACTACTACTACCACCCATAAGACCACATCAACTACCTTGGTCACCATAGTGCCTATGACAGGTACCACATCTACAGGGACATCAGAGATGTACTCAGCCAGTTCTCTCTCTAGTGGTGTCACACATTCCACATCTGTTGTCACCTCTCCTTCCACCATGACACACACAAAGACTAGTGCTGCTTCCCTCACTCCCACCTGGGCCTCTGTGTCCACCTTAGACACCTCCAAGACTGCTCCCTCAACGGAGGTGCCTGTGGCCACCATGACCACCTCTGATGGAACACACAGCTTCACCACTTCAAGTGGTTACCCCACTCATACCACATCCCCAACTGCCCTCTCCTCCCCTCCAAGCACCTCGGGTACCACAGAGACATCCACACCCAGACTCACACATTCCTCCAGTCCAGGCCTCCCTTCAATCACACTGACAACAAATACCACTTCATCTATGGACAACACTGGGCCATTGACCATGATGACAGAGATGACCTCCACCTACACAGCCTCCAGCAATCCAGCAACCCTCACCAACACCATTGGCTCGTCCCCCACTGTCCAGAGCACCCAAACACCACCACTGACTAGTACCACCCTGACCACCACTCCCAGGGTGACCATGAGTCCTGGAAGCTCCCCAACAGGTTCCCTGGCCACAGGGACTCCAGCCACATCGGCAACCTCCCCATCCATGGCAGCCAGTAGCGCCAGCACCACACACACTGGCAGTGTCTCCTCAGCTCCAACCACCCCCCGTTCACTTCACACGACAGCCACATCCACCCCGACACCCTCCACTGACACCACATTCAAGCCAACCTCATCTCCAGGACCACCTCCCACCACTGCACCAGTGACCAGAACAACTCAGGACCCCATCACCACCCCCAGGGCCTCGTCCCCTGCAGAATCCACACTGGCTCCTACCACACACGTTCCCACAGGATCTCACATGACAGAAGTCATTACTACTCCCCCGATCACTCCTTCAGTCCCCCTCACAAATACACTCACCATGGCCACTTCCAACACTTCTCCTGCATTGACCAGCAATGAGATCAGGTTCCCCACCAGTAGTACAATCCTGTCTTCTACCCCTGTCCCAAGCACAGACCCAGTCACTACTGCTACCACCCATAACACCCTATTATCCACCTTGATCACCACAGTAACTACGACAGATGCCATACCTACGGGGTCATCAGAGTTGTCCTCAGCTAGTTCTCTCTCTAGTGGTGTCACACATTCCACATCTGATGTCACCTATCCTTCCACCACGACACACACACAGACCAGTACCCCTTCTCTCACTCCCACCTGGCCCTCTGTGTCCACCTCAGAAACCTCCAAGACTGTTCCCACAATGCAAGTGACTGTGGCCACCATGACCACCTCTCATGGCACACACAGTGTCACCACCTCCAACATCTACCCAACTCATAGTACATCCCCAACTGCCACCTCCTCACCCCCTAGGACCTCAGATAACACAGAGACATCCACACCCAGGCTCACACCTTCCTCCAGTCCAGGCCTCCCTACGGTTACAGTGACAACCAATGCCACGTCATCTACGTTGACCCCGATGACAGACATGACCTCCATCTACACAGCCTCCAGCAATCCAGCAACCCTCACCAATACCCTTGGCTCGTCCCCCACTGTCCAGAGCACAGAGACAACACCACCGACTAGTACCACCCTGACCGCCACTCCCAGGGCCACCATGAGTCCTGGAAGCCCCCCAACAGATTCCCTGGCCACAGGGACTCCAGCCACATCTGCAACCTCCCCATCCATGGCAGCCATCACCTCTCCTGCCATGACCAGCAACATGTTCACGTCCCCCACAAGTACGATCCTGTCTCCTACCTCTGTCCCAAGCACAGACCCTGTCACTACTACTACCACCCATAAGACCACATCATCTACCTTGGTCACCATAGTGCCTATGACAGGTACCACATCTACAGGGACATCAGAGATGTCCTCAGTCAGTTCTCCCTCTATTAGTGTCACACATTCCACATCTGTTGTCACCTCTCCTTCCACCATGACACACACACAGACTAGTGCTGCTTCCCTCACTCCTACCTGGGCTTCTGTGTCCACCTCAGAAACCTCCAATACTCCTCCCACTATGGAGGTGCCTGTGGCCACCATGACCACCTCTCACAGCACATACAGCGTCACCACTTCCAACGTCTACCCAACTCATAGCACATCCCCAACTGCCACCTCCACACCCCCTAGGACCTCAGAGAACACAGAGACATTCACATCAAGGCTCACACCTTCCTCCAGTCCAGGCCTCCCTACGGTGACAGTGACAACCAATGCCACGTCATCTACGCACAACACTGGACCATTGACCACGATGACAGAGATGACCTCCACCTACACAGCCTCCAGCAATCCAGCAACCCTCACCAACACCATTGGCTCGTCCCCCACTGTCCAGAGCACCCAAACACCACCACTGACTAGTACCACCCTGACCGCCACTCCCAGGGTGACCATGAGTCCTGGAAGCTCCCCAACAGGTTCCCTGGCCACAGGGACTCCAGCCACATCGGCAACCTCCCCATCCATGGCAGCCAGTAGCGTCAGCACCACACACACTGGCAGTGTCTCCTCAGCTCCAACCACCCCCCGTTCACTTCACACGACAGCCACATCCACCCCGACACCCTCCACTGACACCACATTCAAGCCAACCTCATCTCCAGGACCACCTCCCACCACTGCACCAGTGACCAGAACAACTCAGGACCCCTTCACCACCCCCAGGGCCTCGTCCCCTGCAGAATCCACACTGGCTCCTACCACACACGTTCCCACAGGATCTCACATGACAGAAGTCATTACTACTCCCCCGATCACTCCTTCGGTCCCCCTCACAAATACACTCACTGAGGCCACTTCCAACACTTCTCCTGCATTGACCAGCAATGAGATCATGTCCCCCACGAGTAGTATGATCCTGTCTCCTACCCCTATCCCAAGCACAGACCCAGTCACTACTGCTACCACCCATAACATCCCATCATCCATTTTGGTCACTACAGTACTTATGACAGATGCCAGGTCTACAGGGTCATCAGAGATGTCCTCAGCCAATTCTCCCTCTAGTGGTGTCACACATTCCACATCTGATGTCACCTCTCCTACCACTGTGACACTCACACAGACCAGTACTGCTTTGTTCACACCCACTTTGCCCTCTATGTCCACCTCAGACACCTCCAAGACTGCTCCCACTATGAAGGTGACTATGGCCACCATGACCACCTCTCATGGCACACACAGTGTCACAACTTCCAATGTCTACCCCACACATAGCACATCCCCAACTGCCACCTCCACACCCCCTAGGACCTCAGATAGCACAGAGACGTCCACATCCAGGCTGACAGACATGGCCTTCACCTCCACAGCCTCCAGCAATCCAGCAAGCCTCACCAACACCATTGGCTCGTCCCCCACTGTCCAGAGCACGGAGATAACACCACTGACTAGTACCACCCTGACCGCCACTCCCAGGGCCACCATGAGTCCTGGAAGCTCCCCAACAGGTTCCCTGTCCATAGGGACTCCAGCCACATCTGCATCCTCCCCATCCATGGCAGCCATCACCTCTCCTGCCATGACCAGCAACGTGTTCCCGTCCCCCACAAGTACAATCCTGTCTTCTGCCCCTGTCCCAAGCACAGACTCAGTCACTACTGCTAACACTCATAACACCCTATTATCCACCTTGGTCACCACAGTACCTCCGACAGATGCCAGGTCTACAGGGACATCAGAGATGTCCTCAGCCAGTTCTCTCTCTAGTGGTGTCACACATTCCACATCTGTTGTCACCTCTCCTTCCACCATGACACACACAAAGACTAGTGCTGCTTCCCTCACTCCCACCTGGGCCTCTGTGTCCACCTTAGACACCTCCAAGACTGCTCCCTCAACGGAGGTGCCTGTGGCCACCATGACCACCTCTGATGGCACACACAGTGTCACCACTTCAAGTGGTTACCCCATTCATACCACATCCCCAACTGCCCTCTCCTCCCCTCCAAGCACCTCGGGTACCACAGAGACATCCACACCCAGACTCACACATTCCTCCAGTCCAGGCCTCCCTTCAATCACACTGACAACAAATACCACCTCATCTATGGACAACACTGGGCCATTGAGCACGATGACAGAGATGACCTCCACCTACACAGCCTCCAGCAATCCAGCAACCCTCACCAACACCATTGGCTCGTCCCCCACTGTCCAGAGCACCCAAACACCACCACTGACTAGTACCACCCTGACCGCCACTCCCAGGGTGACCATGAGTCCTGGAAGCTCCCCAACAGGTTCCCTGGCCACAGGGACTCCAGCCACATCGGCAACCTCCCCATCCATGGCAGCCAGTAGCGCCAGCACCACACACACTGGCAGTGTCTCCTCAGCTCCAACCACCCCCCGTTCACTTCACACGACAGCCACATCCACCCCGACACCCTCCACTGACACCACATTCAAGCCAACCTCATCTCCAGGACCACCTCCCACCACTGCACCAGTGACCAGAACAACTCAGGACCCCTTCACCACCCCCAGGGCCTCGTCCCCTGCAGAATCCACACTGGCTCCTACCACACACGTTCCCACAGGATCTCACATGACAGAAGTCATTACTACTCCCCCGATCACTCCTTCGGTCCCCCTCACAAATACACTCACCATGGCCACTTCCAACACTTCTCCTGCATTGACCAGCAATGAGATCAGGTTCCCCACCAGTAGTACAATCCTGTCTTCTACCCCTGTCCCAAGCACAGACCCAGTCACTACTGCTACCACCCATAACACCCTATTATCCACCTTGATCACCACAGTAACTACGACAGATGCCATACCTACGGGGTCATCAGAGTTGTCCTCAGCTAGTTCTCTCTCTAGTGGTGTCACACATTCCACATCTGATGTCACCTCTCCTACCACTGTGACACTCACACAGACCAGTACTGCTTTGTTCACACCCACTTTGCCCTCTATGTCCACCTCAGACACCTCCAAGACTGCTCCCACTATGAAGGTGACTATGGCCACCATGACCACCTCTCTTGGCACACACAGTGTCACAACTTCCAATGTCTACCCCACACATAGCACATCCCCAACTGCCACCACCTCACCCCCTAGGACCTCAGATAGCACAGAGACGTCCACATCCAGGCTGACAGACATGGCCTTCACCTCCACAGCCTCCAGCAATCCAGCAAGCCTCACCAACACCATTGGCTCGTCCCCCACTGTCCAGAGCACGGAGATAACACCACTGACTAGTACCACCCTGACCGCCACTCCCAGGGCCACCATGAGTCCTGGAAGCTCCCCAACAGGTTCCCTGTCCACAGGGACTCCAGCCACATCTGCATTCTCCCCATCCATGGCAGCCATCACCTCTCCTGCCATGACCAGCAACGTGTTCCCGTCCCCAACTAGTACAATCCTGTCTTCCACCTCTGTCCCAAGCACAGACTCAGTCACTACTGCTAACACTCATAACACCCTATTATCCACCTTGGTCACCACAGTACCTCCGACAGATGCCAGGTCTACAGGGACATCAGAGATGTCCTCAGCCAATTCTCCCTCTAGTAGTGTCACACATTCCACATCTGTTGTCACCTCTCCTTCTACTGTGACACTCACACAGACCAGTACTGCTTTGTTCACACCCACTTTGCCCTCTATGTCCACCTCAGACACCTCCAAGACTGCTCCCACTATGAAGGTGCCTGTGGCCACCATGACCACCTCTCATGGCACACACAGTGTCACCACTTCCAACGTCTACCCCACACATAGCACATCCCCAACTGCCACCTCCACACCCCCTAGGACCTCAGAGAACACAGAGACATCCACACCCAGGCTCACACCTTCCTCCAGTCCAGGCCTCCCTACGGTCACAGTGAAAACCAATGTCACCTCATCTACAGACAACAGTGGGCCATTGACCATGATGACAGACATGACCTCCACCTACACAGCCTCCAGCAATCCAGCAACCCTCACCAACACCATTGGCTCGTCCCCCACTGTCCAGAGCACAGAGACAACACCACTGACTAGCACCACCCTGACCGCCACTCCCAGGGCCACCATGAGTCCTGGAAGCCCCCCAACAGGTTCCTTGGCCACAGGGACTCCAGCCACATCTGCAACCTCCCCATCCATGGCAGCCATCACCTCTCCTGCCATGACCAGCAACATGTTCACATCCCCCACAAGTACGATCCTGTCTCCTACCTCTGTCCCAAGCACAGACCCTGTCATTACTACTACCACCCATAAGACCACATCAACTACCTTGGTCACCATAGTGCCTATGACAGGTACCACATCTACAGGGACATCAGAGATGTACTCAGCCAGTTCTCTCTCTAGTGGTGTCACACATTCCACATCTGTTGTCACCTCTCCTTCTACCATGACACACACAAAGACTAGTGCTGCTTCCCTCACTCCCACCTGGGCCTCTGTGTCCACCTTAGACACCTCCAAGACTGCTCCCTCAACGGAGGTGCCTGTGGCCACCATGACCACCTCTGATGGAACACACAGCTTCACCACTTCAAGTGGTTACCCCACTCATACCACATCCCCAACTGCCCTCTCCTCCCCTCCAAGCACCTCGGGTACCACAGAGACATCCACACCCAGACTCACACATTCCTCCAGTCCAGGCCTCCCTTCAATCACACTGACAACAAATACCACCTCATCTATGGACAACACTGGGCCATTGAGCACGATGACAGAGATGACCTCCACCTACACAGCCTCCAGCAATCCAGCAACCCTCACCAACACCATTGGCTCGTCCCCCACTGTCCAGAGCACCCAAACACCACCACTGACTAGTACCACCCTGACCGCCACTCCCAGGGTGACCATGAGTCCTGGAAGCTCCCCAACAGGTTCCCTGGCCACAGGGACTCCAGCCACATCGGCAACCTCCCCATCCATGGCAGCCAGTAGCGTCAGCACCACACACACTGGCAGTGTCTCCTCAGCTCCAACCACCCCCCCGTTCACTTCACACGACAGCCACATCCACCCCGACACCCTCCACTGACGCCACATTCAAGCCAACCTCATCTCCAGGACCACCTCCCACCACTGCACCAGTGACCAGAACAACTCAGGACCCCTTCACCACCCCCAGGGCCTCGTCCCCTGCAGAATCCACACTGGCTCCTACCACACACGTTCCCACAGGATCTCACATGACAGAAGTCATTACTACTCCCCCGATCACTCCTTCGGTCCCCCTCACAAATACACTCACCATGGCCACTTCCAACACTTCTCCTGCATTGACCAGCAACGAGATCATGTCCCCCACCAGTAGAACAATCCTGTCTCCTACCCCTATCCCAAGCACAGACCCAGTCACTGCTGCTACCACCCATAACATCCCATCATCCATTTTGGTCACTACAGTACTTATGACAGATGCCAGGTCTACAGGGTCATCAGAGATGTCCTCAGCCAATTCTCCCTCTAGTGGTGTCACACATTCCACATCTGATGTCACCTCTCCTACCACTGTGACACTCACACAGACCAGTACTGCTTTGTTCACACCCACTTTGCCCTCTATGTCCACCTCAGACACCTCCAAGACTGCTCCCACTATGAAGGTGACTATGGCCACCATGACCACCTCTCATGGCACACACAGTGTCACCACTTCCAATGTCTACCCCACACATAGCACATCCCCAACTGCCACCTCCACACCCCCTAGGATCTCAGATAGCACAGAGACGTCCACATCCAGGCTGACAGACATGGCCTTCACCTCCACAGCCTCCAGCAATCCAGCAAGCCTCACCAACACCATTGGCTCGTCCCCCACTGTCCAGAGCACGGAGATAACACCACTGACTAGTACCACCCTGACCGCCACTCCCAGGGCCACCATGAGTCCTGGAAGCTCCCCAACAGGTTCCCTGTCCATAGGGACTCCAGCCACATCTGCATCCTCCCCATCCATGGCAGCCATCACCTCTCCTGCCATGACCAGCAACGTGTTCCCGTCCCCCACAAGTACAATCCTGTCTTCTGCCCCTGTCCCAAGCACAGACTCAGTCACTACTGCTAACACTCATAACACCCTATTATCCACCTTGGTCACCACAGTACCTCCGACAGATGCCAGGTCTACAGGGACATCAGAGATGTCCTCAGCCAGTTCTCTCTCTAGTGGTGTCACCCATTCCACATCTGATGTCACCTCTCCTTCCACCATGACACACACACAGACCAGTACTGCTTTGTTCACACCCACTTTGCCCTCTATGTCCACCTCAGACACCTCCAAGACTGCTCCCACTATGAAGGTGACTGTGGCCACCATGACCACCTCTCATGGCACACACAGTGTCACAACTTCCAACGTCTACCCCACACATAGCACATCCCCAACTGCCACCTCCACACCCCCTAGGACCTCAGAGAACACAGAGACATCCACACCCAGGCTCACACCTTCCTCCAGTCCAGGCCTCCCTACGATCACAGTGACAACCAATGCCACCTCATCTACAGACAACAGTGGGCCGTTGACCATGATGACAGACATGACCTCCACCTCCACAGCCTCCAGCAATTCAGCAACCTTCACCAACACCATTGGCTCATCCCCCATTGTCCAGAGCACAGAGACAACACCACTGACTAGCACCACCCTGACCACCACTCCCAGGGCCACCATGAGTCCTGGAAGCTCCCCAACAGATTCCCTGGCCACAGAGACTCCAGCCACATCTGCAACCTCCCCATCCATGGCAGCCATCACTTCTCCTGCCATGACCAGCAACATGTTCACGTCCCCCACAAGTACGATCCTGTCTCCTACCTCTGTCCCAAGCACAGACCCTGTCACTACTACTACCACCCATAAGACCACATCATCTACCTTGGTCACCATAGTGCCTATGACAGATACCACATCTACAGGGACATCAGAGATGTCCTCAGTCAGTTCTCCCTCTATTAGTGTCACACATTCCACATCTGATGTCACCTCTCCTTCCACCATGACACACACACAGACTAGTGCTGCTTCCCTCACTCCTACCTGGGCTTCTGTGTCCACCTCAGAAACCTCCAAGACTGCTCCCACTATGGAGGTGCCTGTGGCCACCATGACCACCTCTCATGGCACATACAGCGTCACCACTTCAAGTGGTTACCCCACTCATACCACATCCCCAACTGCCCTCTCCTCACCCCCTAGGATCTCAGAGAGCACAGGGACATCCACTTCTACCCCCTGGTCTTCTTTTCATCCAGGCGTGCCCTCCATCACTCCTGCATCCAACACGCCCCCTTCTATCAGTCCCTCATCTGTGGACGACACCAGTCCATTGAGCACAGTGACAGGCAACTCCTCCCCCCACACTAGGACCATCGCCTGGTCTCCCACTGTCCAGGACATAGACTCCACACCACTCGTTAGTACAATCCATATCACCCCCAGTATGCAAACTACCCTGGCAAGTACTGAGAGCACCTGGGGAAGTTCTCTTGATACAAGTATTCAGGTGACATCTGACACCTCACTGCCAATGTCCTCCTCTGCTATATTTACCTCTGATGGAGGGTCCTCCTTTTCTCCTGTACATAGTACTTTTTCTCCTATAAGTACGGATTCTTCCCTCTCTTCTCTTCCTACCTTCACTCCATCACCACACTCGAGTAGTCTCATGTCAACGTCACATGTCTCTATGACACATAATGACTTGTCCACTCTTAAAACCTCTGTCTCCACCCCTCCAGTGGTAACCTCACTCACTACCTCCCGTGAGTCCAGCACAGAAGCCTTCACTAGGGAGACCACTTCCACCAATGCAATAATGACGTCCTTTGGGACCTTGATCTCTTCTACACCCACAGTAAGACTGTCCTCTCCTCTCTCTTCTCCCACCAGCAATTCCATGCTCCCCACTACCACCAATGCTGGCCCCACCTCCCCACCTATCTCCAATACAGAACAAGTCAGCTCTTCCACCACCACCTCTTCTCTGTCCTCTTTTGCAACTACCAGAACTTCTCCAACCATTTCCTCGCTGACCACAACTCTCACCGAAATAACCCCCTTTTCTTTTATTTCTCTTCCTTCCTCCACACCCTGCCCAGAAACTATCACCATTACAATAGTCCCCACCTCTCCCACTCCTCCATGCATAGAAGTTGATCCCAGCACTGATGTTACCTCTTCTCCCACCACGCCATTCTCTGTCCTTCCCTCTTCTACTGAAATGGTCACCCTTCCCAGTTCTACCAGTATAAGAACCATGTTTCCAACACATCCGGATGCTCCTACTTCCATGACTCCGGAATCTGAGCCCACCAACATTATAACTGATGCTCCTAGTTCTTCTGGCCCTACAACTGTACCCATGAGCACAGATTTAATGAGCACCCAAATGCCCTCCAGTGAGACCCCACCTAGCTCCGACTCTGTCACCACCCCACATATGCCTGGCTCCACTAATCTCCCACCGACCACAAAGCCAAGCAGTAGCCCTCCAACGGTCATGACTTCCAGCGAGTTGACACACCCCACTCCACCCACCACCAGAAGCCCAGAGACACCAGTGGCCACCACGAAGACTCCCACCACCCTGACGTCCCCAAGAACAACTCTGACCACCACTCAGATGACTACAGTGTCAAGAACAACCCCAGGTTGGACCTTCTCTCTCCCTCCTCTCTTTCCTTCCTCCTCCTGCCAAATTCCCATGTCCCCAAGAGCAGGTCCTTTTGGAACTTCAACTTTTCTCTGTGCTTTCCAGGTAACTGTGACAATGGTGGCACCTGGGAACAGGGCCAGTGCTCTTGTCGCCCTGGGTTCTCTGGGGATCGCTGTCAGCACAAGGATATCGGGTGCCAGAATGGGGGTACATGGGATGGCCTTAAGTGCCTCTGCCCCACCACCTTTTATGGCCCTCTCTGTGAGTTTCCGGCGGAACAGTTGGAGCTAGGTGAGTTGCTAAAGCCCAATGCTCTCCGCTTCCTCCTGCGTGTGCCTCTGGGGGATCTGAGCTACCCATGTACCATCTTTCCAGTCCTCCCATCCTTGGCTTCTCTCCCATGCCCTGTGCTGTCTCATGCCATGTCCTACTCCCTTACTAACGCCTCCTGGTTGGGGCTGCTTGGTGCTGTCTTCTTTCCTGTATAACAAATGACCCTAAACCTATCAGCTGAAACAACACACGTGATCATTTCACACTTCTGTGGATTAGATGTCAGATGTGGTTCTCACTGGTGTCACCAGGGCTGTGTTTTTCTCCAGCAGATCTGGGGAAGAATCCAATTCCTTGCTACTTTCCGTGTCTAGAGCTTCCTATATTCCTCGTGTCATGGTCCCCCCCCCCTCCGCAAAACCACCTGGGTCCTCTGTGTCTTTCTTCCATAGTTGTCTTCCTCTGATTGATTCTGATCTCCTCTGCCCTCTGCCTCCTTCTTCTACTGTTGATGACCCTTGTGATCACATGGGACCCACCTGATTGGGCCAGGTTAATTTTCTCATATGGAGGTAAACTGATAAACAGTGGAATTTTATCTTCATTTTTAACATGGATTATCTGTAATCTAATGGGGTGCAGTGGCTCACATCTGCAATCTCAGGTACTTGAGGGTCTGAAACAGGAGGCTTGCAAGTTCAAGACCAGGCTGGGCAATTTAGCAAGTCCCTGTCTCAAAATAAAAAATAAAAAGGGCTGGGGATGTGGCTCAGTGGTACAGTGTCCCAAGTTCACTCCCCAATATCATACACAAAAATAATCTGTAATTTTTTTTTGGTATCAGGGATTGAACCCAGGGGCACTTAAGCACTGAGCCACATCCTCAGCCCTTTTTAATATTTTATTTAGAGACAGAGTCTCACTGAGTTGCTTAGGACTTTGCTAAGTTGCTGAGGCTGGCTTTGAACTCGAGATCCTCCTGCCTCAGCCTCCCAAGCTATTGGGATTACAGGTGTGCACCACTGTGTCCATCTGTAAATTTAATTTTATACTGTGGCTTTTTCTGGGGACCAGGGCAGGACAACTTTGGGGGTCATTACTCTGCCTACCCCAGGAGGGCATGCCTCTGGACCACTTTCCCTTACCTCCAGACAACTTGTCCCAGAATTTCTTCTTTTCTCCCTACTGCCATTCAGTCAGTCCTCAGAGACAAGGAAGCAGGCAGAGCTGGGAGCCTGGGGGTGGGGGTGTGGATGGTGGGGGTGGTGACGACAGATGGGGTAGTGACCAGAGCAGAGTGTGCTGTATGCAGGCACAGTGGAAGCCGAAGTGGGCATGGAGGTGTCTGTTGACCAGGAATTTTCTCCAGACCTCAATGACAACACTTCCAAGGCCTACAGAGATTTCAACAAGACCTTCCAGGATCAGGTGAGGGGCAAAGGGAGGGGAAGTGAAGGGTCCTCCCCTGCAGCGGGTGCCCTCAGGTCCACAGGTTCAGATGTGAGCCCAGGGATTCTTGAAATTTCAGATGATGAAGATTTACAAAGGCGTGCAGGGGTTCAGGGCTGTGAAAATCCTCTCCTTGAGGTAGGAGATCCTGCTGGGGATGTGGAAGCAGCCTTAGGAGGGGATAGGGGCGTGAAGAAGGGCTGGGGCATCTATCCCTTGCTTCTTGAAGCATTTGCTTTCATAAAGAGAGGGGTGGAGGAAGTACACAGGGACAGGCAGGGAAGTGTCAGGACTGTTGTCTTGTCCTCTGTCTGGCACTGGCTCTGCTTGAGTCAGTCAGCATGAGAGAGACGGATGGGGAAGACAGAGAGCCCCGGAGAAACAGCTTTGGTGGTTTGGTGACGGCTTGATGTCATGCAAAGAAAACTCCCATTATCAGGGATACTGGCAGCCCCTTTTGAAAAGCATGTGTGGGTAAAAAGAAAAGCATGGGTGGCTTTTCACCTCGGGACCTCTAACCCTTTTGCATGCACTGTGGTTGGTTCTGGAGGAGCCCCTCCCAGGACCTGTGTGCCCCAAGCCTGGGCACCCTCTAAGGTTCCTGGCCCCCTCAGGAGTGGCAGCATCGTGGTGGATTATCTGGTCCTACTGGAGCTGTCCTTCAGCCTGCAGTTGGAGAGCCAGTATGAGAAGGTGAAGACGGTCCTGAAGGAGGAGCTCCAAAGTGTCATTCAGGATGGGGACAGCTGCCAGCATAACCAGAGTGAGCAGAAGCTGAAGGGAGGGGTCAGAGTGGTCATCCCAGCTTGCTCCAGCTCAGTCCAGGGGACTCTTAGGGTTCAGGGGCCGTCCCATGGTTCCTCTGGCAGGGGCACAAGTCTACACCAAACTGGGTCAAGGGTGGGCTCAGGAGGGCTCAGAACTGGGGTGCTAGGAAGAGACCCCCTGGCAGGTATGCTCAGTGCTTCTGGGATGCTTGGGTGTCTGATTATTCAGCGGGGAGGAGGGAGGGAGCAGCAGCAGCCTTCCCTAGTTGCCCCTCCACATCTGGGGAGTATGGAGAGAGCCCTCTTAGCCCTCCCCATCCCTGTCTGCCCCATTTCATCTGAACCTGTTTCCCCAGCCCTGTGCTTTAAACCTAACTCCGTCAAAGTGAATGAGAACATCAGGACAGAGCTGACCCCAAAAGGTAAGGAGGGGGCAAAGGGCTGAGTGGCTTCAGGTGGCCATGATCCTTCCCACAAGGGACACTTGTCCATTGAAGTTCCCCTGGGGGAGCAGGGGGAGAACTTTTGGGGAGGCAAGAGATGAGGACCCTTCCTGCCCTTCTGGGCTCCAGGCTTACACCTGAGTTCCCGCAAGGCAAGGTGAGAGGGTGGGGAGCGGGAGGTTGCCTTTCCCGCTTCTAATCCCAACACCCGCGCTCCGAAGAGTCCTCCCCATGCGTTTCGGTCCCCACAACCAGGCCCTGAGAGGAATGAATGAGACCCTGGTCTCTACACCCCCCTCCTCCCCCAGCCATCTGTAGCAGAGCGGCTGCCAAGGGCTATGAGGAATTCTACTTCCCCCTGGTGGAGCAGAATCGGCTCCGTTGCGTCACCAACTGTACGCCCGGAGTGGACGGTGCCATCAACTGTGGACAGGGCCAATGCCTTCTGGAGAGGAGCGGTCCTGTGTGCAGGTGAGGCCCCGCCCTCGCTGGAAGCCCCGCCCCTCGTTCAGGGACACGCCCTCCAGGCCCGCGCCCCGCCCCAGGCCCTGCCCACTCGCCTTAGGATGGAGCCCCGCCCCTGAGGCCCCGCTTGTGACCTGTCTTGAGACCTGTGACCTTTCCCCAGATGTTTCTCCACTGACACTCATTGGTTCTCGGGGTCGCGCTGCGAGATGGCCATCCACTGGAGGGCGCTGGTCGGGGGCCTGGCGGGGGGCGCCGGGGTGCTGCTGCTGCTCCTGGGGCTGCTGAGCGTCTGGTTGGTGCGCTCCCGGGGAAAGGACCGCCAGCGCCGAGGACAGTGAGTGCTCTAGGGCCGCGGTGGGGGCGGCCAGAGGGGCCCAGGGACTGGGGCTTGCCTGACCGCATGGCGCCGCCATCTAGGTCCTGGGACAAGGACAGGCAATGGTTTGAGATCTGGGATGAAGACACCGTGGGGACTTTTTCCAACATTGGCTTCGAGGACGACCGAATAGGTGAGTCTTTCTTGGGAAGATGGCAGGGTTTCCCTGGGCATCACTGTGGCCTGGGCAGGATGGGACAGTTTTGTATGTTGTATCAGGGAGTTTGTGTCATCCCTCCTGAGAAAGGTCCTGTTCCTGCGCAGGCCATCCCCAGGCAGAGCAGCCAGCCACTTGGGGCCCTGCCTTTGGACATGGAGTTTCCACCACGTCCAGTCTCACTCCTTTTCTCTCCCCTTTGCTTCTCTCTCTTCTCTCCCTAGTCAATGACAAAAGCTTCCACGTGGCCTTGGATAATGTGGACACCAGCACGAAGGTGAGGGGGCAGAGGGAGGATGCTAAGGACCTCTCCCAGCTCCAGTGCCGGATTTCCCCCAGCCACTGGCCATCTGGCCAGCCCACGCAGGTGGTCCCCTGTTCTCAATCCCTCTCACCCTATACTCTGTGGCAGGTACACATTCAGAGACCTGAGATGGCCTCATCCTCGCTCTGAGCCCCGTGGGGCCTCTTCACCACCCCCTCTACCCTGCCCAGGACTGCAGGAGGGAACCATCTACACTGCATCCATTTCCAGAGGTGGCCTCAGGCGCCTGGTGTCCTTGGGGCAAATTGAGACTGTTCCCTTTATCCCCATCCTCCCAACTGGGCTGAAATCCACCTGGAGACCCAGCTCACATCCAGGCTCTTCTGCTGTGGGACCTTGAGCGACTCAGTGTTTTCTCTCACCTCAGTTTTCTCACCTATAAAGTGGATATAACACACTTGTCCTGATACCTCCTACTGTTACTGTGAAAGCCACGTGTTTGGTCAGTTTTGTTCCAATCTATCCACTTGTGTCAACCCTCATGTTTAGGTCACCTCCCTCAGGTCCCCCTTCCCCAGGTTCTTCCCCTGGTCTCCAGCCTTGGTCCCTATTTTTCTGTTTGCACCCAATTACTATCCCAGATGTTTCGGGTCCCTCACCCTGAACCCATAGGCAGCCCACCCGTCTCTTACTCTCTCTCCTAGATAACTGCTTCTGTGCCCCTTGTCTTTCCCTTACTGAGCCAGTTCCTTAAACCAGTCCACTCCCCCAGCCCTATATCTCCCCCAGTTTTTGAATTCCCCCTCTCCCACCCTGGTATTCTCAGCCCTGAATCCTTGCCTCCCCCATCCCAGCGCTCCCGTGTAATCTTATCTCCTCCCCACATGCCTGTTCCTAGACACAGACAGATACTCCTGGCTTCTGAGGGTCCCCCAACTGGCACTCCCCTAGCCTCATCATTCTGAGGCTCTACCCCTTCCTCTCACCCCAGGGCATCTGGATCCCTGTGGGCAGGGGTGGAGCCTGAGTTTCCAGAGCTCCCAAGGATGGGGGGAAGTGAGGCCCCCTCCTCCTTGTTTCCCTGACCCGCCTCCTCCCCTCTCCCCTCAGCCTCACGGCCTCCTTCCCATCGCTCCTGCTTCTTCTTCTTCCCCTCTCTCCTTCGGATTACCCCATCCCTGCAGCGATCTCTGAGCCTGAAGCCCTCGGACCTCCTTTGCCAGGAAGATCAAGTTTGGGGATGGGGAGTTGTGGAATCTCCAGTTCCCCAAGTGAACACAATATAGCATTTATTATCAAAGAAACTGTTCGGTATTCGGTGTCTTTCTCCCCTGCAGCCCCATCTTGTCCCCAGCAGTGTCCACTTGGTTGGAGAACAGGGACTTCCTGATGAGATGTAGGAGGGCCAGGGAAGCATCCCTGTCTCCCAGGGTGGAAGGAAGATCTGTGGGCAGCCCTCAGGGCCATGACTACCTCAAGCTTGGTGGGGGGACCCATTTTGTTAGCTATTGGTTGGGTGGCAGGGAGTCTCTCCATTAGCAGCAGGTGAGGGTCTCTTAGATTTTGTCACCTGTGTCCTTCCCCTTTTGACCTCAGAAGCTTAGGGCTGGGTTTGGAAGGAGTTAGACCCTGGGACTGGGGCAGGGAAGTGTCCAGTTTGGGCTTGCTGCCTTTTCTGTAGAAATATAAAGTTGGGCCCCCAAAGACCTTGAGCATCCCAGATCCCTTCTTGCAAACACGTCCTCCCACCAGGGCCTGTCTGTGCGGGCTCAGACCCTCCTGTTGCCACCATTATGGGCTCTTGGTCCTGCTTGGCTGGGGCTGAGATGGTCAGAAATAATCTATCCCCGTGATCCTTTGGGTGGGGGTTTGGGAGAGGCCCCCATGGACCTTTGCCCTAGGCAGAAGCTGGCCCATGGCCTTTCGTCACCTCTGATTCTGGCCAGGGGTGGAGTCGGGCCATAAAGCCTCAGGTGTGAATGGGCGCCCCACCTGATGGGAAAGCACTGGGAATTCTGAAGGGGCAGCTGGAGGTGGGTGGTGGGGAGAGAAGGCCGAGAGCAAGGGGGTGCTCCTTGGGCAAGATTCTCCTTCACCTGTCCTGCGGGGTGTCCCTCCTGAGACACCCCTCCCTCCTCAGTCACCCCTCCCTGGCATTTCTTGGTCCCACCCCTCTGTCAATGTCTCAGGCTCACACCCCTGCCTGCCTCCTGTCCCTCCCTCTTGACTTGTCCCACCCTGTGACACTGTCTTCCTCTGGCTGGAGTGACCCTGGCTCAGGGGAGTCAGTGCGTCAGGAGTTAGAGGGGAGGAAGGTTGAGAGGCTGCCCTTTAGCCCACTCCCTGTAGTCACTGTGTGTCACCCATCCCGTGTCATCACCTTGCCCCCACCCTGGGTCAGGAGCTGTCCTTCCCCAAGGCAAAGGTCTCCAGGGTCCTTTTTATAGCTGCTCCCTCCTTGGGAGGCTCTCATTTCTTGGCCCCTCTCCTGAGAGGGAAGATCCTGGAGCCAGGGGCGCACAGCCCGGGAGATGCTGGTGACCTGGGTCCTGCTGCTGGCTCTCCAGCTCTCGCTGTCCACCAGCCCTTCATCTTCAACAACAACAATATCAGGTGAGTGAGACCCAGCCTGGTGCTTCCTGGCTTCCGGCAGAGCCGCAGGTGGTTGGCTTCCCTCTGTCCTTCCACCTTGTGTCCTCATCCTGCCTCTGGGGTGCTTAAGGGGCCCTGCAGAGGCTGTAGGTGCAGAGGAGGGGTGCATCCTGCGGTCCTGGAGCTGATGGCTAAGGCAGCTCCAGTTGGGATGTGGCTGGGAGCTGTCCCTGCTGCTCTCCGGCCTTCTCCAGAGGATGGGGCTCTTTCTTCACATCCACAGTGCTCTCTGCCCTCAGCCTCGGGGCTGCCCTGCCTGGAAACCTGGGTATTTCCAAGCCTCCCAGAGGCACCTCAGAAGCTCCTGGCCCTGGCAGGGAGGGAAGGTGTTGGGAGGCATCCGGCAGCTTCCCCACTTGACTTGGGAGGAGCTGCAGGTACACCTGGGAAAGGTGGAAATGACCATTAGAGATGGTGGGTGGGCCGTTATAAGTGGTTAGAGGCTGGCTTTGGAGGGTCCTTGTTGAGCCCGGCCACAGCCATGTCTGGGAAGTGACTAGTTATAAGCTGGTTTTGCTTGTTCAAGATATACTTTCTGATTCCCTCAAGGGAGGGCAGAGCTCTCATGGAATTGGGAAGGCTGAGAGGAGGAGAAGTGAGGTCCCAGGTGGAAGAGGGGGGCCTGAGTGAAGGCCAGGGAGTGGGCTGTGGAATGTGGGGTGGGGTATCTAGAGCCCTGTGGGGAGGCCATCAGGAAGTCCCAAGGCCTTAGGGGCCTCCTCAGGCCAACAAGCCCTGACAGACCTCCCCCTCCCCATAAGCCGAGGAGAGAGGAGCAAGGACATGGTGGACCTTGGAGATTTAAGGACATTATGAGAGGACATTAATACCAGGTCCATTCACTTTCAGTTAACATACCAAGAGGAGGAAGCTGCGAGCGGGGGTCTCTCTTAGGAAGGGTCCTCCTGTCCCTCCCCAGGCCTGTCCCAGCGTGGTACAGGACATCCCTCTGGCCAGGTTATCTGAGGGGCCGGAGGAGGTGATGTGTGGGTGGATGATGAGGGGCCCAACCAGGCTCATTACCCAGCTATGCATGGGAAACCCCAACCGACCAAAGCCCATGTCCCCCCAGTGCTTAAAACTGGGTTGAAATGATAACACCAGTGAATCCATGGGTGTGCAAAGAGGCAGGAGAACATCTGTCTACAGCAAGTGCCAAGGGCCGTCTGGAGGGTGAGGTCAGGCACGGGGGCTGCTGAGGGGGATTCAGGGGACTGCCCATACCCAGGGGCCCCCTCGCAGAGGGCGCTGCTCTCTCCAGAACCACTTCCCAGGGGGCAGCTCCTGGGATGATTCTCACATGGATGTGGAGGGAAGTCAGGACAAGGAGGAGACAGGCCCAGAGAGGGTGAGTGACTTACTGGGGGCCACACACACTGGGTTTGTGCCTGCATCCCTCCTGGGCGGGTCCTCTGCACCCTGCTCCCTCCCCCTAGGCATGTGTTCTGGGTCCTCAGGGAGCAGCTCAGGTGTCAGGCCAGGGACCGCTGTGGGAATTGGGGGATCGGTAGTTTCCTTTCCTTTCTACTTTGTCCCCCCTTCTGGTTACTCTCTGTGAGAACTGAGGAGGTTTTGGATAAGCAGACAGTTGGGGGGAAGAAAACCTCAGTGAGACTCTGGGGAAACCATTCCCATGGCTGTGGGGGGACCAAGGCCTAGGGAGGCCCCAGGAGGTGAGGAGGGGGCGTGTGCCAGGCAGAGCGAGTGTTCAGTGGGGTCGAGTGCTGTGGTGTTGGGTCATCTGTGGGTGGTGGGAACAGAAGAGCCAGGCTGAGGCTTTAGATACCAGAGGAACCCGTGTGGGCTGAGCCAGGCTGGGGACGTCCCTGCCATGGGGCAGACAGACATCAGAGGCCTGTGGAAAGGCACAGAGAGGAGCCACCTGGAAGGCAGAGGAAGGCTCCACCCAGTCTCCAGGGAATGGAGGCTTCCCTGGTAGAGGGCTGTGGGGGCACCCAGATGGATGGTTCTGTCGACTGGAAGGGCAGGAGCCTCTTGATGGTGGATAACAAGTGTCTAAAGTTGAGCCTGTTGGGTTTGGGATGAGCATGGGGTTTCTGGTGAAGCTGTCCTAGGGCCTCCGGGGAGGGGGACACAGCCAGGAATTCTCCATTCTCCATCAGAGAATTCCAGAAAGTCCCAGGGATAAACATGAGGGTCACAACCCAAGGCCTGTTTTGTGGACGCGAAGTTCAAGGTGTTTGTAGTAAGGTGTGGGGGAGGGGAGCTCCTTGGGTGACATGGAGCAGGGGAGAGTGTCCGTCCTGGAGGGGCTGGGGCAGGGGTCTGAAGGGACTAGATGGGTGGAGGTGGATGTAAAAATGTTCCCCATCTACAAAATCAGGAAGGACGTGGTGGAGGTGAGAATGGATTTCTCACAAGAGACAAGGGGCAACCTTTGAAACCCATGTAATGTGAATTCCGAGCCTCGAAAAGGAAGTGCTGCTTCCCAACCTGAGTCATAAACTTACTCATTCGGCAAACACCGGGGACCGAGGGCCAGCTCAACCTGGGCAGGTGCTGTGGACAAAGCAGTAGGAATAAAAAGTTTATAGTGGATTTAATGAGATGGGAACAGCGCAGTGAGCCACAGCCCCCTGTGGTGCTGAAGCTGAGGGAGGCCCAGGCTGGAATTGGGGTAGGGTTGCAGCCTGGGGTTCAGAGGCTGCTTTTGCTGGACCACCAGGCTCCAGGGAGAGGTGGCATTTGGGTCTGGTGACAACTGGGAAGTACAGGAAGGATTTTTTTTTTCATACTACAAATTGAATCCAGGGTTCCTTTATTACTGAACTGCATCTCTAGCCCTTTTTATTTTATTTTTTAAATTTGGAGACAGAGTCTTGCTAAGTCACTGAGGGTTTCACTAAGTTAATTGCCCAGGCTGGCCTCAAACTTGGGATCCTCCTGCCTCAGCCTCCCATTTGCTGGTGTGTGCTATCACAGCTGGCAGGAAGGATTAATAGATGCTCAAAGGCTTTAGATAAATATAGAACTAACCAAGCCATACATAGCTATGGAGAGAACTGGAATACTGATGAGCAAATGCTCCAGGGAACAGTAAACAGGGAAAACCATGCTGATTAATATTAATATTAAAACTTTCTGATGTTCAGTGAGGGTCTACTTTGTGCTAGGTACTGTTCTAAATATCTGCTATTTCATTTAACTTTTACAACAGTTTTAGAAGAAGGGTCCCATTATCAATTCTGTTTTTGTTCATGGGGACTCTGAGGCATGGAGATCATCATTAATTTGCTCTCAGTTATCCATCCATGAAGTGAAGGAGCCAGGATTTGAACACAAGTCTTCTGGCTCCAGAGCCCACATTCCTTACAATTTGCTGGAACTGGGGATCTCTGTGAGTATGAGTTTCCTGTAGCTGCTACAACAAATGACCCCAAACTCAGTGGTTTAAAAAAAAAAACAGATTTTTTATTCTCTTAATTGTGGGGCTGGAATCTGAAATTGAGGTCTCTCTAGTGTTAATTCCCCTAGGGCTCTTGTCTTTACAGTGTCTGGTGACTCCTGATGTTCCTTTGTTCATGGAACCGTCACTCCAGTCTCTGCCTTCAGTTTTCCCCTGAAATCTCTCTCCAGCTCCACCTTGGCCAGGGTTCTGAAAGGCAGGATGAATAAAAAGTTTATAGTAGATTTAATGAGGTGGGAACGGTGTCCTCTTGTAAGAACACAAGTGTTTGAATTTAGGGCCCACCCTAAATCTGATCTTGAAATCTTTAACTTAATTACACCTGCAAAGACCTTATTTTCAAACAAAGTCACATTCACAGCTACCTGGGTTTAGGATGTGAATACGTTTTATTGGATGGTGTGGGAGGGGACACTATTCAATACACTACACTGTACCTGGCAACAGGTGGCTCTTGCTTTAAGGAGGGAGTAGGCAGGGGCAAGGGACACAATACCTGCCGATACCAGAAAGTCAGGAAGCTTGTCCACTTGCCGTGATTGTGCAGGGGGTGGGAAAGAGCCAGGGTGGCCTTGTTTTACTCTGCTTGCAACTCTGCAAAGCGTGAATGACCCAAGCCACCAAGTTCACACATGGCAGGACTGAAGGTGCACCTGGGACTTCATGACTAAGATCATCCCACTGCCCCAACTTTTCCAGACTGTAGAATATGCTAGATCATTCTAGAATGAGCAGGGTGGTCAGGGCAGACATCATCTCTCTCTCTCTCTCTCTCTCTCACACACACACACACACACACACACACACACACACACATCACACACACACACATTTTCTAGGGGGAAATGAAATGGAAGTTTAGAGAGGTTCTCTGGATTGTCCCAGGTCACACAGCTGCGTAGTAGGTAGCAGCTGGGCTTGGTGACACCTGGAGCTGCCCACTCCACACACCTCAGGAACTTCCCACAGCACCACTGGCTCTTCAGGGGGGCTGCCCTGTGGACCCCAATGCAGAAATATGTTTTGGAGGTGGCAGGAGGGAGAGTCCCATTGCTCAGCAAGTCTTCAGACATCTTGTCCCCACAGTGCCTTCTAATGTTCTCCCCCCAGAATGCTGTGATGTGAAAGATCAGCACCACAAACCAGCCGCCCCGCCGTAATTAAATAATCTTTTAAGAGAAAAACCCAAATTCATGTAGAATGGAGAAGCATCACCAACTGCAAACTGGGCAGGAGGGTCCTGGGTGTTGACTACCAGGTTGTCTCAACAGCAGGTGCGCTGGCCGCAACTCCCTGACCTCTGGGCTCTCACATGGCAAATGGATAATTCTGTTAAGCGTTTTGACTATAAAAGTTTGGACAACCCCCAGCTTGGGAATCACCTATTGTGGGTGATTTTCCATGGGTTCTCCAAGGGATAGTATTGCACATCCCTAACATATATTTTTAAAAGTCTAAACCTTTCTTGTATGCACCTTTCTCTCTCTCTCTCTGTGTGTGTGTGTGTGTGTGTGTGTGTGTGTGTGTGTGTGAGAGAGAGAGAGAGAGAGAGAGAGAGAGAGAGAGAGAGAGAGACTGGGATTGAACCCAGGGGACTGTACCACTGAGCTGCATCCTCAGCCCTTTTTAAATTTCTAATTTTGAAACAGGTCTCACTCAGTTGCCCAGGCTGGCCTTGAACTTGCCATTGTCCTGCCTTAGCCTCATCTCCCAAGTCGCTGGGATTATAGACCTTCCCCACCACACCTGGCTTCCTTTATACATGTATAAAAATTATTACATGGGGCTGGGCGCAGTGGCGCATGCCTGTAATCCCAGTGCCTTGGGAAGACCACAAGTTCGAGGCCAGCCTCAGCAATTTAGCAAGACCTTTAGCAACTTAGTGAGCCCCTGTCTCAAAATTAAAATAAAAAGGACTGGGACAGTAAAGTGCCCCTGGGTTAATTTCTCAGTTAAAAAAAAAGTATATATATATATATATATATATATATATATATATATATATATATATAAATAATATACATAATAGATATAAATAATATATTAATAATATATAATATGTATAAATAATATATTAAAATATATAAATAATTATATATTATTTATATATTTTTATATATTATTTATACATATTATATAGGGGTGTAGCTCAGTGGTAGAGTACTTGCCTAGCATGTCCAAGGCCCTGGGTTCCATCCTCAGCAACACCATCAATCAATCAATCAATCAGTAACATGAACACATATTTGTTGTGGTATATTTAGAGAATATAAAAAAAAAGAACATTTCTCTTAAACCTGCAGCTCAAATAAACATTGTTAACATTTTTGTTTATTTCTAAGTGTGTATTTAGATTTGTTTTGTAGAAAATTTATTTATTTGTGCTTTTAATTTATTATTATTATTATTATTATTATTATTATTTTGGTACCAGGAATTAAACTGAGGGGCACTTAACTACTGAGCCACATCCTCTGCCCCTTTTTATATTTAGAGACAAGTTCTCGCTAAGTTGCTTAGGGCCTCACTAAGTTGCTGAGACTGGTTTTGAAATCAAGATCTTCCTGCCTCAGCCTCCTGAGCCACTGGGATTATAGGCATGCACCACCATGTCCAGCTGTGTTTTTTTATTTTTTATTCTTGCCGTGCTGGGGTTGGAGCCAGAATCTCATATATGCCAGGCAAGTGTTCTACCTCTGAGCTGCACCCTGAGTCCGGTGGTTTATATTTTAATGACTGATTAATATTGCATTTTGTAGAATACCACAGTCTTCTATTCAGTTTTGGATATGTTTACCCCAGGTTATCACAATGATAAAGAACGATGCAATGTACACTTTTGTATAAAGTCTTTTACACCTGCATAGATTACTCTAGGATAGGCAGCTAGAGATGGCACCCTTAAAATGATATTCCTGATCCTAAGGTCTCTGATGCATCTTTCAAACTTATTCTTTATTTTTATATTTTATTTTTTTAAGTGGGAGAGGGAGGAGAGAGAGAGAGAGAGAGAAGAGAGAGAGAGAGAGAGAGAGAGAGAGAGAGAATTTTAATATTTACTTTTCAGTTTTCGGCAGACACAACATCTTTGTATGTGGTGCTGAGGATCGAACCCAGGCCGCACGCATGCCAGGCGAGCGCGCTACGGCTTGAGCCACATCCCCAGCCCCCAAACTTATTCTTTAGACACTTGATACCAAGTTAAAGTCCGAAGCTGTTATTACCCTTGGGGTGATTCCATAGGTAAAAAATAGTGTCTTGTTTTGTTTGGAACACCTTTGCTTCCTGGTGAAGCTTATTTATTTTTTCCTTCTCACAGGCTTGTCCACCACTTGGATTTCTTTGCAGAGGAGATGAGCTTTTTTCCTTTGCTCGCCTTCTTAGCAGAGCATCCCTGACCTTGAGGTTGACCTTGGGGAGGACAGCCTCCCCTGCTTCGCCTTGTCCTTAGGGGGTGCTGTTGCCACTAGAATCCTGGGCTGGGCTGGTCTGGGTCTGAGTGTCTTCGTCCAGGGCACCTTCGGTCCCTCCCAGGAGCGCGTGGGAGAGCCCTGGCATGAAAGTGCTTGCTTGGCAGAGGGTGGCAGGTGGCAGAGCCCAAGACTTTAGTTTGGGATTTCCCCTTAGACATGGAGCAGAGAAAAGCCACAGGAGCAGAGGACACTGAGGGCTTGGTGATGCCTTGGGCATGGTGGTGGGGAGATCAGAGACTAGAAAGAGGAAGGACAGCTTGATGAAATGGACATATTCGGTCACTCAATGCTCAGCATGACCTGAGAAGACAATTGTATAGAGAATTAATTGGATGGTTAAGGACAGACCCAATAGTAACAAAATGAAGGAATAATCACAAAAGGTAGTGCAGGTTTGCCTGGAGCACACCTCTCCTGCATTCCGCAGAGTGTTCCTGTTTTCCTGGGTCCCTCAGTGGCCCACCATGTCACAGTCATGGCTTCTGGGTCTCCCTGACTCTGCATCTTCTCACAGTCTCCAGGGCACAGCCTTAAGTTGAGATCATGGCTTTTTGCTGAATGTTCTTCTCTGCTGCTCAGCCCAGTCCAAGCCCCACCCTCAGGCTGGGTTTGTGCCCAACCCGTCCTTCCCTCTGCCCTTACTCAGTGCCTAGCCCCATCCCAGACATGCCGGGAACACTCTTAACGCACCTCACATGCTGTTCCTTCAACTTGACACCCTTCCCTTCCTCTTCTCTATTCCCTGAACTCTTTCCTTGTTCTAAAAGTGAAATCCAGCTTCAGCATGTGCCTGGCTTTCTGTCCTACTAGCCAAGGGACCCTGGGAAGTATTCCACCCGCAGAACCTACAGTCCTAGGTAGGCTAGAAATGGCAGTGTCTCGGGCTAGGCTTGTGGCTCCATGGCATAGTGCTTGCCTGGCACATGAGAGGCCCTGGCTTCAGTCCCCAGAACTGCAAAAGAAATATGAAAAAAGAAAAAAATGAAAAACTGGCAATGTCTGCTCTGTACAGTGTAAAGATGGCATTTGACCAGGAGGAGGAGGGGCTGGCAGATTTTCAGGAACTCGCTGACTCACTGATTTAAGAAGTTCTCACTTTGGGTCGGCCGGAAAGGGCTGAGCGCGCTGTACTCTCAGGGTTTACAGCCCAGAGAGGCAAAGGCACCGCCGAGGTCGTCACAAAATCACTGAATTTTAACTGTGTTAGGTCCTGGAGGGTGGGGGTGAGGGCGGGAGTGTGATTGACAGCCAATCAGTGCCACCTTTCCTCACCCCTATTCATTCCTGTGAGTCAGTTAAGGAGAGGGCCATAAACGGCTCTTATATAACTTTTTATTGTTTGACTTGTCACAACAAACATGTTCTACTTTTATAACCCAAGAAGTCCGGTAAAATTTATGAGTAAATCCAAGAACTGCTTTTTTTTTTTTTTTTTTTTTTTTTAAATAAAGAAGGAAAACACAATAGCTTACATCTGACCTCCTCCTAGAGTCCTTCCTTAACAACAGGCAGAGGGACTGGCCCCCTCCCTCCAAGGACTCCTGTTGGCTCCTCACAGGGGCCTCTCCTACCTCCTCACTGACCCAGGGCTCCAGGACCCCAGGGACGGGTGGGGGCTGATTTGTCTTTGACCCCAGGGCCTGGCATGGTGCCTGTGGTCACCTGCAATTGTTTGGGTGGAAGCAGGAACGAGGGGTGCTCAAGGGCAGGTGAGGGCCGCGGTGGCCTCTGGGTGAGCTCCGTGGTGGCCTCTGGGTGAGCTCACTCACCGACCCCCTACCTACCCAAGCTCAGCGCCCCCATTTCCTTTATGTCAAATGAGACAAAGTTTAGCTCAGTAGAGATGACGGGGCTGAAGTAAACGTATTTACTGACTTCAAAAAAGGTTGGGGTGGGTCTCTGTGGCAGCATGTTTGCCTCGTATGCACCAAGCTCTGGATTTGAGTCTAGCAGCAAAAAAGAAAAAATGAAATTTAGAATTCTAAAAATCTGAGGCACTATTGCACCTTCGACCTGAACTTCATTAACTAGGGACTTGATAGTCCTCTTCTCCGGATGTTTTGCAAAGTCTTGGATCCAGAACTACTGATTTCATTGACAGGACTGTACTACTGTTGCCCCCGCCCCCACTCTGTCCTGTCTCTTTCAGGACCCTGTGAAAACGAGGCTGTCACAGGTAGCAAAGAGTGCCTTTGCCCTAGGATGCCCCAGTCCTCTCTGCTGGGGAATGAGGTTGGCTCTTTTCAGAGGTGACAGAGACATAGTTCTAAGGCATCTCTGGGCAGGGGAGGGACAGAGAGTAGGGACAAGAGGTCCTGTGCCCTGCCCTTGTGAGGACGTCCCCTGTGTGCCATCCTGTGTGATTCCTAGTCACCCCTAGATTAATGGCACATTAGGGCTAAAGGTCCTGTCTGCACCCCGCCTTATGCATCACATGGGCAGGATGAAGAGGACCCAGGGTTGATATTCTCACTTTACATAGAAAAACTGTCCTCAATGTACAGCTGCACATTCTCGGTGTCACAGAGAGGACGGATATGACCTCTGGCCACAGGTCAAGTCTAACCCTCATACTTCCACATGGAGGCCCACTAATGTGGACCCAAGGGGAGGAGAGCTTGCGGAATTTAATGGTGGGGACAACAGAGTGGCCAGGGAGAGGCATTGGTATTCTGGGGAGGGTGATTAGTCCTCATGTATGCAAATGTATCTCGGGAGAAAGGATACCGAGAAAAATTTTGCATGGTCACAGGTGACCGCCTTAGCTCTCCTGTTGCTCAGAGGTTGGTGGCAAATGCTGGATTAGAAGGGAGTTTGAGAAGTAAAGAATGGAGGTGGGTGTTCATCGGACTGAGGAAAAGCCAAGGATGTAAGGCAAGAATGTAACCTGTAAAGGACAGAATGTGAAGAGCAAAAGGAATGTTCCTGGGGACACTGAAAAGGACAGGCCAGCGTCACTGTCATGAGCTATGCCTCAGCCCAGCAGCTGCGGGAATGAGAGTCAAGGAAAATGAGAAATTCATAATATATGTATCTCCTCTGATTATTCTCAATCCAGAGTCAACAATATATTCTACTTTTACATCATATACAAGTGGATCCAGAACAAGCTCCACCAGTGATGGATCAACAGCCACCACAAACAGCTCAATTTCACCTGCCAGCTCCCAGACCTCATCCCTGGCAGAAGGATCTACCACCTTGCCAAGCAGCCCAGGGTCAGAACGCACCACAGGGGCACCTGACAGCAGCCACACCACAACCCCACCTGATGCAGCTACAACCACGCCAAGCAGCTCAGGGGTGGCACACACCACACTGACCACTGGTACTTCCCAAGCCACAGTTGAGGGGTTAACTAGCACCACGGGAAGCCCAGCTGCAGAGAGCACAGCCTGGTCCCCTGAGAGCCCCCACTCCACTGTCTTAACTGGAGCATCCACGGCCTCCCCCCATGGCTCTGTGTCTGCCCTCACTACACTGTCATCTGGGAGCTCCCAGCCCACGGGGACAGTTAAGGCATCTACAGACTCACCAAGCAGCTCAGGGTCAGCACGCACAGCAGCGACCTCTGAAAGCCCCCAAACCACGTTGGTGTCTAAAGGATCTACACCTTTCCCAGGCAGCTCTGCTTCTGAACACAGCTCAGTGACAACCGTGATTTCTCAGTTCACCTTCACGACTAAAGCATCAACAACTGTGCTGAGTAGTCCAAGCTCTGTACCCACAGGGGTGTCACAAGACACCTCCCAGGCCACAGTCCTGACCCCAGGGCCAACCACCCCTTCTGGCAGCCCTGCTGCAGTGAACACAGCCACACCCTCTGACATCTCCCACAGTCCTGTCTCCACTGGAGCATCTTCGACCTCTCTTCGGGGCCCTGGGTCAGCTGTCACTCCCCTGCCATCAGAGAGTTCCCAAACCACAGTGAGGGATGAAGGATCTACAAGCTTGCTAAGCAGCCCAGGGTCAGCACCCGCATCCACGCCCTCAGACACTCACCAAACCACGCTGCCCTCTGGGGGGCCAACAACCTTCTCAGGCAACACTGGATCAGCCCTCCACACAGTGACCACCAGGAGCTCCAAGTCCACCCTCCTGACTGAAGGGTCCACACCCTTGCCAGGCAGCTCAGGTTCAGCACTCACAGAAGTGTCACCTGACAGGTCCCCAACTACTGTCTCCACTGGAGGATCCTCAACCTTCCTGAGCAGCCCTGGATCAGCCCATACCACACTGCCATCAGATAGCACCCCAACCCCAGAGCTGGGTGCAGGATCCACAGGCTTCCCAAGCAGCCCAGGTTCAGCACACCCAGTGGTGTCGACAGAGAGCTCCCAAACCACTGTGATATCTGCAGGATGGACAATGTTGGGAAGCAGCCCAAGTTCAGCACGAACTCCAGCACCACCCTATACCTTCCAAACTTCAGCCACGTCTGAAGGATCAACAACCCTGCCAAGAAGCCCAGATTCAGCATCTGAAAACTCCCAAAGCACAGTTCCAAAGGAGGCATCTCCAGGATTCTCCAGCAGCCCTTCTTCAGCTCACACAACAGAGCCAGCAGACACTGCCCCAGCCACTGTCCTAACTGAAGGATCCACGGCCTTCCAGCCCAGCCTTGGTTCAGCCCACACGACCCAGCTAGCTGACAGCTCCCAGACCACACCTGGGCCTGAAGGATCTACATCTGTGCCAAGCAGCCCAGGGTCAGAACGCACCACAGGGGCACCTGACAGAAGTCACACCACAGCCCCACCTGATGCAGCTACAACCATGCCAAGCAGCTCAGGGGTGGCACACACCACACTGCCCACTGGTACTTCCCAAACCACAGTTGAAGGGTTAACTAGAACCACGGGAAGTCCAGCTGCAGAGAGCACAGCCTGGTCCCCTGAGAGCCCCCACTCCACTGTCTTAACTGGAGCATCCACGGCCTCCCCCAGTGGCCCTGTGTCTGCCCTCACTACACTGTCATCTGGGAGCTCCCAGCCCACGGGGACGGTTAAGGCACCTACAGCCTCGCCAAGCAACTCAGAGTCAGCACGCACAGCAGAGCCCTCTGTCAGGCCCCAAACCACGTTGGTGTCCAAGGGATCTACAACTTTCCCAGGCAGCCCAAGTTCAATACCCACAGCAGTGTCACCTGACACCTCCCAAACCTCAGTCCTGGAAGAGGCATCTACAACCTCACCAAGCAGCTCAGGGTCAGCACGCACAGCAATGCTGTCTGACAGCCCCAAAACTACGTTGGTGTCTGAAGGATCTACACCAATACCAAGCAGCCCAAGTTCAAGACCCACAACAGTGTCACCTGACAGCTCCCAGACCTCAGCCATGGAAGAGGCATCTACCACCTTGCCAAGCAGCTCCTATTCAGCACATGTGACAGTTACATCTGACAGTTCCCAAGGAACTACCCTTTCTGAAGGACCAAGCGTGTTCCCAAGCAGCCCAGGGTCAGAACCCACAAGAGTGACATCCCCCAGCTCACAAACGTCTATTCCAACCAGAGAATCTACCAGGTTTCCAAGCAGCCCTGCTTCAGCACACACAGCAGAGCCAACAGACAGCTCTCAGACCACAGTCCAGACTGAAGGACAGACCAGCCTCCAGACCAGCCTCCAGACCAGCCTTGAAGCAGCTCACTCTACAGCACCAGCAGACGCCTCCCCAGTCACAGTCCTTCCAGAAGGATCCACAACCTCCCAGAAAAGCCCTGGTTCAGCCCACACTGCACAGCTGTCTGACAGCCCCCAAACCACACGGGTGCTGGGAGGCTCTACTTCCTTTCCAAGCAGCCCAGGGTCACAGCACACCACAGTGGCCTCTGACAGCTCCCAGCCCACAGTCCGGCCTGACGTGTCTACATCCAGGCCAAGCAGCTCAGGCCCAGCACACACCGCAGAGCCCACGGAGAGCTCCCCAGTGACAGTGCAGTCTGGAGGGTCCACGGCCTTGCTAAGCAGCTCTGGATCAGCACACACCAGAGCGCCACCAGATAGCTCCCCAGCCACACTCCCAGATGAAAGGTCAACCACTTTCCTAAGCAGCCCCAAGTCAGCACAAGCAACAGTGCCAACTGATAACTCTCAAACCACAGCTCTGACCCGGGAAGCCACCACCCTACCAAGCAGCTCAGGTGTGTGGCAAACCACAGCGCTCACGGATATCTCCCAAACCCCAGTCCCTGCTGATGGGAGAACAACTGCCCAGGGCAGCCCAGGTGTGGTGAGCACATTGATGCCATCGGGCAGCTCCCAGCCCACTCTCTACACTGAAGCATCGACAGCTTCCCCAACAAGCCCTGGGTCAGCCCCCACTACGCTGCCATCAGACAGCTCCCAGACTGTGAGGGCTGGAGGATCCACCACCTTAATAAGCAGCTCAGGCTCAGCCCCCACAGCAGTGTCACCTGCCAGCTCCCCAACTACTGTCCACACAGGAGGATCCTCAACCTTCCTGAGCAGCCCTGGATCAGTCCATCCCACACTGCCATCAGACAGCACCCCAACCCCAGAGCTGGGTGCAGGATCCACAGGCTTCCCAAGCAGCCCAGGTTCAGTACACCCAGCGGTGTCACCTGCCAGCTCCCAAACCTCAGCCCTGGCAAGTGGTTCTACAGCTCTCCCTGGCAGTCCAGATGCAGCCCATACCACAGTGCCACCTCAGAGCTCCCAAACTTCAGTCCAGACACAGGGGTCAACCACCCTGCCAATCAGCTCACATTCAGCCCACTGGACCGTCAAAGCTGACAGCTCCCAAGGCACCCTCTTGTCTGAAGTGTCAACCACATTCTCAAGCAGCCCAGGTTCAGAACCCACAAGAGTGACACCTCACAGCTCACAAACCACAACTTCCTCTGAAGCCACTACAATATTTCCAAGCAGCACAGCTTCATCCCTCACAACCATATCAGCTGAGAGCCCTAAAATCACAGTCCTGGCTGGGGGATCTACAACCACCCCAGCTGCAGCCAGCACAGCCACGCCCTCTGACAGCTCCCACACCCCTGAATCAACTGGAGCATCTGCTACCTCCTTTCGGGGCCCTGGGTCAGCTGTCACTACCCTGCCATCAGAGAGTTCCCAAACCACAGTGAGGGATGAAGGATCTACAAGCTTCCTAAGCAGCCCAGGGTCAGCACCCCCATCCATGCCCTCAGACACCCACCAAACCACGCTGCCCTCTGGGGGGCCAACAACCTTCTCAGGCAACACTGGATCAGCCCTCCACACAGTGACCACCAGGAGCTCCAAGTCCACCCTCCTGACTGAAGGGTCCACACCCTTGCCAGGCAGCTCAGGTTCAGCACTCACAGAAGTGTCACCTGACAGGTCCCCAACTACTGTCTCCACTGGAGGATCCTCAACATTCCTGAGCAGCCCTGGATCAGCCCATACCACACTGCCATCAGATAGCACCCCGACTCCAGAGCTGGGGGCAGGATCCACAGGCTTCCCAAGCAGCCCAGGTTCAGCACACCCAGTGGTGTCGACAGAGAGCTCCCAAACCACTGTGATATCTGCAGGATGGACAATGTTGGGAAGTACCCCAAGTTCGGCACGAACTCCAGCACCACCCTATACCTTCCAAACTTCAGCCACGTCTGAAGGATCAACAACCCTGCCAAGAAGCCCAGATTCAGCATCTGAAAACTCCCAAAGCACAGTTCCAAAGGAGGCATCTCCAGGATTCCCCAGCAGCCCTGCTTCAGCTCACACAACAGAGCCAGCAGACACCGCCCCAGCCACTGTCCTAACTGAAGGATCCACGGCCTTCCAGCCCAGCCTTGGTTCAGCCCACACGACCCAGCTAGCTGACAGCTCCCAGACCACACCTGGGCCTGAAGGATCTACATCTGTGCCAAGCAGCCCAGGGTCAGAACGCACCACAGGGGCACCTGACAGAAGTCACACCACAGCCCCACCTGATGCAGCTACAACCATGCCAAGCAGCTCAGGGGTGGCACACACCACACTGCCCACTGGTACTTCCCAAACCACAGTTGAAGGGTTAACTAGAACCACGGGAAGTCCAGCTGCAGAGAGCACAGCCTGGTCCCCTGAGAGCCCCCACTCCACTGTCTTAACTGGAGCATCCACGGCCTCCCCCAGTGGCCCTGTGTCTGCCCTCACTACACTGTCATCTGGGAGCTCCCAGCCCACGGGGACGGTTAAGGCACCTACAGCCTCGCCAAGCAACTCAGAGTCAGCACGCACAGCAGAGCCCTCTGTCAGGCCCCAAACCACGTTGGTGTCCAAGGGATCTACAACTTTCCCAGGCAGCCCAAGTTCAATACCCACAGCAGTGTCACCTGACACCTCCCAAACCTCAGTCCTGGAAGAGGCATCTACAACCTCACCAAGCAGCTCAGGGTCAGCACGCACAGCAATGCTGTCTGACAGCCCCAAAACTACGTTGGTGTCTGAAGGATCTACACCAATACCAAGCAGCCCAAGTTCAAGACCCACAACAGTGTCACCTGACAGCTCCCAGACCTCAGCCATGGAAGAGGCATCTACCACCTTGCCAAGCAGCTCCTATTCAGCACATGTGACAGTTACATCTGACAGTTCCCAAGGAACTACCCTTTCTGAAGGACCAAGCGTGTTCCCAAGCAGCCCAGGGTCAGAACCCACAAGAGTGACATCCCCCAGCTCACAAACGTCTATTCCAACCAGAGAATCTACCAGGTTTCCAAGCAGCCCTGCTTCAGCACACACAGCAGAGCCAACAGACAGCTCTCAGACCACAGTCCAGACTGAAGGACAGACCAGCCTCCAGACCAGCCTCCAGACCAGCCTTGAAGCAGCTCACTCTACAGCACCAGCAGACGCCTCCCCAGTCACAGTCCTTCCAGAAGGATCCACAACCTCCCAGAAAAGCCCTGGTTCAGCCCACACTGCACAGCTGTCTGACAGCCCCCAAACCACACGGGTGCTGGGAGGCTCTACTTCCTTTCCAAGCAGCCCAGGGTCACAGCACACCACAGTGGCCTCTGACAGCTCCCAGCCCACAGTCCGGCCTGACGTGTCTACATCCAGGCCAAGCAGCTCAGGCCCAGCACACACCGCAGAGCCCACGGAGAGCTCCCCAGTGACAGTGCAGTCTGGAGGGTCCACGGCCTTGCTAAGCAGCTCTGGATCAGCACACACCAGAGCGCCACCAGATAGCTCCCCAGCCACACTCCCAGATGAAAGGTCAACCACTTTCCTAAGCAGCCCCAAGTCAGCACAAGCAACAGTGCCAACTGATAACTCTCAAACCACAGCTCTGACCCGGGAAGCCACCACCCTACCAAGCAGCTCAGGTGTGTGGCAAACCACAGCGCTCACGGATATCTCCCAAACCCCAGTCCCTGCTGATGGGAGAACAACTGCCCAGGGCAGCCCAGGTGTGGTGAGCACATTGATGCCATCGGGCAGCTCCCAGCCCACTCTCTACACTGAAGCATCGACAGCTTCCCCAACAAGCCCTGGGTCAGCCCCCACTACGCTGCCATCAGACAGCTCCCAGACTGTGAGGGCTGGAGGATCCACCACCTTAATAAGCAGCTCAGGCTCAGCCCCCACAGCAGTGTCACCTGCCAGCTCCCCAACTACTGTCCACACAGGAGGATCCTCAACCTTCCTGAGCAGCCCTGGATCAGTCCATCCCACACTGCCATCAGACAGCACCCCAACCCCAGAGCTGGGTGCAGGATCCACAGGCTTCCCAAGCAGCCCAGGTTCAGCACACCCAGCGGTATCAACAGACAGCTCCCAACACACAGCCCTGGCTGGGGCATCCACAACATTCCCAAGAAGGCCACATTCAGATTCCACCACAGCACCACTCTATGGCTCTCAGTCTACTGTGCAGTCTGAAGGATCAACAACCTTGCCAAGCAGCCCAGTTTCAGCACATGTAACAGATGCATCACAAAGCACAGTTCCAAAGGACACATCTCCAGGATTCTCCAGCAGCCCTGCTTCAGCTCACACAACAGAGCCAGCAGACACCGCCCCAGCCACTGTCCTAACTGAAGGATCCACGGCCTTCCAGCCCAGCCTTGGTTCAGCCCACACGACCCAGCTAGCCGATAGCTCCCAGACCATACCTGGGCCTGAAGGATCTACCTCCTTGCCAAGCAGCCCAGGGTCAGCAGACACACCTGTGACATCTGACAGCTCACATGCCACTGTCTTTCCTGGAGCTCCTACAACCTCCCTAAGGGGCCCTGTTTCAACCGTCACTTCACTGCCACTAGACACTTCCCTCACTACAGTGAGCGTTGGAGGATCTACAAGCTTGCCAAGTAGCCCAGGGTCATCACCCACATCAGTGCCCTCAGACACCTACCAAACCATGCTGCCCTCTGAGGGACCTACAACAGGCAGCACTGGATCAGCACTCAACACAGTGACCACTGGAGGCTCCAAGTCCACCCTGCTGCCTGAAGGATCCACTCCCTTGCTAGGCAGCCCAGGTTCAGCACCCACAGCAGTGCCACCTGACAGCTCCCAAGCCACAGCCCTGGCTGGTGGTTCCACAGCTCTCCTAGGCAGCCCAGACACAGCAGTGCCATCTCAAAGCTCCAAACCTACAATCCAGACAGAGGGGTCAACAACCCAGCCAAGCTCCTCAAATTCAGCAAACATGACAGTCACATCTGACAGCCCCCAAAGCACCAGCTTCTCTGAAGGATCAGCCACTTCCTCAGGCAGCCCAGGATCAGGACCCACAAGAGAGACGTCTCCCAGCTCACCAACCACAATTTCCCCTGAAAGATCTTCAGGGTTTCCAAGCAGCCCTGCTTCAGCACACACAGCACAGCCAGCAGACAGCTCTCAGACCACAGTCCAGACGGAAGGACAGACCAGCCTCCAGACCAGCCCTGAAGCAGCTCACTCAACAGCACCAGCAGACGCCTCCCCAGTCACAGTCCTTCCAGAAGGATCCACAACCTCCCAGAAAAGCCCTGGTTCAGCCCACACTGCACAGCTGTCTGACAGCCCCCAAACCACACGGGTGCTGGGAGGCTCTACTTCCTTTCCAAGCAGCCCAGGGTCACAGCGCACCACAGTGGCCTCTGACAGCTCCCAGCCCATTGTCCGGCCTGATGTGTCTACAGCCAGGTCAAGCAGCTCAGGCCCAGCACACACCGCAGAGCCCACGGAGAGCTCCCCAGTGACAGTGCAGTCTGGAGGGTCCACGGCCTTCCTAAGCAGCCCTGGATCAGCATTCACTTCATCACCACCAGACAGCTCTCCAATCCCAGGGTTGGTTGAAGGATCTACAGTTGTGCCAAGCAGCTCAGGTTCGGCACACACAAAGGTGCCATTGGACACCTCACTCAGCACAGTCCTGCCCGAAGGAGCAACAACACACCCAAACAGCCTTGGTTCAGTCCAAACAGCCGTGTCGTCTGACCACTCCAAAACCACAGCTCTGCCTGATGTGTCTACAACTTGGCCAAGCAGCTCAGCTTCAGAGCATACCACAGTACCCCCTGAAAGGTCCCAAACCACAGTCCTGGGTGTAGAAACAACATCCGCCCCAGGCAGCCCAGCTGCAGCCAGCACAGCCATGTCCTCTGACAGCTCCCACCCCACTCTCTTCACTGAAGCACCCACAGCCTCCCCAAGCAACCCGGGGTCAGGCTTCACTCCACTGCCATCAGACAGCTCCCCAACCCCAGGGCTGGTTGAAGGATCCACAGGCTTCCCAAGCAGCCCAGGTTCAGCACACCCAGCAGGGTCAAAGGCCAGCTCCCAAACCACAGCCCTGCCTCGGCCATCGACAACTTTCCTAGGCAGCCCGGACACAACACACACAACAGTGCCACCTGAGACCTCTCACACCATAGTCCTGGCTGACGGATCTACTATGTTGCCAAGCAGCTCCAATTCAGCACACATGTCAGTCACATCTGACAGTCCCCAAACCACAAGGGTGCCTGAAGGATCTACACTTATGCCAAGCAGCCCAGGGTCAGCACCTCCATCAGTGCCCCCAGACACCTACCTAACCACACTCCCCTCTGGGGGGTCAACAACCTTCTCAGGCAGCACTGGATCAGCCCTCCACACAGTGACCACCAGAAGCTCCCAATCCACCCTCCTACCTGAAGGGTCCACTACCTTGCCAGGCAGCTCAGGTTCACCACCCACAGCACTGTCACCTGACAGCTCCCAGTCCACAGTCCTGGCAAGTGGTGCTACTTTCCCAGGCACAGCCCTCACAACGGTGCCACCTCAGAGCTCCCAAAGCTCAGCCCCGGCAGAAGGATCTACAGCCTTGCCAAGTAGCTCCTATTTAGCACACACGACCATCCCATCTGACAGATCCCAAAGCACCCTCCTCTCTGAAGGGTCAACCACATTCTCAAGCAGCCCAGGTTCAGCACCCACAGGAGTGTCACCTGACAGCTCCCCAACTACTGTCCACACAGGAGGATCCTCAACCTTCCTGAGCAGCCCTGGAACAGCCCATACCACACTGCCATCAGACAGCACCCCAACCCCAGAGCTGGGTGCAGGATCCACAGGCTTCCCAAGCAGCCCAGGTTCAGCACACCCAGCGGTATCAACAGACAGCTCCCAACCCACAGCCCTGGCTGGGGCATCCACAACATTCCCAAGAAGGCCACATTCAGATTCCACCACAGCACCACTCTATGGCTCTCAGTCTACTGTGCAGTCTGAAGGATCAACAACCTTGCCAAGCAGCCCAGTTTCAGCACATGTAACAGATGCATCACAAAGCACAGTTCCAAAGGACACATCTCCAGGATTCTCCAGCAACCCTGCTTCAGCTCACACAACAGAGCCAGCAGACACCGCCCCAGCCACTGTCCTAACTGAAGGATTCACGGCCTTCCAGCCCAGCCTTGGTTCAGCCCACACGACCCAGCTAGCTGACAGCTCCCAGACCACACCTGGACCTGAAGGATCTACCTCCTTGCCAAGCAGCCCAGGGTCAGAACGCACCACAGGGGCACCTGACAGCAGCCACACCACAACCCCACCTGATGAAGCTACAACCATGCCAAGCAGCTCAGGGGTGGCATACACCACACTGACCACTGGTACTTCCCAAGCCACAGTTGAGGGGTTAACTAGCACCACGGGAAGCCCAGCTGAGGATAGCACAGCCTCATCCCCTGAGAGTCCCCACTCCATTGCCTTAACTGGAGCATCCACGGCCTCCCCCAGTGGCCCTGTGTCTGCCCTCACTACACTGCCATCTGGGAGCTCCCAGACCACAGGGACAGTTAAGGCACCTACAGCCTGGCCAAGCAGCTCAGGGTCAGCAAGCACAGCTGCACCTTCTGACAGCCCCCAAACCATGTTGGTGTCTAAAGGATCTACACCTTTCCCAGGCAGCTCTGCTTCTGAACACAGCTCAGTGACAACTGTGATCTCTCAGTTCACTGTCCTGCCTGAAACATCAACAACTGTGCTGAGTAGTCCAAGCTCTGCACCCACAGGGGTGTCACAAGATACCTCCCAGGCCACAGTTCTGACCCCAGGGCCAACCACCCCTTCTGGCAGCCCTGCTGTGAGCACAGCCACGCCCTCTGACAGCTCCCACAGTCCTGTCTCCACTGGAGCATCTGTGACCTCCTTGGGCCCTGGGTCAGCTGTCACTCCCCTGCCATCAGAGAGTTCCCAAACCACAGTGAGGGATGAAGGATCTACAAGCTTGCTAAGCAGCCCAGGGTCAGCACCCCCATCCATGCCCTCAGACACCCACCAAACCACGCTGCCCTCTGGGGGGCCAACAACCTTCTCAGGGAGCACTGGATCAGCCCTCCACACAGTGACCACCAGGAGCTCCCAATCCAGCCTCCTGCCTGAAGGATCCACTCCCTTGCCAGGCAGCCCAGGTTCAGCACCCACGGCAGTGTCACCGGACACCTCCCAAGTCACAGCCCTGGTAAGTGGTTCCACAGCTCTCCCAGGCAGCACAGACACAGTTCACGTGACAGTGCCATCTCAGAGCTCCCAGACCCCGACCCCAGCAGAGGGATCAACAACCTTGCCCAGCAGCTCAAATTCAGCACAGACAACAATCACGTCGGACAGCCACCAAACCCCTCCAGTGGCTGAAGGATCTACCACCTTGCCAAGCAGCCCAGGGTCAGAACGCACCACAGGGGCACCTGACAGCAGCCACACCACAACCCCACCTGATGCAGCTACAACCACGCCAAGCAGCTCAGGGGTGGCACACACCACACTGACCACTGGTACTTCCCAAGCCACAGTTGAGGGGTTAACTGGCACCACGGGAAGCCCAGCTGCAGCGAGCACAGGCTCATCCCCTGAGAGCCCACACTCCACTGTCTTAACTGGAGCATCCACGGCCTCCCCCCGTGGCCCTGTGTCTGCCCTCACTACACTGCCATCTGGGAGCTCCCAGCCCACAGGGACGTTTAATGCACCTACAGCCTGGCCAAGCAGCTCAGGGTCAGCAAGCACAGCTGCGCCTTCTGACAGCCCCCAAACCATGTTGGTGTCTAAAGGATCTACACCTTTCCCAGGCAGCTCTGCTTCTGAACACAGCTCAGTGACAACTGTGATCTCTCAGTTCACCGTCCTGCCTGAAACATCAACAACTGTGCTGAGTAGTCCAAGCTCTGCACCCACAGGGGTGTCACAAGACACCTCCCAGGCCACAGTCCTGACCCCAGGGCCGACCACCCCTTCTGGCAGCCCTGCTGCAGTGAGCACAGCCATGACCTCTGACAGCTCCCACAGTCCTGTCTCCACTGGAGCATCTGTGACCTCCTTGGGCCCTGGGTCAGCTGTCACTCCCCTGCCATCAGAGAGTTCCCAAACCACAGTGAGGGATGAAGGATCTACAAGCTTGCTAAGCAGCCCAGGATCAGCACCCCCATCCGTGCCCTCAGACACCCACCAAACCACGCTGCCCTCTGGGGGGCCAGCAACCTTCTCAGGCAGCACTGGATCAGCCCTCCACACAGTGACCACCAGGAGCTCCCAATCCAGCCTCCTGCCTGAAGGATCCACTCCCTTGCCAGGCAGCCCAGGTTCAGCACCCACAGCAGTGTCACCGGACACCTCCCAAGTCACTGCCCTGGTAAGTGGTTCCACAGCTCTCCCAGGCAGCACAGACACAGTTCACGTGACAGTGCCATCTCAGAGCTCCCAGACCTCGACCCCAGCAGAGGGATCAACAACCTTGCCCAGCAGCTCAAATTCAGCACAGACAACAATCACGTCGGACAGCCACCAAACCCCTCCAGTGGCTGAAGGATCTACCACCTTGCCAAGCAGCCCAGGGTCAGAACGCACCACAGGGGCACCTGACAGCAGCCACACCACAGCCCCACCTGATGAAGCTACAACCATGCCAAGCAGCTCAGGGGTTGCACACACCACGCTGCCCACTGGTACTTCCCAAGCCACAGTTGAGGGGTTAACTGGCACCACTGGAAGCCCAGCTGAAGCAAGCACAGCCTCATCGTCCTCTAGGAGCCCACACTCCACTGTCTTAACGGGAGCATCCACGGCCTCCCCCAGTGGCCCTGTGTCTGCCCTCACTACACTGCCATCTGGGAGCTCCCAGCCCACAGGGACGGTTAATGCACCTACAGCCTGGCCAAGCAGCTCAGGGTCAGCAAGCACAGCTGCGCCTTCTGACAGCCCCCAAACCATGTTGGTGTCTAAAGGATCTACACCTTTCCCAGGCAGCTCTGCTTCTGAACACAGCTCAGTGACAACTGTGATCTCTCAGTTCACCGTCCTGCCTGAAACATCAACAACTGTGCTGAGTAGTTCAAGCTCTGCACCCACAGGGGTGTCACAAGACACCTCCCAGGCCACAATTCTGACCCCAGGGCCAACCACCCCTTCTGGCAGCCCTGCTGCAGTGAGCACAGCCATGACCTCTGACAGCTCCCACAGTCTTGTCTCCACTGGAGCATCTGTGACCTCTTTGGGCCCTGGGTCAGCTGTCACTCCCCTGCCATCAGAGAGTTCCCAAACCACAGTGAGGGATGAAGGATCTACAAGCTTGCTAAGCAGCCCAGGGTCAGCACCCCCATCCATGCCCTCAGACACCCACCAAACCATGCTCCCCTCTGGGGGGCCAACAACCTTCTCAGGCCGCACTGGATCTGCTCTCCACACAGTAACCACCATGAGCTCCAAGTCCACCCTCCTGACTGAAGGGTCCACACCCTTGCCAGGCAGCTCAGGTTCAGCACTCACAGAAGTGTCACCTGACAGGTCCCCAACTACTGTCTCCACTGGAGGATCCTCAACCTTCCTGAGCAGCCCTGCATCAGCCCATACCACACTGCCATCAGATAGCACCCCAACTCCAGAGCTGGGTGCAGGATCCACGGGCTTTCCAAGCAGCCCAGGTTCAGCACACCCAGTGGTGTCGACAGAGAGCTCCCAACCCACTGTGATATCTGCAGGATGGACAATGTTGGGAAGTAGCCCAAGTTCAGCACGAACTCCAGCACCACCCTATAGCTTCCAAACTTCAGTCACATCTGAAGGATCAACAACCCTGCCAGGCAGCCCAGTTTCAGCATCTGAAAACTCCCAAAGCACAGTTCCAAAGGAGGCATCTCCAGGATTCCCCAGCAGCCCTGCTTCAGCTCACACAACAGAGCCAGCAGACACTGCCCTAGCCACTGTCCTAACTGAAGGATCCACGGCCTTCCAGCCCAGCCTTGGTTCAGCCCACACGACCCAGCTAGCTCACAGCTCCCAGACCACACCTGGGCCTGAAGGATCTACCACCTTGCCAAGCAGCCCAGGGTCAGAACGCACCACAGGGGCACCTGACAGCAGTCACACCACAGCCTCACCTGATGCATCTACAACCAGCTCAGGGGTGGCACACAGCACACTGCCCACTGGTACTTCTCAAGCTACAGCTGAGGGGTTAACTAGCACCACGGGAATCCCAGCTGCAGAGAGCACAGCCTCGTCCTCTGAGAGCCCCCACTCCACTGTCTTAACTGGAGTATCCACGGCCTCCCCCAGTGGCCCTGTGTCTGCCCTCACTACACTGCCATCTGGGAGCTCCCAGACCACAGGGACAGTTAAGGCACCTACAGCCTGGCCAAGCAGCTCAGGGTCAGCACGCACAGCTGCGCCATCTGACAGCCCCCAAACCATGTTGGTGTCTAAAGGATCTACACCTTTCCCAGGCAGCTCTGCTTCTGAACACAGCACAGTGACAACTGTGATCTCTCAGTTCACCGTCTTGCCAGAATCATCAACAACTGTGCTGAGTAGTCCAAGCTCTGCACCCACAGGGGTGTCACAAGACACCGCCCAGGCCACAGTCCTGACCCTAGGGCCGACCACCCCTTCTGTCAGCCCTGCTGCAGTGAGCACAGCCATGACCTCTGACAGCTCCCATACCACAGTCTCGACTGGAGCATCTGCAACTTCCCTTCGGGGACCAGGGTCAGCTGTCACTCTCCTGCCATCAGAGAGTTCCCAAACCACAGTGAAGGATGAAGGATCTACAAGCTTGCTAAGCAGCCCAGGGTCAGCACCCACATCCGTGCCCTCAGACACCCACCAAACCACGCTGCCCTCTGGGGGGCCAGCAACCTTCTCAGGCAGCACTGGATCAGCCCTCCACACAGTGACCACCAGGAGCTCCATGTCCACCCTCCTGACTCTAGGGTCCACACCCTTGCCAGGCAGCTCAGGTTCAGCATTCACAGCACTGTCACAGGACACCTCCCAAGTCACAGTCCTGGCAAGTGGTTCCACAGTTCTCCCAGGCAGCACAGATGCAGCCCACACCAGAGTGCCATCTCAGAGCTCCCAAACTGCAGTCCAAACAGAGGGGTCAACAACCCTGCCAAGCAGCTCCAATTCAGCACACATGACAGTCACTTCTGACAGCCCCCAAACCACATGGGTGCTGGGAAGCTCTACTTCCTATCCAAGCAGCCCAGTGTCACAGAGCACCACAGTGGCCTCTGACAGCTCCCAGCCCATGGTCCGGCCTGACGTGTCTACAGCCAGGCCAAGCAGCTCAGGCCCAGCACACACCTCAGAGCCCACGGAGAGCTCCCCAGTGACAGTGCAGTCTGGAGGGTCCACGGCCTTGCTAAGCAGCTCTGGATCAGCACACACCAGAGCGCCACCAGATAGCTCCCCAACCACACTCCCAGATGAAAGGTCAACCACTTTCCTAAGCAGCCCCAAGTCAGCACAAGCAACAGTGCCAACTGATAACTCTCAAATCACAGCTCTGACCCGGGAAGCCACCACCCTGCCAAGCAGCTCAGGTGTGTGGCAAACCACAGCGCTCACGGATATCTCCCAAACCCCAGTCCCTGCTGATGGGAGAACAACCGCCCAGGGCAGCCCAGGTGTGGTGAGCACATTGATGCCATCGGGCAGCTCCCAGCCCACTCTCTACACTGAAGCATCGACAGCTTCCCCAACAAGCCCTGGGTCAGCCCCCACTACGCTGCCATCAGACAGCTCCCAGACTGTGAGGGCTGGAGCATCCACCACCTTAATAAGCAGCTCAGGCTCAGCCCCCACAGCAGTGTCACCTGCCAGCTCCCCAACTACTGTCCACACAGGAGGATCCTCAACCTTCCTGAGCAGCCCTGGATCAGTCCATCCCACACTGCCATCAGACAGCACCCCAAGTCCAGAGCTGGGTGCAGGATCCACAGGCTTCCCAAGCAGCCCAGGTTCAGCACACCCAGCGGTATCAACAGACAGCTCCCAAACCACTGTGATATCTGCAGGATGGACAATGTTGGGAAGTAGCCCAAGTTCAGCACGAACTCCAGCACCACCCTATACCTTCCAAACTTCAGTCACATCTGAAGGATCAACAACCCTGCCAGGCAGCCCAGTTTCAGCATCTGAAAACTCCCAAAGCACAGTTCCAAAGGAGGCATCTCCAGGATTCCCCAGCAGCCCTGCTTCAGCTCACACAACAGAGTCAGCAGACACTGCCCCAGCCACTGTCCTAACTGAAGGATCCACGGCCTTCCAGCCCAACCTTGGTTCAGCCCACACGACCCAGCTAGCTGACAGCTCCCAGACCACTCCTGGGCCTGAAGGATCTACCACCTTGTCAAGCAGCCCAGCGTCAGCAATCACAGCAATGCTGTCTGACAGCCCCAAACCTACGTTGGTATCTGAAGGATCTACACCTTTCCTAAGCAGCCCAGGTTCAAGTCCCACAACGGTGTCACCTGACACCTCCCAAACCTCAGTCCTGAAAGATGCATCTACCACCTCGCCAAGCAGCTCCTATTCAGCACACGTGACACCTACATCTCACAGCTCCCAAAGCACTGCCCTTTCTGAAGGACCAAGTGTGTTCCCAAGCAGCCCAGGGTCAGAACCCACAAGAGTGACATCCCCCAGCTCACAAACCTCTATTCCAACCAGAGAATCTACCAGGTTTCCAAGCAGCCCTGCTTCAGCACACACAGCAGAGCCAACAGACAGCTCTCGGACCACAGTCCAGACTGAAGGACAGACCAGCCTCCAGACCAGCCTCCAGACCAGCCTTGAAGCAGCTCACTCTACAGCACCAGCAGACGCCTCCCCAGTCACAGTCCTTCCAGAAGGATCCACAGCCTCCCAGAAAAGCCCTGGTTCAGCCCACTCTAGACCACCCTTGGATGTCTCCCAAACCTCCGTGTCAATTGAAGTATCTACAGCCTTGCCAAGCATCCCAGGTTCTGACCACACCATGGTGCCATCTTATATGTCCCAAACCACGGTCTCGACTGAAAGATGGACAGCCTTCCCCAGCAGCCCAGGTTCAGGATACACAACGGCACCACCTCGCAGCTCTGGAACCACGGTCCTGCATGCCACCTCTTGGAGTTCTTTCTCGATGTCCTCCTTCTCAGCAGTCTCTAATGCTTCTGTTCCTACAAGTTCTCCTGGTTTTTCTTCTCCTCACTCTACTTCATCCCCAGCCCCCGTGTTCCCAACCAGTTCCACCGCTGGTCCTGCATTCACCAGCAACCACACCACTTCCATGACCACCAGCTCTTCCTCTTTGCCACCAGGTGCGTCTCTGTGTGTGTCATCTGTGTGTCCCGTGCTCTGATCACCTGTTCCCGTTGTCATTTTCCACTTTTTCTGCTCTCTCTGGCCACCATGCCTTTCACCCACATTGATAGCTGTTGTCCTTCTGGTGTTCTCAGGGCTCTTCTTTGTCTATTTCTTGTTTCCTTGCTCTCAGCCTGTCTCCTCCTTCCCCTACTTACTCTGGGAACAGGGTGGGACCTGAGGGTCCTCAGTGGCTGCAGGATCACCTGGTCCTATCTTTCTCTTTAATGTAATGCCTGCGTGCTGAGACCTGGCTGGGAGCCAGTGTTTCTGCTCCTCGGGCTTCCTTGATGACCTACAGGAATTCTGTCCCTCCACAGTGGATTGCTACAACGGTGGACATTGGAATGGAAAAGAATGCGTCTGTCCCCAAGGCTACTTTGGTTACCAGTGCCAGACCCTCCTGTATTCCTTCCCCATAGGTAATGACCTCTCAGACCTATAGATCCTTCCATGCCTCTTAGCGCTTAAAATAAGATGGTAGTGTTGGAAGCACTGGCCACGTCCTCGCTGGGCAGGCAGAGGCCATGATGAGATTTGTCCAGGCTACAGCTCGGGTAGGACATGAACCTTCGGCCACCATCTTTAGGGGCCTTTTCACTAGTTCTCCTGCCCATTCCATCAGGGGGTTTCTATCTCCCAACTTCCTGGAGTCTTCCACTTAATTCCCTCTGGATCTCAATCCTGGCCACTAGCTTCTCATGGGATTGGGAGATCAGGGACAGAAGTCTCAGTGACCCTACCTGACTCTTGATTTTCCCATCCTCTGGTCCTAACCCATGTGGTTCACTGCCATGAGACCCAGAGGCAGAGAATTTACCAGTCCCCAGAGGTACTCTGGGAGGTTGTTCTCTCATGCACAGTGTGGCCTGTCCCCTACAGAAGTCCCAGACGTCCTCAATGCCACCGTCACAGTGATAGTGAAAGTGATTCACAGGAACTTCACAAATGACCTGAATAACGCATCCTCCCAGGCGTACCAGAATTTCACAGAACTTTTCAAGCAGGAGGTAAGAGCAGGGGTGCCCAGGGGTGCAGGGCTGGGGGACTCACCCGTGCTCTGCAGCTCATGGGCCTCTCTGTCTCCCAAGTCTCAAGAGGGGACCCTCTGATAGCCTCCACCCGGGAACCCCACCCACCCTGCACGTGTCTGGCAGAGTGGGCTTCCTGTGCCTTTCTGTCCTCTCTCCTGTGGGCCCCGCAGGAGAGAGCCTGGGGCTGCCAGGAGATGGGGGCGTGGCCTCTGCACTCTGGGGCCCTGTGTTGATCTCAGCAGTTTCTTTCAGATGAACAAAGTCTACATGGGGAAGGACCTTTCTGAATACAGAGAGGTGATCATCAGGAAATTGCTGTAAGTATGTTGGGGGGCAGGTTTATACGCTGTAGGGAGCCCCTCTCTCTATCCCTGCTGTCATGCCTCCTCCGTTATGAATGGTTAGCATGTCCACCCCCGGCTGGGCCACACCTGAGGAGTCCATGCCTCCATTCATCCACCTCGTGATTCATTCTTTTGTTTAGCTCTTTCATTACTTGTTCATTGATTCTTGATTAATTATCCACTGACACTTGATGCTTCATTCACTCAACAAACTTTTATTAAAAGCCAGCCCTGTGCTAGATAGCGGGAGCACATGAGTCCCAGTTTCCTGGAGCTCAGAGTGGCACAATGGCTGTGCAGTCTGGAGAGAGGTGGGGTCAGGGACCCTCGAGGTGGCACCAGAGGGGTCCTGAAAGCAAGCCTGGGGAGATAGGAGGATTCTTCCTGGGAGATGGGGCAACTAAGTCAAATCTTGAGGGATGTTGGAGAGTGAGGCAGGGCCAGGGAAGGGAGGGGGAGAGAGGGACAGCCAAGGGCAGAGACCAGGACGAGGAGCCCAGAGTTCAGGGCGGGGTGGGGGGGGAGGGGAAGATTCCAGGAATGTAAAGGTGCTCAAGTCGGCTGGCGGCCTGGGGAAGAGCAGGCGCATTGGGACAAGGTTGGAGACCTGGCGGGTGCCAGGTTAGTTAGACCTGAGTCGTTTACAGGTCCAGCCGTGACAGGGGGTATCTGACTTTCAGGGCAGGCTGCTCAGGGTGGAGAACGGGTGCCCAGGGGTCTAAACTGGAGGTGAAGGTGGTAAAGACCAGAGAGGTGACAGTCAGGAGAAAAGGAGTTCAGTGGGAAAGGTCATGGGAGGCAGGACCAGCCCCAGAGGATGACGGGTGTCTGTTATTGGGGGTGGAAGAGGAACCGATGAGGATCGGCCACGATTCTGGGATGCTGGGGTGTGGGGTGCTCTGTGCTGGGACAAGGAGAAGAACAGAGAAGAAGTCAGAGTGTGGTGTGGGCTGTGTCCAGGTTCGAGTGCCCGAGCCCAGCCATGGGCTGATGGGGACTGAACTCTGAAGAGCCCTGATGGAAACACTGTCACCGAGGCTGGCTTTGAACTCTCGATCCTCCTGCCTCAGCCTCCTGAGTCACTGGGATTACAGGTGTGCACCACAGCCTTCAGTTTTATTTTTAGTCTTAATTTACCTTTTGTTGGTGCATTATCATGATACATAACAGTGTGATTCCTTATACCACAGTCATAACATAATTTGATCAATCTGCTGGGTGGCGCATGCCTATAATCCCAGTGACTCAGGAGGCTGAGGCAGGAGGATTGCAAGTCTGAGGTCAGCCTCGGCAACTTAACGAGGCCTTAAATAACACAGTGAGAACCTGTCTCAAAAATAAGTAAATAAATAAAAAAGGCTGAGAATGAGAATGTGACTCAGTTGCAAAGGCCTCTGGGTTCTGTTTCTAGAAAAAAAAAACATATTATTAATCTCATTCCCCAGTACATTTCCTCTGTGAACCCTCCTCCCTTCCCTCATCCACTTGCTCTACTCCTACCAACCTCCCTTTCATCATTATTATTATTATTATTTTAGTCCGTGCATTATCATAACATACATAGGCAGGCTCCTGGTGGTGTGTTCGTACATGGACACGTATGATTTGGTGATCTTGCTGTCCAGGTCCTCTGCTCCCCTTCCCCATCTCCTTCTCTTCTCCATCAGTCTCCTTCTATTTTCATGAGATCTACCCCCTCTCTTTTCATTCCTCCCTCCACCCCCCGCCCCCAGCCAGCTTCCGCATCAGGCGCCTCTGGGTTCACAGAGATGGATTCCACCTGTGGACATTACAGTGGCTGCTGCTCTTTCTGGACCATAACTGGTCTTGCTCCACTGCCTCCTCGATGGTTAGCGGCTCAAGAGAGGAACTCTCTTCTTCCCTGTCTCTGGGGCTACTTTGTCCCCCGTTTCTCCTCCGGCTTCTTCGGGGGGGCCCCCCTTGCTGGGCGGGTGGGTGACATCGGGGACCTGAGGAAACAACTCCTCATTCCAGCAACGGCAGCATCGTGGTGGAAAGTGACGTGGTCCTGGAGACCAACTATACCTCGGAGTTTCGGACACACTTCCAGAACCTCAAAAGTATCGTGAAGGCCAAGATCACGAATGCAACCAAAGAGATCCAGAGAGATATTCTCAAGTGTCAAAGTAGGCTCCCCCAAAACTCCTTGGCATCGGTGGTAAAGGGGGTCTCGGTCTCGGCCTCCTGCTCCCTGACTCCCGAAGCTTCATGTAGAGAAATCTAGAACCCAGGTCAGGGGACCTCCCCTGACCCCCATCCTCCTTCCTGCCTTCATTACCCTCAATGGCCCCCCTTGAGCCTGTCCACAGGCCCTTTGCATATCCGGGGATGGGCCACCACCCCTCTGGTGCTGGCCCAGTGAGGAAGGTGTGGTAGAGATTGGGGAGCCCTGGCTACACCCGTGGAGGTGGAGGGAAGCATTTCTCTTGATTTTCTTCTCCCTCGTCCCCGGCAGATTCCATATTGTGTTACAACTCAGAGGACACTAAGGTGGTAGAGGATGTGAAGTTGGGCTACGACCCCCAGGGTGAGCATCTCGGGTGGACAGAAGGGGGTGGGGTGTGGGCAGTGAGCCTGGAGTCGGAGGGGAGCTGTAGCCAGGCTGACACCCACTGCCCGTCCCTCACCTCCAGAGCAATGCGCCCGGGGAGCTGCCCAGGGCTACGGCCAATTCTACTACGTGGACGAACTGGACGGAAGACTGGCCTGCGTGACCAAGTGCACCCCAGGGACAAAGTCTCAACTCAACTGTAACCAGGGCGAGTGCCAGCTGCAGCAGAGTGGCCCCCGCTGCCTGTGAGCACCCACCCTCTCCTGGTGGAAAGGCCCTCCCCTCCCTTGTCCGCTCCCATGGGTCAGGTGGAGGTGGCCGAGCTTGGAAGGCACCTTCTCTTTCCTCCTCTCCGTGTCTTCTCCCTCTACCTGGGTCTGCCATCGCCCCTCACCCCCATGAGAGTCAAGGATGGGCACATTGTAGAGTCGGGCATCTGTGGCCAAGCCATCCCCTTCCTGATAAAGCTCAGCCGGTCAACTCCCCCCCCTCTCTTTTTGTCTACCTGTCTCTGTGACTGTCACTTATGTTATCTCGCTGTGGTACCATTATCACTTTCAGCTGTGGCCTAGACTTAAGTTCCCAAGACCATAAATTAAAGTATAAAATCTAAAACAAGATAACAAGCGCATCAGATGCCAGCTACTTGGAGATTAGATGGGTAAACCTCACTGCCTGGGCCAACTTGCCCAGCTCCCTGGGATCTCTCTGAGCCCGAGTCTTCAGAATTCCTGTTCTGCTGGCCCTGAGTCCCTGACCTTTAGGAGTCAGGCTTTCTGGGTACCCAGTCTCTGTCCCCAGCTTTGGAATTGATGTTTGCTTTGGAGATGAGCCCTCCTTGACCAGAGGCATGCCTGTGGACTGGCTTGAGTTTGTGTGTGTCCCCAGGTGCCCGAACACGAACACACACTGGTACTGGGGAGAGACCTGTGAGTTGAGCCTCAGCAAGAATCTCGTGTATGGGATAGTGGCTGCTGTGGTGGCGGTGATGCTGATCGTCGTGGTCATCCTGACCATCCTCCTTGGTCGATCCCAGAGGAAACTGCACAAGTGAGCAGTGGGGATGGCACAGTGGGCCCAGAGAGAGGAGACAGAAGGAGAGAAGGGACCCTGGGCAGCCAGGGTCCTGAGGCTCTGTTCCATTCAGCCAGACAAAGAGGCCAGCAGAGGCCAGACGGGGTGCAGGGCCCCTTCCAGCCCAGGGCCTTTGGATACATCTGTTAGGCCAAGAAATGGAAACAAAAACTTAAGCCCTGGAGTTAGATTGTGCAATGAGATCATTTGCGGTTTATTATCACCTGGCCGGCTCTTGAGCAACTTAGCTGTACTGGATAGCTGGGAACGCGCCAGCTCGGTCCTGCTTTCCCAGCTATAAATAGAATAAGACACGCGTGCGAAGACTGAGGTGAAATACTGGGTGCAGCACCTGGCCCCAGGTCTGTAGCTGGAGGGATCCACCCTGACCCTATGGCAATGTCCCCATCACAGAGTCAAGGAACTGAGGGGACTGAGGGGCACCCAGGAAGTCCAGCCAGGGCCTCCCCGCTTCCCGCTGCTCACCACACTTCTGTTAACAGGCAAGAGTACGATCCTTCTCGGGAGTGGCAGAGAGAAGGCATCCCTGGCACCTTCCAGAACACAGACATCTGGGAAGGTACCTGTCGTCAGGGCACAGGGCGGGGGAGCCTGGAGGGAGCGCCTCGGTGACCCTCCGTCTTCTCAGCTTCTCCCTATCTTCTCAGCTTCTCCCTATCTTCTCAGCTTCTCCCTATGGGATTGCTGGGTCCTGCACCGCCATCCTCCCCCTCCTGGCCTTTGCACATGCTGGGGCACCATCTAGAACATTCCCACTCTGCAGGCCCCGATCCCAGTCTGTTTCCAGGATCTGATTTAGACACTGGCCCCTCCAGGAAGCCTCCTTGTCCTTCAGCCGACTCTGGCTCAAGAGTCGCTCAGGAAGCCCCTCGTGCCATGTCTGCCCCTGTCCCTGCCTCCATAGCCTCTCCCCCAAGAGTGTGGCTGGCCTCTGCCCTGTCCCTGTCCCTGAGCAAGCCCAGCCTTCCGGGCTTCCCAGTTCTTTCTGACGCGCCATGCTCTGCCCTGTACACAGTGGAGTGGAGGGTGCTGAGGGCAGGCTTCTGCCCCAAAAGAGCACCTGGCAACCGTATCAGACATGCACTGCACCAAGTGAGATGGCAGGGTGGTGCCCAGCCCGTGACTGGAACATGGAGGAGGCCTGGCCCAGCCTGGGTGGGGGTCAGAAAAGGCTTCTGAGGAGGTGCCACCTGAGTTGAGTGTGGTTCTCCAAGCAATGGGTCAGAGGTGGATTTCCTGCTCCCAGAAGAATCCCATTAAGACAGGGAAAGGGCTGGGGAAGCTTCTGCCTCACACAAGGAAGGGGACAACCCAACATTCCTGGCCAAGCTGAGCTCTTCCTGTTGTGGTTACTGTTGCTATGGGTGGGGCAGGTTGGGGACACCTGCTGAGTCAGGTGGCTGCCTCCTGTTCCAATCTATAACCTCATTACATGGTACCATGGTGCACCAGGCCCCTGGCCGTGGCCCCCACTTCCTGGGCTGTGACATTTGACCCCTGTCATGTGATGGTGGGCTGCTGCTCAGCTTGCCTTCTGTCCCTAGGTCCTGCTGGGCCAGCTACCCAGGCAAGCTCCAAACCCCCCAAGACCCCATCAGAGGGCTGAATGGTGGGAGGATTCTCTTTCTTTTTTTGGAAACTACCCCCTGTGTCACCCAGCCCCTCCCTGATCCCCTCTCACTTCACACCTCTCCCTACAGGCAAGAACCTGAAGGAGGACAAATTTGGCCTTGAGAATGGCTACAGTCACTTCCGACCCTCCCTGGAGAAGGTGGACCCCACCGCAGAGGTGACTCAGATAAGCTTGTCCCAGCCCCGGAGTTTCCCCAGCCCTGGGGCTGCCCCTTGTCATCACCTGTCCCTTCTCTCCACCAGCTCCACATTCAGAAGCCAGAAGTGGTGACAACGGCTCTGTGAGGGACATGGCTCCCACCCTCCATCCAGATTTGGACAACAGAGAGAGGCCCACCGCAGGCAACCCAGGAACAAGCCGAGGCCAGGCCTGCAGATCTGCTCAGGGGTGGTGGACTCGCCAGTGGTCCCTTGCCCTGGGCCATGAAGAGGCAGCAGGGGCCAGGAGCCCTCAACCCTCTGTCCAGGAGCCCCCACCCCTCTGTCCAGGAGCCCCAAGGTTTCCAGACACCCTGCTGTCTTGTTTGCTCTTGGGTGATTCCTCGGTCTGGAATTTACCTCTAATAAAAGCAACTCTTAAAGTGCAGAATGACGTCAGAGCTTTCCTCCCCCCTCCGTCCCCACCCTCCACGGGGCTGGCTGCAGGCCTGGGTCTGAGGGCTGGTGTTGGGGTGATGGTGGGGGAGGCGGGGCAGGGAGACAATCCTCCCAGGACAGGGGTCCTTTCCTGTATCCAGATATGAACCTCTCACCTGCTCTAGCTGGGGCAGGGCCAGGCCCACCTCTGCCTGAGGACAAGCTCAGGGTCAGTTTCTGGGGACCTCAGGCCCAAGGAGTGAGGGGTGGGAGCCCCCAGAAGGCCAAGGAGTGAGCACTTGGCTCTGCTCACCTGAGGATTTGGTGGGTCACTCTGGATGGCCACGGGGGGAAGCCATGTTTACCTTTGAACATATATCCCAAGGACCCCTGGCCATCCCAGGGTTGGGCCTGGCCTGAGTCTGGCCAGGAACTGTACCCTATGTCCTGCTGGAGCATCCACGGGGTAAAGAAGGCCTTTAGGAATGTGGTGTCCTTGTCAGGGGCTGGGGGAAACCCAGGTTGTCCTCCTCTCCTGCTCAGGCCTAGTCCCTTGGGTCATTTCACCTCTCTCCTCTCTCCTGAGGGGTAGGGGGTCTTCTCAGTTCTCCCTGGGTACCTCAGCTCCCCTGGTGCTGCCCCTCTAGTGGTGATAAATCTGATTGCCTGCGTGCCTATGCGCTGCCCGTCCAGGGAGGGGTTCTCCTCCCTTTGCCCTTTGGCCCTGCACCCCCAGTCATGAGGGAAGATCCTTGGATTAACTCAGGTTTGGATTGGCCCCAAGATTTTCAGTCTCGGAGCTCAAAGGTCTCCGGGCCCTTTTTATTTGTGGGGTTCCCCTGTGGCAATTCATTTTGCCAGCTTCCACAAGGGGTGAAGGGCAGACGCGATACTCCGTGTTCCGATGCCGAGGCTGGCAACTGCGCTGCTCTGCCTGGTCCTCTCCCACTGGCACCTGCCCCACCATGCTGCCGCTGAGCAGGGTGAGTAACATTGACAATGCTGTCCCCACAAGCCTGCTCCTGGACCTGCCCACCCCAGGGCCCAGGTGAGGGGCGCCCTCCACCCAGGGCACAGCCTTATGCCCCCTGGACTCCCCTCCTCTCCCAGAAACCTTTCTGGTAAGTATGGGACCTTGGAGCCTGCTTTGGGTTGGCCTCTCTGTTACCTCCCAGCAGGTGAGTTCAAAACACCTGCTTGTTGATCTGGCAGCTTCAAGGATCTAACGGAACACGCCAGACACAATGCCTGGCACAAGATAGATGCTCCATCAGGAGCCTGTCTACAGTCTGTGAATGTCCCTGTCCCACTCCCTCTCACCTCCCATGCCTGCATCAAACACCCCAGGGTCTTCCTTTTTGGTACTGGGAATTGAACCTGGGGTGCTTAACCCCTGAGCAACATCCCCAGCCCTTTTTATGTTTTATTTAGAGACAGGGTCTCACTAAGTTGCTTTGGGTCTTGCTGAGTTGCTGAGGCTGGCTTTGAACTCACAATCCTCCTGCCTCAGCCTCCCCAGTGGCTGGGATCACAGGTGTGCATGTCTCCCTTCTGCCCAGGGTCTTCTTCTTCATGTACCATGAGACACTTTGCCTGAAAGTTCTGTTTCCTCTAACATCTGTCTTGACCGTTTCTGCATTACTTCACCCCTGCTTTGTGCCCTGAGAATGGTCACAGGTTGGGGTCTCAGGAGCCCCAGATTCTAATCCTGCCAGGAGCCAGCTACGTGCCTTGGGCCACTCCATTATCTCTGGCCTCTATGTCTTCCTTGAAAAAACAAGGGTTGGGCCTCTAGAGGCCCTTCTGGACTTAATTACCTTGAGCTCCACAGCCATGGGGACCAGGTTCACGGCAGCAGGAGATGACAGTGGATTGTGTTCAGACTATCAGGAGCTCCCTCTGTCCCTTGCCTGTCCCCAGAGAAGGAGGGAGGGAAACCGAGGCAGAAACCCAGCCCAAGGGCCTCAGTGTTTCCATCCCCTAGAACTGTCCCCTTGGGAGGGTCTGGGTGGGAAGAAAGGGGACTCGGAGCCAGAAGTGGAATTCTCTTGCCTAGCCCAGTAGAGGTCATCTCCAGAGACCCACCCTGGACTCTGCCCTGCCTTGAGGGCACTTCCTGAAACAGCGGGGGGCCCAGAGGAGGGGGCCGGTCCCTGCCAGCCTGCTGTTGTCTAAGGAGGACGTGCATGGGCATGGGAGGGAATACAGCTGAGCGGAATCCTTGGTTCTGGGGCTTTGGGTGGTGGCATCTGAGACACGGACATGAGCCTCAGTGGAGAGGAACTTCCCGGCTCCTCTCATCCTCTGTCCTCCCTTCTCTCCTCCATTCCCTTTTTTGTGGTAGTTGATTTTGTACCAGGGATTGAACCCAGGGGCGCTCTACCACTGAGCCACATCCCCAGGCGCCCCCCCATTTTTATGTTTTATTTAGAGACAGGGTCTCTCTGAGCTGCTTAGGGCCTCGAAAAGTTGCTGAGGCTGGCTTTGAACTCGTGATCCTCCTGCCTCAGCCTCCAGAGCCACTGGGATTGCAGGTGTGGCCACCGTGCCTGGCTCCATTTCCTCTTTCTGGGTTCTCTCCTCCTCATCCCCCCTTTTCCCCTCCCCACCTCCTTCCTCGCCTTCTGGCCTCTTCCCACCTGCTACATGCTGGGCCTCGTTGATCTTGACCTCCGTCTCCCCCTCCTGCCATGGGAGCTTGGAGGGCTCTGCCCCTGCTCTGCAGGATTCTGGGGTTTCCCCCATGTCTGGGCCTGGGATCAGCTGTTCCCTTGGGCCCCCGGCCAGCTCTGAGAGGCATCTGATTCTTCCCTGTTCCCTCTCCAGAGATTCAATGACTCATCCCTCAGGGCTGCTGGACTGGAGGTGCCGGGATAGGGTGTGTGTTCTAGAGAAAGAGCTTTGTGGCCTCAGCCCAGCCCTTCCCAGCAGATGCCCTCTCACCTCCCAGAGCAACGGGTATATGGCCTATTAACAAACACAGTGTTCCCTGGTCAGGCCCAGCCCTAAGTAAGTGCCCTCTCACCCCCACACCCAGCATGAATGGACCTGGAGGTCAGTCCCCAGTCCCCTGCGTGTGTCCCTCTGCCCTCCCTCACCCACCGACCCCACCGCCTGTCAACAGGGCCCAGCTCCTCTGAGAAGCCTTCCCAGGCCCCCCCAACTATCTCCTCTCCGCTGAAACCCACCCTGCTACCAAAGGTGACAGATAAGAAGCTAGACTTGCTTCCTGGGGCTGCTTAGAACAATTGAAATGTATTGTTTCACAGACCTGGATAGAGGTCTAAGGTCCAAGGGCTCAGCAGGGCCACACTCCCTCTGAAGGTGCTCAGGAGGCTCTGTTCCAGGTCCCTTCTCGGCCTCGGGTGGTGGCTGGAGTTCGTCCTGACCTCTTCCTGTGTGGATCTGTCTTGTGCATGTGTCTGTCTCTGTGTTCAAACTTCTCCATTTTATAAGGACACCGGTGATACTGGAGTAGGGCCCGTGTTAAAGACCTCAGTTTAACTTGGACACCTGCAAACGCGATCTCCAAGTAAATTTGCCCTTGAGGTATTTGGGCTTCAGTTCAGCTCCTAAGAGGAAGGAGTGGGAGGAGACCCCAGGGGTGGGGAAGGGGTCTGTTTATTTTTGAGGTCCTGGGGATGGAGTCCCGTGCCCTGTGCATTCTGGGTAAGCACTACCCAGGGACTTTTTTTTTTAAAAAAAGTAATTGATATTCATCAGAAAGAAGAGCAGGGGAGCTGAGCTGGTGGGGAGAAACTGGTGGGGTGACCCCCGTTCCCCTCTTTTCCCACACCCTCATTCTCCAGTGTAGAGGCAACTTCTTTGTCTGCTCAGCCCCCAAGCTTCTGAGACCCAGTTGACCTCTCCCGCCTAAACTCCCACCCTGCAGAGCCTGTGCTTCCTCCCCACTCACCCTCTCCACATCACTCAGGAGTCAGGGGGGTCAGGACCTACTGGGGAGGGTCAGGCAGGGAGGGAGGGGTGGGCTGGTTCTAGGAAGCCGCCACTGCAGGACCCGGGACTTTGGCCCTTTGGCCCATCTCTGCGGTAAGAAGGCTGGTTCTGGGAGCCACCAGGTCCTCTAGGTCATGCCATGATGCTCGGCCTCCCTGTCCTCAACCCTGGCCACAGGCAACCCACCAACAGAGCAGCTGCAAGCAATTCATGCCCTTGAGATGATGGGGCTGGAGCCTCTCACCTCGCTCTGGGTGGGATTGGTGATATGATTCACAGGGCTCAGCACAATATGGGCATATTGTTCAAAGATTATTAAGATTTTAAGCCAGTGCAGTGGCTCACGCCTGCAATCCCAGCAACTCAGGAGGCTGAGGCAAGAGGATTCAAAGTTGAGGTCAGCCTCAGCAATTTAGTGAGACCCTGTCTCAAAATGAAAAATAAAAAGGGCTGGGGAGGTAGTTCAGTGGTAAAGAGCCCCTGGGTTCAATCCCTGGTACAAAAAACAAACAAACAAAGCCCCTGGGTTCAATCTCCAGTGCCACAAAAATAAATAAACTTTAAAGAAAAGATTATTAAGAATTTCAATGCAGGGGCTGGGGTTGTGGCTCAGCAGTAGAGCACTTGCCTCACTTGTGCAAGACCCTGGGCTGGATCCTCAGCACCACATAAAAATAAATTTATTAATTAAAGATACTGTATCCAACTACAACTAAAAAATAAATATTTTTTAAAAAGAATTTCAATGCAAAGTCAGATGAGCACCTGATAAACACAGGGTCCTTCACAGAAGCTGGCCCAGCTGCTCAGACAACTGAAAAACACACTGTAGGGCAGGAGGTGCCACTCTGTGTAGAGCATGTATTTAGCATGCAGAGGGCCCTGGGTCCAATCCCTAGTAAAATAAATAAACAAACAAACCAAGAAAAAAAAATCTGACTTGAACAATTGATTTTTTAAAAATATCATTGTAGCACAACATTTTCCCCTGCCAAAATGGTGACACTGTAGAAGGGGGGCATTTAAAAACACTTTAAATAATTCTTTGAGAACTTTTGACTGTTTTTCAGAAAGGGAGAGGCTTTTATTTACTCTTTTGATTTTTACATTTCGAGAATCAAAAATGTCAACATCTGACCCTTGAAAAAAGGCCAAATCTATCAAGAGAACAGTTTTAAATTTCTAGTATGTTTTCAGTATTTCCATAATTTTTACACTTTTGACTCTAGCTCTCAGCAAACAACTATGGAAAGTTAATTGACAGAAAAAATAAATACTTCCAGCCTGCAGCTCACGTTTCTTCCACTTTTCGTACACTGCTAGGGATGATCGAACTGCGAGGGTCAATGTTCTGATTTTAGAGCAATCTTATCTGCTTTGGGGCTTAGTTTGGTTTTAAATGGGTTTTACAACCTGAAAACAAAAACTTCATTAATATTTACAATTTAGTTTAAATATTCATTATTGGAAGATACTGAAAATCCTGTCACATCATTCCAGGGTGGCTGGAAGGTGGTGGGTGTGTGTGGGAGGTGATGCAGGGTGGGCAACTGAGGCCACACAGCCTGCAGCCATAAGTCTTGAGTGTTGAGTAAGGCACAGGGAAGAGGGTGTGGGTGGCTGGGGCTGGGCTGGAGGAAGTACCTCACACTGGGTGGCTGAAATAACAAAAACGTGTTGTCTTAGGATCCAGGTGTTGGCTGGGTTAGTTTTTTCTGAGGACCGTTGGGGAGAATCTATCCCATGCCTTCCTGTAGCTTCTGGTAGTTAGCTGGCCATCTTTGGCATGGCTTTTAGAGGTTTCTTCTCCTTCCCCTCCACCTCTGCTCCTTTTCTTCCTCTTCTTTCCCTTCCTGCCTTTCTTTTCTTTCTTTCCCCGCCTCCCCCATCTTTCTTTCTTAAGAATAAACAAGTGCCCTGGGTAAGATGTTACACAGAATCCGAGCAGGCAGACGTCTCTGTCTTGTTCCTAATCTTGGGGGAAAGACTTCAGGCATTCACCATTAAGGATAGTGTCCACTGTAATTTTTCCCTAGTGGTTCTTTACTGGGTTGAAGGAGTTCCCTTTTATTCCTATGCCGTCCCCCCGACCAGCGCGGGCAGCTGAACTCAGATCGCTGATGTGAATTTACAGGGACACCAAATAAAACGCAGATACAATTTACAAGCTTCAGGACGGCTTCCCCGGGTCTCAGCCTCCGGTTCCCCTAAAGGGAGAGCAAGAGAAAGTCACGAGAGGCTGACAAGAGAGAGGGAGCATGTTCAGAAGTGAGCTTTTATGGGGGGGACACTGTTCTTAGAAAGTTCTATCCATAAAAGGGCAGATGGGGTAGGATTACAAGGGAACAGGTGAGTGTAACTCAACCCTCGGGGCACACCCACAAAGAAGACCTCCCTGCTATCCGAGTGGGTCTCTGTCCAAGCCACAACAAAGACAGTGGTTGGTCAGAGCCTGGTGCTTCAGGACTGAAAGGCGTGGTCATTCAGTGTAGCTCCTCACATTTGTAGTTTGCTCAAAATTTTTTCTTTTCCTGAAGTGCTGAGATTTTTAAATTGAAATGATCCTGTGGTGTCTCTCTTGGAGTTTGGTAAAATTGTGAGTCATAGGACCAGGGTGTGGCTCGGGAGTGGTGCGCTTGCCTAGCATGCACCAGGCTCTGGGGGTTCTATCTCCACCACCCTGACCCACGCTCACACACACACACAAGTGAATCACACTGTTCGAATTTTAAAATGTTAAACCAATAGTGCATTCTTAGAACTTCACTTGGGCATGATGTGTTTTTCTTTCAGTGTGTTGTTCAACTAAATTGGCTAAAATGATATTTAGAATTTTTTTTTTCCATCTGGGTTCACAAAGGATATTGGTCTGTGGTTTTTTTGTGTTTTTTTTTTTTTTCTTGAAATTTCTATGTCTGGATTTCATGTCCCAGGAATGCTGACCTCTGGAATAAATTCAGAATCTTTCTTTTCTTTTCAATTTTGGTCAGAGCTTGTGTAAGAATTGGTATAATTTCTTCCTTCACTACCGGGTAAAATTCACCAGTTCGATGTTTGGGGTGTAGTATTTTCTATGTGGGAAGGTTTTTACAACTATGGATGGCCTCAGTTTCCTTAATGAATACAGAGTTATTCAGGTAATGTACTTTCTGAGTGAGGTTTTGTGATTTGTTTTTCAGGGGATTTGTTCATTTAAGCTGTCGGATTGATCGATTGAATAGAGGTGTTTTTAAGAATTCATTTTTAGTATCTATAGAATCTGAACTCCTTGGAAGTTTTCTTCCTGTTTCTGTGTTGTCAAACTTCTCGACTCCTGAGACTTATAGTTTGTTTGAGTTTTGAACCTTGTGGGCTGTTATTTGTTCACATATTTCTTGCTTCCTTTCTGCTCTCCTTGCCTTCAGGGACTCTAGCTATTCATACACAAGGCTGCTTAAAGTTATCCCAAAGCTCAATGATGTCCACCCCACCCTCCACTTTTTTTTTTTTTTTAAAAGAACTTGGGATTGAACCCAGGCCCTTGCACAGGCTAGGCAAGCACTCCACCACCGCCGAGCCACACCCAGCCCCCTGAAGATCTTTTAAAATCTTCTGAGATTCATTTTTCTATGTGTATTTTGGACACCTAATGACTGGGCACCAGACAGAGTGAATTTTACCTTGTAGGGTGCTGGATGTTTTTGTTTTCTTATAAATCTCCTACCCTCCTTCCAGGATGCAGTTCAGCCACTTGGAAATAGTCAGATCCTTTGGAGGTCTTGCTTTTATGATTTCTTAGGACACGCCCAGCTTGCAGCTGTGTTTCCAATGATCTAAGCAAAACCATCCTGCGTACTCCCTCCAGTGCCCTAGGAGTTTCTCCAGTTCGGCACTGAGCCCTGGCCCTGTGTGAGCCACACCTCATTCCTTCTAACACTATCTGATATTATCTCCCTGGCCTTGAACATTTTCCTTACAGACATGCCCTGGTCAGTGTTGGGCTTCCAAGGGAGGATGCTTGGTTGGTCTCTGGGGTTCTCTGTCCTCTCTGCTCCAGGAACTCTGTCCTATGAAGTTGACCTGCCTTGGTCTCCAAGACCCTCATCCCTGCATCTCCCTCAATTCAGGGGGTCTTGCTCGCCTCTGGCTGGGTCCACTTCTCCTTGCTGCTTCCTGAAAACTCCTTCAAGCCCATAATCTGGGGCCATTTGTTTGCCATCTCTCAGGAATCACTGTCCCTCGGTGTCTGATATTGGGTGATTCATGTCTTTTGTATGCTGTTTCCTGGGGAGTGGGCGACCAGGTAGAAGGGTAAATCCAATCCTGCTACACCATCCTGGCCAGAAACAGAAGCAAAATCATTGCCTCTACGAAGACCTTTGTTTAGTGTTGATTCTATTTCATAGTTGGCTGATTAAATTCCTTGAAACATTTTCAATTGCCCTTTTAAAATCAATGTGTTGTATTTTCTGCTTAAGGGCTTCAGTTGTCTGATAAATGAACGGAAACTTCCCAATTAAGGAATTCTATAAATCCAAGAAATTAAATATGTATTTTAAAATATTTCACAAGATCCTGAGTGTTATAGTCTGTTTTGTGTTGCTGTAACAAAATGCCCAAGACTGAGTAATTTTTATAAGAGAATAGAGGTTTATTTTGGCCCATGGTTCTGGAGTATGGGAAGTCCAAGAATATGGTGCTGGTATCTGCTTGGCTTCTGGGGAGGGCCTCATGCTATTTCAATTCATGGTGAAGGGCGAGTAGGTATTGTGCAAGAGGCAAACCATGAGCCCTGCTTTATAATGACCTGCTCTTGTGGTAACTGGTCCAGTCATCTTGATAGTTAACTCAGTCCCTGTTAATCCCTCCTAATGGCCCCACCAACTTTGAACACCATTACATTAGGAATCAGATTTTGACAGGAACTTCGGAGGGCCCAAATCATAGTAGTAAGTCATTCTACAAGTCTATAAATTAAAGTTCTGAGTACAGTAAGTCTTCTTTTAAATAAATGACACATTCCTGTACTGACTGGCAAATTAATTTTGTTATACTGATGGATCTAAAAATACTCTGACCAGAAATAAAATCTTTAAAAAATTAAAGTAACGTGTATGTATATACATTAAGGCGAAATGGAAACATTTGATATTGGTACTCTTGACACTCAATAAATGGAAGTAGAATGAAAATTTTTGGAAATACTTACCCACTTTTATTAGTTTTTAAGCTATATTTATTAACACAGGGTCCCTGTTGATAATCTGAAGAATGCATTCTAAATATGGTTTTATGGCTGGAAATGATATTTTCACCAAAGTCACTGAAATTGTTTTTGAAATTACATTTTCGTCGTTGACAATTTGAAATTTTCGATAGACCAATCGATTCTTTTCTCCATTAAAACTCTGATTGAGAGCTAAGGAAGTACAGTAAATCTTAAATAAGAGCACCGCCCGTTCCCCCATCTTCTTGCTTGACTTCGATGGGGGACAAGGATAGGTAGGTGCCTGATTCCATGCTGGGAGGTAGTTTCCCGGGCCAGGGACTGGGCCTTTCAGGAGCAGGGATGGTAACTCAGAGGTTTTAAAGAAAGAAGGACCCAGAAACTCAAAGAAGATGGTGGCTCCAGGAAGCAAACTGGCTTCTCTGTCTTTCAGAACTCAGCGAGAGCGGGGCTGTGTGGGATGGAGGAGGGTGCCCACCCCAAGAGGACTCCCAGGACTCCCCGTGCCAGCGCCTGTTGGAAAGCAACACAGGAGGTGAGGCAAGGGTACCCTACAGATCCTGGGAAGGGGTCCCGCCTGTGAGGCACAATGAATGACACCGCCAGGTTGCCAAAGATCCGAGATTCTACAGCATCTGCCTCTTGGGAATGAGGAAAGACCCGCGAGGGGTGGAAGGGAGCCCGTCAGACAGACTGGGCAGAGGGCAATGGACAGCAGCCTAGAAAGAGAGGGCAACAGGGACAGACAGACAGGCAGAGGGGGTGCAAGCCTTCAATTCAGATCTGATAAAGAATTCCAATAAAATGACTCTATCTGAAACAATGGCCAGGGAAGAGCTTGAACAAACAGTAATTTAGCACATTAAGATGCGGGTGCAACCTAAAGAGCTGTGTGTATTTGAAGCAATTTTAAAGACACACATGACAGTGGGAAAGCTCAAAACGCCAAGAGAGATTGAAAACCTAAACAATATGTGAAGCTTCTGTTCTTTAAAATGGTACCTCTCCCCAAAATGACTGCAGGTGCACAGATATTTGAGAAGATGAACAAAGAAACGAGGGAAAATGATGGAGTTCCAAGAAGCATCAGCACAAGGTTGGGTAGATTCAGGGCCAGAGAAGCAACAATGACAACTACACAGTTCCATACAAACACATCCCCAAATACTAAAGACACATCATCGTTCAGCACTGGGAGGGAAACAAGCATACCTGCTCAGGGCTCCACAGAAGAGACCAGTTCGACGACAGGGGACACAGGTATATTCAACACCACGAAGAATACAAATACATCCACACGAGAAGCCTCTCCAAACAGCCAAAATGCCCAAACTGCTGTGGACAACAATCTGCCCATCATGAGGACCTCAACGGACAATACACAAAAAAGCTCTTCCCCGGCCAATGTCCCATCCAGCACCTCAGCTGTGACCTCTGCCTCCGCCACCACTTCTGCTTCCCCACATACTGAGGCCACCACTGCCACCACCACCATGACCTCAACTGCCACGACGCAAGTGCCCTCTTCTGCAGCCACCGTCCCAGCCAGTACCACAGGTGTGACTTCCAACACTGCCAGCAGTCCTGTGGCCAGCACTGCCACCACCACCGTGACGTCACCTGGCACGACTCAGGGAACCTCTTCCGCAGCCACTGAGCCAGCCAGCACCACAGGGGTGACCTCTACCTCCGCCAGCACTTCTACTTCCCCAACTCCTCAGGCCACCACTCCCACCACCACTGTGACCTCACCTGCCACCACTCAGGGGACGTCTGCCTCGACCACTCTCCCAGCCAGCACTACAGCTGTGACCTCTGCCTCCACCACCACTTCTGCTTCGCCAACTCCTGAGGCCACCACTCCCACCACCACTGTGACTTCACCTGCCACCACTCAGGGGACATCTGCCTCAACCACTCTCCCAGCCAGCACCTCAGCTGTGACCTCTGCCTCCGCCACCACTTCTGCTTCCCCAACTCCTCAGGCCACTACTGTCACCACCACCATGACCTCACCTGCAACAACTCAGGGGACGTCCTCCTCGGCAACTGTCACAGCCACAACCACAAGAGTGACTTCTGCCTCCACCACCACTTCTGCTTCCCCAACTCCTGAGGCCACCACAGCCACCACCACTGTGACCTCACCTGCCACGACTCAGGAGACCTCTGCCTCGACGACTCTCCTAGCCAGCACCTCAGCTGTGACCTCTGCCTCCGCCACCACTTCTGCTTCCCCAACTCCTCAGGCCACTACTGTCACCACCACCATGACCTCACCTGCAACAACTCAGGGGACGTCCTCCTCGGCAACTGTCACAGCCACAACCACAAGAGTGACTTCTGCCTCCACCACCACTTCTGCTTCCCCAACTCCTGAGGCCACCACAGCCACCACCACTGTGACCTCACCTGCCACAACTCAGGGGACCTCTTCCGCAACCACCGTCCAGGCCAGTACCACAGGGGTGACTTCTACCTCCGCCAGCAGTCCTGTGGCCACCACTGCCACCACCACCGTGACGTCACCTGGCACTACTCAGGGGACCTCCTCCTCAGCCACTATTCCAGCCACTGCTTCCCCCACTCCTGAGGCCAGCACTGCCACCACCACTGTGACCTCACCTGCCACGACTCAGGGGACCTCTGCCTCGACGACTCTCCTAGCCAGCACCTCAGCTGTGACCTCTGCCTCCGCCACCACTTCTGCTTCCCCACGTACTGAGGCCACCACTGCCACCACCACCATGACCTCAATTGCCACGACGCAAGTGCCCTCTTCTGCAGCCACCGTCCCAGCCAGTACCACAGGTGTGACTTCCAACACTGCCAGCAGTCCTGTGGCCAGCACTGCCACCACCACCGTGACGTCACCTGGCACGACTCAGGGAACCTCTTCCGCAGCCACTGAGCCAGCCAGCACCACAGGGGTGACCTCTACCTCCGCCAGCACTTCTACTTCCCCAACTCCTCAGGCCACCACTCCCACCACCACTGTGACCTCACCTGCCACCACTCAGGGGACGTCTGCCTCGACCACTCTCCCAGCCAGCACCTCAGCTGTGACCTCTGCCTCCGCCACCACTTCTGCTTCCCCAACTCCTCAGGCCACTACTGTCACCACCACCATGACCTCACCTGCAACAACTCAGGGGACGTCCTCCTCGGCAACTGTCACAGCCACAACCACAAGAGTGACTTCTGCCTCCACCACCACTTCTGCTTCCCCAACTCCTGAGGCCACCACAGCCACCACCACTGTGACCTCACCTGCCACAACTCAGGGGACCTCTTCCGCAACCACCGTCCAGGCCAGTACCACAGGGGTGACTTCTACCTCCGCCAGCAGTCCTGTGGCCACCACTGCCACCACCACCGTGACGTCACCTGGCACTACTCAGGGGACCTCCTCCTCGGCCACTATTCCAGCCACTGCTTCCCCCACTCCTGAGGCCAGCACTGCCACCACCACTGTGACCTCACCTGCCACGACTCAGGGGACCTCTGCCTCGACGACTCTCCTAGCCAGCACCTCAGCTGTGACCTCTGCCTCCGCCACCACTTCTGCTTCCCCACATACTGAGGCCACCACTGCCACCACCACCATGACCTCAACTGCCACGACGCAAGTGCCCTCTTCTGCAGCCACCGTCCCAGCCAGTACCACAGGTGTGACTTCCAACACTGCCAGCAGTCCTGTGGCCAGCACTGCCACCACCACCGTGACGTCACCTGGCACGACTCAGGGAACCTCTTCCGCAGCCACTGAGCCAGCCAGCACCACAGGGGTGACCTCTACCTCCGCCAGCACTTCTACTTCCCCAACTCCTCAGGCCACCACTCCCACCACCACTGTGACCTCACCTGCCACCACTCAGGGGACGTCTGCCTCGACCACTCTCCCAGCCAGCACTACAGCTGTGACCTCTGCCTCCACCACCACTTCTGCTTCGCCAACTCCTGAGGCCACCACTCCCACCACCACTGTGACTTCACCTGCCACCACTCAGGGGACATCTGCCTCAACCACTCTCCCAGCCAGCACCTCAGCTGTGACCTCTGCCTCCGCCACCACTTCTGCTTCCCCAACTCCTCAGGCCACTACTGTCACCACCACCATGACCTCACCTGCAACAACTCAGGGGACGTCCTCCTCGGCAACTGTCACAGCCACAACCACAAGAGTGACTTCTGCCTCCACCACCACTTCTGCTTCCCCAACTCCTGAGGCCACCACAGCCACCACCACTGTGACCTCACCTGCCACGACTCAGGGGACCTCTGCCTCGACGACTCTCCTAGCCAGCACCTCAGCTGTGACCTCTGCCTCCGCCACCACTTCTGCTTCCCCACGTACTGAGGCCACCACTGCCACCACCACCATGACCTCAACTGCCACGACGCAAGTGCCCTCTTCTGCAGCCACCGTCCCAGCCAGTACCACAGGTGTGACTTCCAACACTGCCAGCAGTCCTGTGGCCAGCACTGCCACCACCACCGTGACGTCACCTGGCACGACTCAGGGAACCTCTTCCGCAGCCACTGAGCCAGCCAGCACCACAGGGGTGACCTCTACCTCCGCCAGCACTTCTACTTCCCCAACTCCTCAGGCCACCACTCCCACCACCACTGTGACCTCACCTGCCACCACTCAGGGGACGTCTGCCTCGACCACTCTCCCAGCCAGCACTACAGCTGTGACCTCTGCCTCCACCACCACTTCTGCTTCGCCAACTCCTGAGGCCACCACTCCCACCACCACTGTGACTTCACCTGCCACCACTCAGGGGACATCTGCCTCAACCACTCTCCCAGCCAGCACCTCAGCTGTGACCTCTGCCTCCGCCACCACTTCTGCTTCCCCAACTCCTCAGGCCACTACTGTCACCACCACCATGACCTCACCTGCAACAACTCAGGGGACGTCCTTCTCGGCAACTGTCACAGCCACAACCACAAGAGTGACTTCTGCCTCCACCACCACTTCTGCTTCCCCAACTCCTGAGGCCACCACAGCCACCACCACTGTGACCTCACCTGCCACAACTCAGGGGACCTCTTCCGCAACCACCGTCCAGGCCAGTACCACAGGGGTGACTTCTACCTCCGCCAGCAGTCCTGTGGCCACCACTGCCACCACCACCGTGACGTCACCTGGCACTACTCAGGGGACCTCCTCCTCGGCCACTATTCCAGCCACTGCTTCCCCCACTCCTGAGGCCAGCACTGCCACCACCACTGTGACCTCACCTGCCACGACTCAGGGGACCTCTGCCTCGACGACTCTCCTAGCCAGCACCTCAGCTGTGACCTCTGCCTCCGCCACCACTTCTGCTTCCCCACGTACTGAGGCCACCACTGCCACCACCACCATGACCTCAACTGCCACGACGCAAGTGCCCTCTTCTGCAGCCACCGTCCCAGCCAGTACCACAGGTGTGACTTCCAACACTGCCAGCAGTCCTGTGGCCAGCACTGCCACCACCACCGTGACGTCACCTGGCACGACTCAGGGAACCTCTTCCGCAGCCACTGAGCCAGCCAGCACCACAGGGGTGACCTCTACCTCCGCCAGCACTTCTACTTCCCCAACTCCTCAGGCCACCACTCCCACCACCACTGTGACCTCACCTGCCACCACTCAGGGGACGTCTGCCTCGACCACTCTCCCAGCCAGCACTACAGCTGTGACCTCTGCCTCCACCACCACTTCTGCTTCGCCAACTCCTGAGGCCACCACTCCCACCACCACTGTGACTTCACCTGCCACCACTCAGGGGACATCTGCCTCAACCACTCTCCCAGCCAGCACCTCAGCTGTGACCTCTGCCTCCGCCACCACTTCTGCTTCCCCAACTCCTCAGGCCACTACTGTCACCACCACCATGACCTCACCTGCAACAACTCAGGGGACGTCCTCCTCGGCAACTGTCACAGCCACAACCACAAGAGTGACTTCTGCCTCCACCACCACTTCTGCTTCCCCAACTCCTGAGGCCACCACAGCCACCACCACTGTGACCTCACCTGCCACAACTCAGGGGACCTCTTCCGCAACCACCGTCCAGGCCAGTACCACAGGGGTGACTTCTACCTCCGCCAGCAGTCCTGTGGCCACCACTGCCACCACCACCGTGACGTCACCTGGCACTACTCAGGGGACCTCCTCCTCGGCCACTATTCCAGCCACTGCTTCCCCCACTCCTGAGGCCAGCACTGCCACCACCACTGTGACCTCACCTGCCACGACTCAGGGGACCTCTTCCGCAACCACCGTCCAGGCCAGTACCACAGGGGTGACTTCTACCTCCGCCAGCAGTCCTGTGGCCACCACTGCCACCACCACCGTGACGTCACCTGGCACTACTCAGGGGACCTCCTCCTCGGCCACTATTCCAGCCACTGCTTCCCCCACTCCTGAGGCCAGCACTGCCACCACCACTGTGACCTCACCTGTGACCTCGACGACTCTCCTAGCCAGCACCTCAGCTGTGACCTCTGCCTCCGCCACCACTTCTGCTTCCCCACGTACTGAGGCCACCACTGCCACCACCACCATGACCTCAACTGCCACGACGCAAGTGCCCTCTTCTGCAGCCACCGTCCCAGCCAGTACCACAGGTGTGACTTCCAACACTGCCAGCAGTCCTGTGGCCAGCACTGCCACCACCACCGTGACGTCACCTGGCACGACTCAGGGAACCTCTTCCGCAGCCACTGAGCCAGCCAGCACCACAGGGGTGACCTCTACCTCCGCCAGCACTTCTACTTCCCCAACTCCTCAGGCCACCACTCCCACCACCACTGTGACCTCACCTGCCACCACTCAGGGGACGTCTGCCTCGACCACTCTCCCAGCCAGCACTACAGCTGTGACCTCTGCCTCCACCACCACTTCTGCTTCGCCAACTCCTGAGGCCACCACTCCCACCACCACTGTGACTTCACCTGCCACCACTCAGGGGACATCTGCCTCAACCACTCTCCCAGCCAGCACCTCAGCTGTGACCTCTGCCTCCGCCACCACTTCTGCTTCCCCAACTCCTCAGGCCACTACTGTCACCACCACCATGACCTCACCTGCAACAACTCAGGGGACGTCCTCCTCGGCAACTGTCACAGCCACAACCACAAGAGTGACTTCTGCCTCCACCACCACTTCTGCTTCCCCAACTCCTGAGGCCACCACAGCCACCACCACTGTGACCTCACCTGCCACGACTCAGGGGACCTCTGCCTCGACGACTCTCCTAGCCAGCACCTCAGCTGTGACCTCTGCCTCCGCCACCACTTCTGCTTCCCCACGTACTGAGGCCACCACTGCCACCACCACCATGACCTCAACTGCCACGACGCAAGTGCCCTCTTCTGCAGCCACCGTCCCAGCCAGTACCACAGGTGTGACTTCCAACACTGCCAGCAGTCCTGTGGCCAGCACTGCCACCACCACCGTGACGTCACCTGGCACGACTCAGGGAACCTCTTCCGCAGCCACTGAGCCAGCCAGCACCACAGGGGTGACCTCTACCTCCGCCAGCACTTCTACTTCCCCAACTCCTCAGGCCACCACTCCCACCACCACTGTGACCTCACCTGCCACCACTCAGGGGACGTCTGCCTCGACCACTCTCCCAGCCAGCACTACAGCTGTGACCTCTGCCTCCACCACCACTTCTGCTTCGCCAACTCCTGAGGCCACCACTCCCACCACCACTGTGACTTCACCTGCCACCACTCAGGGGACATCTGCCTCAACCACTCTCCCAGCCAGCACCTCAGCTGTGACCTCTGCCTCCGCCACCACTTCTGCTTCCCCAACTCCTCAGGCCACTACTGTCACCACCACCATGACCTCACCTGCAACAACTCAGGGGACGTCCTCCTCGGCAACTGTCACAGCCACAACCACAAGAGTGACTTCTGCCTCCACCACCACTTCTGCTTCCCCAACTCCTGAGGCCACCACAGCCACCACCACTGTGACCTCACCTGCCACAACTCAGGGGACCTCTTCCGCAACCACCGTCCAGGCCAGTACCACAGGGGTGACTTCTACCTCCGCCAGCAGTCCTGTGGCCACCACTGCCACCACCACCGTGACGTCACCTGGCACTACTCAGGGGACCTCCTCCTCGGCCACTATTCCAGCCACTGCTTCCCCCACTCCTGAGGCCAGCACTGCCACCACCACTGTGACCTCACCTGCCACGACTCAGGGGACCTCTGCCTCGACAACTCTCCTAGCCAGCACCTCAGCTGTGACCTCTGCCTCCGCCACCACTTCTGCTTCCCCACGTACTGAGGCCACCACTGCCACCACCACCATGACCTCAACTGCCACGACGCAAGTGCCCTCTTCTGCAGCCACCGTCCCAGCCAGTACCACAGGTGTGACTTCCAACACTGCCAGCAGTCCTGTGGCCAGCACTGCCACCACCACCGTGACGTCACCTGGCACGACTCAGGGAACCTCTTCCGCAGCCACTGAGCCAGCCAGCACCACAGGGGTGACCTCTACCTCCGCCAGCACTTCTACTTCCCCAACTCCTCAGGCCACCACTCCCACCACCACTGTGACCTCACCTGCCACCACTCAGGGGACGTCTGCCTCGACCACTCTCCCAGCCAGCACTACAGCTGTGACCTCTGCCTCCACCACCACTTCTGCTTCGCCAACTCCTGAGGCCACCACTCCCACCACCACTGTGACTTCACCTGCCACCACTCAGGGGACATCTGCCTCAACCACTCTCCCAGCCAGCACCTCAGCTGTGACCTCTGCCTCCGCCACCACTTCTGCTTCCCCAACTCCTCAGGCCACTACTGTCACCACCACCATGACCTCACCTGCAACAACTCAGGGGACGTCCTCCTCGGCAACTGTCACAGCCACAACCACAAGAGTGACTTCTGCCTCCACCACCACTTCTGCTTCCCCAACTCCTGAGGCCACCACAGCCACCACCACTGTGACCTCACCTGCCACGACTCAGGGGACCTCTGCCTCGACGACTCTCCTAGCCAGCACCTCAGCTGTGACCTCTGCCTCCGCCACCACTTCTGCTTCCCCACGTACTGAGGCCACCACTGCCACCACCACCATGACCTCAACTGCCACGACGCAAGTGCCCTCTTCTGCAGCCACCGTCCCAGCCAGTACCACAGGTGTGACTTCCAACACTGCCAGCAGTCCTGTGGCCAGCACTGCCACCACCACCGTGACGTCACCTGGCACGACTCAGGGAACCTCTTCCGCAGCCACTGAGCCAGCCAGCACCACAGGGGTGACCTCTACCTCCGCCAGCACTTCTACTTCCCCAACTCCTCAGGCCACCACTCCCACCACCACTGTGACCTCACCTGCCACCACTCAGGGGACGTCTGCCTCGACCACTCTCCCAGCCAGCACTACAGCTGTGACCTCTGCCTCCACCACCACTTCTGCTTCGCCAACTCCTGAGGCCACCACTCCCACCACCACTGTGACTTCACCTGCCACCACTCAGGGGACATCTGCCTCAACCACTCTCCCAGCCAGCACCTCAGCTGTGACCTCTGCCTCCGCCACCACTTCTGCTTCCCCAACTCCTCAGGCCACTACTGTCACCACCACCATGACCTCACCTGCAACAACTCAGGGGACGTCCTCCTCGGCAACTGTCACAGCCACAACCACAAGAGTGACTTCTGCCTCCACCACCACTTCTGCTTCCCCAACTCCTGAGGCCACCACAGCCACCACCACTGTGACCTCACCTGCCACAACTCAGGGGACCTCTTCCGCAACCACCGTCCAGGCCAGTACCACAGGGGTGACTTCTACCTCCACCAGCAGTCCTGTGGCCACCACTGCCACCACCACCGTGACGTCACCTGGCACTACTCAGGGGACCTCCTCCTCGGCCACTATTCCAGCCACTGCTTCCCCCACTCCTGAGGCCAGCACTGCCACCACCACTGTGACCTCACCTGCCACGACTCAGGGGACCTCTGCCTCGACGACTCTCCTAGCCAGCACCTCAGCTGTGACCTCTGCCTCCGCCACCACTTCTGCTTCCCCACGTACTGAGGCCACCACTGCCACCACCACCATGACCTCAACTGCCACGACGCAAGTTCCCTCTTCTGCAGCCACCGTCCCAGCCAGTACCACAGGTGTGACGTCTAATACGGCCAGCAGTCCTGTGGCCACCACTGCCACCACCACAATGACGTCAACTGGCACGACTCAGGGGACCTCTTCCGCAGCCACTGAGCCAGCCAGCACCACAGCTGTGACCTCTACCTCCGCCAGCACTTCTACTTCCCCAACTCCTCAGGCCACCACTCCCACCACCACCATGACCTCACCTGCCACCACTGAGGGGACGTCTGCCTCGACCACTCTCCCAGCCAGCACTACAGCTGTGACCTCTGCCTCCGCCACCACTTCTGCTTCCCCAACTCCTGAGTCTACCACCGTCACTACCACTGTGACCTCAACTGCCACGACTCAGGGGACCTCCACCTCAAGCACTGTCCCAGGTAGCACCACTGTTGTGACCTCTGCCTCCGCCACCACTGCTACTTCCCCAACTCCTGTGGCCACGACAGCCACCACCACTGTGACCTCATCTGCAACTACTCAGGGGACCTCCACCTCGGGCACTGTCACAGCTACAACCACAGGAGTGACCTCTGCCTCCGCCACCACTTCTGCTTCCCCAACTCCTGAGGCCACCACAGCCACCACGACTGTGACCTCACCTGCCACCAAGGGGACATCTGCCTCAACCACTCTCCTATCCAGCACCACAGGTGTGACCTCCGCCTCCGCCACCACTGCTACTTCCCCAACTCTTGAGGTCACCACAGCCACCACCACCGTGACCTCACCTGCCATGACTCAGGGGACCTCTTCCGCAGCCACCGTCCAGGCCAGTACCACAGGTGTGACTTCTACCTCCGTCAGCAGTCCTGTGGCCACAACTGCCACCACCACCGTGACTTCACCTGCCACAAGTCTGGGGACCTCCTCCTCGGCCACTATTCCAGCCACAGCTTCCCCCACTCCTGAGGCCAGCACTGCCACCACCACGGTGACCTCACCTGCCATTACTCAGGGAACCTCTGCCTCGACATCTGTCCCAGCAAGCACAACAGCTGTGACCTCTTCCTCCACCACCTCTTCTGTTTCCACATCTCCTGTGTCCACCACTGTCACCACCTCCGTGATCTCACCTGCCACCACTCAGGGGACCTCTGCCTCGACCACTCTCATAGCCAGCACCACAGCTGTGACCTCTGCCTCTGCCAGCACTTCTGCTTCCCCAACTCCTGAGGTCACCACTTCCACCACCACCATGACCTCAACTGCCACGACTCTGGGGACCTCTTCTATGTCCACTGTCCCAGCCACAACCACAGGGATGACCTCTGCCTCCGCCACCACTTCTGCTTTCCCCACTCCTGAGGCCACCACAGCCACCACCACGGTGACCTCACCTGCCACGACTCAGGGGACCTCCACCTCGGGCACTGTCCCAGGCAGCACCACTGTTGTGACCTCTGCCTCCGCCACCACTTCTGCTTCCCCAAGTCCTGAGGCCACCACTCCCACCACCACTGTGACCTCAACTGCTGTGACTCAGGGGACGTCCTCCTCGGTAACTGTCACAGCTACAACCACAGGAGTGACCTCTGCCTCTGCCACCACTTCTGATTCCCCAACTCCTGAGGACACAACAGCCACCACCACCGTGACCTCACCTGCCACGAGTCAGGGGACCTCTTCCGCAGCCACTGTCCCAGCCAGTACCACAGGTGTGACTTCTACCTCCGCCAGCAGTCCTGTGGCCACGACTGCCACCACCACCGTGACGTCACCTGGCACTACTCAGGGGACCTCCTCCTCGGCCACTGTCCGAGCCACTACCACAGGGATGACCTCTGCTTCCTCCACCACTTCTGCTTCCCCCACTCCTGAGGCCAGCACTGCCACCACCACTGTGACCTCACCTGCAACGACTCAGGGGACCTCTGCCTCGACCACTCTCCTATCCAGCACCTCAGCTGTGACCTCTGCTTCCGCCACCACTTCTGCTTCCCCAACTCCTCAGGCCACCACTGCCACCACCACCATGACCTCAACTGCCACGATGCAATCGCCCTCTTCTGCAGCCACAGTCCCAGCCAGTACCACAGGTGTGACTTCCAATACTGCCAGCAGTCCTGTGGCCACCGCTGCCACCACCACCGTGTCGTCACCTGGCACGACTCAGGGGACCTCTTCTGCAGCCACTGTCCCAGCCAGTACCACAGGGGTGACTTCTACCTCTTCCAGCAGTCCTGTGGCCACCACTGCCACCACCACTGTGACCTCACCTGCAACAACTCAGATGACGTCCTCCTCGGCAACTGTCCCAGCCTCAACCACAGGAGTGACTTCTGCCTCCGCCACCACTTCTGCTTCCCCAACTCCTGAGGCCACCACCGTGACCACCACCATGACCTCACCTGCCACCACTGAGGGGACGTCTGCCTCGACCACTCTCCCAGCCAGCACTATAGCTGTGACCTCTGCCTCTGCCACCACTGCTACTTCCCCAACTCCTGTGGCCACGACAGCCACCACCACTGTGACCTCATCTGCAACTACTCAGGGGACCTCCACCTCGGGCACTGTCACAGCTACAACCACAGGAGTGACCTCTGGCTCTGCCACCACTTCTGCTTCCCCAACACCTGAGGCCACCACAGCCACCACCAATGTGACCTCAAGTGCAATGACTCAGGGGACCTCCACCTCAAGCACTGTCCCAGGCAGCACCACTGTTGTGACCTCTGCCTCCGCCACCACTTCTGCTTCCCCAACTCCTGAAGTCTCCACTGCCACCACCACTGTGACATCACCTGTCACGACTCAGGGGACATCCTCCTCAGCAACTGTCACAGCCACAACCACAGGAGTGACCTCTGCCTCCCCCTCCACTTCTGCTTCCCCCACTCCTGAGGCAACCACAGCCACCACCACTGTGACCTCACCTGCCATGAGTCAGGGGACCTCTTCCGCAGCTACCGTCCAGGCCAGTACCACAGGTGTTACTTCTAACTCCGTCAGCAGTCCTGTGGCCACAACTGCCACCACCACCGTGACTTCACCTGCCACAAGTCTGGGGACCTCCTCCTCGGCCACTTTCCCAGCCACCACCACAGGGATGACCTCTGCTTTCGCCACCACTTCTGCTTCCCCGACTCTTGAGGCCAGCACTGCCACCACCACTGTGACCTCACCTGCCACCAGTGAGGGGACGTCTGCCTCGACATCTGTCCCAGCAAGCACAACAGCTGTGACCTCTTCCTCCACCACCTCTTCTCTTTCCACATCTCCTGTGTCCACCACTGTCACCACCTCCGTGATCTCACCTGCCACAGCTCAGGGGACCTCTGCCTCGACCACTCTCATAGCCAGCACCACAGCTGTGACCTCTGCCTCTGCCAGCACTTCTGCTTCCCCAACTCCTCAGGCCACCACTCCCACCACCACCATGACCTCACCTGCCACCACTGAGGGGACGTCTGCCTCGACCACTCTCCCAGCCAGCACTACAGCTGTGACCTCTGCCTCCGCCACCACTTCTGCTTCCCCAACACCTGAGGCAACCACCGCCACCACCACTGTGACCTCACCTGCAACGACTCAGGGGACCTCCACCTCGCGCACTGTCACAGCTACAACCACAGGAGTGACCTCTGCCTCCGCCACCACTTCTGCTTCCCCCACTCCTGAGGCCACCACAGCCACCACCACCGTGACCTCACCTGCCACCACTGAGGGGACGTCTGCCTCGACCACTCTCCCAGCCAGCACTACAGCTGTGACCTCTGCCTCCGCCACCACTTCTGCTTCCCCCACTCCTGAGGCCACCACTCCCACCACCACTGTGACCTCACCTGCCACGACTCAGGGGACCTCTTCCGCAGCTACTGTCCAGGCCAGTACCACAGGTGTGACTTCTACCTCCGCCAGCAGTCCTGTGGCCACCACTGCCACCACCACCGTGACCTCACCTGCCACGACTCAGGGGACCTCTTCCGCAGCTACTGTCCAGGCCAGTACCACAGGTGTGACTTCTACCTCCGCCAGCAGTCCTGTGGCCACCACTGCCACCACCACCGTGACTTCACCTGCCACAAGTCTGGGGACCTCCTCCTCGGCCACTTTCCCAGCCACCACCACAGGAGTGACCTCTGCCTCCGCCACCACTTCTGCTTCCCCCACTCCTGAGGTCACCACTGCCACCCCCACTGTGACCTCACCTGGAACCACTCTGGGGACCTCGTCCTCAGCCACTGTCACAGCCACCACCACAGGAGTGACCTCTGCCTCCGCCACCACTTCTGCTTCCCCAACTCCTGAGGCCACCACCGTCTCCACCACGGTGACCTCACCTGCTACCACTCAGGGGACCTCCACCTCGGGCACTGTCCCAGTCAGCACCACTGTTGTGACCGCTGCCTCCGCCACCACTGCTGCTTCCCCAACTAATGAGGTCACCACTGCCACCACCACCATGACCTCACCTGCCACCACTCAGGGGACCTCTTCTTTGTCCACTCTCCCAGCCACATCCACAGCGTTGACCTCTGTCTCCGCCACCACTTCTTCTTCCCCAACTCCTGTGGCCACCACTGCCACCACCACCATGATCTCACCTGCCACAAGTCAGGGGACCTCTGCCTCGACCAGTGTCCCAGCCAGCACCTCCACCGTGGCCTCTCCTGCCTGGACTCAGGGCACTTCTTCCTCCTCCTCTTCGTACCCTGTTCTGGGAACCACTAGCATTGCTAGTGCAAATTCGAGCCCCAGCATGGTCACCTCCATGCCATCGCCCACATCCTCTTCTCCCTCTACCACTTCTAGGGTTACATCTACAACCACTTCAACTACCACCTCCATTGTTCCTAGCACAAGTGGTAAGTAATTTCTCATTTTTATTTTGTAATTTTTCTCTTTTTTTAAAGTTTTCTCTTCATCTTTTTGATTCGTATACTTTCATAGTTCATTTACTCTTTTTATATTTTCTGATCTTTTCCCTTTTAACATTTTAACTTTTTACCTTATTATGTCCATTTTTTTCTGTCTGGTTTCTCAATATTTTAATGCTCTTTCATCATATTAAATTTGAATTCACGGTTGTTTGTGCATGTGCATGAGATTTAATCTTCATGAGCTTGATGTCATTAGTTTTTATGTGTATGTTTGACATCTTTTTCACTCTCCACATTAACTCTCATTTTTGTCCTTCTTCTCTAGAGGAGGTATACTGTCTTTTATTCGTTTTTAACTCTACCTTCATGACCTTGAGGTATTGTCTCTCTTTATGTTGTAACTTTTTCTGACTGCAGATCTTGGACTTGTCTCTGTTTATTCTGCTTTTGGTGTGATATCTGCCCACACATTTTCTCTTAGAATGTCATGGCCCATTTATTTACTATGTATATTATATAATGTAAGACTTTATATATTTTTTCCAGATGAGCAAAGGATAGTTGTCCTTAATTAAATAAAATACAGTCATTATAACATTCCTTGAGCTAGATTTCTCCTGGGCCTTCTCATATATTTATGATCTGTTTCCTGCAGTATTTGCCCAATCCATGTTTAACTCATAAAAATAAAAGGATGTTCTTCCTCTCTTGGCCAGGGGATTCAGGACTTTATAGTTTCTTCTTAAGTTATCTGGGTTCTGCGCAGTTGTCTTTCTCTTGTTGAGCTCTTTGGTTTTCTGACAAGGGCCCCCAAGCTTCTTCAGGTCGGAGACCTGAGTCTTGTGTCTGTAGAACGTCCCATACGTATTGCCTCAGTTCATTTGTGTTGCTGTGACATATTACCTGATGATTGGTAAAGTATAAGCAAAGGGTGTTTATTTGGTTCATGATTCTGGTGACTAGAACAGCATGGAGCTGGCATATGGGCATTGCTTCCCTGGCTGCATCCCAATATAAAGAGTAAGCTCCAGGCACATGCAGAAGAGTCATGTGTGCAAGTTAGGAAGCAGGAGCTTGGGGACAGGCCAGTCTTGCCTTTTATTTTATTTATTTGTTTATTTTTGGTGGTGTTGGTGATTGAACCCAGGGCCTTGTGCACGCGAGGAAAGCACTTGACCAGCTGAGTTATATCCCCAGCCCCAGCCTTGCTTTTTTATAACAACCTCTTGAGGAAGACCCTCCTCACCCTGCCAGATCAGCATTAATCCATTCATGAGGATGAGGCCCAGATGGACCTAGTTAGCTTCTGTGTTGGACTTACTTCCTCAAGGTCCTACCACTCAATGGGGGACAAAGATTTCAGCATATGCATCTTTGGGGGGCACACCTCAACCCATGCAGGTGTTGCACAAAGTTGCCTGCACTCCCATGGGGCTCACCACTTGTGCTGGTCACCACTCTGAAGGCTAATGGTTTCCACTTCTGTCCTCTTTCTCTTCCCCAGAGGCTGTACTTCCCTTTAGGCTGTTAGGCAACAGATGAGGACCCCCAAGTTTTGTTTTTGTATCTTTTCACAAACCTGTGCTTGGTTTTGTGAAACGATATAACACTTAAATCAGGTCTGAGCATCTTCAGTAATGAGAGAGGGAGAAGGGAGAAGAACGAACTGATTTAGGATTTATGGCTCTCCCGTGTGCCGGGACCCTTGACTTAGAGGCTGCAGGATGTGGCCCCTGCTCTCTGAGTCTGGTGGGGTTAGAACAGAAAGCAGTCTTTGCAGAGTATACACGTCCTTCATGTGCACACCCTGAAATCTGCTCTACACGGGCACAACAATATTCCAGAAAAGTCAAAAAGTGCTTTAGATTTTGCATGTTGATTGGCACGATTCACCAAGAACTGAACCATGTCTTTTTTTTTGGGGGGGGTAATCAGGGATTGAATCCAGAGGTGCTTAACCACTGAGTCACATCCGAGCCCCTTTTATTTTTTATTTTTATTTTGAGACAGGGTCTCACTAAGTTACTGAGAGCTTCACTAAGTTGCTGAGATTGGCATCAAACTTTCGATCCTCCTGACTCAGCCTCCTGAGTCACTGGGATTACAGGTGTGCACCACCGCACCTGCCTCCACTTCCTGTCTTTTTAAACTATGTCTAGACTCTCCCTCAAGTTCCATGAGCCAGGAAATATGAGAAGCATCCTACAGAGATGTTAACAGTAATGAGTTCTTCTGACTCGGGGGTTGAGGGACAATGACCACGTTCATTCTTAACCTTCATGGAATCTCGATTGGTCCGGTTCCCTGATTTCCCTTATTCCGCCTCCTGTTTTCTCTTCCTGGGTCCTGATGGTGTCACCTGTCACGACACCAGGCTTCTCCTTCCTCATGTACTGAAGTAAAGCAAGCTGAACTCTGAGAAGGGGGATCCAGGCTGCCTCTGCCTGGACTCTTGGACAGGCCTCTTCCTGCCTCCCTTCTCCTGTCTGTAAAGTGGGCATGATCCTAACTCACCTGCGCACCCCAGGTCTCACGAGAGTATCCCATCAGACACTATCATATGCTGTGCAAATACGTGTGGTTGACCAGGACCTTCTGCCTTTCAGTGACCTGCATGAACGGAGGGAAGTGGACAGGAGTGGCCTGTGATTGTCCCCAGGGCTTCACAGGAGATCGATGTCAGTTATTGATCAATGTCTGCCTGAATGGAGGTCTCTGGGATGGGCTCAAGTGTCAGTGTACCAGCCTCTACTACGGGCCACTGTGTGAGATTGTGGTGGAGAGCATCGAGATTGGTACGTGACACCTCACACCCTTCCTCTTCCCAGCGCCAGGCCCAGGGCATCCCACTAGACCCCTGTTCCTGTCCCATTGCGGTGTGTGGCAGAGAGCATGGCCACTTTGGGGATTGATATTAACCTAGTGGTAAGAGAGTTTAAAACATTTTTAAGTGAATAAAAGAAGAAGGTATAATTTAGAACAAAATACCAATTTGACCATAAAATGCAACACAGACGTTCCCCAGCTCAGAATGGTTCGACTTAGGATTTGGGGGCTTTCTCTTGGTGCCCAAGTGATACGCATTCAGTGGGAACCGTACTGCAAAGTGTGAATGTGCATCTTTTCTCGAGAGAATATACCTGACATCCCTCGCTTGGGAAAAGATGCACATTCACACTGCAGTTCCAGCCAGCCCCACGGTCACCCGGGGGGTGCAGGGGAACGACGGGCACTCTACAGGGTTTCTGTTATGATTTTCTGTAGATTCGTGGATGCAACGCCTTTCAGTTTATGATATTTTTTATTTATGATGGGTTTATCCAGATGTAACCCTATCATAAGCTGAGGAACAGAGCACAGGGCAATATGGGTAGAATTTTCTAGGAGAATATAAGACCCAAGGCCCCTTGGGCTCCATCCCTTATCCCTGAGGACTACAGCATACTTAACCTCTCTTTCCAGGAGACAGAGGGTCGAGAGAGACCCAGGTTGCTGCCTCCACCCAGGGTGGGCTTCTGGGGGGTGCAGGTCTCCTTGGTAGGGAGCCCAGAGGTGATGCTTGCTCAGTAAGTGGTGCTCCTGTCACTTCCCTCCAGAGCCACCACCACAGACGGTCACTGCTCAAATGGAACTGACGGTGACCGTGACTAGTGAGCCATACAGTGATAAGCTACAGGACCGGTCTTCTCAGGAATTCAAGAAGTTCAATGAAACATTCACGGAACAGGTAAACCTGGGAGAGCAAGTCCCCAGGGCCCCTCAGTTCCCCCGGGGAGGAGTCCAGAGGGGTTAGGAAAGCAGCTGAGGGCTGTTTCCTCAATGGACTTGTGAGTTCTCAGCTCCCTCATGTCCTCGGACTTGCTAGGGAGGCTGGACACAGGAAACCAACTTCTTCTGGAGGCTGCTGGGTGGAGGAACCCTGGTCTCTGGGAAGGAATCTTTCCATTCCAGGGAGAACTGGGGAGGAGGACTAGGAGGTGCTGAGGGACAGGGCGGCCAGGCTGACCCTCCTGACGTTCCACAGAAAGGCCCAGCAGGCCCCTAGATGGGACGTCTGGGATGATAGAGTGACCTCTTACCTTTCAGATGAAAACAATTTATTCTGGAATCCCTGAGTATGAAGGAGTCAACATCACAGGGTTGAGGTGCGTATCTGGGGCTGGGCCTTCGGAGTGGAAGCAGCGGTCCTAGTTATAAAGGCCATTGTGACCAGGCCGTCTGTCCTAGCCTGCTAGGGCTGCCCTGGTGGAACACGTGGACTGGGGGCTTCAGCAAGAGAGAGTGAGCTCGCAGTCCTGGAGGCTGGAAGTCCAAGATGAAGGTGTGGGCAGCGTGGGTTTCTCCTGAGACCTTTCTCTTTGGTTTGCAGATGGCCACCCCCCTGCTGGGTCCTCACATGGTCCTTTTCTCTGTATGCATATCTTGGCTGACTCTTTGTTCAAATTTCCCCTTCTCATAAGGGCAGCAATCAATAATTGAATGAGGGTCCATCCCAATAGCTCCATTTTAACTTCACCTGCATCCTGTTCTGAGGCTTGGAGATTAGAGTTACAACCCATGAATTGGCGGTCTGACTCTAACACCATTCAGCCCCTAACACCTCTCAACGATGATTTCGCCTCTTTTCCCCACTGGATGCTCATCAGGAGTGAGGGAGGCCAGCCGGGCTGTTTCCATTGCACAAATGGAAAAACTGAGGCTCAGAGAGATGCAGCGACTCACCTCAGGGGTCCGTTACAGAGTGGCAGAGCCGAGATTCAATCCTGAAATGTCAGGAAGAGACCATCTGGAAAACCCAAAGCCACAGTGGGAGCCAGGGATAGATACCCTGTTGTCTTCAGAGATGCAGCCAAATAATTGAGCTGGAGGAGGGAGGCGCCCAGGGGAAAGGCTCCCAAGTCCACCCCTTCCTGCGTTCACCTACCCGTCCTCCTGGGATTCTGTCCTGTAGAATCTTCCCCTAGGAGCTGCCCCAATTTTATGAAACCATTTGATCCGTGCTGGCCAACAGGGCTGGCACGAGTCCCCTGAGTCCCCCATGGATCATGAGGAAAATCTCTTCTCGTGGGTTAGCAGAACCATGATGGACAGTTTTCATAAGGAACTTAAACGGCATTGCTATTTTTTGTGTGTGGCCCTGGGGACTGAAGTCTGCACCCTGGGCATGCTAGGTAAGGGCTGGACCAAAGGACCAAAGGACTTGGGCACCCTTGGATCTTGGTACTTGTAAGGGGTCCTGGAACTAGACTGCAATGGCTCTTAAGAGATGACTACATTATGATTCATGTAATTACCCTATAGTGCACATTCTAATAGATAATATTATATAATTTGATTTTTCCACATGCTGTATTAGTCAATGTGCTACTCTAATTTTCTTCTATGAGTATTTCCCCCAAATCTGCTGTTGATAGTTAAGCCTCTCAATACAGCATCAAGAAGAAAAAAGGAAGAGGGCATTAGACTTCTAGAATTTAGGAATCTTGGATGGTGCTTACGAGGCCAGACTTTCACTGTGTTTTTAAATCCAGAAAAGACTCATTCTCAGGGTACACATAATCCCTGTGCTCCCTGAGAGGTGCTCTCTGGGGCCTGCAGTGTGAGGTTGCTGATCATCAAACTTCCTGATTCCTTCTGTAAACACAGGAGATGGCCTTCATAAACTCCAGGGCTGGCTGAGTTGTTCTCAATGTTCTCAGAGCACTGACCTTGACTTCTAAACCCTCCTAAGTAGATTAAACCCTAATCTTGGGATTTTTTTTTTTTTTTTTTTTTTGGCACCAGGGATTGAACCCAGAGGTGCTTAACCACTGAGTCACATCCTCAGCCCTTTTAAATATTTTACTTAGAGACAGGGTCTCTCTGAGTTGCTTAGAGCCTCACTAATTTGCTGACACTGGCTTTGAACTCACAACCCTCCTGCCTCAGCCTCCGGAGCTGCTGGGAATACAGGCGTGTGCCACCACTGTGCCTGTCCCTTTTTGATTGGAATTTCAATCATCTGGGAGCTGGAGATCATTTTAGCGTTGACAAAAATATATGTGATTAGAAAAAAAAATGCATGTCTGTGCCTTTGGATTTCTGCATGTCATTTTAAGAGACTCAGAGACCTTCTGCAGCCCTTCACCTGTCCCTAGGGAGCTGTGACCTCTGAGAGAGCCCCTGCAGTGACCGCCTACCCTGAGACCAAGCCTCCTTCAGGACACCTCAGTGTCTTGCTGGGTTACAGCTAGTGACAGTTTAAGGATGGCTTTTCCATGTTCTCCATCCACATCCAACCACATGGCTGAGGCTCCCTGGAGGCTGCCCAGGTCCCTCCTCCCATTGTCGAAGGCTTCACTTAGGTGCCATTATAGAAAGACCTGTGGCAAAGGGCCCACCGTGGTGCCTGGGACAGAGCATTTAACCTAGGAGGCCTCAGGTCACCGTTTTAATGGTCCCTCCCCCAGCTCTGCCTCCCCTAGAGAGCAGATGGGCAGAGCCAGTGGGAAGGGCGGGCACCAAGGCCACCAGGGGAGGATGCTCAAGGACGTCATTGTCTCCTCCTCCTCAGGCAGGGCAGTGTGGTGGTGGAGCATGACGTCATCCTGAAGACCAAGTTCACCCCAGAATACAAGGAAGTCTTCAAGAAGGTCACGGAGGAGGTGAAGGAAAAAATCGAGAATGCAACCAGAGAGCTGATAAGCAACAATGATACCTGCACAGGTGGGCTCCTGGGTCCAGGTGGGGCTGCCCGAGAGAAGTCCTTCATGTTTGTCATCCTGGGAGGTGGGGGGAAGGGAGGGAGATGGCAGCTCACTGAGATCCAGGAATCAGCCCCTCGGCCCTTCACTCAGACTGGCAGATTCCAAGAGAGCCTCGAAAAGGAGGCCGCAGAGCCCAGGGGAGTCGGGCCGAGTCCTACAGGGCACCGGAAGGGTCCAGGACAGCGGGGGCTGCTGGGAAGTGAGGACCAGTGTGATTTATTATGCAGTGAATCTTCTGAACACGAGAGAGGTGCGGGCATCCTGAGAACAAAGGGACCCAGGGAGCAGCAGGCAGGGCCTCTGGGAGCTGGAAGAGAGGCTGGCGCTGCCTCTGCACAGAGCTGCTTCCTGTGTCTCCGTCACATCCCCACCCCCCTCACATGCTCACACGCCTCAGCCCCGTGGGGACACTGGACGGGCTGGTTGTAAGAGGCTCCTTGTGTCTCCTTCACAGCCATGCTGTGCTTCAACTCAACTGCCACCAAGGTGCAGAACATTACAGTCACCCAGTACGATCCTGAAGGTAGGTGACACGGTGGTTTCAGGAAGAGCTGGAGAGGTGAGGGGGCAGTGGGAAGCCAGGGCTCCTGGCGCCTGGTCACAGCTGCTCTCGTGTCCCCTCAGAGGAATGCCGGAAGAAGGCTGGGGAGGAATTTGCCCCCTACTTCACGGTGGAGTACAAGGACCAGAAGCCCTACTGCATCACGCCCTGCATGGCCGGCTTCAATGCTTCCTGGGACTGCCACTACGGCAAGTGCCAGCTGCAGCGTAGTGGCCCCCAGTGCTAGTGAGTACCCCACCCTACCCCCGCCCAGCCCCTGGGGTCTACCCAAGATGCTGTCTGAAGGTCAAGATCATGGGACTGGGTCCCAGCATCTCCTGAATGCATCAGGTCACAAAGGACTTGGCAGAACATGCATGGCCAAGCCCCCTGGCCAGGTCCAGAGTAGGCTCCGTAGCTGCTCCTCCTGGTGTCCTCTCTGTGCTGGGTGACACTGAGGGTGGGGTGAGCTCCCCGGGAGCAAAAGGAGGGTCCCAGCTTCAGGACATTTCCAGCCTGACATGGAGGCAGGGGCTTGCTTCCAGGGAAAGGACCGCCATCTCCTGTGAGCAAAATAGGGAAAGAAGGCCACACATCTCCACGGGCAGGAGAGAGCCCACGAAGCCCAGTCCTAGAGGGACAAAAGCCAAAAAGACGTTGCCAACCTAAACCGAATTAGAGAGAGTGGCAGCCGGCGAGAGCACTGGGTGGGCAGGCGGGAGCCGCACTCCCCTCACTCGCCTCAGCCCCCTCGGGTGGAGGCCTGCGAGGTCCTTCTGGGACAGCTTCCTGGGGGAGGACCTTCCACGCTGGCCAGAGAAGAAAAGAGCCGGGCCTCAGAGGGGGGACAGGGGCCCCAGATCAGGGCCGGGGACAGATTTTCCGGATAGAGAGGAGAACTGAAAATGAGGACCGTTAATGGGTGGGTGGAAGGGTCACCTTGTGGCGCAGCCCAGGGAAGTCCGGGCTGGGCCAGCTGTCCCAAGTCCTGGGTTGCTACTGTGGGCAAACCTAGGGGCCTGGCACTGGGTGTTGGACCCACTGAAGTGCTAGCCCAGGGACACTGGGCTTGGTCTCCGTCCATCCTCCTTACCCCACACTCTCCTTCCCCCTTCCCCGCTTCAGACACCCAGGGGTCAGGGCCCAGCTCTGAGATTGGTGCTGACCCCACTCTCACCCCCGCTGCCCCTCTCCCCCATCTTAGCTGCCTGATCACAGAGACTCACTGGTACCGCGGAGAGACCTGTGAGTGGGGCATCCAGAAGAGCCTGGTGTACGGACTCGCGGGCGCGGGCGGTGCCGTGGTGCTGCTGGTCATCGTGGTCCTCCTGGTGTTCACACTCCGCTCCAGGAGAGAGGTGAAGAGGTGAGCCACGGCTGCCCCTCCCCTCTTTCCTCCAGGTCCCCCCTCCTCCTCCCCCCTGCTCAGATCCTCTGTCTTCAGTCTCTCCAACCCCGAGGTGAAGAGTGAGAAGCCGAAAGCAGGGACCTAGCTTGTCCTTGGGTCCTCGTCCCTGCTCCCTGATCATCATGGGGTCTCTGTACATCTCTATCAACAGGCAAAAGGCCACAGTGTCTCAGTTGTACCAGTGGCAAGAAGACAATGGTGGATCTGTCCCTGGGACCCTCCGAAACATTGGCTTTGACATCCACGAAGGTATGGGCAAACTCCGCTGGACTCAGAACGCGTGGGGACACACAGAGAGGGACCAGGGGGAACACTGGTGCTTGAAGGAGGGAAGGGGGCTTGGGTACAGTGGGGCATGCCTGTAATCTCAATGAAGTGGGGGGTGGAGGCAGGAGGATCACAAGTTCTAGGTCAACCTGGGTAACTTAGTGAAGCCTTGTGTCAAAATAAAAAATAAAAAGGGCTGTGGTGTAGCTCAATGGTAGAACACCCCTTGGTTCAATCCCTAGTACAAAAAAAAGTAGGGGCAAGAGGGGAGCATTTGCCATTTCCCAAATATTTGGTGCCACATTGGAAACCCTATTTCCATGGCTGGTTCCTGCAAGACCCTGGGCAGGGCATAAGCCTGGGCACTGCTTGGCTAGACCACTGGGAAGGCACAGGCAACCTGACAGTGCTAGATTTCTCTAGAACTCAAAACGGCCTATGTGGACATAGATTTGTGCCCAGAAGTTGGTGAACTCATTAGCAAGTAAGTTGCATCTCAGCAAAGAGATTAACATTCAATTTTGTTAGGTCAAATGCACATGTTAAAAGTTCTAGAAACAAAGTTTTTAAATTGCAAAGATGAAAAATCCTACAATGAGAAAATTTCTCAGAAGAGTCTTTAACTTCTAAGAAGGGGAAGGTTGGAATTGAGGAAAAAGTCCAATTCATTCACAAAAAGGCAGAAAAGGGGAGGAAGAGAAAAATGAGAAGACAAATAGCACAAAATAAGGTGGCAGAAAGTATTCAAACCTATCCATAGTCATAAAAAATGCAAGTGGATTAAACACTCCAGTTAAAAGAGTGAATTTTTTTTTAAATCTAGCTGTTTATCATGGATGAGAGGAACATGAAAACAGATGGACAGAAATATAAAAAGAACATGGAAAAAGGAAAACAGGATTGCTAGACAAAATATTTGTTGTTCTCTACATCCGTTGTGGGAATATAAATTTTAAGTTAGAGAGAGAGAGAGAGAGATGAAAAGGATCTAAATTTTTTAAATTTTTTTTAAAGAGAGAGAGAACTTTTTAATATTTATTTTTTAGTTTTCGGCGGACACAACATCTTTGTTTTTGTATGTGGTGCTGAGGATCGAACCCGGGCCTCACGCATGCCAGGCAAGCGCGCTACCGCTTGAGCCACATCCCCAGCCCTGAAAAGAATCTATATTGGAAAATGGCTTACTATGTTAGACACAGTCCCACTTGTGTCCAATGGGTACAGTTTCAAAATATGAAAAGCGAAGATTGACAAGACTGTGTGGAAAAATGGACAAGTCCACCATCATGGTGGGAGATTTTAAAAATACCTGTAGTAACTGATTCATCCAGCAGACAAAAAGTCATCAGGAATATAGAATACTTGTACCCAATAACTGGCAGCCTTGGTATAATTCAGAACATCATGTTCAACAACTGAAGGGAACATAGTTATAACAAGAGAATATAGAAGACTCATTTGATGGCCATGCACAAGGCCACCAAAAAAAAAAGGCCTTAACAAATTTTCAAAACAAATATATAAGTCAGACTACATTATATGATCATAATGCAAGCAATTTAGAAGTCAATACCAAAAATATTTCTGGGAATGAAAACAAAAAATTTTGTATCTTTGGAAACTAAGTTTCTAAAAAAAAAAAAACTCATGAGCTAAGCAGGAAATCATATGGAAGTTATAAAATACTTGGATATAAGGGATTATGAAAATACTTGGCATGAGAACTTGTGGGGCAGTTACGACTATACTCAGAAAGAAATGTACAGCCTCAAAAGACTTATAACTGGAAGCTTTGGGGGTGAAGCAGTTTAGGTAGTTTGCCATGTTTTCAACGGTTTTCAGTTTCAAGGGTGTGGAATGAACCCCCTCGCCCTCTATCGGGTGAGCAGAAATGAGACCTTATCTTCCTAACCACCTGTCTCTGGGGGGGCTTTCTCCTCCTCTAGAAAGAGAATATTACACCCACCTGGACTCCATCTACAGTAACTTCCAGCCCTCTCTGAATCACATAGACCCTGCAAAAAAGGTAAGAACAGCCTGGGTGAGACTCTCACCTCCCTCCACTCTGAGGTGCCATCTTCCCCAGGACACAATGGGACCTTCAGCAAGTAAAGCCAGGTGTATGGTTTGTTGGTCCAGGCAATGGTCCCTGGACTACACTGCCAGAAAATGAGCATAACCTGGGAGGGCAGTTGGTAGGGGAGGTGGAGAAGGTGGAATCTACCCTTCCTCTTCCTCCTCTGTGATTTCCCTCTCCATTGTAAGTATGTCCATCATGGCCAATTTATTTAGTTATTTTAATTTTTAAGCAACCATCAACATCAGAACAATAGTAAATACTTACATGCCTCACCCAAATAGTGATGTTTAACATGCTGTCATGTTTTCTTTCTTCGTATCTACCTATCAATTCAATCATTCAATCCTAGAGACTCAGGAGGCTGAGGCACGAGGTTTGCAAGTTCAAGGCCAGCCTCAGAAACTTAATGATTCTCTCAACAACATAGGGAGAAAATGTTTCAAAATAAAAAGGGCAGGGGATATAGTTTGTTGGAAAGGTACACCTCAGTTCAATCCCCAGTATTTTAAAAAGGAGGGGAATAAATTTTTTTTTCTGAGCCATTTGAAAGTCAATTGCATACATTATGACACTCTCTCCCGAAACACCTCCACACATATTCCCAAATACTATTATTATACCCAATAAGTTGATAATAATTCCATAATATCATCCAATAATCAATTTTTCCAACTGATCTAAGGGCATCTTTTATAAGTTTTTTTAAGAGAGAGAGAGGAGAGAGAGAGAGAGAGAGAGAGAGAGAGAGAGAGAGAATTTTTTAATATTTATTTTTTAGTTTTAGGTGGACACAGTATCTTTATTTTATTTTTATGTGGTGCTGAGGATCGAACCCAGCGCCCCATGCATGCCAAGTGAGCGCACTACCGCTTGAGCCACATCCCCAGCCCTATTACTTTTTTTTTAATATGTGGATATAAATTTCATTTGGTGAATTTTGTTGTTTCTTTGGCATTTGTATCTATAACTGGCTTTTAAACATACATCGTGTCGTTTTGAAAGTCTAGGATGGTTGTCTGCAGGAGGGGCCCATACTCTGTATTTGCCTGATTATTTCCTGGTGGTCTCATTTAACTTGTCCTTCAATCCTCGGTAATTCCTACAAACTGGAGGTTAGGTCTAGAGGCTTAATTAAATTCAGCTTAAACATCTTTGTTATGTCTTAGATAATGTTATTGCATCACCCAAGAGAAACACAACATCAGGTTGTCCCATGGAGACTGAGGCCATGACTGGTTCCCTGGGAGAAGGTGACCACTTCTTAATGACCTCATTAATATTATTTCATCTGGGTAGATATTTGAGGACAGAAGAATCACCAAGTGTGATTGGCCTCAGATACTGTACTTCCCAGAGAGAGAGAGAGAGAGAGAAAGCAAATCTTGGGACAAAAAATGAAATCCTTGGCCAGGCTTCCTGTAAACCCTCCTGATGAGGGAGGGATGATACCATGTGTTTGTGCTGGATTCCAGGTAATAGGACAAGTTCAAAGCTGAGATTTTCCTAGGCCCGAGTCTCTAATGCTTTCAAAACCCAAATAACTCATGGGCCCAGCCCTCATTGAATTCTGTTTCTCTTTTCAGGTCCAAATTCAGAGGCCCCAGGTGGTAATGACAGCCTTGTAAAGCAAAGCAGTTTTGTGTGGCGCCGTGGGATCTGGGAGTGAGGGGACCCCAGCTGGGCTAAGCTTGGTGGAACATTTCCCCATGGAGAGCGCGCCCCAGGAGTTGTTGGGAAACAGCCACTGCACATACCAAAGAGGAAGAGGAAAGAGAAACAACAAACTCAGCTTCTGCTTGTAAAGTCGTGTAGAAGCACCGGGGAGGCTCCAGAGGGCTTGTGGTGATGCCAGGCGAGGCCTTCTTGCCCATTTCCTGGGAGGTTCTTCTGAGCGCGCCAGCCCACGTTCAGCACCAAGGACAGCGCCCGGCCTACCGGCTTGCAGCTGGGACCGCTTCCACCCCAGGACTGCGCTTTGCAACCTACACAAGACTCATCTAAGGACCCTTGCATCCCATTTTCGTAAAAGGCGTCTATTTTTAAATAATGTAAATATTTACAGGATAAATACATAGTATATATCTTTGGGTTTCTAAGATTATGAATAAAGTTCTTATTTTTATGGGTTGTGATTTTTCGTGAATAAATATTAATAACATATATTTATAATAACTCAAGACAACAAAAGCAATTTTGTTAGAATTTCCATGGTTCCCAGACCTTTCTCCGGTTGCCAGCAGTCTACAGTGTCACCCGCCAGGCCCTTTTTCTTCCTCCTTCCATAATGTAGGTTTGATGAGATGGGGGGTCTAGAGGTGGTGAGGGGGGGTAGCTCTGCACTCTGTAAAGATACCATCCCAAGTCTTCTCCAGCGTCACCTCTGGTCCCAGAGAATGCCATGAGCAAGACCACACCCACCCACCTCACAAGAGACAGGGACTCATTCCCCCTGGGGAGAACCAGTTCTCCTGGAATGGTCACATTTCTTTCCATAGCTCTAGAGAGAGGGAGTCCTGGGTTCTATCTCCAGTTTTCTCATCCAGCCCCTGAGTTAAACTGGGGGACCAAAAGCAGGATCATGTGAATATTTGGACTCAGTCTGGTCTTCCACTGAATAAGGACTAGATCATTTCTAAAGTCTGTCTCTTCACTGTCACTTAACATTTTGGAGAGGCTTTGTGAAGATTCCCGGTGTGCAGCTCAGGATACATTTTGTACTGGACACCTCTCCCTCCCGCCACCGCACAGCCCCATCTAAGACAGAGCCTAGACTCTGCTGCCCCCTCGTGGATGCCTCCAGAATCTGCAGGCACCATTCAGGTTTTCAGTCATTTCCTCCTGGGCTTCAGCCATGAGAAATTTTTAACCTACCCTTGATTCGTTTCCATATTTACTATCCAAATCTTGAGCTCCTCAAACGTGTATGGAGGCAGAATTCTTCACCTTAAGACCTGCATCCTGCCTCTACGGGTCTGGGCATCTGTGGTCATGAGAGGGGATATTTATTAGGGCTGCTGACCCCTGCTCCCATCTGGAAGGACATTATCCACCTTCACACCTTCCTGCTCTCTCCTCCCATCTACTCAGTGGAGAAGCAGGAGAGACGAGCCAAACCCAGAGGCTGCCCAGGTCCGATTCTTGGCAAGCCATTCATTAGCCGGGTGAGTGTGAGAAAGTGACTTCTTCCCTCTGGACCCCTGTTGTCTCATCTGCAAAAAGTCAGGGACCAGTTACCAAGTGCCAAGCACTGTTCACCATCCTCCGTTTGCAAATGGAGGGCAACGGAGGCAAAGAGATACCCAGTAACTTGCCCGGGATCATGCCATCAGTGGGTGGGAAGCTGAGATTACAAATTAACAAGGCCAGCGGTCAAGTCCATGTCCTTGACCATCAGTCACGTGTTGTGGGACATGAGATTAACTGGATGAATACCTGTAAGGTGCCTGGTATGTAAATAGTTCTAAAAAGAGAAAGAGGGAGAGAGAGACAGGTAGGGAAAGAAGGAAGGAAGGAGTGAAGGAGAGAGAGAGAGAGAGAGAGAGAGAGAGAGAGAGAGAGAGCATGGAGGGAGAGAAGGACGGAAGGGAGAGATGGAGAAGAAAAGAAGAAAGGGAACAACTGCTTCCTCCTTCACTATTCTCTGTCCGGCATCCCTCCTCTCTTCTGGAGCTTCCTCCTGCAACCACAGAAAAGTGATGGATTGGGTTGGGGCAAGATGACAGGAAGACCTTGTGGCTTTGCAGAAACATGGAAATGCAAATGCACAGAGATGTGCAAAACACCTGGAGGCAGACACACCAAGGCACACGAAGGAGGTTCTGGTGGGGGCCTCAGGGCGGGGGAAGTGGGGCTCACCTGCGCCCTTGGCTATGTGCACAGCCTGCCTGCCAGCCTGCCTGCCCTTTGGTACATTAGCTCAGACCCAGTTGGTAGCATCCAACAGCCTCACAGCTGCACCCCCACCATCCCCACAGCCTGACCTATTGCAGGTTCGTCTCTCCGACAGCAGCCCATGGTTCCTTCCAATGAGGTCACTCACCTGCCCAAAGCACGGAAGCCTCACTCTCTTATTAAAGCAAATTCCACATTCCTCAGCATGGTTTTCAAGGTCCCTGGAATTGGGGCTCCATCTTCCCCTCCACCCCACATCCTGGTCACACAGACTACCGGAATGCCACCCTCTCCCTTCAGCAGATTCTCCGCCCACAGCTTCCTCTCTAGAAACTGCAACTCCCGTTCTGCTTCCTCCAGGAAGCCCTCTTGGATAGGATCCCTCTCAATTAACCTCTCCCGTCTGCGTCTCCATGACATTGCTATGTACACTTGGCGCATCCCACTCTCCACCCTGTTCGAGGGTGAGGACGGGGTTTTGTTCCCCTCTGGACTCCACAGAGCCTAACAGTGCCTTGTGCATAGAAGAGGCTATTAATGCTCATTAAAGTTAATTGAGTCAAAACTCATCTCTGCCAGATTTTCGGCTTCCCTCCCACAGCCAAGCCTCCCCCTGTCTGGAAGGGATCAAGGCTAAAGGAAAAGCCTGCGCGTAGCTTTTTCTCTCCCTCCCAGGGGGCCCTGGTTTGAGAATAAACAGCATCCTGATCCTTCCTCTCCTTCTCAGGTTGATTCAGGTCACCCTCAGTCACCCAGAGACCTTGGGGAGCGGGACAAGTAGGAAATGGGGCTGGAAGTTCAAGGACCACCTCCTGACAAATCGATGACCCCAATGCCACTTGCCTACCCTCAAAATGTGTGGAGGAGGAAAAATCATTTTCCAAAAGCATCTTGTCTGATCCAGACCTCCTGCGTCAGATTATATTGTGGTGTTTTAGAGAACAGGAGGGTCTTGGCATTTAGACCTCGGAGGACTTGTTCGATGTGACTCTGTAGATGGCGTTTAAATGACACCCCCACGTCGGGCGGGCCTGATTCACCGGCGATGATACAGCAGGTGGGGGTGCTGGCGGCTTCCTAGGCTGGGCTGCCTGACAAGAGGCAGAGCTCACCGGGGAGCCAAGCAGCTAAGGAAATTTACTGCGTGTTGGAGCCAGGGAAAGTGGAATTGAACTTGGGCGATAATCAGCCTGATTAGCTTTGTGCCTCCTGGAGGGAGCTGAGGGCGGGAGGCAGAGCTAGGGAGGGGGTGCGGGGGAGCCGGGTCAGCCAGCATCAAGGTGGAGGAGGCTCAGGAGCTGGGGTTTGCTGAGGTCAGGAATCACTGGGCCTCAGGAGAGCGCAGGAAGCGGCAAATCCAGAGGAGACACACGGTGCTGGGAGCCAGGGTGGGTCCAGAGCAGTGACCAGGATAGAGTCTGGCGACAGGTAAATGCAGCATAAAGGGCGAGGCAGCCAGGACCCAGGGGAAGGACTAAGGGCAGAGTTCCGGACCCGTGGTACCTCTTCTGGTGCCGGCCTCATGAAAATCTCAAGATCGGCTGCCAGCATCCCCATCTTCAGGTCCCTCAGGGACTTGGCCTCTGCCAGGTGACACTGGGTAGGAGGCAGGAGTCCCCAGCCTTAATTCTGGGATAGGCCATCGTTCTCATAGGGTGGCCACAGGAGCCCCTGACCTGAGATGCAGCCTTAGTCCCCTGGTGAGGTAAGGCACCGGCACCTGTTTATGTAAGATGAAATGGAGTCTGTGGGCAAAGAGGATCCACAGTGCCTGGTGAGGACCGAGAAACAGGCCACCGACAGGCCCCTTCAGGGTGGCATCTCCAAGCTTCCAAACTGTCCTAATTGCAGCAAGAGCCCGTCCACTTATGAACCCACTGTGGATGCCAGGCCTGTGCCAAGCCATGTGCCTCTGTCAACCCCTAGCTCCCCACCCCAGGCACCCAACCTGCTGTACAGAGGAAGGAAGGGAAGGGACCCCCCAGCCCTCGGGGCCTCCCAGCAAGGCTGGTCAACAACTGTCACACTGCCCTGGGGAACTCCCGGCCTCTGGGCTTTCTACTACCACGACATGTCACATGTGCCTTGTGTTAGGAAGGGTGGAGACCTCCACATCACTCCATTTGATCGACCCCATTGCTCTGGACCCACGGTGAGGCAGCCCACCAGCCCCTTTGCACCAGTGAGCACCCAGGAAGGAGGGAAGCAGCCTGCTGGGTGGCGCTTCACCAGGCGAGGACATACCAAGGCCTGTGGTGGGGACAGACTCAGGCAAGCACACAGCTTTCTCCAGTCCCAGGCTGGGCCCCAGGGCCTCCATGGCCAGCAGAGCCAGCTTTCTCCTAACGCATGCAGGAGAGGGGAGGTTCTCTCCTCAGGGTACAGAGGATCTCTTTCTGCACCACCAGGGTCGACCAGATGGTCGGAGAGGGACCACTCGCCTGCTCTTCCTGTGTCCCAGGCTGAGCTAAAACCTTCCTGGGCGGCTGGTTTTCTCCACACCTCCCTCTTTTTCAGAATGGACTGTGCTTTGCAGAGACCTGGGTTGACTCTCTCCGGACCCGGGATGTGGTCTGATAAGTCAGGGATGCCCAGGAGTGTCACTGCCCTGATGCGCCCTGCAAGTCCCAGGGGTTTCCTGCTGGAACCTCACGGCAGGCTGATCCTGGGTGAGGCAGCCCACCATAGGGGAAGGGCCCACGGAGGAAGGCTGCTCAGCTCTTGCCTGGGTCAGGAAGCACAGAGACCATGAAGGGAAGGGGACACAGAGAGGACACAGCCTTCCAGGGCATGCCCCGTGACCCCCCTCCTCCAGCCACATCCCACCCGCCTGTGGTGACCACCCAGTCAGACCATTCAAACTGGGATGGACTGATGGGGTCACAGCTCTCGTCATCCAACCATCTCGCTTCTGAGTGTTCCTGCATTGACAGGTACTTTTGGGGAGCACCTCATATAAATGACCACCCCCAGCTCACCTCTTCTAGAACAGCGACTCTCCAGATGGCGAGGATGGAACCACCTGAGCACTAACAGAGGACCCCAGGGCCCGAGCTTGTGCACACAGGGGATCAGGAGACCTCCCGAGTGTTGGGACGACTCTCTAGGGGACTGTTGAAGGGGACTCGGGCTCTTAAAGCATAGGCAGTCTCTGTTTCTTACCAGAAAGATACTCTCTACTAATTGTCCTTAGTCCATGTTCTAAGATTGTAGAGATTCTACTTCCTGATGATGCTGGAGAGAAAGGTGTCCCCCACATTAATGGTATTTGTAATGGAGCCCAGGGCTTCTCTACCACCAAGTTATGTCCCCAGGGTCTTGCTAAGTTGCCAAGACTGCCCTCAAATTTGTAATCCTCCTGCCTCCGAAGCCCGAAGAGCTGGGATTACAAGGTGTGTGCCACCATATCCAGTCAAAATAAACTTTTTGTCCTTATAAGTATACCTAGACTTGGGTATTTTGTTATAGTAACACAAAATAGACTAATACATCATCCTATTAAAGAAAAATACAACATAATTGAAAGCCGCAGAACTGGATGAGATCACCCAGGGAGGAAGGATGGATAGACAGGAAGTCCTACCACACTCTTACGTTTAGGGTCAGAATGTTAGGAGAACCCAGAAACAGAGAAGACAGGCAGGCAGGAAGAGGATCAAGAGAGACAGGAGGACAAGACGTTAAGAGAAAGGAATTCAAGGTCTCTATAAAACCCTAGAGTCAAATGAGAGGAGCACAGAGAAGGTAGAGGTTGTTGTTGACCTTGGTCAGAGCGCCTTCCATGGAGTGCTGACAGAGGAGAGGGTGAGAGGTCAAGCAGGGGACCGGCTTTCTAAAGGAAGGGTCCTGGGGACAGAGGCAAGGGGGTGTTGTAAGAGAAAGAAAAATACAGAAGAGAGGTCTTTCCGTGAGTGGCAGGGGGTGAAGCCCAGCCGTGCCCAGCCAGCCATGTTGAAGCCTGGGGCTAGAGGAAGAATCACTAATGGCCATCCTATCCTTACTTACAACTGAGAAATCATGTTAGTTATGGATTTGGGGCAGTCATTTAGATTTTTTAAATATCACATTAAAGGCTTTTATTATTAAGCATATCCATTAACATTTATGTTAATGACTGATATTTTTGATCCTTCTATAGATTTTACATCCGAGGCCCTGATGGGAAGAGCAGTTAAAGGAGGAAATAGGATCTTTGAGGGAGATTTCCTAATGTAAAAGGGAGGTGGGGGCGGGGCCTGGGTCTGGCATTACCGGAAAGGCCTCTGATGATTGGCAGGAGCAACCCACAGGCCAAAAGGACCCTCAGGGGCTCTGGCCTCCCGTCGTCTCCTAGGCTCTCTTGTGCTGCTGACAGGCAGGGGCACGGGGTTGTCTTGACATCTTTGAAGAGTAGCCATGGGCTCTGCTGGAGAGAGTGACCATACAGCAGCCCCATACAGGAGAGTAATTCTAGGATTAGCCGATTCCAGAATTGACTAAGGAGGAAAAGACAATGAAAGCGGCAGTTGTTATGGCAACGTTAGGGTTTGCTAGATGAACGGCTGTAAATCCGGAGGAGGGGCACAAATGAGGACCGGTTGGAGATGAGGCAGAGGTGGGTTTTCTGCACGACTGGGTAATTCACCATTTCCCACTTGGCGGTCAGGTTTAGCAGGGGACCGAGCGCCCTCTGGTGGCCATGGGTGGCAAAGACAGCTTGGAGAGGAGGAGGTCGTGGCGTGGGGATGGCAGGTGTGTGTCCTGTGAGCAGGAGGAGAATCTGCAGAGGGGAATGGTTAGAGGAGGAGGAAAGCGACGGCCTGGAGAGGAGCGAGGTTTGAGAAGGAAGTAATCAGAGTATCAACTGTCAGAGAGGCCGAGGGGTGTAAAAGTGGTCCACTGTCAGCTGGCCTGCAACTAGATTTGGGGGCCCTGGCACTGGGCCATGACAACTGCCCACCGGCTATCCAATGGATTTTTGAGGCCTCCAAAATCAGAGTGACCCAGAGAAACTGGTTACTCTAAGATGATGGAATTTCAGCTTCACATCAACGAGAATACTGAGACAAGTCTGGCAGCCTCTTCACCCAAGGCTGAGCGAGGAGGGGGACCCTGCTTCGGTCCATCTGGACAGCTGGAGGCAGGTCGGTTTGTGTGGAGCAAGAGATGAGGCAGTGTCCCATCAGAGCCATCGCCCCAACTGCTTCTCAGCATAAGGGGCCACCTCTAGCCTGGAGCAAGTCCTGAGGAGGACCACCGGCTGCATCTAGGACTCTCATGTACTTCTCTAAAGTTCAATTTATTTGAACTGATGCATAAAAACATTAAATTGTCCTATGTGTGGGGGGAGCCCTATGATGTTTCCAAGCACATACATGCTGAATGATGTTGCAATCGGGGTCAACGTACCTATCTCCTTTAAATCTTATTACTCCTTCATGGTGAAAACGTTGAGACTGTCTTCCAACTTTTTGAAACACACAGTACGTTTTCATTGTCTATAGTCGCCCTACTGCGCAACAGAACTCCACGGCTTCTTCCTACCCAGCTAAACTTAGTACCCATCCATCCATCTTTCCCCCTCCCCTGCCCTCCTGCATTTTCCCCAAAGGCCCCATGTGTGGAAGGACTGGTCCCCAGCCTATGGGGTCCTCGTGGGAGGAAGTGAGGTCACCTGGGGCCTGCCTTTGAAGGGATATTGGGACCACAGCCTCGGTGCCTCCATCTCTTTCTCTGTGGCCATCAGGAGGTGAGCAGCCTCCTCTGCCATGAGCTCCTGCTATGATGTCATGATATGCTCCCTCACTGTAGGCCCAAGAGCAATGCCCTAACTGACCATGAACTTGAATATTCAAAACTGTGAACCAAAGTAAACCTTTTCTTTTTTGTAAGTTGTTTATCTCAGCAATTTTGTTACAATGATGAAAATCTGACCAATACACCCCCTACTCTCAATTATACTTTTTTTAAAATATTGGATATTGAACTGAGGGGAGCTTTACCACTGAGCTGCATCCCCAACTCTTTTTTATTTATTTTTGAGACAGGGTTTGGGTAAGTTGCTGAGACTAGCCTCAAACTTGAGGTCCTCCTGCCTCAGCCTCCAAGTCACTGGGATTACAGGTGTGCACCACTTCACCCTGTTCAATTGTACTCTACATAAACAAACATTATGAACTATTTTGTAGCATTGCTACCTTCAGAAAGTAATGATTCTTTTTAAACAATACTTGCCTGGGGTGCAAATATTGCTAAGTGTCCTATTACACCTATGTGTGCAAGGAGACCCTAGGGCAACCAGGAGGAGAAGGGGGAGAAGAAAGCAAAAGAGGAGAACCAAATGGAAATTCTATAATTGGAGAATGCAATAACTGAATTGAAGAATTCATTGGAAGGACTCAACAGCAAATGGGCTCAAGGTGGCAAAAGAATCAGTGAACTCAGACAGGTTAATAAAAATTATACAATCCAAAAAACATGAAGGAAAATGAACAGAGTGTCATAGACCTGTGGGTCAATGTTCAGTACAAAGTATGTATAAAGGAGAATCCAGAGAATGAAGGAGTGGGGTGGGGAAGAGATGGGGCAGAAGAAATATCCTTCAAAAATAAAAATGACTTTGCTCACTCGTGTATGTATCGTTGTGGGGAGGAGTGATTCTGGAGCCTTTTTTTGTGACAGCAGCTAATGAGACTGTGGCGCTTACTATGATGAAAAATGCAAGGAAGGAGAGTCCTGATGAAGAATAATTATGTGAATTAGACGGTGGTGGGGCAGGATGGCTCTACAGTGCAATTTAAGAGGAAGAGGCCTTTGAATTCATAGAAACAGAGGGTGGAATGGTGATTATCAATGTTAATTCATTTGATTTAGTCATTCCATAATGTACACACATATACAACCATCATGCTGTGTCCCATAAATATATGCAATCATTGTTTGTCATTTAAAAATCTATAAAGCATAAAGTAAAAAAAAAAAAAAAGATTAAGAAGCAAATACCATGTAGCAAACTAATGAAAGCCTGTTTTGGAAAGATAAGATTTGTCCACGAGGAAGGTCAGGTTCTGCTCTTGCTGGGCGGTCCATCGATGACACAGACACACCTGAACAGGTGGAAGCAAAGGGCAAAGATGCAGCTGACGTGTTCCTGTGGCCGACAGGAAGTGCCTACTAAACAGAGAAACTGCTGTTTTATCCCAGGACTTCATTTGCACAGACCAAGAATGACATTCTCAAGGAGAAAACTGTAATCTGGTTCCACTTCCGCCTTCCCATTCCTTTACTGTAGCTGAACACACCGGTATCTACACCCGAGTTCCTTGCTTTTTGTTTTTTAATGGTCAATGAACATATTTTCCCCAACATCAAATGGAGATAGGGGCTGGGGATGTGGCTCAAGTGGTAACACCTTGGCCTAGCATGCGTGAGACACTGGGTTCGATTCCCAGCACCACATAAAAACAAAATATAGTGTGTCTACCTAAAAAACTAAAAAAATATTTTTTTAAATGGAGATAGGGTAGGGAAAAGTATTATTTTTACTAAAAAACAAAACAAAGACCTCTTTTTCCATTGGGAACATTCCTATTGAACTCTTATTTCAATAGTCCAATAAGTTATTTATGTTAGCTGTTAACAAAAAGAACAATAAGAAGACTCCTATATACCGTGTCTACATAATTTCCATTTTTTTCATTGTTTGTGGTGAAGTCAAGGACAATTTCTGTAATTTGTTCTTTGTACGTAGCTGTTGCACGTAGAGCCATCTTGTCTTTAGTGATAAATCGCTTTAAAAAAAGAAGAAATGTATCCTAGGTAATGTTCTCTTCCTGTCAGGCATCCCGTGTAAGTAAATTTCTCATTTAAATTTTTTAACTAAAGGCAAAAATAAGGACATTCCAAGAAAAATACAAACCAAGGGAACTTGTGGCTGGAAAACCCATCCAACAAGAAGTGCCACAGGAAGTCCTCAGATTGCAAACAAAGGGTACCAGATGGCAGCTCCAAGACTCAGGAAGCAATGAGCAGCAGGAGGAACGGTAAACATGTGGCAAGAGACAAAAGATGGACCTAGATGTTGTCTTCCCTTCATTTGCTTTTTAAAATGGAATTATTTAAGTAATTATTATAATGCTGCATCATCGTTGGTGTTACATGTATTAAGTATGTATTCCCGTTTGCAAACGTAAAGCAAAATAACAAAGGGAGAAAATAATGCAATGTGGGTATATTGAATGTAAGTCAGTATTTACCTGAAATCTGTGTTGATAAATTAAAGATACATGCTATAAAATTTGGGGAAACCTGAGAAATCATTTTTAAAATATATCAATGGTGGAATTAGATGAATACACCGGTCTGAGGTTGTTGCTCAGTGGTAGAGCACTTGCCTGGCATGTGTGAGGCACTGGGTTCAATTCTCAGCACCGCATATAAATAAATTAATAAGATAAAGGTCTAACAACAACAAAATACTTTAAAAATAAATAAATCAAAGAATACACTAATAGCATTTTGAACACCAAGTAGGGCAATTTTTTTTAAAGTAACAGAAATATATGAGACAGAAATTAAATATCAAAATGATAGACATTGGTCGGGGGTGTAGTTTAGTGGTAGAGATTGTATGTTTAGCATTTGAAAAGCCCTGGGTTCAATCCCCAGCATCAAAATATAACAAACAAAAGCAGTTCAATCATGTCAAAAATTACATTAAATTTAAGTGGATTCAACACTCAAAAGGCAGAGATTATCTAACTGGATACAAAACCTAATATCCAACTATATCTGTCTATAAGAAGCACATTTTAGAGTCAAAGACACAAATAGGTTAATAGTAAAATTGTGGAAAAATATATACCATGCAAACAGTAATAAGAAAACTGGAGCCAGCTGTAGTGGCTCATGCCTGAAATCCAGCAATTTGGGAGGCTGAGACAGGAGGATTGCAAGTTTGAGGCCAGCCTTGTAATTTAGCAAGGTCCTAAGCAAGACCTTGTCTCAAAATAAAAAGTAAAAAAGTAAAAAGGACTGAGGATGTGACTCAATGGTAGAAGGCCCTGGGGTTCAAGTTCAATCCCTAGTATGGATACACACACACACACACACACACACACACACACACACATACACGCACACATATATGACAATATTTAAGATATTATTAGAGACAAAGTGGGACATTTCATAATGAAAAAGGAAGATATAAATATTATAAATGTGTAAGCATCTAACAACAGAGCCCCCAAATCCATGAAGTAAAAATAGGCAAAAATGAAATAACAGATGAACAGTTCAACCATTCATTATTACAGAAACATCAGTACTAAATAGAACAGTTGGATAATCAATTAGAATATAGAATACTGGAACAACTGTACCCACTTGACCTAGCAGACATACAACACTGCTTAAAAACAGCAGGAGAAAACAGGCACAGCAACTCATGCCTGCAAACCCAGCAGCTCAGGAGGGGAGACAGGAGGATCGTGAGTTCAAGGGCAGCCTCAGCAATGGTGAGGCACTAAGCAACTCAGTGAGACCCTGTCTCTAAATAAAATACAAAATAAGGCTGGGGGTGTGGCTCAGGGGTGGAGGGCCCCTGAGTTCAATCCTTGGTACAAACAACAACAATAACAACAACAACAACAAAAACGAAAAACAGCAAGCTACATTTTTTAAGCACACACAGAATATTGTCCAGGAGAGAGCATATGGTAGGACACAATGTGATGCTCAATAAATTTAAAATGTTTGAAATCATGCAAATGACTACAAAATTAAGTTAGTAATCCACAACAGAAAGAATATTTCCCAAATATTGGAAACTAAACAACACAGTTCTAAATAATTCATGAGTTAAAGAAGATATCACAAAAGAAATTAGAAAATATCTCGACTTTAATGAAAATAAAAATACAAATATCAAGATTGATGGGCTGAGTGTGGTGGTGCAGGCCTGTCATCTCAGAGGCTTGGGAAGCTGAGGCAGGAGGATCAAGAGTTCAAAGCCAGCCTCAGCAACTTAGTGAGGCACTAAGCAATTTAATGAGACCTTGTCTCATATATATATATATATATATATATATATATATATATATATATAGAGAGAGAGAGAGAGAGAGAGAGAGAGAGAGAGAGAGAGAGAGGCATGAGCCTGTTGCAAGCATGAGCCACTGTGCCTGTTTTCTCCTGTCTTTATTCATAGGTGACATGACCTTGTGTGCAGAAAATCCTAAGGAACCTACAAAAAATAACATATAAATAAAATAAAAACTACTAGAACAAATAAGTGTTTTTAGCAAGGTCATTGGCTACTAGATCAATACATAGAACTTTGTTGTATTTTCATATATTTGCAAGTAACAATCACAAAATGAGATTGAAAAAATTTCATTCACAATAAACTAAAAATAAAAACAATACAAAACAAATTTGGGGCTGGGGATGTGGCTCAAGCGGTAGTGTGCTCACCTGGCATGCGTGCGGCCTGGATTCGATCCTCAGCACCACATACCAACAAAAGATGTTGTATCTGCCGAAAACTAAAAAAATAAATAAACAAATACATATTAAAATTCTCAAAAAAAAAAAATTAGCCAAGGAAGTGCTAAAACTGGCACACTGAAAACTATAAAACATTGCTGATTTAAAGACTCAAAGCAATGAAACGCTATACTGTGTTCATGAATTAGAGGGCTCAATAGTATTAAGATGGGCAATTCTTTTCAAATTGATCTGTAGATTCAATTAAATTCCCGTCAAAATTCCAGGAAGCTTTTGTAAGTAGTTAACAAGGTGATCCTAAAACATATGGAAATGCAAAGGACCTAGAATAGCCAAAGTCGTTTAGATATGGAAGAACAAGCTTTGAGGGCTCGCTCCATCTAATTTCAAAGTTTCTAAGAGGCCACAGTAACCACAACAGTGTGGTATTGGCATAGGAAGAGCCACATAGACTGATAGAGTAGAATAAGACTTTCAGAAATAAACAAAGAAAGCCTGTTTTGGAAAGACTAATGGTCAGTTAATTTTTGACCAAGGTACTAAGAAAATCCAAAGTTGGAAGAATGGTTTTTTTTCGATATGTAGCACTAGAATATTCATGTGCAATCAATAAAACCAAAGCCCCAGTCACAAAGTATATGCAAAACTAACTCAAAGTGGATTAGAGCCCATGTGTAAGTGCTAAAACTATGAATCTTCTAACAGAAACACAGGAGAACATTATTGTGACCTTGAGTCATGCAAAGATTTGTTAGACATGACACCAAAAAATGAACTATAAAATTAAAAAAATGATAAAATGGACAGCATAAAACTAAAAACTCCATCCTACAAAGAGCATTGTTAACAGGATGGAAATATAAGTTATAGGCTGGGAGAAAATACTTGAAAATCACCAACAAATTACTTGTATCTAAAATATGTGATTTTTTTTTCAAAATCAACATTAACTTTTAAAATCTAGTTGAATATTGGCAGAAAGAATAGCAGACACTTCACCAAAGAAGATATATGGCTGGGGAAGGGGGTAATATATGGATAAAAAAAATTAAATAAATTAAAAATACTGACAATACTAAATTCTGGCAATGATGTGAAGATTCCAGAGAGTATACGTTAGTGAGGGAATGGAAGAGAAGTTAGCAATTTCTGGGGTTGGGGATGTGGCTCGCCTAACATGTGCAAGGCCCTGGGTTCGATCCTCAGCACCACATATAAATAAAGGTATTGTGTGCAACTACAACTAAAAAAGAATTATTTAAAAAAGAGGTTAGCAATTTCTTATAAAACTAAAACACACAACTCAATAATCATGCTCTTGTATATTTATCCCAGGGAAATAAAAGCTTAGGCTCACACAAAAACCTGTGTATGAATATTCGTAGTAACTGTATTTGCAATAATCAAAAGCTGGAATCAATCTGAGCATCTTCCTACAGGTCAGTGGATAAACAAACTGTAGTACATCCAAATAATGGAATACCACTCAGCAAGTAAAAAGAACGAACCCCTAACGTACATACAAAAACTTGGATGGATGCTACACTGAGTGACAAAAGCCAGTCTCCAAAGGTTTCATATTTATAATTCCATTTATAAAAAATTATTTTTAAGGTCTTTAATGTCGTCTTTTATACCTCTACTTTATTTACTTATTTGTTTTTATGTGGTGCCAAGGATTGAACCCAATGCCTCACACATTTTAGGCAAGTGCTCTACCAATGAGCACCCGGGTCCCATTTATACTAAATTCTTTTTTTGTGGAGGGTGGTTTACCAGGGATTAAACTCAGGGACACTCGACCACTGAGCCACATCCCCAGCCCTATTTTATATTTTATTTAGAGACAGGGTCTCCCTGAGTTGCTTAGTGCCTCACAGTTGCTGAGGCTGGCTCTGAACTCAGATCCTCCCGTCTCAGCCTCCTGAGCCACTGGTATTACAGGCATGCGACATCATGCCCGGCCATTTATATAAATTCTTGAAATGACAAAACTAAAGAAATGGAGAGGGGCTGGGGATGTGGCTCAAGCGGTAGCGCACTCGCCTGGCATGCAAGTGGCCTGGGTTCGATCCTCAGCACCACATACCAACAAAGATGTTGTGTCCGCTGAAAACTAAAAATTAAAACATTAAAAAACTCTCTCTTTAAAAAAAAAAAGAAAATGGAGAACTGTCAGGGCCTAGGGATGGGGGAAGGGGAGGTGTTATAAGGTATTGTTTAGGGAATCATGACAAGAAAAATATCTGCTTATGTTTAAGACAGAGACAATTTTTTTTTCTGAATACTTTCCACCAATGATTGGCTGATTCCATGGACTCAACACCTGAGAATGTGGAATCCCTGGACACAGAGGATGGCGAGCTTGGCTTCCGGTGACCTTAAGGCATTATAGCTTTCTCAACTGGGAACTTTAACGTTTGTTCTGGAAGCCCTCTCCTGTCTCCTACCACCTCCCCACACTCATCCAATCCATCAGACCTGTGGTCCCTCTGCTGAAAAACATCCCCTGGGTCACCCCCAGGAACCCCAGAATCCAGCAACAACCTCTCCCCACCCCCCACTTCCCAGCAGCACCACCCTCCCCTCCTCCCCTGGGCTTCTAGTGCTATCTCTGTGTATCCATGGTAACGCTTATCACCAGGCTGTAGGTGAGGACTCAGAATTCCGGTCTCCAGGGGAAACTGTCTCCCTGGGGCCTGACACACACTGTAGGCGCTTTAAGCAATTGTTGGTGGGTGGCAGGGGGTGGGGGACCATCCTGATGTTGCCCCTTCCACAAAGCCTTCCGGAATCTCATACCTGGCCCTGCCTAGGAGAGGTCACTCCCTCTTCCGAGTTCCCCTAGCATTTGTATGACTTTGGGGAACTTCCTTAGGTCTCCTCATCTGTTACGTGAGGCAATTATCATCCCAGATCTCACCAGGTCTAGGGAGGATTCAGTTGGGTTGTGTTTACCACACCCCACACCAAGCGTCATGGTAAAACCTCCTTCAAAGCATCGTGATGACTATTTCGGAACAGGGAAGACAGTTGTCTTTCCACCTCATTTTGCAGCGTGTCCTTCACAGGACCTATGAGATTGCCACCTCTGACAGCTAGGGAATAGGTCTTATCTTCGTATATTCCACAGGACCCACCCCACACTCTCGGACCACAGGCAGCCTGCAACAAATCCTTCCTGAGTGTGCACAGACTAGCCCACAGGGAGGCCAGTGGCAGTGTGCAAGTAGGTGTGTGCCTAGAATTATGGACACACAAGCACCAACACAGATGTTCCTCCATTTACGATGGGGAATCATAATCCAGATAAGCCCATCATGAGTTTGTTTTGCTAGAATTCAGGACCCCAAAAGACCACCAGAGACCAAGATCGATGTAAACAGCAAAGAGGTGTTTATTGCGCGAGCTAGCTCGGTCCTCAGCGCACACACAGCAACTAGTGACGCGGAGAGGCCCCGAGCCCAGGTTTTGCAGCAGTTTTATACATTCTTTGGAGAAGGCAGGGACCCCCACATACGTCATAGCATCTCTTAGCAAATCATCACACACCGCGGGAAAATCAAATAACAACTCTAAAAGATGATTAGCACATTCACTGGCGGGAACAGGTTGGGGAGGGGTGATTGGTCAGTACAAGAGGGGGATTCATTTGAACTGATTGGTTTAAGCCAAGAGGGGTGTTCGTGCTGAACTACATGGTTTCCCAACACGTTATCAACCGCCATAAACTACTGGGAGGGTCATCTGGCATCCCAGGTATTTCCCTGTCTCATGCTGATTGGTGGCTGCTGGGGGGCTGCTATGGGTCCCCACCTAGCCTGACTGAGTCTGGGACACCTGGCGCAGCAGATCTCATTGGTAGATAAACAACTTAGCAGGGTGGGAATGTGCCTAGGAGTGCTCTGTGGGTCTTTCTAAGGACAAAGGTCATGTCCCTTCCTTGGACAGGCTTTGCTCTGAGGTAGAGGCTGGTTTTTCAAGTTGAAACTGTTATAAGTAAAAAATGCACTGCACACACCCAACCCACCAAAGGTTCTAGCCTAGCACACTAGGGAATGCTGGTTATTCGTCCCTGTGGTCCCAGCATCTCAAGAGAATATCACACCACCAGCTGCTAGCCTGGGGCAAGATGGTAGGGCCAGAAAGGGCATGGATCACATTTCTGCCCATCATCAAGGGTCATGCCAACACCCCCGCTTCCAGAAGACAGCTTAAAAAGAGAAAAATATAACAAATGTATTTGACCATAGTCTTACATGGCACTTCAGACGGAAGACCCAAAGCCCCAGGGTACACTGCCCATCTTTCCACTCAGGTTCAATGAAGCATGGACAACCGTGTAGGACATCAAGGAGCAAAAACATACGATCTAATGCAAAAAGATGGCCTGGGGGAAGCCTAGCAGGGCCTGGCTGCTCAGATTCTCCTTGGCCTCTGGGCAGCATTCTTTAGTTCTAGGTATGGAGCAGGGCCCCTCCAGAATGAGGGTCTTATGATCTGGGGTCCGACAAGGCATGGCAGAGAATTTCTTTATGGCCAGATCCAAGATAAAAATGAGGGGGGAAGATTACATAAAGTAGGCTTTATGGCTTAAGTTGGAGAAAAGGAATTCTAATTTCTGTGCCCTCCTTGGGGAAGAGGAATTTCCAGTTTCCGTAGCTTGCCTGGGGGAAAGGAGAACAGGACACAGAGGGCGGGGAGGATTGGCGTTTCTGCTGACGTCACTTCTCAGCCCTTTGCTTTAGGATACTGTTTTCTGATCCTCAACCAGATCATGATTCAGAATACAAAGTTTGGCTTCTCTTGAAGGTGTGTTGCTGACCCGCCTTTATCAAGCAGGGAAGTGGAACCGTCTTAAGTTGGGGGCCACCTGTGTTCTTCGGACCTCATCCTGGTCGACTGTCTGGTCCGTGGCATCCGATGCGCAGGCTACCTCCTCCTTCCCGCTTTCCCACATGGCTGCTGTGAGCCTCACTCCTGGGTTTCTACTTCCCGCTCTGGCTACTATATCTCAGAGCCCCCACCCTACCCCACTATTCACCTCCCTCGATCTTCTGTTATTGATAGAGTGCGTTCTCATCAGTCCAGTTTCTTACTTAAATTCTGTCATTGGGGCACAGGGAGGGGTGCTAACATGGACCAATCCATGAGGACCCAGCTGTCAACTGACAATTATAGAGTCACGCATAGTGGGTCTGTGAGTGTTCACTGTGGGTCTGTGAGTGTTTGATGCCCTCCTTCCAACCTCTTTGTGCTGCAAATTTTTCTTAAGATGTTGGGGAAACTATCCTTCAATGAATCTTTTGGCTTTTTCTGTACAACAGGGACTCCTTCCCAGTGAACTGGAGGCCTCTTGATCCGACTGCTTCCTCCCTCTATTCCGCCATCCGCCATGGCTCACATATCCCCTTCCCACAAACCATCCTAAATGACCTGGAGCCTCTCAGGAGAGTGGGATATTTCATTCACCATAGCTTCCAATTCCCAGAATGCTCATTGATGGACTCCCTGAACCCCAAACCTGTGTGTCCTCCTAAATGCACCTCTGCTGATGCCTCCTCCAGGAAGCTTTGGCTGACCCCTAGGAGAGGTCCTCCTCTGGTCTGCGCTGCTCTCCTGTCCCTGGGCAAAGGTCTATGTGGGTCAAGGGTCTGGGCGGGGGAGGCTGGGGCGTCCACAACGCTGTGGATCTGGCCCGGGGAACTGGCTTCCAGCTGCCCCGGTCTCTGCATCACCGATGATCTCTCATTTATTTCCACAAATAAACCTTCTGACCCTGTGCACCAGCACTCCGGAGAGCAGGTCCCCAGGCAATGCCTTGTTTACGACACACACGCTCAGCTGGCAGCGCGAGGCTGGGACTGACAGGCAGACCGAGCCCGGGGCCTGCAGCCGGAGGGGCGGCCCTGCTGGGCCGGGGGCCTGGAGAGCGAGGTCCGGGCCGGGGAGGGGAGGAGGGCGGGGCCTGCGCCCGTGCGAGCCGGTGTCCCGGGCCGGGGACGGAAGTTGCACCACAAGTCCAATTAGTTTCAGTTTTGTTTCTCTTTCAGGCCCCAGAAACAGCGCTGTGCGGGCCTCGGCCCCCTGCCATTCCTGGAGCCTGAGGTCCCCTCTGGCTGGGTAAGGAGGGGTGCAGGGGCTGAGCCAGCAGGGTGGGGGGCAGCGGTGGGGGGACAGAGGGAGGGAGAGAGAGAAGGCTCCAGAGGAAGAGGAAGGGAGGGGAGAGAGGGAAAGAGGGACCCGGAAGGCCGCAGGAGGGGGTAGCTGGGAGGCAGCACTGTCCCCACACCCCCTCTCCATGGCCAGAGGCCTCAGGATCCCCCAGAAAGACCCCCTCCCACTCTGTGAGCTCCCTTCCCACCCACCAGTAGGCAAAGGGGAAAGGCCACCAAGTCCCAGCATGAAGGGCCTCTCTGTCACTGTGCTGGGCGCTCACAGGACCCTAGGAGAGGAGGTCAGGACGGGGGAGATCCTGCTGTCCAGCAGGCGGAGATCTGTCCCAGAATGGATTTCAGGAAAAAGTCAGGGCAGGAAGTGGGACCCCTTTCCCTGGGGGATGGTCCTGGGGGCAGTTGGGGCCCTTGTCCCACTGCAAGTCCCTACCCCAGCTGCCAGCACCCAGGTGCCTGTGCTCACCCACTCTCCTGTGTCCTCACTGCCTGCCCCTCCGGCCCAGCACCCAGTCCAAGCAGACCCCCGACTGAGTCACAGGGGAGGGCTTGGACCACACCTGCCCCAGGCCTGGCGACTGGAACAGGGATGATTCGATTTTTGCTCTGGGAGGCCGAGAGGCCTCTCCTGGCTTGTCACCACCCCCAGCACTGACTTGTTTACATTTGCTGAATGTATCTAGGGAGGAAGAGGAGGAGGAAAGGGAAGAGGAAGAGGGAGGCTCCCAAGCTCCACCACTGGCCAAGGCCCCAGGAAGCCAGAAGGAAATTCCTGACCATCAGGTGAGACCCCAGGCCAGGGAATTTTTGTGGTGCTGGAGGGTGGGAAGAAAGGGGGACTGGGCTGGAGGCCCTGTAGAGAGGCCACTCCATCCCTGCCCCTGCCCCTGCCTGCAGCATGTTTTCCCAGGGCTCCTCGCCCTCCCTGCTGGAGGCCCTGAGCAGCGACTTCCTGGCCTGCAAAATCTGCCTGGAGCAGCTGCACACACCCAAGACGCTGCCCTGCCTGCACACCTACTGCCAGGACTGTCTGGCCCAGCTGGCCGACGGTGGCCACGTCCGCTGCCCCGAGTGCCGCGAGACAGTGCCCGTGCCACCCGCCGGGGTGGCCGCCTTCAAGACCAACTTCTTCGTCAATGGGCTCCTGGACCTGGTGAAGGCCCGGGCCTGCGGAGACCTGCGTGCAGGGAAGCCGGCCTGTGCCCTGTGTCCCTTGGTAGGGGGCACCAGTGCCGGGGGACCGGCCACAGCCCGGTGCCTGGACTGTGCCGACGACTTGTGTCAGGCCTGTGCCGACGGGCACCGCTGCACCCGCCAGACCCACAGCCATCGTGTGGTGGACCTGGTGGGCTACAGGGCCGGGTGGTACGACGAGGAGGCCCGGGAGCGCCAAGCAGCCCAGTGTCCCCAGCACCCAGGGGAGGCCCTGCGCTTCCTGTGCCAGCCCTGCTCCCAGCTGCTGTGCCGAGAGTGCCGCCTGGACCCCCACCTGGACCACCCATGCCTGCCCCTGGCTGAGGCAGTGCGGGCCCGGAGGCCAGGCCTCGAGGAGCTTCTGGCCGGCGTGGACAGCAGCCTGGTTGAGCTGGAAGCCACTCGGGTGGCCGAAAAGGAAGCGCTGACCCGGCTGCGGGAGCAGGCTGCCAGGGTGGGGACTCAGGTGGAGGAGGCAGCCGAGGGCGTCCTCAGGGCCCTCCTGGCCCAGAAGCAGGAGGTGCTGGGGCAGCTTCGGGCCCACGTGGAGGCTGCCGAAGAGGCTGCCCGGGAGAGGCTGGCCAAGCTAGAAGGCCGGGAGCAGGTGGCCAGGGCGGCAGCTGCTTTTGCTCGGCGGGTGCTCAGCCTGGGTCGGGAGGCTGAGATCCTTTCCCTGGAGGGAGCCATTGCCCAGAGGCTCCGGCAGCTGCAGAGCAGCCCCTGGACCCCGGGGCCAGTGCCCTGCCTGCTGCCCCAGCTGGAACTCTACCCTGGGCTGCTGGACAAAAACTGCCACCTGCTCCAGCTCTCTTTTGAGGAGGAGCAGCCCCCGCAGGAGGATGGGAGAGGTGCGGCAGGACCCCAGGGAGAGGAAGAAACCCAGAGCCAGAGGGAGCATGGAGCCAAGGCCGAGCGGCAGGGTGGAGGCCAGCCCCAGGGTAAGGATGGAGCTCCGGCCCCCAAAGAGGAAAAAGCCAAGACACCCCAAGAAGATGGAGCCCAAGCCCCCAAAGGAGACAGTACCCAGCCAGGCCAAGAAGAGGGAGGAGTCCAGGTCGAGAGGGGCTGCAGGTCCAACAAGAAGAGGAAGTTCAAAGGCAGGGGCAAGTCCATGTCCCGGGAGCCCAGCCCCGCCCTGGGGCCAAACCTGGAAGGCTCCGGCCTCCTCCCCAGACCCATCTTTTTCTGCAGCTTCCCCACGCGCATGCCTGGGGACAGGCGGTCTCCCCGCATCACTGGGCTCTGTCCCTTTGGTCCCCGGGAAATCCTGGTGGCAGATGAGCAGAACAGGGCTCTGAAACGCTTCTCGCTCAATGGCGACTACAAGGGCACCGTGCCGGTCCCCGAGGGCTGCTCCCCGTGCAGTGTGGCCGCTCTGCAGAGCACAGTGGCCTTCTCGGCTGGCGCGCGCCTCTATCTCATCAGCCCTGATGGTGAGGTGCAGTGGCGGCGGGCCCTGAGCCTCACCCAGGCCAGCCATGCCGTGGCCGCGCTGCCCAGTGGGGACCGGGTGGCTGTCAGTGTGGCAGGCCACGTGGAGGTGTATAACATGGAAGGCAGCCTGGCCACCCGGTTCATCCCCGGGGGCAAGGCCAGCCGGGGCCAGCGGGCACTGGTGTTCCTGACCACCAGCCCCCAGGGCAATTTTGTGGGGTCGGATTGGCAACAGAACAGCGTGGTGGTCTGCGACGGGCTGGGCCAGGTGATTGGGGAATACAAGGGGCCGGGCTTGCACGGCTGCCAGCCGGGCTCCCTGTCCGTGGATAAGAAGGGCTACATCTTTCTGACCCTTCGAGAAGTCAACAAGGTGGTGATCCTGGATCCCAAGGGGTCACTTCTTGGTGACTTCCTGACAGCCTACCACGGTCTGGAAAAGCCCCGGGTGACCACCATGGTGGATGGCAGGTACCTGGTGGTGTCCCTCAGTAATGGGACCATCCATGTCTTTCGGGTTCGTTCTCCTGACAATTAAAGGGGCTGAGATGGGGGTGGGGGGCCGTGGGGAGGGGCAGGTGGGAAGTAGAGCCACGTGGGGTAGGGTGGCCAAGGACATTTCCCCAGAGGGCAGTGGTTGGCAGCTTTTCAGCACGAATGCCAAACTGCCAACCCCTCTTCTGATGTGCAGGGACCAAGGGTAGTGGTGCGTGCATAGCTCTCAGAAGTACTGGGGCGGGGAAGGTTCTAGAAGCCAATAGAACCTCTTCCTTTCATGGGTGACTGCTGCTGCTGTAGCTGCTACCGTGTGGTTGAGGTTTCTGAGATTTGTATAGAGGTGTCCTGATTTGTATTCTTCAAAACCATTCCTGGCGGAGAGGCCGAGGGAGAGACCTGGGGAGGTGGAGGTCACGTCGTTGCCGTCTGAGTCGAGAAGGAGCCAGACTAGGCCAGACATGGGCATTACGAAATAGAGTCACGAACGGGCTTCGGCCAGCTGGACACAGGAGGAGCTGGGGTCAGAAGAGGCCTGAGATCTTGAAGTAAATGACAGTGACCTGCTTTGCCAGACACAGACAGACATGGGAAGTGAAGGCTCTCTCAGAAGATGCAGATATAAGCAGAGGCCATAGGTGTTAGTCTCGAAGCCTGTGGAGGAAATAGGCTCCCAGGAAAGCGTCCCTGGCAGAGTTGTTTGGAAAAAGTGTTTGGGTATCAGAGAAGGGGAGCCCTCCATGCCCCCCCACCAGAGCCATTCTGAGGCAAGGCCTTGGTGGGGTTGTAAGATCTCCACAAGGCAACGTTTCTGTTAGGCTTTCTTTATATTTCCCGGGGTCTGTTTTTTGGTTTCCCCTTCATTATTCATCAACATTCCCTTTAGGAGACGTCAGCCTTCGCTAGGCTGCACACACAGGTAAAGGAATTTGTCCTTTTCCATAGGCCAATATGGCGGCCAAGGGTGGTACTGGGGTGGGTGCCAGGCCAGCTTAGGAACCTGAGAATTCAGCAATGGGGATGGGAGGGAGGTGCGAAAACCGAGGGAAGGATCCAGTCAGAGGTGAGCCGTGGCCACTGGTCCTTTTTATGTGTGGTGGCAGTGATGGAGCTGAGGTAGTTGAGTTGGCTGCGAATGTGTTTAGCCAGGGCTGTGGAGAGGTGGACGGAGAAGGGAATTGTCGTGTAGGGATCACAGACGGTGGAATGTGCATGAAAACTAGAGGGATTTGGAACAAATTCAGGTGGAAAGTGGATTGTATTAGGGTCAGGGAAAAGAAAATCCTTTTCCAGAGAGAACAGTTCTTATTGAAACAATGGGGGGAATCATCAATGTCCAGGTGGACAATTTTGGTGATATAAAAATTTAAAATGTGCTCACAGCAAAGAATAACAGAGATTCCAAGAAAACCAATAAGATAAGAAAACTATATAGGATTGATTTGATGAGCAGAAGCTCAGTATATGAAATGACTAAGAGAACGATTTGGACAAAGAACCAGATAGACCATGCACCCAGCAAGTAATAAAAACCACTTGTATTTGTCAATAATAAATTTCAAAAATACATTCTGGAGAAGTATGTAGACTCTTGGCACTATAAATATTACTTCCTGTAGAACAATTTGGCAATATTTGACCCAAGTGGAAAAAAAAAAAAGCAGAAATGATTGTAAGAATACTTTACTTCACTTTGGGGAATATATTCTGGAAAAAAATTTGATAGAAAAAAATATTAGCGCCAAGACATTCGTGGCTGCCTTCAGTGTTAGAGTCATTAACTGGAAGCTTCTCGGCTGGAGGGTGACAGCTCAGGAGATTGTGGTCTGTTAGGGGAATGAGCTACTGCCTTCACGTATGGCAACTATGAAGACTATGTGGAACAAATAGTTATGTGATGCAATCACAAGCCAATAAAAAAAAGAGAGAGAGAGAGAGAATTTGGAATTGGGATCACATAGTCATAGCATCAAGGTAAAGATATGTCTGAAAAATGACCGAGTGGAAATAGGGCCAACTTTGTAAATAGTCAGTGATCTGGGAGACCGAGTTCTCTTTGAGTTATTTGTGCTATCATCCGCATATACACATTTCTACTTCAGTTAACGTTATCCACGACATAACATATGCTTGAACATTTACTTCGAGAAAATAACTACTGAATTCCAGAATGAATGTGTCAGTTAGAACAAATGAGATTATCCTTAAAGAAAGAGAGAAGCCAGGGAGAGGAATCCCAGCTGGCCAGCAGTGAGGAAGGTCCACCAGAGCTGGGCCTGTCTGGGCATGGGGATGGACTAAGGTACCACCCTGGGAAGGTTCGCAGAGTTCAGGCAATTCCTGCAGGTGATGGGATGATTGTGGAATGCCCAGGATGCAGAAGTCTTGTCCGGTTCCCCCACTTACTCAGACCATCTGGGAACCAAGGGACAGTTCTACAGACCCCATTATATGAGATGGGTCGTATGAAGGCTGAGACGGTGTCTGTCCTGGTTGTGATCTCTGTAGCAATCACCCAGTGATTGCTCACTGCAGGTGCTCAATAACATCTGTGAAATGAATTAATATTTATAAAGGATTAAGACAGTGGTCTGACTCCAGAGATCTCCCACCTCAAAATGCTAAAGCCCTAGTCAGTCAAGCTGTGCAAACACCGTCACTGGCGGGAAATCTCCAGTAGGGGGCACTGTGGACACAGTCCACCATTTGCTTTCCAAGACTGGATTCTGTGTCAAAAAACAGATAAGATTGGGAGATCTTGCTTCTATGTTTGTAGAATGGGGGGGCTAATGTCCTCTCCCCTGATTGGAACAGAAGCTCTCCAGAAATGCATAGAGACACTGGGCCTGACTGGTGAGATGGCAAATGTCCCCCAGAAAAGTCCCAGAAAAATTCAAGAGATCAAAGTGCCACATGGCTTCCCAGGGACATTGGAAGACGGAGGAAAATCCTGAATTTTCCTCATAAGAGGTAGGGTAGGAAGGCACAGATCCCTGACAAAATGTGAAAGATGAATAGGATGGGCAGCATCAAGCTTAATTTGCAAGTCAAATCCTCAGCACCTTAGCTGTGACCTGGGAAGCCCGGTGAGAGGCATCATCCAGCACGACCAGCACTGAGGGGAGCGTTCTTTGGTATCCGCAAAAATCCCCACTCCATCCCACTTTGGAATGTGACAATTAGTTTCATCAGTTGTCCTTTTCCCCTTGAGGACTGTCCAAGCTGTGCATAGACTGAATGCCATTTGGGTCTGGAGGAGAACACTAGAAACCTCTTTCACAATGTTTGTGCAGAAAAAAGGGGGAGAATGGGGCAGCAGAGATCTGGATCGAGTGAGTGCTGGTTCTTTTGCTTGATGGGTGTGTCAACTTGCTCTGGTTCCCTAACCTCTCTGAGCCTCAGTTTGTCCATGGATAAAATGAGAATTGAAAGCCCATCTCCAGGTTGCAGTGAGAATTGGAGTGAGACATGTAGGGAAGTATTTTGTACACCATGAAGCTCAGCTCCGTGATATTGGTTAGAAAGAAGTTCAGCGGACTTGTTCTCCATCGGTGTTAGTGTGAATGGGGATTTGACGTGCACATATTGACATAAAAGCTTGAGAATCTCTGGGTAGGGCTGCTACCTACAAACTGTCCTCTCCTTTGGAGGAGGCTGTCTTGTTTTGCATTCCAGCTGTTCTGTGCAGAAACCACATGAAAGACACAGCGGTGACTGCAGAAGAAGGGACCAATGACCAGCTTGCTAAGATTCCATGCCATTCCCAAAAGCCAGCTGAGAATCAGACAATGCTAATTAAGGACTGATTACCTGGACGCTGAGAGAAAGATAAAAAATGGCAAGAGTGATAATTTAGATAAAATTTTTGATAATTTAGAGAAAATATAATTTGGGAAGGAATAGCCTTCCTGTAACTAGTCTTACTATATCTATAAAGTGATGTCATTTTCTGAATCTACAGAGATAAAATTCCAAAGGAGAAGAAGACCAAGAGAGAAGTGAGAATCTTTCAGAGGAAATCCATGATGTTGGGGACCTGAGATGGGCAGGGTTTGATCCACGGATGGCAAGGTTAAGGTGTTTGACCAGCTCTTCTTGGCAGGAAAGCTGAGAACTTGAGCTGTTCTGTGAAATAAGCGGGTCCTGGGAGAGGGGTGCAGACTTCTGTATTGGGGAGCACACAGTCTTGCACCGGCAGAGAGAGCACCCAAGAAGTTGTTCATAGCAGGAGAGAAACCAAGTTCAGATGCAAGCTTGGGAAGATAGGTAATTTGATCCAAGGGAGCAGAACCAGCCCATCCAGCTGGCTCACAAACATAGTTTAATTACATGTGTCATGACGGGAGGAAAAATAGATCACCTGGGGATCACAGACTCCTAGGATTGGAAGGGTGAAGAAAGCACTGAGAGGTCGGGTAAGGCCTCACCTAAGGTGCTGGGTGAGGTGGGACCAGGTGGAGAAAGGCCTGTGTGGAAAGGCAGTTTAGGAAGTGGGATTGGGGGGCTTGGGAGAGGCAGCCCAAGGTGTCTCCAGAGACAGTGTAAGCTGGTTGATTTAGTGACCAAGAAAGGCTGAGCTGAGAACAAGGAAACAGGACCCTAGTCCCCTACATAGTGTCAGCCCAGCCCATTTCTCTGAGTGGCCAGGGGGATCTAGTTGTCTGTGCTGTGAATTCTTTTGGTGGTTTATTTTGTATCTTCCTCTGTTTGTTAATAAAGTTGTTTTGAAAAATTGGAAGCCTTTCTCCGATGGTTTTGTGGGTATGGGGAACCTTCAACACCTAGGCTCCCAAAGCAGAGGGAATCGGATGACTGTCGCCACCTGGTGGCAGCACCCGGGATAGCCAGGCAGATTTTTCGGGTGACATTGCAGAAACTGGCACAGTCACCATCTGTGATCCCATCTTGTCCCAGCTTGCTCCCTCCTGCAGGACAGATGGGTCCTCTGGGGAGAGATGTGTACCTGTACACTACGCCTGGGAGGAAGCCAGCAGGGACCCAGTCCATTCAGGACCACGTGCATGGAACAAGGTCAGAGTCTGACACGTTGGAGGTGGCCCGGGGGGCCCCGGGGGACCATGGTTGCATCCATACATTGGTCTTTACCTATTTTATGGTTTGGGGGAACCAAGCAAGTACTTCTGGATACTTTGGATCTAGCACATTCATTTGTGATCCTTCCTGCAGGGTTGAAGGGTATCAGGGTTCTAGGAATATCTGATGCCCATCGGCCAAACCCACATCCCTAGCCTAGTCTCCAGGATCCCCTGCAGGCACCTCCTCCCTCTCCCTTCTGAATTTTCCTGAGCAAGAAGAGGAAAGACCTCGGCTCTCAGCCTCCCCGTCCAACACAGGAGGCCACAGAGCAGTGGCGGGGCTGCCTAGTGCACTTTACTGCCCGCGCCTCCGAGACCCCTGGATCCCCCAGTGTAGGCATCACTCAGTTGTTCTATAGATAAGGAAACCGGGCTTGCCGAAGCTCCCTCAGGACATAAACTCAGACCAAGGTTCCTCTGATTCCAATGCTGTCCTTCCCAGTATTCGTCACGGGGTCCCCTGCTTTCCTAAGCATCTCTGTCACTTGAGCCCAGCTGTGTTCCCATCTCCATTACAAAATGAGAGAGTGAAAGAAAGGAGACCCGAGGTCCCTGAGCTGACAGATCAGGCCTGTCCCTGTCACCGGTCTGGAATCTAAGCATGAAAAGGAGCTGCAGTGGCCTCAGGCCCTCCTTGTGGTCTTGATCTCACCGCCAGGGCCCCCAAGCTGGAGAAGGAAGGACAGCCAAGGAGGGAGTGCTCTGAGTGGCTTGGCGAGGGAGCAGGGCCTCGCTGCTGCGCTGACAGGCCTGCCCAAGAATCCCGCAATTCATCCAGGATGACTCAGCCCGCTCTGGACCAGGCGCCCGGGTGAACCCCGGGGAGCATGACTCAGCTGCTGAGGGGGCCGGTGGCAGGAGACGCTGCTGCCTGCTGCGGTCCATGTGAGCCGAGCAGTGACTGTGGGCAGAACAGCCTGTTCCCAGCCCAAACCCCAAGGCGGAGCGTCTGCCTCCGTGGTCAGACCCACACGGGCCTCATGCTCCTGGCCATGTGGCCGGGGCCCCCTCCCTCTGACCTGGTCTGTCTCTCCTCCTGTGCATGCAAGGGGTCCAGGCACCTCTGCTGCCCACGGCCCTGGTGAGCAGCCATGGCTGCAGCCAGAGGCTATGGACGCAGCCCCCTCATCTCTGCCTGGGCCAGGCAGGCGCCTCACGAGCTGGGCACACACTGGACAGGTGGTCGCAGCGCCTCTCAGCTCTCCCGCGGGGGGGCTAGGGAATGGGGCTCTAGGTTTGTGCTCCTGGATCTATACCAAAAGCAGTTCTTCACTTTCCGAAATTGCTGCCCGTGGTGGCCCACCGAGTCACTTCATTCAAGTTGGAACTGACCTGGGAGGAGTGGGCAGCCCCATGCCTGGGGCGAGGCCCTGAGGCCAAAGAGATGGACTCCTTTTCCTTAAAAGGAAATCGTGAATAAGAGTCTCCTTTCTTTCACTCTCTCATTTTGTAATGGAGAAAAGTCAGGGAGAAAAAATTAAAATCTCATTCTGAGGGAGCTTCCCGCCCCTCCCACCCCCCCCCACGGCACTTTAAGGATCCACTCTGACATTTGATTATCTCATCTGAAATAACGAAATGGTTTATTTCTTGCCTCCCGCTGACACTTCTTGCCCCTGAAGATGCAAGCCCCCTGCGTCCAGGGGACTTTGTCTATTTTGTACACGGATCCTAACCCTTAGAACCGTGCTAGAGCTACAGTGGACACGAATGAATGAAAGAAAGAAAGAAAAGAAAGAAAGAATAAGCGAAGGACCCTGCGAGTGCTCACACAGAGTCGGGCCCCCTTCTACCTACTGTGGGTGCTGCCCAAGTTCCTCCTTCTAGTGGTCCCCACCTCTCCAGGAAGCAGGTGTTGCCCTGGTGCCTGCTCCAGAGCTCAGGAAGGTGCGGTTAGAGGGCTTATGTAACATGTGAAAGACTGCCAAGAGCCATGCCGGGAGCAGGGCAGAGGCCAAAGCTGCCTAGGCTTACCTGCGCCAACTCTTCCTGCCCTGGTGAAGACATACCCCAGGAATCACTTTAATCCCCACTGACCTTCCCATGACCCCATCCCACCTCCCAAAATAACTGTGATGTGCACTCAACTGGGAGGAAATCAGAGTGGATAGAAGCACAGGCAGGAGGGAGGCTGGTGGATGTGATGGAGGAGTGGACCGGTCTTCAAGCTGTCTTAGGCTCCGGGGCCTGGCTTCCCTGCCCTCCACCTGCAGAACTGGTTTTGAGAGGAGATGGCATCTTGGAGCACTGGTGTTTCAGGGACTTCCCTGGGCTCAAGCTCAGCCGCAGGCAGCAAGAAACCCACAGGAAAGTGATCAGGACCCAGCCCTGAGAGCTTCCCACACAGTCTGTGGAGGGCAGGGATGAATGTTACGAAGTGAGCCGCGGGAACAGTACATCTCGCCCCAGTTTTGCAGATCAAGGACAAAGAAATCATCAGGCCCAGGAGCCAACTTACATATAGGCCCATACTCCTTCTACCTCACCTATCAGTTCCTCTTTCTGCCCTTGCATTAGTCTGTCTTCTGTTGCTATAACAAAACACCGGGGACTGAGTCATTTATACATAATAGAAGTTGATTGGGCTTACGGTTCTGGAGACCTGGATGTTCAAGAACATGGTGCCCATATCAGGTGAGGGCCTTCTTGCAATGTCCTAACATGGCAGAAGGTATCACATGGTGAGACAGAAAGCTTCTGTCGGCTCTGCTGTCTCTCCCTACAAAGCCACTAGTCCCTTCACAGGGGAGGGGGCCTAATTACCACCTCACTTCCAAATGCCATCGGCTTATGAGTTTGGAGGTTGTTTCCTACATATGACATTTGGCAACACATTCAAAGCATCGCAACCCCCATGCCCTCTATCAACTTCTATTTTCCTGCCAGGAAGAAAATCAGACCAGCTAAAAAGTTGTGCTGCAGGGAAGAGAGGTGTTGTAAGTGGGGGGTTGGGGTCACATGGGTAGCTGATGGGCTTTGGCCTCTCTTGCTCCTACGTGGTCCCTGGGGAAAAGAACAGGAAATGCAAGGAGATCAGCAATGGGGGGCAAGGTGAGGCCTGGAGGGTGCACGCCCTGGCTCAGGGAGGCACAGTGCCACATGCCATTCTAGGGACAGCTGGGGTCTGGGTGCTGGAGAAAGCGGGGCAGCACTTCACGAATGGGCTCCTTCACGTGGCTGGGGAGGGGCATCCTCATCAGGGTTCAGAGGGGAAAAGGGGTGTACCCCTGGTCCATCAAGGTTCCCAGGAAAGGCACCATGATTTCACCTCTTCAAAGAATCCAGACTGGAAATTCCCAAGGCTCATTTCCTACCATTTAATCCTCACTTGGGGATCACAGTTGCCAAGTCTGGCTATCAAGGGCAAATGCTGGGTGTGGGTGACAAGCACAGCCCTCCATGCCCTGTCCAGCCCTCCATCCAGAAGGTACATCCTCACCACCTTGTGTCCCTCCTCCTTCTTACCCAAGAAGGGTGGTCAGGGCAAGGAGACCTGTATTGAATCCCAGCTCCACCCCACAGTAGCTGAGGGACCTCTGCGTGGGTTACTAACTTCTCCGAACCTCTGTTCTTCTTATACAAAATGAACACGGTTAAATATCCCATGAGCTCTGGGGATAAATAAATGAGATTAAAAAGGTAAACATAAGCCAGGTGAGTGTCGCACACCTGTAATCCCAGTGGCTCAGGAGGCTGAGGCAGGAGGATCGTGAGTTCAAAGCCAGCCTCAGCAACTTAGCAGGCCCTAAGCAACTCAAGTGAGACCCTATCTCTAAATAAAATATAAAAAAGGGCTGGGGATGTGGCTTATTGTCTAAGCATTCCTGGGTTCAATCCCTGGTACCAAAAAAAAGAGAGGGAGAGAGGGAGAGGGGGAAGATAAACATACTCAGCCAGTGCCTGGCACATCAAAGATGTATTATTCGTTCTTCCTCTGCCCCTTGGGACCTTGTGCCCTCCCCTCCCCTTTTGGAGATAAAACACATGGTCTGAGCTACTTTCCATCTGCTCATGCACCAGACAGTACACCATGCTGCAGGATCTATAGGGCCTTGCCTCTAAGGAACCAATGCAAACAGCAAGTGCAGAATTGCGGAGGGAAGACAGGGCTAGCCGAGGAAGGTGGGTGGTGGCCCAGATGAGATCACTTGATTGTGGTGACTTTATCATAGTCCAGCAGCTGGTCCTTGTGAACTGGCTGACGTGTGAACTCTGCAATGAACCAAACCCAGGAGCCAGTCAACGTGGACAGACCCACGAAAGAGGGAGCCAGAGGGCCAGTTGTGCCAGTGCAGACAGAGCCCCGATCCCCAGGGGCCCAGACACACGCATCTCTCCGGAGGCCTCAGGAGAGTTCCTGAGCCTGGGATTCGAACGAGGCCAGGATGCTGGATGGTCTCCATGGCTGCTGTCATCAAAGGACCCCCTGTGACATCCACACACCTATGCTGTGGCCTGGCCACCAATGTTTGCAAGGCTGGGCAACAACTCCCCTGGACAGCCTGGTGATCCAGCACCAAATCTGGTCTCTCAGTGTGCAGAACCCGCCTCTGGCCCCGGCACTACCCTCTGACAGAGGACAGGGATGCCGGCAGCTTCTTGTTGCTGCTCTGAGGTTTCGCTCAGGTCTCCCTAATTGGATTTGGGATGTCCGCAGACAGACTGTCTCCTAGGTAATTTCCAGCAAGGGCTAATTTCCTCTCCTAAACTGTTTCTTCCTGATTGAATTCTCAGAAGGCGCTGTGAGCTTGCAGGTACATGGCTGTCAGGCCCAAGCACGGCCACATTTCGCCGCATCGAGGGGCATGGGAGGAAGGCTGTCGCCCAACGGTTCCTCCCCCTGGTGGCCTACCATCCAGCAGGAAAATAAGATGAATACATTCGGTGCCATTGAAAACCAGCCAGTGTTCGACCATGTGCACACCTGGTTGTAAGATCCTCCAAGTTCAAAGAGGGACAGACAAGGGGAGGATGGCCAGGCCTTAAGAGGTACTGTGGACAGCAGGTTTTAGGAAAAGCAGAGGAGGCGGAACATCTGGAGGGGCGGGTGTCGGGGGAGTGGCTGAAATGACCCCCAAGTGTAAGAAGTGGCAGGAAGAGGCCAGCGAGCCCTCTGGCCTAAATGCGGGAGGTGGATGATGGGGAAATGGAAATCAGATGTGGGGGGAGGGGGAGGGCACAGAGGTGGCAGGTGATGTCCCCTGTTCATGAATGTGTGCCTGGCTTCCGGCTTTCACCCACACAGATCCTGCAGACCTTCCCTGGTCAATGCACTGGGTTTGTCAACAAACTCAGAAAATCCAAGGGAAGCCCCGCAATTATCAGAGCCCCAGCAGATGACAATCACACACACACACTTCCGTCCATCCAGACGCTGGGTCTAGTGGGACACCAGGCAGGAAAGCCCTGTCCGAGAGGGAGGGCAGGGGAGCCCCGCCCAGGCCAGGAGGGATGTCCCCGCGGCTCTGCACCTGGTGTGAGGCCATTGCCATGGCCCTGAATCAGTCCGGAAAACCAGCCTCGAACTCCAGACACAACACGACTTCTCACCTACAAGCCCCTCGGGATTCTCAGAAATAACAGGAATAACTGGGGCTTTCCATCCAGGCTCAGTCCCTGTCTCCCACCATCACCTCCCTTTCCCTGAGCAAACAAGTTACCACCCAAGACACACAAGAGCAGTATGGAGTCTGTCACACCATTTCTTGGGGAAAAAAAATGAGCCCAGTTCCAGGAGTCTCAATTGAGGGACAGAATAGGCACTTGATAGACCCAAAGTGGAATGGTTTCTATGAGTATGAACCTAAACCAGGGCTCAGGAGGAGAAGTGGGTCCCCTCTGAAGGAGGTAGGCCTTACAAACGTGATGGTTGCCTCTCTGTTTCCTGAGACAGCCTGATCCCTCCATGAAGCTGGCCAGTCCAGGGCTCAGGGGCTCTGGAGGAGGGAGAGTTGCCCCCTGCAGGGCCCCAGGCTTCTTTTTGTGGGCGGGTAGGGGTCCCAGAGATTGAATCAGGGGCACTCAACCACTGAGCCACATTCCCAGCCCTATTTTTTTTTAATTTTATTTAGAGACAGGGTCTCACCGAGTTGCTTAGCACCTCACTTTTGCTGAGGCTGGCTTTGAACTCTCCATCCTCCTGCCTCAGCCTCCCCAGCTGCTGGGACTTCAGACGGGGGGCCACCACGCCCAGCGGGGCCCTAGGCTTCCACTGACGTCGGGTTGTCTGGGTCTGGAGCTAGCCCCAGGGGGGTGGTGAGCTGGCAGGCCGGGCTGTGGAGGCTGGGAGGGTGCCCAAGGGAGTCAGCTGTCATTCAGGCTGTGAATAACGGGGGCCTCATCACACCCCAGAGCTGTCGGGGAGACAGAGCACCTGGCACAGGTTCTGACTAAGAGAGCAGGTCCAGGCAGGAGGAGGAGCGGGAACAGGGAGGCTCTTCCAGGCCCTTGCACATGAGCAGAGCCTCCCACTGGGGCTCTGCACTTCCAGGCTCTTCTACCTCCACATGAAATTGTCTCAATTGAGACTCCTGGAACTGGTCTCATTTTTTTTTTTTTTCAAGAAATGGTGTGACAGACTCCATATTGCTCCTCTTCCCCCCACACTTCCTGCTCTCTGCCATAGGTCAGGTCCCCGGATTCCTGTCTGCCTTCCCCAAGCCCCAGACATCCCCTGGCCGATTTTTTCACCTGGTGTCCCTCAAGGGGCATCTGGCATGACTCCCTGGAACCTCTGGTCTTTATAAACGCCTGCCTTTCTCCCCAACAGATCCCCCCATCTTTTTATGTTCCAGGGCAGAAGAAAGCAGTGCCCCAGAAATGCTTGCGGATGACAATTATGGTAGTGACCCTCTATCATCAAGGGCTGCCTCACCGGCCATTTCCCACAGGGCCCTTCCTGGGCATTTCACTAGTAGCTCTTTCCAGGCACTTGAGGGACCCACTGGCCTTCCACCCTGAGGGTGAAGATCCCCCCAACCCCGGGGACCAACTCCTTGTCTTCTCTCTCCCTTCTCTACTCACCTCAAGGTCTGGTCTGAAGTCCATAAAACCATCCCACAAACATGAATGGGGCAAAGGACAGGGGAAAACCTGCTCCTTGAGCAAATGGGTCCAAGGACAAGGTGACACGCCCATCGTCCCTGCCCCTTTCATTGGCTGTGGCTCCTTGTTACCCAGTCTCAGGGCCTCTGGAAAGACTGACCAACCCTCAGCCAGCCAGGCAGCTCCTTGCAGGTTGATGAGATGTCCCCTACCTCCAACCTCTGCCCCACCACTCTCTCATCTGGGCTCAGGCCACTATCTCCATCCCAGAGACACCTGGGCAGCTGATAAACAGAAGAAAATAAAAACAGAACAGAAACACCCAAACACCAAGATTCCAGGATTCCCGGATTCTAGGATTCAGGTTCCAACCATCAGAGGTGGCCCAGATTCAGGAGATTTGCAAAGCTCCTGGGTGTGTGACGTGCTGATTGGGGTTGGGAACAACTGGACCAAGGCACAGAATGACAATTCAAAAGCGATTGACTCTGACAATTTGACACCTGAGTTGCAATCAGTCCTCAGTTCTGCAGCTCTAGGGGTAGGGACACAGGGAGCCCAGTGACACACCGTAGGGGAAGGAGTTTTGGGGGACAGACAGACAAGGGACAGGTAGGGGGTCACCAAGGCACTGAGAACCAGGCTGGGGCTGGGGGAGCTGGAGCCAGCCCCTCTCCTCAGCTCACACCAGCTGTCCCCTCCTTTGCTTGCTTAGGGCCTGGCTAAGTTGCTGAGGCTGGCTTCAAACTCGCAATCCTCCTGCCTCAGGCCAGCCTCCTGGGCTGACTGGGATTCCAGGCATGCGCTCCACCGGGCTATTGCACACAGTTTGAGTTTCATGAAAATGAAATAAAATAATGAGCAAGCAAAAAGCCCTGGCAAACAGCAACCGCAACACGTATTTTAGCTGTCATCATTGCTGCATTTTGGGGACAGGAACTTCTAAAACTCAGAAGAAAAGGCAAGCGGAGCTCTGAATCCTAAAAATGAATCAATACGCAGATTGGAAAGTTCCCTAAATAGATGAACAGAGGCAACCACGAATCCAGACTTTGCCAGGCCGGAGTCTTTGGACTTGGCATCAATCCTTCTTCTAGTCTTGGGGGCATGGGAGGCTGGGTTGGGGACCTAGGTGCACTCTAGCCTGCGGGGGGAGTTTCTTCTGTCCCTTAGAGGTGTGGGCTTCTCCTCCAGCCTTGAGCTTTGCCTCCTGTCCCTCTGCTATCACACTGGCTTCCTAACGTTCAGGGGCCTGCTTCTCCCAGATGTGCAGGGGCCCTGCCCAGCCCTCCTGCCTGGACGCTGGCACTCACACTGGGAAGAGAAGGAGCAGCAGAGGCCGCCCAGCCTGGGTTGTTTACCCCGCTGGAGCAGGAAGGGCCTGTCCCGCTCCTTGCCCCCTGATCTCTAGAGGGTGAGTCTCCCCTGTGCATTGTCTGCTTTCCGGTGGAATTTCTGGTCTTGAGGACTGAGTGTTCTCCTCCTCACCTCTTGGTTTCCTCCTGTCCAGACAGGGCTGGCCACCAGCCAGAAGCTTGACCATTCATGGAGAGCCCAAGGGCCACGAAGAGCAAAGGACTGGAGCAGGAAGAAGCAGGAAGTGGAAGTTTTTCCTTGGTTGGGGCCTCCTCTTCAGTGGCCTGTGGGGTCCACCATGGACAGCAAGCTGTCCCTTATGCAGCGGGGCAGTGTGAGCCCATGGAGAAAGCCCAGGTGGACAGATGAGGAGGTTCTACCCAGATGGAGGACATATTCTCAAATCTGCATGGACTTCATGTCCTCAACTCTGGATCTGGATTTGGTGCAAGACCCTCCTAGTGTAACAGGGGTTCACTTGATGCTCTGACTAATCCCTTGTCACCATGAAACGTGTGTTTTTCTTTTTCCCTAACCTTCTCCTTCCTGATTTTCTCCTCCCTGATCTTCTTTTCCCTGAGCTCTCCTTCCTAATCTCATTTTCTTTGAATCACCTCTTTAAAAAGACCGCTATTCCTGCCGAGGGACAGAATCATATCCTTTGGGACATGAGTCCCCTGTATTTCTCCTTTGCTAGCAAGGCAATAAACCATCTTTTTCCCTTTTTCTCAAAACTGTGCCTTCACAGGGCGTGATGACGCACGCCTGTAATTCCAGGCATGTGGGATTATGTGGGATTACAAGTGTGGGCTTCTCCTCCAGCCTTGAACTTTGCCTCATGTCCCTCTGCTGTCACCCTGGCTTCCTAATGCCTGGCTGGGTCTGGGCCCTGAAGGAAGGAGAAGCTGTCCCCACTGGACCCTCAGAAGGAAGCCCTGAGCTGGGGGATTGCAAGTTCAAAGCCAGCCTTGGCAATGGAGAGGTGTTAAGCAACTCAGTGAGACCCTGTCTGTGGCTCAGTGGTTGAGATCCCCGAGGGCCCCTGAGTTCAATCCCCAGTGCCAAGAAAAAAAAAAAAATACCCATGTCCTCATTATTGGATTGGCATCGGGGACGAGGCCAAGCTTTTGGCAACACTGGCTCAGGAGGAAGCCGGTGAACTCAGGGTAAGACTGAGACCAGCCTCCAAAGATACCACCAGGCAGCGGGTGGGTCTGCCCAACACCTACCAACTCCCCTGCCCATGGCACTTCCTGTGAGATTCTGCAAGGCTGGAGAGAAGTGGGAGAGGCAGGGGAATGGCCCAGGTCTCTCTCCTGGCTTCCTGGGCCTAGCCCGCGTGCCGGTTCCAGAAGAGAACCCAAGTCTGACTCCTGTGCTGTTGGAGGCGCCCAGACCAGCCCGCCCTTCCAGCCGTGGAGCAGCAGGCCCTGGGGCCCTTTGTGGGTTTGAGCTGCCTCATACCTGCCACCTCACCTCCTCTACCTGGCAGCCCCCTCCCCTCTCCCACGGCCCCAGGAAGGCCACGCTGCCATCTGAATGACAGTTACTGTCTGGGCCATATCAGCCTTACTCACTCAGCCCTGCCAGTTCCTGACAGAGGCGGGGGCCAGCAGGGATGCAGCGGAGCCCCCGACAAGGGGCCTCAGAGGAGAACGTGCTGTTATTCCCAGGTTGGCCTCGAGTCCTGGGAATAAGGGGCTCAGCCGGGATGACAACCTGGAGGGTCTGCTTTGGACCTGTTGGAGCAGAGGAGCCTTTGACACCCAGCTTGCTCTGGGGTAGAGGGTACTGCTCAGGACAGAGGCAAGAAAATCAGCTCTTGTGGATGAGAACACACTCGCCCTGTCTGTGCTGGGGGGCCCCAAAGCCCATCTCAGGGAAGATCCTGAGGATCCCACTGGGCCCCCAAATCAGCTGTGTCGGAGAAAAAGGAAGACGGTCATGCTGGGGTCTCTGTCCTTCCCCTCGCACAGCACCTGCCATCCCAGGGCTTAGAACTGAAAAACTGCACCAGGGGCTCGGGGAAGGGCTCTGGGCCCAGGCTCAAGCCAAGCCAAGCAGCTATAGCCCCGCCACGTTCTGATGACAGGGACAGCTTGAGGGGGTCTAGGGTGACTCAGATGAAGAGACATGCGGGAGTCTTATCTGGCAAGAAAGCCGGGAAGAAAGGACTGGTCAGTGACTCGGTGTGTCCCGGGAGCCCCATGGCAAATTCCATCTGTGCTATATCACCTCAGGAGCCGCTTTGTCCCTGGGAACTCCGCCACCCACAAAGACCCCACTGACCCCATCACTGTCTCCATGGGCGTCTGTCCAGCTCAGTGGGAGCTCAGGACAAGATTCATGTCCACAGCCAGGATCCAGACATCCACCTCAACCAGAAGAGTCCAGAAAGAGACCCACCACATGAAAGCCCACCAAGAGGACAAGACAGAATGGGAACAGGGTGGTCCCTAGAAAAGAAGACTTGTGGAGGAGGAGGGAACGTTCTGTACGTTGTGCCTCCCCAACCCACCCCATCCATATTGGCTTCTCTGCTCTTCTGCTGAGGTCATCTGGGCCTCCCTCCCAGCTCAGCATCAGCCTCACTTCCTCCATGAAGCGTCCCCTCCATATTCCACAGCCTCCACGTCTCCATCCTTAACTCCCCAAGTCTTAACATTTAAAATTCCTTCAGACGGTTTTATGTTCTTTTTATGATCCTGTCATGCACGTTGGTCTTTATCTCCCACGTGTCTATGATGCCCTTTCAGGGAAGGGAGAAGTTCACATTTCTGAGTTTCACACCGTCAAGGAATAGTGGGCCACGTCGGGGAAGCCAAGATTCATACATAACCAGGGTCTAATGAAAACAGGATGTGTCCACAGAATGATGTAAAGGGAGACTTAGGCATGCAGGGAATGCGGAACCAGGCTGGTCAGGATGAAGGAGTGAATCAGAGCTGGGTGATCCAGAGAAGTGATTAGAGAAGTGGACGAGGGGGACGGAATCCAGCCAGGAAGGCCCCGAGGTGCCCTGCAGTCTATCTTGCTGACATGGGCCGGCTCTGTGGTCACATCTACATGCACCACCCCACCCTTCCCTGTCCATCAGACTTCCTCTTGGTGGCCACACTGGGCCTGAGGAACCTCCTTCTTGCCTGAGGTCCATGGAGATCCTTTGCTCCCATTGCACATTGACGGCACTAACCGCCCTCAGGAAATTAGGTACCTAAGACACGTGGAGGGCCACGTTGAATTCCAGTGCAGAAATGACTTCCAGACAAGGGGTGCCAAGGGATAAGAGTGAACTAACACGCTGGGGTAGTGTGGTGGCAAAGGACGGCTCCAAAGGCCCAGTCAAACCCAGCTCCAGTTTTACCTGTTGGTGAAACAAGGCGCCTTCGTCCCTGGAATGTTCAAGAAATCAGAATGTGCCAGGAACGTGAGCAGCGTCTGTACAGGATCTTGAAGCCCAGAGAAGAAGTGAAAGCCAGCAAACTGGGCCAGCGTGAGTGACAGGGCTGGAGTGGAAACAGGCAGATCTGGCCTGAAAGGGACAACTGGGGCTGGCAGCCACCCTCTTGGCAACCTGCCAATCCCCTGCCAGGGCACTTCAGGCCAACACTCTGCCAAACCACCGAGGGAAGCTAAAGAGAAGACCCAAGCATTCCTCCCTCAGGGAGCTTGCTTTATATCAAAATTAACGGCTTAGGCTGTCTGGGCTCCCGTCCTGGTGTTGCCACCCACCGAGAGTGGCGGACAGACACTTGGTGAGAGCCTAAGAATTCCCAACCTAGGACAGATGCTGTTTCAAGCAAACCTCACAACAACCCCGAAGGATGGGAATCCTGATCTGTTTTACTGAGGTCTGGTACAGTGCCTGCCTAGCAGGCCCGAGACCCTGGGTTGAGGCATAGAATAAATAAACAAAGAGAAAACTGAGGCGCGAAAAGCTAAGTTTTGCCTTGAGACACAGAGTCACTGAGGATCACATCCCTGCCTGTAGGCTGGGTCCAATTCCATGGTCACCATTCTTCCATTTGTGGTATTGTCACTGTGCGGCTTCTCTGAACCCCAGGACTGGGTAAGATGGCTCCTCCTGGGTTAGATGGAACTTTATGAATTGGAGGAAAAGGGGACAAGCAAGGGCTACACAGAGGAACAGCGCGGGTTTGAGTGCTGTAAGAGTTTAAGGAGCCGGACACGGTGGCGCATGCCTGGAATCCCAGCAGCTCGGGAGGCTGAGGCAGGAGGATGGTCAGTTCAAGGCCAGCCTCAGCAACTTAGCCAGGCCCTAAGCAACTCAGTGAGACCCTGTCTCTAAATAAAATATAAAAAAGGGCTGGGGATGTGGCTCAGTGGTCAAGCACCCCTGGATTCAATCCGGGGTGCCAAAGAAAGGAAAAAAGAAAGAAAGAATTTAGGGAGTGAGGTTGAACAGAGGCTGGAGAGGGCAGAAAGAATGGGTGCTACTGAGACGGGCAAGTCAGGAACTAGTTTGGGGAGGGGGCGTGGGACAAGCCAACACTGCTGCATGCTGGGCTCTTCCAGCCAGGATCCTCAATGAACAGAAGCTCACTCCTAGAGAGGGACAGAGGGAGCCAAGCCCAAACACAGGCTATTTTGGGAGTTGTGTTGTTTGGAGAGCCACCAGTCCAGAAATAGCGCCATGAGTTAGCAGGACCTTGCCCTTCTCCCACCCCCAGCTCTCCCACTGAAATCAGCAACCATCAGGGCCCGGGCCCAGCATTCCAGGGAGTCTGTGTAACTGGGGGAGGCAGAGCTCTCTTCCCACAGGAAGGGCTCCTGAGAGCAGTGTTTGCCTGTAAAAGGGATTCTGGAAGGTGGAGGAGAGGGAAAGAGAGATTGAGTCAGAGAGCAGAAGGGAGGAGGTGGGAGCCTGGGAGAGATCACATGCAGGGAGAGGAGAGGAGACAGGGACAAAGGGAAAGTGAGAGAGAAGGAGTGAGCAGAAAAGAGGGCAAGAGGGCAGCGGTGAAGGGGTGAAGGGGTGAAGGGGTGAAGGGGCGCCAGGAGGATGGCGATCTGGGCCCAGAGGAGTCAGGGCCTACGTGAGGGTGGGAGATGGTGGCGGAAAATGTGACACTGGCCTGGTCATGAACCACCTGCTGCGGGTCAGATAGCGCTCTCTTTCCCAATTAGTTCTGGAACTCCCCCAGAAATTCATGGCCCTGTCATTGAGTCTCTTATCTCCAACCCTCCGGAAATCAGAGATCCACTTATTTCAACAGCAGGGACTTTTCTGTCTCTCTCTGTCCATTTGACCCCTTACAAAACAGCCAGAGCTTGAGAGATTGGGTCAGAGTTGTTTGGGGTTCAGGATAAAAAAGCAAAAGTGACAACACAGTGAGTCGGGCTAGATTCCCAGAAGGGTGTTGTGGGGAGGCTTTGGGACAGCAGCCCCCCAGCAGCCTGCAGGAAACTGCACCCTGCGCACGGAAGGCCAGCTCTTCTACCCCGCCAAGGGTTGACAAGGCCATGTGCGTGCAGAGGACAGGCAGGGACCAAGGTCAAGTCTGGGTTCTGGACCATCAGCCCAGCTGACCAGGGGTCAAAGGAGAAGTCAGCAAACCAGCATGGCGCCCTACCGGCCCGGTCTTGCCTTAGTTCCTAACATCCACCTACAGATGCCTACAGATTCCCTCCAGTTTGGGAAAAGTCTCCCTGTGAGTCAATCTTTTTTCCAAAGGATGATGTACACCCCCACCCCTCCCCAGTCAGGACATAGAGCTGCTCCCCAACTCTCCTGTGCCACAGAACAGAGTGTCTTTTCTGGAATGGCATGAGGTCCATGACAGGGGTAGAACTGGCCTCTGCCTGGCCAGGCCCAGGCCATCCACAGATCACAGCAGAGGCCTTCATGGTTGAGCCAGGCGGGTTGTGGCAATGACTCAGGGGAAGGGAAGGAGTCTCCACTAAGGTGATCAAGAGGCTGGACCAGGGCACCTGGAGGGTCCACTTCTAAAAATGACCACATTCACTGTTTTCTGAATCCTTGGGGCTTGGCACTCCCAACCCAGACTCTCGGGATTCCCCTCTGATCCCTAAGGATGGCGGGAAGGAGGTAGGGCTGGAGAGGGGCTTCAGTCTCCTCCCTTGGAGAGGTCAAGGGCACTGCCTCTCCCTCACCACTAACCACCCTCTGAGGTCCTTCAAACCACAACTGAGAAAAGGAAAAAGACATAAACAAGAGACAGATGCACAGGAACAGTTCTCTCTTGTGTCTGTGATCCTAACTTTCCGACTGAGGTTTCCCTCATTCCCTGCCCCCACCCCCACCCGACTCCAAGAACCGTTGGAGGAAACAAAAGTGGAGGCAAAGTCAAGATGGGAAAGCCACTCAGCTGCGGTTGCCCTTGGCATCTGTTTACAGAAAAATCCATAACAAATATCCTGATGCTACCACCCACTTAAACTTCCTGTGACTCTGCCATCAGCTGTCTCTATGGAGACCGCCTGTTGAAACCCGTCCCCTACAAGGAGCATGACAGCGCATGGACCCTGAAGCAGACAGCTCCATTTTTCTCCCTGCAGGAAGCCTCCGGCCTTCCCCTGTGGCCCCTCCACCCTCAGCATCCAGGCTACATGGCTTAGGGCTCCTGATCCTCCAAACTCCCCCAACGCCCTCCCCTGGTCCTACAGGCTCACACTAGCCAACGCCCACCCTTGAAGAACTCAGCGTCACTCTTCCTCCTTTAAGCGCAAGGCCCTAAAAGCACATCCCACAAACCCACCATGAACTGACACTCTGCTTTCTCCTGTCCCTCCTCCTGTGGCTCCAGCCTTCAGTGTCATGGGTGAAGGAGGAGAAGGCGCTGCCCCTCCCAGCCACCAAAGGCAGCTTGAAGAAATGAAAGGTCCATTCTTGCCAAAGCTTTACCCTGGTAACCCCTGGTTACCACCTCTACCCACCTCTACCCCACCCAGCACTCCTCAAACTCCAGTCAGAGTGCTGTTGGCACAAGGAGAGTCCTCGAGAGCACCAAGAGAGTCTGGACACGTGGAGGGACTCAACTGTGCATCATCAGGAGCTGGGCGGGCACATGGTGGGGACGAGGCAGGGACCCACAGTCCTCTGTGGAGGCCCAGTACAGAACAGTCAGAACCCAGACAACCTCCTGGCACACCACATGCCCGCGGCCACTGGGCTAAGACCCAGAGGAGGGAGGAGCTTAGCCAGGAGCTTAGCCAGGGTGCTGGGTAGAGCGCGCTGGCAGAGAGAAGTGCACAAAGTCCATTGGGTTCTTGGATCCTCCACGGCTACCTGTTTCTCCAGCGGGAAGGGAGTACATGGGCTGCTTCTGCCCAAGCTGAGCGCCAGGGAAGGTGATCCTGAACCCTGGTCATCATGGACCATCTGGCACAGCCAGGGGTCAAGCTGACCAAAGAGAGAGGAACACAGACATCAGGGTGGTCAGATCAAGCAAGGCCCTGGGACTCGGGCAATCAGGACTTGCTCAATTGTTCCCAAGCCCTCTCTTACACACGTACACACACAGTGACATGCACACACGCCTCGGCAAGCCCTAGAGAGGGAGGTGCAAGGGGGGCCTGGCTGGCGGTTCAGATGAACTTCCAGAGCCAGAAAGTGGGTGGGGCTGGAACATGAGTTCATCTATTTCCTGCCCGCATCTGGTATAAAGGGAAGCAGCGGCCCAGGAGGAGCACAGCTGTGGCTGGTTGCAAGGCCAAGAGCGCTGTCAAGAAGGAAGGCCACACCCCCTCCTCCAGCAGCGGCTAGACAGCTGCAGCTCCTGCAGGACAAACGGCCAGTCACAAGGCTCCTCTGAGAACTTCAGGTAGGAGAAAAGCAAATTCCCTCACCTCTCACCCAGGGGCTTCCTCCATCCTCGATCCCCACTTTTCCTCTGTATTCTTTCCCCAGACCCCTGTAGCTCTCAGCCAATCCTGCCTTGGCACCTTGGCTTGGCAGCAGGAGAGTGCTGAGGGTAATCAGGCCCCACCAACAACCCTGTCACCCAGAAACAAGGACCTTACTCTGTCCCTCTCCTGCAAGGTGCTTGCTGCTTCCTTACCTAAGGAGAGGGGGGTTTTCATGCTGCTAACTCAAATGAAGCTGTAGTTGGGGACATGTGATAAGAGAATTAGAAAAGTTGCACAGTTCAAAGATGTCATTGTAATTTAGCCTTTCAGCCCCTTGGAGGGATTGGGAGACCCACTGGTATTTTGCAAGATTCTCACAGGTAAAAAATAGGATCAAGCCAGGGGCAGTGGTGCACGCCTGTAATCCCAGTGGCTTGAGAGGCTGAGGCAGGAGGATCGAGAGTTCAAGTCCAGTCTCAGCAATTTATTAAGGCCCTAAGTAACTCAGCGAGACCCTGACTCCAAATTTAAAAAATATATAAAGGGCTGGGAATGTGGCTCATTGGTTAAGTGTCAGTTCCTGATACAAAAAAAAAAAAAAAATTGCTTAAGTCTCCCCAGGGCTGACCAGTGAAAAGAATCAGATGGCGGCCAAGTTTGACAGGCTCAGCACTGTTTGTGACCCTTTAATGAATCAGAAGCTGTCCTGTTCATCAATCCCCAGGTGGCAGCAAGAAAGAGGAGGCTAGCCCACAGCTGTCCACTCAGCCATCCTCTAGAACATTCCCTCATATGACCCTCTTCCATTTGCTCTAGGATGCAGCTGTCTCCAGTCTTTGCCTGCCTGGCACTGGGCCTGGCCCTCCTCTTTGTTGAAGGGTCCACCCTGCACCGGCATGAGTACCAGGCCGCCCATCTGGCCACAGACTTCGGAGTGAAGGTGTTTCAGCAGGTGGCCCGGGCCTCCAAGGACCGCAATGTGGTCTTCTCGCCCTACGGGGTGGCCTCAGTGCTGGCCATGCTGCAGGCAACCACTGGAGGAGAGACCCAGAAGCAGATTCAAGCAGCGATGGGATTCAACATTAATGGTGAGAGACAGGACAGAGTGGGAGGCGGGGAGTCAGGTGGGCTTCATAGAGTAGAGGCCGAACCTAGCAGAAGCTGGGGACAGGCTGGCTCCAGCCCAGCCAGGTCCACCCTTGTGCAATAGAGGGACTGCCCCGTCTTCTTCCCACATACCTTATACCACTGGGCCCTTAACTGGCCCTTGACTGGCCCTTGACCAGTGGAACTGACCCTTATTAACTGTGGCTCCTTAACTCCTCTAAACCATGAATTCCTCCTCTACAGAATGAGAGTACTAAAAAGGCCCAATACACAGGGCTATGTCAATATTAAACAGAATCATCTGAAATATTTGGCATAAACATTATTATAAAAATTAAGGTTTGTAACTTAAGAAAAGAGAAAAATATTCTAAACCAAAGAAAGGGGTAGGACCAAGACTTATAAGAAAAGAAGGGAGATGTCAAGATTATGGTTTGGAATGAAATCTCCCTCCAGAGACCTCTGAGGGGGCAGAAGAACCATGTGCATCCAAGCAGGGTCTGGCCTTCCTGGGGAAGGCTGGCCATCTGGGAGTCCTTGGCCCAACATGAATGTAACATGCCCTGTCCTTGCCTCGGCACAGAGAAGGGCATGGCCCTGGCCCTCCGTCAGCTGTACAAGGAGCTCATAGGACCATGGAACAAGGATGAGATCAGCAGCACAGACGCCATCTTTGTCCAGCGGGATGTGAAGCTGGTCCAGGGCTTCATGCCCCACTTCTTCAGGATGTTCCGGAGCACAGTCAAGCAGGTGGACTTCTCAGAGGTGGACAGAGCCAGATTCATCATCAATGACTGGGTGAAGAGACACACAAAAGGTGAGCAGGCAGGGAAAGGGAGCCATGACACCAGGGGCCTCCCCTCAGCACACTCTTCCCTGGAGACACAGGTGCTTTAGAACAGGGCTCAATAGCTAATATTTTCCTTAATTAGACTTTCTCAAGAACCAACACCAAAGGCATCCCTCTAAACTATGAGATTTAGTAAGAGCAGCACTAACATTGGTACACACAATGACCAGATGTTAGTATTGGGGCAATGGACAGGGTCAAGTTTCCAACCCTGATCCTGAACAGGATCCTAGCATCAGGAAAGCATGGTGAGAAAAGACTTCCTGGGACTCAGGAAGATGGAACAAATTGGAAGCAGTTAGAATGATCCACTCACCCCATTCCACCCCACCCTCTAACTGAATCCCCTCAATGGACATCCCTTTGATGACTGGCTGTCCACAGGTATGATCAGTGACTTACTTGGCAAGGAGGCTGTGGACCAGCTGACACGTCTGGTGCTGGTGAACGCCCTCTACTTCAATGGCCAGTGGAAGACGCCCTTCCCAGAGTTGGCCACCCACCGCCGCCTCTTCCACAAGTCTGATGGCAGCACTGTCTTCGTGCCCATGATGTCTCAGACCAACAAGTTTAACTACAGTAAGTACAAGACCCCCCTTCTCAATCTCACAACGAGGGCCCCTCTTCCCCAAGATCTCCCAGAGAACATCCAAAATGTCGCCTTCTTGGGGAGAAGGATCATAGGGAGCATTTCCGTTTAACCTTAGTATTCACCCCAATTTTGACAAATATTCCCACTTGGATAATGAGAGCAGAAGAAAGGAATTTTTTTTTTTCTCATGCCAGATGAAGCCAAAATCTAGAAATTCCCTCAGGTCCACATCTGATCAACCACCTGACCCCATCTCTCCACTTCAGGGTGTGTGGCAAGATTATATAGGGCTGATTATATAGGGCTGGGAGGAGGGCTACATGGGACTTGGGATTAAAAGGATGAGGATTGGAATGAAATAGTGACAGGGTGTTGGGAGGAGGTCAGAGAAGGTCAAGAAGGTCAAAAAGGAGAGAAACCAGATTACATTGAATTGGCAGAAGAGTAGGGAAATGGAAATCAAACCATTGAATAGGGGATGGGGCTCTATACCAAGGGCCCGAGAGTGGTGGCCTAGTGTGCAGGAGGCCCTGGGTTCCCTCCCCAGTGCTGCAAAAACAAGCAAATGCCACTCAAAACATGGACTGTGGACTGGGATGTGGACTGTGGTAGAGTACTCACCAAACCTGTGTGAGGTCCTGGGTTCAATGCCCCAGCATCAGGGGCCAGGGGGACAACAAATAAACAAACACTGAATGGGGACAGTGGGAAGGCAAGCCTCAAAAGTGGAAATGGAAGCTGAGCATGGCGGGGCATATCTATAATCCCAGCAATTCAGCCCAGGCAACTTAGTGAGACCCTGTCTTAAAATTTAAAAAAAGCAAAAAAGGGCCAGGAATGTGGCTCAGTGGTAGAGAGACTCTAATACCAAACAAATAATCTGGAATGGCACTTGGCTTCCAGAAAGAGTAGAGAAGACAGGAGAAATAGCTGAAAACCCAGGGCTGGGATATTTTAATAAGGGCTGGAGCCATTTCCAACCCGCCATCTTGGTTATCTTCACAGCTGAGTTCACCACCCCTGATGGCCACTACTATGACATCTTGGAATTGCCCTACCATGGGGAGACCCTCAGCATGTTCATCGCAGCTCCCTATGAGAAAGATGTGCCCCTCTCTGCCCTCACCAATATTCTGGATGCTGAGCTCATCAGCCAGTGGAAAGGCAACATGACCAGGCTGCCCCGCCTCCTGGTTCTGCCCAAGTAAGCTATTCTAGGCTCTCGCCATGCTTGCCAATGTCTTGATCTTCCCTGTCTCCCAGTTCCCTGAAATTACTGCCCCCGGGTTGAGTTTCCCATATCTCTGATGCCTGCCAAGTGGGGGCATGTGTGGGAGGCTGGAGGGAAGTGCTCTGGCCTGGGCTCCATTATGATCACTTGAATCATCCCTCTGTTTGTCTTCTCTGGAGGGAAATTTCCAGACTATGCCCCCATACTGACCACCCCCAGAAATACCCAGTGACAGCCAGCCAAAGGAAGAGCTGGAAAAACGATGTGGGGGAGGGATGCTGAATGGGTCTACATGCAGGAGAGCAGGAAGGACCAGTACTCCCACCCCCACCTCCTTGAATCAACATCCTAACAGTGGAACAAAAGGAATCATTTCAAGATGGGGCAGCCTGAGCTATGGCTTCTGGCTGGAGTTTAAGGAGAGCAGATTTTCTCAATCCTTCTACAAAGCAAAGGGGGTGGAGACGGCTGAGGCTGGGTAATTCCAGAATTGCTGGGACACTCTCACAGGCTTATTCCCAACTTCCAGATGCTAAAATGACAGCCTTGGGGAAAGAGGAGAATTTAGCTGGGTAGCTGGTTCTGTTTCTCTCACACACCACACACAAAAAAATCGAGGTGATTAGTTGTGCCCTGGTGGGAAGCAGAGTGCCCCCAAACCTCACTGCTTGAGTCCTCTTCAGGGTTAGCTCTCTGAAACACAATCTACAGACCAGATTTTTATTCAAACATCCTGGCAGGAGAATTCGCCCTTGGCCCCCTAGTCAGATTGAATAAAATTATGCTTAAAATACTGCCTTATTTGAGGAAAGTAATTAGTCACAGATTCAAGGGGGTGAGGAGATTGAAGAAGAATGTTCATTAATATTAGAAACCTCCAGCAAAGAGAGAGGCTTTGCAAACAGATTTGAAAAAAAAAAAACAACAACAACAACAACAAAAAAAAAAAACAGTCCTCTTCCATGTTCCCATGACTTCCTACCCTGTTGCTCTGCCCCCGTTGTACCTGATGGGGGACAGGGAGAGGCAGATGCTGCCAGTAACAGGAAGCAGGGCTTGAGCTGTCTCCCCTCTCCCTGCCGCCTGCAGGTTCTCCCTGGAAACTGAAGTTGACCTCAGGAAGCCCCTGGAGAACTTGGGGATGACCAACATGTTCAGCCCTGTCCAGGCAGACTTCACGAGTCTTTCAGGTGAGAGGTTTTCCTGCTTCCTTATCCCCATGGGTCATGGGCCCCTGTAGAGGATAAAGGAGCTGCTCTGAGACCAGTGGCTGATCCACCCTGTATTCCTCTCTGTTTCAGTCCAAGAGCTTCTCTATGTATCACAAGCGCTGCAAAAAGTCAAGATCGAGGTGAACGAGAGTGGCACGGTAGCATCCTCCTCCACGGGTGAGTCTGGCAGGAGAGGCTCCACCAGTCTCAGCCCAAGGCTACTAGGAGGGGCCACCAGCCAATGCCTCACTCATCCTGCAGAATAACTAGTCCTAGACCCCAAATGGACCCCCCTTCCCAGTTCCATGTGGGCCTCTCTGTTCAGAGCACACTTCCTGTGCTGGGGATAGTGGCCCTGTCATGACACTCCCCCACGCGTTTCTCAACCTGGAAAGGGGCCCACTTTCCCTGGGACTCCTAAGGCCCCTGAATGTGGAAAAGTCCTCCAAATGAAAGCCCAGGTCGGTCTCACAGTGTGACCTAAATGTAAGGAGCTTGCTGATCAGCAAGCCCTAAAAGTGTTTGAGAGAACACTTGAGAGATGTCAGCCCAACCTCTGGAGGAAACCAGTTCTCAGAAGACATCCCCCAACCCCCAAGACCCATATTCAGAGAGGCAAAGTCACCTCCCCGTGCTGCTGTCAGATGGAAGGCCGGTGATACCAGAGTCCCCGGGGATCCATTCAGGCACTGGTACAGAGGTCCCTCTGTCCTAAGACATTGTCCCTTCTCTCCTAGCCATCCTGGTCTCAGCCCGCATGGCACCTGAGGAGATTGTCATGGACCGACCCTTCCTCTTTGTGGTTCGACACAACCCCACAGGTGAGCACAGAACTCCACAGTGTCCCCCGTCCTCCCAACATCCTTGCCTGGGGCACTCCAGCCCATGCAGAGGTAGACGCCCCTCCACCGCCCCTCCACCAAGGACTCTGGGCAAAGAATATAGAACTTGGTTCCACTCCCCCCCTTGGTGGAGATGGTGCTCCGGGGTAGACCACGCAGTCCTAACTCAGTCATCTAAGCACCTGTGACCCCAGACACTCACCCACCTGCTCAGGTCTCAGTTGATCTGTGAATTTCAGGCTTCCTGTTCTCAACTTCCACTTCCTGTTCTTTCCCCCCAGGGGCAGTGCTTTTCATGGGCCAAGTGATGGAGCCCTAACCAGAGGAAAAGAAGCTCTCATCAGGGACCAAAACTGGAGATGTGTCGTGAAGGGAAGAAGCAAACTCTGGAGAAAGGAATTTTTGTTGTGATGACTCTTTCTGGGGAGAGAGAAGGCATTTGTATCTTTTTCCCCAATGGTAAATTCTTTCCAGTCGACTCTATGACCTCGGCCTCTTTCGGAGGTGGGAGGATCTTGCAGCTAGAGAGCCCGCCTGTGAGAGACCCCTGAGCACAAAGGTCTCCAAGCCAGACCGGAAAACCTGTGGAAGGAATGGCGGGCACAGCTGCCTCTGCCCATCTCCCTGCCTGCTCGGCCTTTGGACCTGCTTCCCACGGAGGCCCTGGCAGAATGGAACCACGGGGCCTGCAGGAGCTTCTGTGTGCTTGCTAGAGACCATTTGTGTTCCAGTCACGCTGCTGTCACTCTTGCGCTGTCTGCCACCCCTGCCGAGGCTGGCGACAGGCCAGAGAAGGCCATGGAAGAAACGCTCTTTCATCTCAAAGTCCACTCTAGCTGCAGATGGGCGGACCCAATGCCCACCCCGTGCCCAGCCTCCCTGCCCCCGCCCACCCCAGAAGCATCCCACATATATTATTTTGGAGTGTAGGTGACTTGTTTACTTATAGAAGCAGATTTTTGCTTCCCATAAACTTTATTTTTGTAGGAATTGAGGAAGAAAGGTCAGATGTGTGCCTGGCCCCCCACCCCAGATCTCCTGGTGGGGAGGGGGAGGCCAGGGGTGTGTTTGAGTATTTATCTCAGCCTTGCCCTGTGTGCGTGTTAGAGAGGGTGAGGGCTGTTAAGGGGAAAGTGTTATTTAAACTTGCTCAGAATGTTCCTTCGTGGGCTGTGTCATGCACCTCAGAGCCTGGCACTCCACCCTCATCCCCCCATGGGCACAAGCGAGGCGGTGCGCACACTGCCACCTTGTGGCTGCTTGACCCCACAGCACCTCTCTTTCCACCTGATGGATTTAGGGTCCCTGCCAAGGTGGTCAAATTGCAGCCCTCATTAGACACCAAAAGGATGGGGTGGGTGAGAGAGGCCTGAGGGAGGACAGGATGGTTTCAGATTTTTCCAATATATTTAGGAGCAGAAATGCAAGGGGCTGAATGACCTACCAGGACAGAACTTTCCCCAATTACAGGGTGACTCACAGCCGCAGTGGTGACTCACTTCAATGTGTCATTTCCGGCTGCTATGTGTGAGCAGTGGACACGTGAGGGGGGGCGGATGGAGGAGACAGCTAGCTCGGACTCAACCACCCCACTTAATTCATCTTTTTGAAAACCGACCAGCTGGGGTACCGCACCAAGACCCGCTTACTGCAGAACTGCGCGTAGATGCAAAATGAGTGTCATCTCATGAAAGCTGAGTCACCCTGACATCCTCTCTCCCGAAATAGCCTCATTCACTGTTTTTTGTTTGTTTGTTTGTTTCTGAATTCATTATGCACTGGACAGTGACAGCCACACATGGTTACCATAGGAGTCCCCAAATGTGGGGCTGAATGTTCTCGAAGTTGTGTTGACTTATATGCTTTTTCACTTTTGATATATAAATGAGAAAAAAAATTATTTAAAAAATAAAATAAGTACAAGAATATGCCAAGACAGTCCCTGCTCTTAGCTTCTATGTTTCGCATGGTGCAAAGAATTGGGACCCTGCTGGCTGGAAGACTTCTCGGGTGGCAGGGATCTCGGTGAGATACATATTACAGGCACAGGCTTGTTGACCTGCCGTGGGTGGGTCTCCAAGATGGGTCACCCAGGTCTGCAGCAAGGCAAGACTCCAAAAGTGTGTGTGTGTGTGTGTGAGTGTGTGTGTGTGTGTGTGTGTGTGTGTGTGTGTATGAGAGAGAGAGAGAGAGAGAGAGAGAGATTCTCCCCTGGGAACCATCCTAAAAAAGGAAAGAAGGGACTGGGGCTGTAGTCAGTGACAAGCACATGCTTAGCACTTACAAGGCCCTGAGTTCAATCCCTAGCATATTCACAAAATTGCTAAAAGTCTTGGGCTGGTGGTGTAGCTCAGTGGTAGAGCACTTGCCTAGCACCCCCTGAAGCCCAGGGTTCAAACCCCGGCATCAAGAGAAAGAAAAGTGAAAGGTTCCCCAGACATTTCCCACCAGCCCAGGCGGGCCTGATCGCCCCATCCCTGCAGGTTCTCAAGTGTATTTCCTTCCACCACCAAAGGCTCCCCAGCCACCTGCCCCTGCTCCTCATCTCTCCAGCCCAGATCAAGTCACCCTTCTTTTGCCTACGATTGCCCTTGAATCAATCCAGCCACACCACCCTGGATCCGACACTCTCTAGACAGCCTTCCTGCTGAGAACCAAAGCTCTACTCCCAGGCGATGATGCTTCCTACTCCCCAGCTGCATCTAGAAATCAGGTTCTTTGAAAACAAAGCTCTTTTGTTAGCATATTCTTAATAACCTCCTTAAAACATCTTCCCAAGAGTCTCTTATTCTTTTCCTCCAGGGTTGTGTGTGTGTGTGTGTGTGTGTGTGTGTGTGTGTGTGTGTTTTCCAATGTTGGAGATGGAACCCAGGAACCCAGGGCCTCACTGCATGCTAAGAAGGGGCTCTATCACTGAGCTATGCTCCCAGCCCTCCTGGTAGTTGGAAGCCTCTTGGCAGAGGACACACTTCCCCCAATTAGTTTCTGCTCACATATTCAAAACTATTTTCTTAACTAAAAAAAAAAAAAAAAAAAAAAAAAAAAAAAAACATTAACTATCAACATTGTGTGACACCCAACTCCAGAACTCTAAAAATAGGATTAATAGGTCCAGCCCTCTGGATACCCAACTCATTTCTAAATAGTAACTAAGCACCTATGCGTTCTGCGTCAAAGCACTGTCTTGTGGTTAAGAGGTAGTAAGTTCTCTGTCCCTGGCAGGATTCAAGGATAGCCAGATGACTGATGGAGATGTGTCAGTGGTCAAGGTGCAGATTAAGTGACTTTTTCAAATTACAAAAATAAAAACCCAACATGCTTATAGGAAGATATACAAACGGTTTAAAAGATAGAAGTAGAAATGTAAGAATCCCCCAGTTTGGGGTGTTCTTTTAGAGCTCTGCTAAGCATTTAGAAGCATATTAAAAATTCATTTCTTTCACTCAAATAAAATCGTGGTACACACAGATACACAGCACACAGTGTTGTACAGCCTGCTTCATCGCCTGATGATCACTGCTAGAGGCCTCTCCCGGGTTCGCTCTGCCAGCTGCCTATGTAGATGCACCATAGATGTCCTGACCCACCAAGGGTGGCTGTTGCCTGGTTTTGTCACTGGTGGTGTTGTTACCAACAGTGCTGTGGGAGATACTCTGTCACGTTTACCAGGGACTCGTGTATCTGCAGAGTGACTCCTCATGATGTGACTGTCTCCTTTAGGAAATTTCCATTCCTAAAACTGTGTGATTCTGGTGATACAAACATTCTCAAATGATGCAAAACAATCAAAAGTGGCCATTTTGCCCGATGAGAGAGTTACCTTTTCTCAAGCTTGAATAAGACTTCACGACTCCCACATAAACCTACCGCTGTGAATAAAGAGAAATTTTATTCTGTGAACAAAAAGAACCCTCACGTTATCTTTTTTTCCCTGTCTCTCTTAAATGATGTCGGGCTTCCTTGGGGCAAATTCTGATCATGATGTGTTTTAGAGTAAACCTGGCAAGGTACTCAATCATTGACTCCTCAATCATTTCAACAGTACCAAAGGCCTCTGCCGGGCCCCACCCCTCTGAAGGGCCAGCGGGGGCATTCTTGGGCACCTCCAGCGTGCTGTGCTCAGATGTTCTAAGGCTATCTGGTTGGTGGGCACCCCTTCCTTATGGGTTCCTCCCTTTCAATTCACCTTTTTATTTTCCCATGAGACTAATGTAGTGAGAGGGTCCCCAAAGTCTAACCAAGCTTGAAAGGGTCTTCTCCCCTAGAAAGCCAGAGGAAACCAAGGCAAGAGACAAGATGGATGGCTCATGAAAGTTCTCCCCACTTTAGAGAGAAGGCTGTCATTTATTTATTTTTATTTTTTATTTTTATATACATGACACTAAAATGTATTTTGACATATTATACATAGATGGAGTATAACTTATTCTAATTAATTCTTGGGGTTGTACATGATGAATGCACTGGTTGTGTATTCATATATGAACATCAGAAACTGATGTCTGATTCATTCTACTGTCTTTCCTATTCCCATCCCCCTCCCTTTCTTTCATTCTCTTTTGTCTAATCCACTGAATTTCTATTATTCTTTCTCCTGCCATTTATTGTGTGTTAGAATCCTCAAATCAGAGAGAACATTTAGCCTTTGGTTTTTGGGGGGTTGTCTTATTTCACTTAGCGTGACAGTCTCCAATTTCATCTATTTACCGGCAAAGTCCATAATTTCACTCTTCTTTATGGCTGAGCAATATTCCATTGTGTATATATACCACATTTTTTAATCCATTCATCTGTTGAAGGGCACCTTGGTTGGTTCCATAGCTTAGCGATTGTGAATTGAGCTGCTATAAACATTGATGTGGCTGTGTCATTATTGTATGATTATAAGTGCTTTGGGTATATGCTGAGGAGTAGGATAACTGGGTCAACTGATGGTTCCATTCCAAGTTTTCTGAAGAATCAGAGAGGCTGTCTTTGAATCTCACAAGTCTACATCTTTCCTGTGCTGTCCTCACTGTGCAACTGGCAAGCTTTCTAGGGAGACAATACAGTTATGGAACCAGAGAATCAAAGAGCCTAGAGGCACTGGGCCTACTTTGGGCTAGCTTAACCCAGAGACACAAACACTAGCCCCATCCGATTCACAAGATAGCTCCACTTTGGGATTTCTGACCATAACTTCAGCTGGTAGCAAGTATCCCTCTTCCTGCCTTCCTCTCTTCACAGAGCCCACTTTGAGCTCACAGGGGTAGCTAGGGTCCCGAAGGTGACAGTCTAAGAACTCAGGGACACTGAAATCCAGGTATATCCTTTGACCTCTTTATAATCTGAAAATATGACCAATTCCAAGGCTTGGGCTGGGGACCGAAGAGGAACCCATTTGTAACATATTTTCTTAGAATTCTAAGAAAATCTTTTTGCACAAAATGCTTCAAAAATCAGGACAAGTTAGCTCTAATTCTGTAGTATACAGTTCAAAAACCGTCCATCCATGCTGAGAAGGTTCAAGAGACAAGAATTCTTCAAAAGGCCCCCTTATCAACAGGGGAAGTTTGCACTGGGAACTGCCCCATTTAACAGCGTGCTCAGCTTCTCTGATACTGCGAGGATAAAGAAGAGCACGCGGTGTCACAGCGCGAGGCCTGACATCCTGTTTGACTTTGCCCTGGCCCCGTTCCTTGGCTGTTCAAAGTTTTTCTTCCTTTCTCTATTTCTTTACGGATGAAAAACTAACAAGACCTGCCTCCAGCCACCATTTCTGCAGATTTCTTATCAATCTCACCCAGGGAGATGATGAACCTTACCATGGAGGGCAACGACATGAATGTCAGAAGTCCCTTGATGTAAAAATATTCTATCAGAATAAAATTGATCCAGGAGATACTACCTGTTTTCCAAACCCTGTTTTGAAATGGCTCCTGAAGTAAGTTTTGTTGTAATAATAGTGGCAAACTTCTATGTAGAGATGAGGAGACCTAAGACACAAAGAGGTTAAGAAACTTGCTGCTACTACTACTACTACTACTATTACTATTATTATTATATTTTTTTGAGACAGGCTCTTGCTATGTTGCCTAGGCTGGCCTCCAACCCCTCCAGGGTTCAAGAGATCCTTTTGCCTCAGGTTTCTGAGCAACTGGGACTATAGGTGCCACTGTGCCTAGCTCCTGCCATTACAACCATTATTACTTAACAGCCCCATGTAGTGAGCATCTCTGTGCTTGTCGTGGCATTGGATTGCTTCTCTCCGTGGCATCTATCAGCAGCAACAAGTCTCCCTGGAAACAAAGAAGGACTCAGAGAGTGCCACAGTGCTGCCCTCACATGCCAGTCACCAGGACCTTGTGCACTTACACATGCTACCGCATCAGCCACAACACCAGCTTCCTGAACATGGCCTTTTGTCCCCCAGCCACCAGATGTCGCTTTGACTCTAATGGAAAATTCTTCTCCAAAACAGCAGCTGTGGCTTCAACCAAAATCTTTCCAAATCTGAACTCCATCCAATCGAACAAAAATTTATTTGAAAGCCAAACTTCACATTAGGAGACTGGAGATGTGGCTCAAGCGGTAGCGCGCTCGCCTAGCATGCGTGCAGCCCGGGTTCGATCCTCAGCACCACATACCAACAAAGATGTTGTGTCCGCCGAAAACTAAAAATAAATAAATATTAAAATTCTCTCTCTCTCTTTAAAAAAAAATTTAAAAAAAAACAACAAACTTCACATTAGGTACTATGAAGCATTGAGAAAAAGAATAAGTGATGCTTCTTAACATCAGGTTCCCAAGGAGAAGAGACACCAGAAAGCTGAAAAGCAATGCATTATTGAAAGATTAATCAAAGGAACATTCTGGATACAATTGCTCTAGTCCAGACTAGAACATAGGTTCATCAGAGGGCAGATGTTTGATTGAAACCTTAAAGGCTGAATATGATCGATTTGGGTTGGGGGAGTAGAACATTCTAGAAAACAGTGTCAGCAAAATCACAAAGGAAAGATCATGGCAAAAAAAAAAAAAAAAAAACAGGTTCCAAAGACACAGGTGAGGATGAAGTCCTGAGTTGCTGGATTAGCTCCTGCTGCTCGCTCTCTCCTCTGATAACCCAGCTGGTGTTCCCTGTCTCTGTCATGTGTCCTTTCTTATTACCCTTTGCGTTCCAGGCTTATAACTTTTGAGTGTAGGGTCAGTCAGTGACAGTAGTCACATGGGAAATCAAAAGATGGGGTGGCTTCACAGGAAGGCGGAAGGAGGTAGCAACTTGTTTGTAGCAAGGAAAGTTTGAGGTGACAGCAGGACCTTCACATGGGGATGCCTATCAGTCTAAACAGCAGGTGACTGAGCCGTGTCCGCTCTGTACTGGAACAGCTGGAGAAGGCCATCTATCATGCAGCAGAAACAGCAGATATAAAATGTACAGTGTTAAATAAGAAATTAGAATTTAGACTATTTTGGGATAAGAAGTAAGATTTAAATATTTATATTTGATGACTTAGTCCATCCTCTGTTGCTACCATGGAATACCTAAGACTGGGTAATTTATATAGAATAGAGGTTTATTTGAAGTCACAGTTCTGGCAGCTGGGACGTCCAGGAGCATGGCTCTGGCATCTGCATGGCTTCTGGTGAGGGCCTTGGGCTGCTCTGACTCATGGAGGAAAACCAAAGGGCAGAAGCAAGGAAACAGGAAGGTGAACTTGGTTTCTGACAAGCCTCTCTAGATAACTAACGCAGGCCTGCGAGAATGAGAAAGGCATCGATCCCCTTGAACGACCTGATCACCTCTTCAAGATGCCACCTCCCAACACAGTGAGGAGTTAGGGTGCCAGCACATGAACGTTGGGGGTACCCTCAAACCACAGAAAAAATCTATACAGACCACAGCTGAAGCCAACTAACAAACTGTGCCGCGAGATGGAAAGAAATTAAGGATGTGTATGATACCATCCCCCAGGAGCTTGCAGTTGAGCTGAAGAGATAGGCTACGCACAGAGGAGGTCAGTGGATGGCATGGCCTGATAAGGAAGTTTGCCAGTCAGTTCTCAGGTGCAACAGAAACAGGCTCTTTTTTTTTTGTTGTTGTTGGTATTAAAGATTGAACCCAGGGATATTTAACCAGTGAGCCACATTCCCAGCCGTTTTTTTTTTTTTTTTTTTTTTTTTTGAGACAGGATCTTGCTAAGTTGCTTAGGGCCTCGCTTAGTTGCTGATACTGGCTTTGAACTTGTGATCCTCCTACCCCAGCCTCCTGAGTCACTGGAATTACAGGTGTGCACCACCATGCCTGGATATAAACCAACTCTTTCTAACTGAAGCTCAAAAGGAAGGGACCCAAGTCTCCAAGTCTCATACTAGAAACAAAACCCCAAATCTCAGCTGAGCCCCCCACAACACACCCATCCCCTCACTAGACCCAGGGCAGTCCCCAACAAGACTGCACTGCCATTCCAGGAACTTTACCCTCTGCCCCTTCACAGAGTCTAACCTACCCTCCATCCCCTCATCCACTCCTAGACCAAAGTCCAGGCAGGTGCACAGATGGGAAGAGGCCACCAGACACGGCCATGCTGTGCCCACAAAAGAGGTTGCAAAATAGCATATCTGGAAATTTCTAATGCTACAGTGGGATGGTTGGTCTATGTCTCTGGAGACTCAAGATGGGGTGGTACCAAACTGCAAGAAGGGGGTCTAGAGTCTAGGAGACAAAAAAAGAATGACAAAACTACCACAGAAAGTATACATATGTTCAGGACTGAGGGTAAGAGCATGTAAGGTTCCGTATGAATTATCACTAAAAAGAGTTTTAAAAAAACTGCAAATGACATCATCAGGGAATTATGAACTATTGCTGTTATGTTTTGCATAGGATTAGGTATCCTTATAAGAGAGCTTGAAGGGCTGGGGATTTGGCTCAAGTGGTAGCGCACTCACCTAGCATGTGTGAGGCACTGGGTTCAATTCTCAGCACCACATAGAAACAAAATATATTGTGTCCACCTAAAACTAAAAAAAAAAAAAGTAAATATTAAAAAAAGAGAGAGAACTTGAGGGATTCCATCCTCTTAATTTTTTATTTATTTATTTTTGTTTTGCAGTATTGGGAGATTGAATCCAGGGGTGGTCTACCACTAAGCTACATCCCCAAACCTTTTTCTTTATGGGCTTATTTCTATTTTGAAACATGCTCTCACTAAATTGCCCAGGATGGCCTCGAACTTGCCATGCTCCTGCCTCAACCTCAGGAATTGCTAATCACAGGCACCATCGCGCCCAAGATGGTTTGAATAATGGAGTCTGCTTTAAAGTTCAAGTTGAGACTTATTCCCCAATGCAACAGTATTAAGCAGGTGGCCTCTGGGAGGTGACTGAGCAATCCTCATGCAGAGTATTAGGTGTCCTTATAAAAGAGCTTGAGGGATTCCATCCTCTTAATTATATTTATTTATTTAGCCTGTTGGGAGCATGCTATCACTAGCATAGACCAAGCATGTCTGTGTCTTTCCACAATGTCAGAATTCAACAATGACAGTAAATTCATGTGCTCTCCCATTTTCATAAGTGGCAGTTTACTGAATATTCATGGGTTATATGGTATCAAAAGTTGGGCAAATGCAAGTTCCAATCTTAATTTCTAATAGTTTTACACTCAAGTCACACATCACACTGTGTGTGTGTGTGTGTGTGTGTGTGTGTGTGTGTGTGCACAGAAAGACTAAAAAAGGGTTAAGACAGCCACAGGGATTCATAACTGAGAGGGAAGGCAGAGGGCAGATTCTAACGCAAGGTCCCTGTAGGTGATCAAATAAGATTAGGAACCAACCAAGAGCTTGTTCAACACGCAAGAACTTATTCTAGGCCAAGGTCCAGATGGATGGCAGTTCCAGAATGTCAGCTTGAGATGTCAGCTTGGAGTGGGCCATACAGGGTCGTCACAGGCAGAAGGAACCATGTTCTGCTGAAGCCCAACGGGACAGGAAATCAGAAGTTCATCACTGTGCCAATTTTCCTGGGCAAAGCTCACAACCAGTGACCAGGTGATGGGATCAGGGTGCCACCATGTCCAGTCTGAGGGTGCCCCTCCTTTTATGGGCCTCAGGTGCGTGGGCTGCATCATTCAGTGGTCTGGTTTTTCTGAGATGAATTTGATATACCTGCACATCCATGTGCTTCCGATTAATTCCATCAGTCCACAGGTGGTTACTCTTATTAGCATGGTTAATTCATTCGTCAGTTTGTGCCTTATGGTTGTGCCAGGCAGATGGTGTCATTACTTGTACAAACAAGGTGCACAGTCATTCTGCTTGGGCACTGAAAATGAAGAAGCTTATGGCAAACTACCTTTTGTAAAACGATTGCTTTACAACATGGAGCAATTCAGGTTTAGGCACAGCCTGAAACTGCTTTTCCACACATCATGAAGTGACTCAGAGCAGAGCACAGCCTGCCCTCCACATAGCCCCTTTGGTTTCGTTCAACATGTGAGGACACAGGAAGAAGCCACCATCTTGGAAAACAGAGAGCATCTCTTATACATCAAACCAGCTGATCTTGGACTTTCCACCCCCCAGAATTTTGAGAAATAAATTGCTGTTCTTTATAAACCACTCAGTTGGAGGCATTTTATTAGAGTAGCACATATTGACTCAGGTAATGACTTAAAGAATGAACCCAAAGTGGGTTCCAAGGGCATCAAAAGAGGGGGAAATGCAGATCCTAGGCTCAAAGGATACCGGGCTTCTGAAACCAGCTGAGCCATCCTTCCAAACGCTGCAGGAACCATTCTACAGCCACATGAGGGACGGCAAGGGGAGCTGTCAGTGTGGATTGGGGGATGACAGTACAAACACCCTCCCGAGCTATGCAGGAGAATCTCACCTCTTCCAGGTATTCTGAGGGAGTCACCAAGCCTCCAGGCTCATCCCGGAGTCCTCTCCCTACTTCCCCACTTGGATGCTGGTGGGCCCATCACAGGCATCTCTCTTGATTTGCCCCTCCCCGTTTCATCCTTGCACCTGGGTTCCCAAAACGGCCTCTTCAATGATCTTCCAGCCTTCCATTTTGTCCTTTCAAATTGTCCCACACATTACTATGTGATTAATGTCCTTAACACTGCTTTCACCAAGTGATTCACCAGCTCAGACACCATAATGACTCTGCACCCATCTGCCCACTGCAGCAAGTCAACTCATCTCCGCGCACCAGCTCTATTAACTCATAGGTTCACTAACAATGAAGAAACCCAGTCCACCATTTTCTAACTCGTCTCAGCCACTTGAATTCTGTTATTCCACATGAGCAAAATCTTCTAACAGTTCCCTCATTAATCTTATCTTTTCTGCAATTAGACATGTCACACTGAGACGAGGAACTCTAGAAAGTGTCAGCTATCCAAGGAATATGGAGTTGATGTCTCTAGAGTTTCCCAATGTGGGCAGGTGCTGCCTCTTCACCTCGCTCCCTATATGTAGCCACCTTCTCTCTCTCAGGGACACACTTCTGTTCATTTGTTTTGCTTTCTGTCCTTTTCCTTATTTCAACTCCATTATGATTCACCCTTTCTGATTCTAACAACTTGCTTTATTGATCTTATGCTTTACCTAATAAGTAATGCCAGGATCATTCAGTCAACTCTCTGGGCCATCACCAAGATCTCCTTGGTATATACCACCTGCCTTAGATTAGGCCATTAGCAAGCAATAAAGGATAGACAGAGGAGGAAGGGAAATGAAAAAGAAAGGAATAAAAAATGAAACAAGTTGAGAGGGGGAAATAATAGCTACTATTATCAAGTATTTACAATGTGGCAAATATTTTCTATATCTTATCTTTATCCTCAAAATCACCTTCCAAGATTTCCCACCACTTTCTTAGTTTTCAAAACAAGAAGATAAAGGGTTCAATGACTCCCTTGAGGCCATACGTTTTAGTAGGGGTTAGAGACAAGCTTCCACACCAGGTGAACTAGGCCTTCCCTCTTGTCACCAGAACATCTGACCTCTAGTTACTTCTAGTGCACAGATTCTCTATATTCATCATTCACCAACAATGTAGTAATCGCCTCAATTATCAGGTAGACTGTGACAGTACTGCCTTGTGTTCAAGTAACCTGTATTTTTTTAATAACTGCTCTAAAGTGCAAAAGTAGCAATTTTATTATAGCATGCTCTTATACCCACTTTATTAGTAACAATTGTGGTTAACAAAGAACAAGAAAAATGAAGACATAAGATTTTACCAAAAAGTGCTTCAAAGGCTATTCAAAAAATAATAACATTGGCCAGGCACGGAGGTACATGCCTATAATCCCAGCAGCTTGAGAGGTAGAGGCAGGCGGATCATGAGTTCAAAGCCAGCCTCAGCAACTTAGCAAGACCCTAAGCAACTCAGCGAGACCCTGTCTCTAAATAAAATATTAAAAAGGGTTGGGGATGTGACTCAGTGGTTAAGCACCCTTGGGTTCAATCCCCAGTACCAAAAGATAAAAATAAAGTAATAATAATAAAACATCATTTGTTGCTAACAAGAAGCTAGAGATAGATATAGTAGTTCCCTTTACCCATAGTTTCTGTGGTTTCAATTTCCTGCAATCAACTATAGTCCAAAATTATTAATAGATATTTTCTAGAAATAAGCAATTTATAAATTCTTAAAATTGCACACCATTCTGATGTAATCTAGCTCCATCCCAAATCTATCTCTTTGTCCAGTGTATTCACATTGAACAAGCTACCCACCCATCAGCCGCTTAATAGCTGATAGACTGTGGCAGTACTGCAAAGGTTGGGTTCAAGTAACCTATATCTTATTGAATAACTGCTCCAAAGCATAAGCATAGTGGCAATTTTATTACAGTATATTGTTATAATCGCCCCCCTTTTTGTATAAGGGGTGCTTTACCACTGAGCTACATCCCCAGTCCTTTTTATTTTTTTGAGACAGAGTCTTGCTAAGTTACTTAGGGTCTCACCAAGTTGCTGACCTCAAATCTGGGATACTCCTGCCTCAGCCTCCAGGATTGCTGGGATTACAGGAGTATGCCACCATACCCAGCTGTTCCCCTTTCTGTTATTATTATTAATCGTTTACTGTACCTAATTTGTAAACTGAACTTTATCATAGGTAGGTATGTATGTATGTGTAGGAAAAAAACATACTTTATATAGGGTCTGGAATTGTCTAAGCTTTCAGTAATCCACTGGGGTCTTGAAATGCAACCCCCTGAGAATAATGGGGACTATAGTTATTAATTTTTCAACCTAACAAAATATAAGTTTTCTCTTAAATCCATACTCCTTCACTTTACTACACACACACACACACACACACACACACACACACACCACTGAAGGCTTACATTACAATTTACATTGTCTTCATCTTTACACCTACTTGTTTAGTTCTGACCCACGCTATCCTTTTAAGATTCTTTTTCTCTCCCCCTTTTCCTTACATCCCTTTTATACCAGCCCTTCCCTTTTCTTTTCTCACTCCTCTGGCTTTCTATATATTTCTCTTTAATAGACTGTTGTTCTAGTAGATTCTCAATACATACTTGAGCTCCATACTTTCCTCATGCCCCCCACTACCCCTTTGTCTTCCTCTTTTCCATATAATTTCTCCTCTCCTCATCTAATTCCCTCTTAACTGCCTGCCTCCCTCCCATTAGCCCTCCCTGCTTCCTTAAAAACCCCAAAGACACCTCTCACCCCTTTTCCCGCCTTTTTCCCCCAAAGCTCCAAAGCTCGAGGACCTCATTGTCCTCTTCCCCCATCCTCCAACCCACCCACAAGATAGCCTTGTTACCATGACGACTGAGCTTCTCAAAGCTGAAGTCAAGGACCTGGTTGCCATGGCTTCCGCTTCTCCGCCTCCAGCCCCGCCCGCGCGCCCCGCAGCATTGGCGCCTGCGCAGTGCGCCGTGAGATGGGTCTCCGCGTTGGGGCGGGACGGGGCGGGGCTTTGGCGGAGAGGGAGGGAGGGAAGGAAGAGAAAGGATAGAAAGGGAGTGGAGCTGGCACCTACGGTGGCCGAAGAGGGACGCGCCGAGCCGGAGGCTGCAGGATGGTAGGCTGTGCGAAGAGGGAGGGGAGGGGGGAACCGAGGGGCGTGGGCTGCACCTGCGGGGGTCCTTGGGGGCCGCCCTCGTTGGGAGCCGCTCTTTCCTCCCTCTGGTCCTCCGAGGACCCACTTCTCTGAGCGGGTGGGCGACCCGGCCTAGGGAGGAAGAGCTGGAAATGGCACTCGGGAGAGGGGCGGGGAGGGGGCGCGTTTGTGCGAAGAGAGGGGACAGTCTAGGGGCGGCGGGACCGTCCCAAGCCGGCAGAAGCTCTCAGGGTTCGGAGTTCGGTCCAGGGAGCCCCGACCCCGGCCGCAGGGAAGCACCCGAAGGCGAGGGGCGAGGGGTCTGTTCGCGGAGGGAGCGAGCGGGGGTCGCGGGTCACCAGAACGCTCTCCCCCTGAGGCCCAGACAGGATGGGACCTGCGAGAAAGCGGGCTGTGGGAGGGCGTTGTTTCCGGGTCCCGGCGTGTACGTCCCTCCTCGGTTCCCGGCCATGCGCGCCCAGGCTGGGCTGGGGTAGGGAGGCGAGTGGGCTGGAGGGTTGGTGCTGGGGACCCAGGTTTGGGGATCCCCGGCTCCAGTGCCTCTGGTTCTCCGCCCCCCATTCTGTTCTCTTTCCGGAACCCAGGCCTTCCGTCTTCCTGCTGGCTCCCCACCCCCTGTTTTGGCTGCCCGGGAGCTCCGTGGGGCCCCTCGGTTCTCCCCCTTCCCCATCCCACCCACCCCCCAAAGGAAAAAAAAAAAAACAGTTCTCCAAATCCTGATTTTTAACCTACTAAACTAGTACTGTTGTACACACCCGGGGATTCCAGCTCTGCTCGTGTCCACGGAGAAGGGAGTTGTTGGGAGCAAATGAGTCCAGGAAGGGACACCTGGAATTGGAAAGCTGGGGTGCACGAGGTAGTGAGGACTCTGCACTCCATCCCACTTCACCCAGCTTGCTCTTTGTTCCACAGACATTCCCTAAGGGAGCCACCCTGTATGACCCTGTCCTAAGCAAGGGACTGAAAGGGAGATCGGTCATCTGATGTCTGGGAAGTGTGGGTCTTAGTGGGAGGCACCCTAAAAGCAAGAGAAGAGCTAGGGATCATATGATTGGAGGATGGAGTTTGATCATTCCTGACACCAAGTCCAGTGTTGGACACATGTATACATCTGGAGAAGGATACCCCTGAACATATGACTGTCCATGGAAGACACTTAGGGACATCAGCAAGGGCTTATGAATAGGATGGGGTGGAAAACTGAGGTAGCTTGAGACAAGTACCCCACTTCAGCATGGTGGTGGATACAGGAGGATGGAAGGGAACAGGTATCTCTTTGCATTAACTATGTACCGCTTGTCACTGTGTTAGGCATTTTACTTCCTTTAGAAAGCAGAGTTAGGAAATGGGCATCAGGGAATAAAAATAATACCTAACATGTTATAATGCCTCCTATGTGCTAGGCACTGTTACATATATCAACTCATTTAATCCTTCTAACAGCTCTGAAAGGGAAGTTGTTTGATCATCTTCATCTTACAAACAGGGAAACTGAGATCCAGAGACATAAATCAAGTTACTGAAGGCCATAGACTAGAATCAGAACTTGAACCCAAATGACAGACACACCAAAGCAATAGCTTCTGCCAGAAGGAAAGTCACCCACTGGTGGGAACACCTAGAGTTGACAGCCAGCGGGTAGATTTTTTTTAAGAAAGTAGCAGGCAGCCGTAATTAGAGAATCAAGGGGCTGAATTTGGGCCTGTATGTACGGAGGAAAGAGGTTCAGAACAAAATCTCGGACCCTCCACTCTGTCCATGTCCTCCAGATGCGATTCATGCTGCTGTTCAGCCGTCAGGGAAAGCTGCGGCTGCAAAAATGGTACCTGGCCACGTCAGATAAGGAACGGAAGAAGATGGTTCGGGAGCTTATGCAGGTTGTTCTGGCTCGAAAACCCAAGATGTGCAGCTTCCTGGAGTGGAGGGACCTCAAAGTTGTCTATAAGAGGTGACTCCCCACCTGCTTTCAGACCCGCCTGCATCCTGCTGGATTGAAGTTTGGCAAAGAATTGAAATGGCAGAGAAATAGGTGCCTCCTAGGTCAGGGAGAACCGAGAGCCCAGGACAGCAGTGAACACCAGCCTCCTGTACTTTCCAAACTCCCCTTGAAGAAATTCTTGTTCCCTGCTTAGTGTTGCTCAAACCTGGCACTTGCCACACACATACTTCTGTCCCTATAGGCTCTATCTTGTCCACTGTACGTGTCCCTTACTGTCTCTCACCATTCGGAGGCCTTGCTCCACTTTTCCCAGCATACAGGTGCGCACGCCCCCACACACTCTTTCCAGTTCCTTCTCTGAGCAGGTCAGTTAGTTGGCTTGGGCTTTTGCTGAGTCAAAACTGAGCAGATCAGAGGTCAAGAAGGAAAGAGGACGCATCATTACTTATTTCTGAGAGGCAGTTACTCTTTGTGTACCCAAGGGCCACTTGCCTGTGTCCAGCTGGGGCGCAGATCTTGGACTGATGGGAGATTTAAGCTCAGAATACCTGGGTTCCAAAGCCAGTTCCAAGCTGTCTCTCGTGTCCCCTCCACAGATATGCCAGCCTCTATTTCTGCTGCGCCATTGAGGGCCAAGACAATGAGCTCATCACGCTGGAGCTGATCCACCGGTATGTGGAGCTCCTGGACAAATACTTCGGCAGCGTAAGTCTCCCCTCTCACCCCGGTTCTATACTCAGAAATCCCCCTTTCTGCTCAACTCCAAGGTCCATCTAAGTCATCTCTACTCTTCAGTCTCAGGGGAGAGATGCAGTTGGAGCAATGAGAACAGTAATTAATCTCCCTTTTTAAGCTTTAAGCCTATTAGCTGCGCCCCTTAATAAGCCCCGGGTTGAGGTGGGGTGGGGAAGGGACAGAATCTGGCACTTAATCTCCTCAGCTCAGACTTCTTGTGCTAGGACAGAAACAAGTTCACATTTCCTCAGTGGTTCTGACCTTGGCTTTGTATTGGAATCCTGTAGAGAGTTTTTAAAATAGTAATGCCCAGGGCCCCACCCCCAGAGATCCAAGTCACTTATCTGGGGGGAACCTGAGTCTTGTGCCAGACAATTCTGTATCCCACTCCACAAAGCCCTTTGGGGTTCTCTTGTTTGCTCCTCATTCTATCCTATAAAGAGGTGTCGATATCCCCATTTTCAGATGAGAAAACTGAGGCTGAGACACTCCATGATATGTACAGCTGCTTGGGACTCAAGTCTTCTACCCCATGGGCCAGTGTCTCTGTCCACTGTGCCACAGAGGGAGGCTCACACAGCCTCTGGTGGGAACAGTGTCACAGATATTAGAGGCAGTGCAACAGGAACCACGAACAAGGATAGACAAAGGCAGTTCATATTTCCTGGTTGGAGGGCAAGAGTCAAGAAGGAGGGAAGAAGAAGCAAAACCCAAGTCCTGAGGCTCAGGGTGGAAGAACTGAGACCCAGAGCAAGAACCCACCACGAGGGGAGTGGTCATGGGGAAATAGGGACTGGGCGCACCTTGATGGGCCACTCTGCCTTCTCCTCCCCCTCCTAGGTGTGCGAACTGGACATCATCTTCAACTTTGAGAAGGCCTACTTCATCCTGGATGAGTTTTTGATGGGAGGGGACGTCCAGGACACCTCTAAGAAGAGTGTGCTGAAGGCTATTGAGCAGGCAGACCTGCTGCAGGAGGTACGGGCCAGGGACAGTGAGGAGGAGGAAGAGCATCTCAGCAGAAGGGACCCTTCCTCCCCTGGACACCCTGCCTGCCACCAAGGGGGCCCCCTTCCCTGTGGTGTCTGGCCGCCACCACGCCCATCTGTCCAGCTTTCCCTCAAGCCCTGACCCCATGGGATGGGAGGCAGAAGGGCCCATCACACATCTATGCCAGTTGTCCCCTCATTGCAAGCTCTTTCCCCACCTAGTGCTTCTCTCGCTGTCAGGGGTTTCTCAGAATTGGAGAGGGGCACCCAGAGATCAGTCTTCTCTTCCCTGTTTTTTTGAAACACACACATTCAGAAGCCTTTGCTTCTCAGGAGCAGACGGCCATGAGGATTGGGGCTGGGGTGGAGGGTGCCTGGATATTGGTTCTCTGCTATCCAGCACCCCCGCCCTCACCCCATTGCTGCCTGCCCCCTCTCTGCTGTGCCACTGCTGAGCTTTGGTGCAGGGAGATGAGTCACCGGAATCTGCAGTGACGAGCAAGCCGACCTGAGCTGGCTCTGAGGAGGGGGAGAAAAGGGGCAGAGGGGGGTTCATCCCTACACAAGGAAAAAGGGTAAAACTGAACTCACCACGTCACTGGTCCAGTGTGTGTCTGTGTGTGTGTCTGTGTCTCTCACATACACACACCATACACACAGGCCCTGGTGCACCCCTACCCTGATTACTAGTGTTCTGCTGAGACCCTAGTGACTCATCTCTCTGCAGTCTAGTTTACCTTCCCTCAGGGACTTGGTGACAACCTCTTACTACCTCCCCCAACCCCCCAAAATAGGACCCTACTCTCTATACCCACCAGCCCCAGGAAAGCACGTTTCCAGCTCTGGTCCCAGGTTCCCTGAAGCCAAGCTTCCTGCTCACCCAGCTCCTGGCTGTGGGTTTTCTGGGTGGTGATGGGCCCAGCCTGGTCCCTTCCATGCCACTATGGGTGCTGGGGTGGTGCTGGGAGGCTAGTGAGCGCCCCTGAGTGCTTGCAGCCACCCCAGCCTTGGGCTCATGATGGTTTCTCTCCCCCTCCCCATGTCTCTCTGTGCTCCCCAACTCCGCCACCTTCCTTGTGGTTGCCGGTTGTCTTACCCACCCTGCTCTCCTGGTGTCTGCGTCACCCTGTCTCTGCCTCAGGAGGATGAGTCGCCACGCAGTGTGCTGGAGGAGATGGGTCTGGCATAGCCCCTGCCGGCCGGGCCCCGTGGAGCTAGGGGAGCTGGTGGAGAGGCAGGGCATGGTGGCTGCTTCTCCCGTGTCCCTCAGGGCCCTTCTCTTGGTGGGACCCAGTTGCCCCTCCTCTGCCGCCTCACCTTCTTTGGAGGGAGCCGTGGGCTCCGGCCCTTCAAACATTCCCTTCCTCCACCCTCCCTTTCCCACTGAAGGCTTTCGGAGCTAGAAGGCAGGAAAATGTGACCAAGATGGGGTGCTATTTGGCTGTTCCCTGCCTTTGAAGAACCAATGTCACCCAGAAATCCTCCCCCACTTACCACTGTAAATATATAAATATGTCAGGTTAAAGGGAAAAGGTTTTCAGGGCTCTTCTCTCCCCTCTGCCCCAAAACCTACCTCCACCCTCCCCCTAGCCAGCCAGGGCAGCTTCTCTGCCTGGGAGGGGGCCTTTTCCCTCACCTGCCCCCACTTCCTCCTTGGCTTTAGTGGGGCCCCTGTCCAGCACCAGGGCAGGAACTACTTAGTTAATTTTTTTCTAACCTTGCCACTTTGAGGGAAGGAAGGGCTGGGGGAAGGGCAGGCTTTCTGGGACACTGGCCCTGTGCCTCCTCCATTCTGTTCTGGGTGAGGCAAGAGCTAAGGGGGAGGGGTGGGCAAGTGTCCACCTTTATTTCCTTTCTTCTGAAATAAAAGGAAAAAGTGTTTCTGGACTTGGTTTGCCTGTGCTCTGTGAAGAAAGGCAGGGCTGCTGCATTCATTGGAAGGTCAAGAGTACACTACCTGTTAGCCTTTTTCAGAATGGGTGTTGCCAGACTTAAGAAAAAATACAGGATACCCAACTAAGTTCTAATGTCAGACAGTCAGCACATATTTTAGAAATGTAACCCACGCAGTCATTGGGGACACACTTGTTCTAAAAATATACTCATTGTTTATCTGGAATTGAACTTTAGATAGGAGTTCCATGCTTCATCTGACAGCCTTGCCCAAACAGTTTTGGGTGCTCAGCGCCTGACCACTGTCTTCACCCAGGCAGAAGCGACTCCTAGGGACAAATGTCCACTCAGCTACAATTTTCTTATGGAAGATTTCGTTTTCCTGGTTTAGTTTCATTTGGCAAGGAATCAGGAGTTCAAGGGTGTCTGTGCTTAGGAAGGATTGAGAAACAGCTAACAGCAGGGTGTCTCTGCGCTGTCAACCCCTTTCCCCCACATTTCCTGTGAAGTACATAGGACCAGGGAATTCATGGGGCAGTTAAGGGAGAGGTGGGGTACCACCCAGGACCACGGAGAGTTTCCCAGGTACCCACAGTGGCTGCTATAGTGTCTTGGACTGGAAGCTTGTGGCTTCATACTTGATGACTTTAACCTGCCCTATCCCCAAGCTTGAAGCGGGAAACATTTCCCCTCCAAATATGATTTCACCTGTTCTCCCACTCGACCCTCGCTTTGGTCTGGGGATAGCAGAAAGTGATCGGTTTCGCCGGCGCTTCCCTCACCGCCCCTTGGGAAGGACCTCACAGGCCCAAGGGGACGGGTGAATAATGGAGAACAAAGTCCTAATAAAATAGTCACTTTTATTTCTTAGCAAAACTATTTCCTCCGTGGGGGGTATTTACAACAGTGAGAGGAAAGGAGAGGTAAATTCAGAGCGATTTGGAGAGAGCTGACAGGCTCTAGGGACGCCCAAAGGGCGAGAGACAGACACATTTTCACACAATTAATTGGAACTGCTTTTTCCGGTTTCGGACGGGGACGTCCCAAGAGAGACTCGTTAGGGACAGGGCCCCGCCGAGGGGAGGGAACTCGCACAAACCACCCGCCCACCTGGGCGGGCCCCGGGTAACCCGAGAGTTTGGGGAGTTCGGGCTTCGGTCTCGAGAAGAGGTCTGGCAGGTCCCGGAACAGCCCGGAGACACAGCGGCCCGCGGGCGGGGGCGGGGCCAGGAGGCGACCGAGGGGCGGGGCCGGGGCGCATGCAAACACCGAGAGGGCGGAGGAGCGACACGGAGGGGGAGTGGCGGCGCGCGCGGCGGGGACGCGCGGGGGCGGGGCCGGGGCTGGTCACGGGCGCCGGAGCAGCACGTGCTCGATGTAATTCTCCAGCTCCTCCTGCTCCTGCAGCCGGCGCTCCTCCGCCTCCGCCGCCTCCTGCGCGCGCTGCGCCTGGGCCTCCTGGTCCGGATAGTGGCGCGAAGGCGGCAGGGCGTGGTGATAGTGGCGGCGGCGCGAGGCCGAAGGCGGCTGCAGTGTCCGCGGCCGAATGTAGTTGGGAAAAGGGTGGTAGGGCCCAGGGGGAAACACCTCGTTCTCCTCCCGATCCCAGGGCGGGAGCACTTCGTTCCAGTCCGGCAGCTCGTCCCGAGCGGGGGCGGGGGCGGGAGGCGGGGGCTGCGGGGAGCGGACGTGGGTGGGGGCGGGGGCGGGGGCGGCCCGGGGGGGCGGCACTGGCTCTGGAGGGGCGTTCTTCTTCCGCTTCCGCTTCTCCTCCACCTCCTCGATGATGCTGACCACATCGTCGGCTGGCAGGTGGAGTTTAGTGGACAGCTCAATGAGGCTATCGATCGTCTGCGGGTCCATCTCCTCGTCGTCGTCTTCCTCCTCCCCGCCCTCCTCTGCCCCCTCAGCCTCCTTCCGCCGGTGGCCTGGCGTCTCCTCCTGGGAGCGCTTGTCCTCTGCTCCGGCTTCCCCGTCCTCCTCCTCGGCAAACAGTAGCGCGTTCTGCCGCGCCCTCTCTGCCTCCTCCGCCTCGGCCTCCGCCTCCGCCGCCTCCTCATCCTCTTCCCCCACCCTCTCCTCCCCACCGCGTCTCTCCTGCTCCGCCTCCTCCCTCTCGCTCTCTCGCTGCTCCTGCGTCTCCTGCAGCCCCCGACCCCCCAGGCCGCGCTGCCGGGCCCCGCCCTGCAGCAAATACTGGAGCAGCAGGTCCGAGGCGAGGTCGGCCAGCCGCTCTTCCTGCGCCGCGGCCTGCCTTGTGGCTTCTGCCTGCCGCCGCCCGGCCTCTACCTGCGCCAGCCCTTGCTGTAGTAGGCGCTCCCCCGCCTCGGAGCCGCCCAAGAGTGAGCTCTCCGGCCGGCGCGCCTTGGGGAAGGGGGCGCCCAGGCCTTGGTACGCCTTGGATAAGGGTGCCAAAGCCTCTCCCAGGTGTGTTTTGGGGGAGGACACTCCTTCCCCGAACTGGTGGGCTTCGGGAAGGGGCCCGTTCTCAGGCATACGCGCCTGGAACTGCGAAGGAGCTGGGGGCGGCAGAGGCGCGCGCTCTGGGACGCGCGCCTGGAACTCTCCCCAGGAAGCGCGCCATACGCGCTCTGGCCCAGGGCTCTCCAGATTGACTCGGGTCAGCGTGTGCGTGCGGGTTTCGGTCTCTGCTGCCGCCGTCTCTTGCTGGCGCTTGGCACTGCTCGGACTGAAATCTCGAAGTTCTTGGAGCAGTGACGCTAGCGCCTCGAGCTCTTCAGAGGGGTCTCCCGCTTCCAGACCGTTCTCCTGCGTCTGAGGGCGAGGCGGGACCGCGGGTGCCTGGGTCTCTGGAGCCGGTAGGCTGTGGGTCTGGCTGCGCACGGTCTCGGTGAGCAGAGCTTCTGCTGTGTCTTCAGCTGGCCCCTGCTGGGAGCCACCCGACGCCGGGGACGACGCCGGGCGGTCGAGTGCCTGCAGCAGCACCGCGGCCAGCGCCCGGGGATCCACGCCCTGGAAAAGCTCTCCCTCGTCCTGCGGCTCAGAATTTCGAGCGGCTCGGACGTCTGGGGCGCTGTCATCCTTTTGCCCGGGCGTTGCGACCCCAGCTACTGGCTCTTTATGGTCAGAGCTGAGGGGAGGAGGCTGCGCCTCGGGGCGCCCCGGGGGCGCTGCTTCTAACCCCTTGATCAGTAGAAGGAAGCACAAGAGGGCGGAAGCCGGCAACCTGAGGGATTTCATGACCAAGGGGCTGCCGGAGACTGAAAAATAGAAGGAACCAAATAAAGAGGGGATTTCTGTAAGAATTCCCTGCTCTCTAGTTCTATGTTCCCTTCCCCCACCTTTAAGCAGGAAATCCGGGGCTTCCCTCATTCCCCTAACCTTACCCAGAAGAGGGACGTTTAGAAGCAAAGGAGGAAGATGTGCTGATCTCTGAAGTCGTGAAAATGGGAAAAGGATGCCTGCAACCCTCTCACCCAGTACTCCTCGCCCCCTTCCCTGAGCCATCTCACTGCCAGCGCCCACGTACTAAGCAGCAAGGATAGGGGGGAAAAATCTCTGCTCCCTCCCCACAGGACTCCCCGGATGGTGCGTGGGCGACTTCAGCAGCAAGAGAAAAGCTGCGACTCCCCCATTTACCAGGGACCCTTACCAGGGGCTCCCCGCTGTGTTTTCTACACCCCCATCCGGGAGGAGAGAGAATCCTCCCTCACACCCACGGTTGCTAGGGGTTTGGGGGGCGGACAGCGGAGTATTTACCAGCCGGTGTCACGATGAGGGAGGTGGAGAGGAGGGTCGGGGCAGGGTAGGGACAAGGGAAGATCGGGACCCGTCCGCCTTGGCTTCGAGTGGTGGCTGGGCTTTGAGCGACGGTCGAGGTCTGACGTCCAGTGGGCTGGGCTCAGCAGGATCCGCACAGCTCCGGACTGCTCGCTCTCTAGGGCTTCAGCACGCTGGACAGCGCCCGCGCCTCCGCCGCCTTATAAAGGGGAGCGCGCGGGGTCACGTGGGTGCGCACCGCCCCATTGACGTCAATGTTCATTCATGGCGAAGCGGGCGGGCGCCTGGTGGAGGGAGGACGCCCAGCGATTGGAGAGTGCGTGACTCTCCCGGCCTGCGCCTGCGCACTGAGGGCCTCAGTTGGAGGGGCGTGCGCTAGCCAAGCTCCGGGATGAATGAATGAATGAATGAATGAATGAATGAATGCTGAGAAGGGCGGGGCAAGGGGCTATGAATGAATGAAGGAGAGACGAGGAGAAAAGGATGAATGAATGAATGGGAGAATGAATGGAAGGGTGGATGCAGAGGCGCTAGAAGGCGGGAGGGTGGGTTACAAAACAACTTGCAGCTGCCAAGCTTGCGTTGCTGAGCTGAATAGGAAGGGGGCACCCCCAGCGTCTGACTGGGCATCAGTAGGAGATTAATACTGGGGAGGGGGAGAATAAGGATTTGAAAGCTACGAAGGGGTCTGGACTCCCTACCCCTCGACCTCACGGTCCTTGGGGAACACGCCCAAGGACAGCGTGAACCTGAGAAGAGGGGAGGATCTGCTCTCCTGCGGGCGCTGTCCACGGATCTGCGGTTCGGGATGCTGGCTCAGGTCCCCCGCAGATGGGTGGATCTTGCGGTTTTTGTACACATTGGAAAGGGTCCGAGTTGAGTCAGAAGAGAAAAGGGAAAGACAGGATGTGTGCCTTTGAGTCGTGTCTGTTCACGACCGGCTCTTGTCTGGAGAAAAAGGTGTGTCTGTCCTTCTGTCCCGCTGACTACCGTGCTTGTCAAGGCCCCCCGCTGTGCCTCTTCTCAGTCCACTTCCCACCCTCCTCCAGCTTCTTTCCCTCCCGCGGCTCCCCCTACCCAAGGACGTTTGGAGGGCGAGACCAGACCAGGTGGGGAGGGGGTTGCGCAGGTAGGGGGGTGACTCAACTCCTCTCTCCACCACTTAAATGGAAGGTTTGAACGCAATGGGGGGGGGGCGCTACGACGTCAGAGTTAGACCCTCTCTGCCACCAGACCCTTGGACCGTATCTCCTGCCAGAGGGGTTGGGGCTGGGGGCTTGGATAGTTAGAGGTTCCGGGAGTGGGGGGCGATGACGCACGGATTGCGCAGAGAGAATCCATCAGCGAGCTGGGTCCGGTGAAGGGAGACCAGGCGTGGGCGGGGGTGGGGGGAGGACGGAAATGGGGAGGGGATTGGGGAGAGGGAAAGGTGGCCAGGGGAGCAGCCACTGCAGGAATGAAGGAGAGGGAGGGAGACTGGAGGGGGCTGCGGTGCAGGCAGAGAGCAGTGCGGGGGCGTGGGCAGGGAAAGGGGGGAGTGACAATGACACACACCAGACACACAAGAACTGCGGACACAGGGGTGTTCGTGGGCACACGCAAGGCATCCCGAGACTCTGGAAACCAGGATGGGGCTGTCTGTGGGGGCTCATAGCCTCTTTCGGAGCCAGTCCGAGCCCCCCTCCTCATCTGTTCCTAGTACTGACCTTCATTCTATGTCCCCCCAACACACACATTCGCACACTTGCACACTCACGTGCTTTCCCTCTATAGCCAGCAGAGGCTTCTCGCTTCCATCAGTGGCTCGACTTTCCCAGAAGAGAGCCCATCAGCTCTGCGGGGAAAGAGGTGGGGAGGAGTGGAGAGAGAAAAGAGATGGGGGCAGGGAGAGGAAAAGAAGGAAGGAACCTGGAGCAGGTGGAAGAAGCAGGCTGAAGGAGAAAAGGAAAAAAAAAAAAACTATTGAGAACCAAGGTGACTGGAGAACCCAAAGGAAGGAAGGAAAAGGGATCAAAAGACCCTCTTGGCAGTGCTTCACATACCCCCTCCCACAACTCTCCAGGGCCTCCCCTGCCCCTCTGGATTCTCCTCAAATCCCTTGCCTTCATCTTTTCAGACTGTTGCATTACAGGCAGTAGTGGGATGGGGAGGGGGTCACGTCACCTTGAATGAATCAGAGAGATGTGTCAGACATCTGCAGGGGGGAGCCAAGGGGGCTGACTGACGGGAATAAGAATTTAAATGCAAGAAGATGGGAGACAGGCACCTAGACACATTCTGTAAACCCTTGGTTTGTACATGTGTGTACATGGTACCTGTGTGTGTGTGTGTGTGTGTGTGTGTACATGTGTGTAAAGGCTCCTGATATGCCTCTCAGCTTCTTTCTGTATATGTGTACAGAAATTAGAAAGACCCATAGTGGGGAAGAAAAAGAAAGGGCATGAGGGGAACAAATTGTGTGTTGCATCAGATTGAGAGTGGATGGTCATGGCACTGTTTTCCATTTAAATAGGGGCTCTTCTCTTCCAAGGCATGTGACTGTTTCTGCCCTTTTCCAGTTATCTGCATAGGTTCTGATTTCTTTGGGATGCCTGTCCACCTGGGCAACTTTGAGTCTTTGCACCCAATTCTGGGTTACCTGTTGGTGTCTGAAAGGTATGCCTGGCTTGGTGGTGCCCCAGAATGGGTGTATATGTATGTGTGTCTTTGTGCATTTATCTGGGTTCTTCCATGCTGGTGATTATGTGGGCTTCCATGTGCCTTGTTCTTTCTTGCCCCTCCCCCTATTTGTTTCTAGATCTCTATGCCATAAAGCTTCAGAATCCAAGTTACTTATCTGCTGTCCCCAAGTTGTGGGTCCTTGTCCCTGGTTTTCAGAGCATTCCCCACTCCTCCATTTCACCCAACCCCACACCCCTCCATGCCTCCACTTACTCCCAGGGAACCCTCTCAGACATCAATATCCCAGAGCCTCAGCCGTCGTGGGGTAAGGTATGGAGGAGACAAGGTGGAAACTCAGGCACCAAAGGCAATAGGCTTGGTGATTCCATTATCTGAATCTTGACGGTGTGGTCTCTGAACTGTGGATCTGCCTCTCACCCCCAGGTTTCCTACCTGGGTCAGCTCATTCACACATCTTCACCTCCCTGGAATGAGCTCCCTCTAGGAGCTTCTGGAAGAGATATGGATTAGGGACAGGTTCCTGGGATCAGGGAGAGGAGGAAAATGGCAGGAAAGAAAGAGAAATGGAGAGGAAGCTAGAAAAGGCAGAGCTAAGATGGGGATGCCTGGTGTTTGCTCTGAGTGGTTTGTATGAATCCATCTCTCTTTATCTTTGTTTCTGATTCTGCCATACTCCCCAGGAGGATAGAAGGAGAAGATGGGGTTCAGCAAAGTAGTGATCCAAAGCTGAAGGTTTGGAAAACCAGGGGGTTGGGGCAAAGCATTGAGTCTTTTCCCTGAAAAATCTGGGAGAGAAAGAAAGGGCAGGGGCTCAGGGCCCCCGCAGTTCATCATCCCCTTCTTCCCCTCCCCCTCCCCCAACCGGTGACTCACCTCTGCAGCCTTTCATTGCGTCAGCCATATGGGGGGACAGGCAGAGAAGGGGCATTTATGAGAGGGCAGGGGTCTCCACTTTGAAGTGAAAGGAGGTGCTGAAGACCCCTTGATAATGGCCCCATTTAGAATACATACATTATTGCCCTACTCCCTAGTCACTCCAGGGGTGGGAAGTCCAGGGAAGGGGCTGGGGAGAGGGCTGGGGGCCACTGGAGGGTCTGGAGTGATGAGCAATGGGAAGGGGATGCTCACCCTGATTTTTAATCCCAGGGTCTCATTCTTCAGACCCCCACCCATTTCTGAATGGGGGAGGGGAGACCCTGCAAACCGGGGGAGGCAACGCCGCAGAGATGAGTCACCAAGAAATGGAAAAAGAGAAAGAGACAGAGATGGGGAGAGACACAAAGAGAGACAACTCCTGGAGAGAATGAGAAAAGGACACACACACACACACACACACACACACACACATACACAAACATCACGAAGGTGGCATCCACAAACTAACAAGAGAAAAGAAATTGTGCACGTCCATAATCATGATCCAGCCCCCTCCATAATCATGATCCACCTGTCACACACACAACACACTGTCATATAGAGTTACACTAAAATTCTGAGACACACCCACTTAACAAACACAATGTCACACCTAGCTTAGCACAGTCACTCAGACTTAATGCTGAGGGTTTGTCCAGAGCAATTGAGAGCCCTCATTCCTCTTACAGAGTGGCAGGAAGGGGGTCAAAACCCTCAAGAAATGTGACTTCAAAAATCGAAGACGCATTTTCAGGGACTTACAGTCTGCACCGTACACACGCGACAATATACACAAGTCGCCTGCCTCCCCGTCTACACGTACATAGTAACATATCAAGCATTGTCTACATCAAGAAGCCACCTGGGGTACCTGTTTCTGGGGGTACACCAGGTATGTTGTCCCGAATGCATCCACCCAGACACCCCCTGGCTTGTATACATAGGTACAGAAACGCAGACACACAAAGACGCCCATGGACACACTCACACGGACGGAAACCACCTTGCGATGCCTCGCCCGCGTCCGCACTTGTCCTGGCGCCCCCGTGTGTTACTTTTCGGGATCGCAGTCTCCGCCGCTCTGGAGCTCCGCTCCCGGGGGAGTGGGGGCGGTACCCAGGCTCCTTCCACCTCCTCCCCCAACCACGCGTTGCCCACCCAGAAATGGGGAAAGCGAGCGCGGCTGGAAAACGAGTCGAGGGATGGGAGTTAGGCGCTTGGATCCTGGTGTTGAGAGAGGCCGTTCCTGGATGCCAAGATGAACTTGGGAGACGATCCCACAGAATTTGGGTAGCAGCCGACTTCCAGGTCTAGGGGAAAGCGAAGCCCAGGCTTAGTCCGGCGCTGCATCGCAGCCCGCCTGGGTTCTGAGCAACCGCTTCTTTCCTCCGCTTGGTGGAGGTGGGGGCGCACAATGGCCAGCAGCCCTCCCCAGCTTCCCCCCACACACCAGGAAGTCATTAGCCCCATTGCCACGGGGCTTAGAGATCCTCTCTAATACAGGCTGCTGGGGAAGGGGGGAAGATAATATGTTACATCCCTCCCCACTAAGAAGAAGAGAAACACAAACAAGGGGTGGGCAAAAGGTCCATTTTATTGCCATACGGCCATGGTGGAAATGGCAAGGAAGGGGCAGGAGGCAGCCAAGGCAGAGCAGCGTAGCCACAGAGCTGGAGCTGTGAATAGTGACAGTAGCTGTTCCCTTTGCCCACCTTTTCCCACCCACTGGCGCCCTCCTCTGCCCACATCTTGGATTCCATCCCCAGCAAACCCCGAGCTGGATCCACACTTCCCTAGCAACTGTCCACTGTCCAACAAGAAGTCCAGAGCTAATACCAACACACAGAGCAAGGTTCTGGGCATGCTGTGGCCTTGGCAAACCTGGTTCTAGGTCCAGCTATTGACGGGACTTCAAAGAAGTCACTTGGATCCTTCTAAGCTGTTTCCTTCTTCTGACTTTGGTGTGGGATCCAGTATAGGAGACAGCACTGTACAAATGCAGTGGTTAATACTTGCATTTATACAGAAGACTCTCAAAGTCTAAATAGCATACATAATCCAGAGGAACAGTGTGCAGAAGTACAGGGAGATGGGGGTTCCAGTTCTAGAAGGTAGACTGGTTGGAATCTGAAAAACCCTATGCCAGGTTGAGGGACAGCCCCTAGGCCAGGTTTGGTTGCACCAGTTTCTGGCTGGACCCTCTAGTTAGTTGGGGACCTTAGGAAAGAACCCTGGAGAAATAACAACATCATTCCAGTTTGAAGCAAAACCCAGCCAGTGTGGCAAGCTGAGGAAAGCACACCACCAAAAGTAAACAGGATCCCAAGTGGGGGATCATTATAAATATATTTTATTTACAACCTCTCTCTCTGGTAATGGGGAAGGGAACAGAAGAAAAAGGGGGGAGGAGCAGAAAAACTGGTGTTTAGGAGCTAAGTGACAGGAATGTCCAGGGAGGAAGAAAATGGGGGTGACAGAAGCAGGAAAAGGACACTAATCTAGAAGACAGAGGGGCCAGTGAGGAAGAGCGCCCTGGGCCAGTTCTGAAGCTTCAGAAGGGGAAGAGGAAGAGAAAGAACATGGCTGTGTCCCCCGCTGGGACCTGGGCATCACACACAATGCTGCCACTTCCATCTGATGGGTACAGAAGGGAGAAGCCAGGATTCATGGGAAGATGGACAGGGCTCTGAAGGGATCCATCATTCTTGGAAGAGAAGGGAGTGGGTAATAGCGAACAAAGGGGCTCCCCCATCTTCAGAGGTTCAAGTCTGGAGTGGGAAAGAGCATTGGGGGGAGCTAGGAGATGGCCCAGTTGAGAAAAGGGAAAGGGAAAAAAAAAACATAAGAGAAAAGGGAAAGGGGAGGACCTATATGCCTTAAGGTAGGGGGCCAGAGCCAACTTCTGAGGGGGGCGGAGCTTGGAAATGGTAGGCATGGGCTGGCTGGGGATTTGAGGAACGAAGCAACACTGAGTGCTTCTCCACTTTTCTCTGGGAAGAGAAGCCTCACGTGTCGGCCTCCAGCTGGTATTGTTCCATATAACTCTGGACCAGCCCAAGCCCCAGGCCTGGCAGAAATAAGCCAGCTGTGACCACAGCTGGGGCGTCAGGAAGAGTTGGCACAAGACGTAGAGGCCGGTGAGGGTGAGACAGGCGCTGCAGGTGCCCCAGCAGCTGGCTCTGCACCTGCGCAATGTGGCTGCCAAAGCAGTAGATGTGGAGGGAGCGCCACCGGCGGTCCCCGCCTTGCGGGGTAGGGAAGGGGCTCCTGCACAGCGTGAGCTCGAATGGGCGCGCCACTCCAGGCCTTTGGCCGCCAGAAGGCCTAGGTTGCTTCTTTTGGGATGGTAGGGCTGCGGGTCCAGTCCCTCCCGAAGCACTTCGCGTTGCACGGAAGGCGACAGAAGACGTGCCACTTCACCGCCTGCCTTGGACACGGCCTCCGTGGCAGTGGCAACAAGGTGCCAGAGGCCTGAGGAACCGCCAGCTGGGCGCCCAGGCCCTCCAGCAGCGCCAACGCGTTGAACCAAAGCAAAAGGATCCCCTGTGGGGTCACGAGTGAGCACGTGGCGGAGGCGGGGCGGGCGGGGGGGGGGTCGCTGGAGAGTCAGGCTTCTCTGCATCTTCACTCCACACTCGCGCCTACCGGCTCCCAGTTGGGCCCTTTGGGAGGACCGACTGGGTCCAGGCAGGTAGCAGGGATGGCCAGAGGCGATGGCTCTGAATACCTGGATCCCCAACGAGAGGCGGGATCAGTATGGAATAGCCCTGAGACCTGGGGTGTGGGTCTTTGGACACCCGAGGGGAGTGAAACCAAGGAAAGCAAATCAATAAGTAAAATGCGAGCGGCCGAGAGGGAGGGAAAGGGCTCGAATTGGGATGTCTGGGCCAGTGAAGGGTATCAGGATCCACGTAGGGGAGGCCGGGTCACGGAAGTCGGGAAGTAAGGACTAACGGTTTGGGGCTGGGAGTGGGAAGTGGACTGTAAACGCACCCCCAGTGGAGTCCCCGCGCTCCGTGCTCCTCAGTCCTTCTCACCTGCTTGGTAATTAGCGGTATTCCTTCAGCTCCTGGGCCCGAGCTGGTAGTTTCGAGTGAGTCGTGCCACCTTGACCCTCCGCTGCTGTCGTTTGACCAGCTGTGAGCAGAAGCGCTGCAGAAGCCGGGCCACGCTCTTGCTGCGCTCCCAGGGCGCCAAGCGCAGCCCCTCCACCAGCGTCGATCAAGTTCACCGACTCCAGCGGGGTCTGCGGACTAAGGTCGTCAGGGGGTACCCCACTCCCGTCTCCGCCAGGCCCCTCGCTACAGGACTCTCACACTCATTCTTCCTTTATCACTGTCCCAGTTACCAGGCCAGACCCGGGAGGCCCTGGGAACTCTCCTGAGCACTTAGGTCTCAGATTCCTGAGGGGGCAGAACAATCGGGGGCTCTTCCAGCTCCGCTTGCAAAACGTCCCAGACCGCTCGCCACTCCCTTTTCTTGGCTCCATCCCCAAGAGCTTGTCACACCCTTTAGCCCTTAGCTCGAATACAGCTTCCCCTTCGCTGCTCTACAGCCCCAACTCTGTTGGTGCTGCCCTGAGCTTCCAGGTAGATCGTTTGGGCCAGATTGCGTCTATTCACAGGTCCTGGTCCCAGTCTAGCTGCTCCCACCTGTAGGCTACTCTCTCTTGTTTGCCCCCTTCTTTTTGTTTTCCCGTCCCCAGAAAGTCTCAATGGGATCCTCAAACTGTCACAGGTCCCTTTGGTTCCTTTGCTGTATGGACTTCTTCCCCCACGTTACCCTCACTGACCTAGCCCCTAGACCCGCATGTCCTAGGCCTTGGTCCCCAAACTGGCTATATTTTCTCAGTAAATGGACGAGGGATGAGGAAAAGCTGGCCTAAGATCCAAACCCTGAAACTTGGCTTCATCTCTTTTCATCCAGGCCCCGCCCCTTTCATCACACCCCCATTTCCCTTGGCTTGCACCTCCAGGAGAGATTGATCCTGGGGCCAGCTGTGGTACCCATTCAGGAGGTAGTTCAAGCCCCCCCGGAGATGCACCCCCTTGCTCACCCCGCCCATCGACAGATGGCCAGCACCTCTCAAACTCCCATTCTGTAGCCACCACGAAGTCCAACAGTCAGCCTCTGCCTCAGGTCATGATCTGGTCCTGGGCTCCGCCCCCAAGAACTTGGCCTGGGCTTCATGCCCTGGATCAGCCCTTGGAGGCTTGGTCTCAGCCTCAAGCCCTAATCTGGACCTGGAGTTGGCCTGGGTCTCCTGTGGCTGGACTTTGGAGATCATCTTCACATCTGGAGCAGAATCTTTTTCTGGGTTAGGGACCTCCAATGTGCCTATGGCCCAGTTGGCTTCCAGCTTCACGTCACTACAGGAGAGAACCCAGCACAGGATCAGAGACCCATGTTTCCCATATCAGATTCCCTACACAATGTCCCAGTAACCCCTTCCTACACACATACTCGTTTTTTTTTCTGCTCCCTGCATTGACCCTGGTCATGGAGGACTTTCAAATCCTTTCCTCTTCCCACTAGCTCCCAGTCTCAGTTCTACCTGATCCACCCTTACCAGGATGTCCTTAACAGTCACAAACTCAGGAATCCCTAGTGAGTTCCCCAGAGACTAGCCCCAGATCCTCTTTGTGCCCAATCAGCTCCTAGGGTGACCTGGGCAGAAGGTCAGGAGGGTGGAGACCCCAGATCTCCTTCACAGTACTGCTCCAGTGTACTACCCTAGCCCCCTGACATACACACTGGAACCTGGCAACTGAAGTGTACAGACGGACAGCTGCTTTAGAATCAATGCCATTTCTCCCAGGCCAATCAACCTCCCCGCTTTACTTTGTCTTCTTTGAAATTATTCTGCCTCCCCATGGTGTGACTTTGGCTCCAACCCAGGGTTCAATGGTGATTTTGAAATAGGCAGTGTAGGTCCAGCAAACAAAACACTCACATGATCACATGGGCCCCTCTGCCTGTTCACTTCCCCTCCAAAGACAGAAGGGCAGAGCCCCTCCCCCCTCTCTCTGCTCTCTCTTTTTAAAATCTCTAGCACCATCTCCTACCCAGGAATTTCTTTGCCCTTTCCATTCCTCAAAGTCCTTCATTTGGGTCAACCCCTTGTGGATCCAACACTCTCTTCTATTTTCCCTGCCTGGAGACAGAGCCAAAGAGAAAACCCCCTGCCCACACATCCTGATGACTCCTGATTCCAGATCTGTCTCCTCCAAATCAAGCCAACCAATCAAATCCTCCATCCTCTCACTTTCAGCCAATTATAACACTCTCTCATATAACCTAAATTAAAGTTCCACTAACCAACCTACCAGGGGACACAGACCAGATACTCTGTTGGGAATAATGATCGCTTGGCTGGATTTTTTTAAAACAAAGCATAGCCAACCAAGTGTGGTGGCTCATGCATGGCTGTAATCCCAGTGAACTGGGAGGCTGAGGCAGAAGGATGGCAAGTTCAAGGCCATCTTCATCTATTTGGCAAGACCCTCAGCAACTTAGGGAGGCTCTGTCTCAAAATTAAAAAATAGAAAGGACTGGGGATGTACCTTAATGGCAAAGGGCCCTTGGTTCAATTTTTAGTACTAAAAATAAAACAAACCAAAAAAAAAAAAAAACATGTTGGGGAACTATGGGGTAATTGGGAGGTGGCTTTAAGCTCCTATGCCATAGATACAGCCTGTGTAAACACTTGCTATACACACAGAGCTTCAAAAAGGAGATCTCTGTCTTCCTCTTTCTTTTCCAGTTCTTTCTAATCTGATTTCAGTGCTTAAGGCTCTCCACAACATCAGGCCAGCATTCAGAGGGAAGGGGAATCCAGGTTCAGAGGTTTTAGAGCACCTGCAAGGGCCATTACTGACAGGGAGGCTCAACACTTTCCTTTCCTGGGGCTGGGATATGGCTCAAGTGGTAGCGCACTCGCCTGGCATGCGTGCGGCCGGGGTTCGATCCTCAGCACCACATACAAAGATGTTGTGCCAGCCGGGGAGATCTCTTTTGGTGTAACTGGGTCACAAAACCTATCCAGAGAGTGAGGAGAGGAAATACCAGGAGTCAGAGGTCCCAAGTGGTCTAAACTGATCTAGAACCAGAGATGGGATTGTGGGGGCAGGGGGCAACAATTGCTCCCCTACCCACTGCCAGCAACTCTATACCAGCACACAGATCTACACACCCAGGAACCACCTAAGTGCCAGGCTCTGGGGACACGGGTCCTGGATATGCACAGGTTAGTTCCTGGCTCCTATTTGCATCTCCAGACAACCTGAGCTAGTCATTCCTGCGTCCTTGGGAAGTACAAGCTGCTGATTCGATGGTGACTCCAGCAATACTCCACTGTCCACTAGGGGGAAAAGCTTGAGCAACTTGTACCTGGAACCCGTCTGTCTAATTCAAGACATTAGGCTCCATTCCCTCTCTTGCTTTCAGAATGGAGAGACTCCAGGGGCGGAAGAGCCTCCTGTAAATAACTGTTCTACATCTCAGATCAGGCGGTTTGGGTGAGGGTGGGAAAGTGAGAAGTGAGGGTGGGGAGCTCCTGAGGTCACAGGGAACAAGGAAGACTTTCCAATCCTTCCCTCTTCTTCCTTTTCCAGATCCTCCCTCTACCCTTGTTCCTTTGTGGGGGACATAAACAAAGGTTTCAAGGTCTCTAGACCTTGAGGTGAATACTGAGAGCAAAGTAGATCAGGGGTTTCAGGACAAACCAAACTGTGGGCTGACCCCATAATTCTTTTTTTTTTTTTTTTTTTTGTACTGGGAATTAAACTCAGGGGCACTTAACCAGTGAGTTCAAAATATTTTTTAAAATATTTTATGTTAATACTGTGTCTGGCTGACTTGCTTAGGGCCTCCCTAAATTGCTGAGACTGGCCTTGAACTCACAATCCTCCTGCCTGAGCCTCCTAAGCCACTAGGATTACAGGTGTGCACCACCACACCCAGCTGGTCCCATAAATCTTGCTCCCTTCTCTTTCCACCCCCCAGCACAGCACCCTGTAACCTGGCACTCTGAAACTAACTTCCATAATGTATCCAGGCAGAGGCAGAGGCAATCCCATGCCCCCAGGACACTGTGGGAAATGTAGTTCAGGAAAGTCCTGAACCAAACTCCAGGAAGGGGGGCATCCTCCCTCATCCCACCTCCTTGGGGGCATTCCTTTAATCTCAAAAATATAAATGATTGCTCCAAGGAAGTGGGTAATGGGAGTCAGTACTGGGCATGCTGGGAGCTCACCCTCCACTCCACTTTCACCGACCCCTCCCCACCTGAATTATTAGTGCCTTTGAAGCTGATGGCTTTTCAGAACTATGGGAAGAAGGTGTCCGAGGGAAGGGAGGAAAGATGCAGCAAGGCGGAGACAAAGAAGGCAGCTACACAAAGAGCCCAAAGATGAGAGGGAAGGGAAACAGATAGGAGACAAAGGGCGCCAGGAGATGCGGGGCTAGAGAGAGGGAGCCCCAGGAGGTTCCCACCGGGAATCAAACGTGACACCTGATTCCAGGTAAGGAGAAAAGAAAAACTCTTAGCAGGGCACTGCCTTCCCAGGGGACCATAAATAGAAATCGTGACACACCCACTTCTTCCCAGGGTGTCTTGGGGAGGGGAGGATATGAGTCAAGAGGAGGATAAAGTCAGAAGAGGCTGGGAGAGAACACATGGAACGCCGAGAAGAGGGGACAGCACGAAGCGGGGAGGGCTGGAAAGTGCCCGGAGCAGAGGCAGGGGACCAGAACGACAGCTCAGCGAGTGGGGGAGGGGTTTGTCCCAGGGGGCGGCAATCCGGGAGGAGGGGGCCGGGCTGGAGAGTCTTCTCGGGTGAGGGTCTGGCCTCCTCCCCTTTCCGGGAGGGAGAACTTGAAGTGGAGCAGGCGGGAGGGAGATTCCGAGGGAAGCAGTCTACTTGGCAGGGGTCCCCCTGGCATTGGACCCTAAGGACAGGTGGGAGCCGAATGGCGACGGAGGACAGTTGGGAGGGATGAGGGAACAGAGCCTTGGGACACCTGAGGCGAAGTCTTCCTCTAGTTATCTAGGTCACCTGACAGGGAGGGGTTGGGCCGCTGGGGGCGCGGTCGCTTTGTCCCCTGGAGGGCGGTGGCCTTCTGCTGTCCCAATTCAGCGGTCGAGGAGCAGGCCAGCTCCCTGGCCCCGGCGCAGTGCTGCCCTACCTGCGGGAACCCGGGGCGCGGTGCTGAGACGCGCAGGTGGCCCGCGGCGCGGAGTGGGGGCCACTAGGCGCCCCGAGAGTCAAGGGCGGAGGATGCGCCGGGACTGGGCCGCGCCGTCGGATCCCGACTGGGACTTCGAGTGCAGACGCCGGGTCTGGGCCACAGCTCAGCGCAGGACCGCTGATCAGGGTTCGGGTGGCGCGTGCGTCTCCCGGGGCGACGCTCCGCCGCTGCCGCCGCGGCCCGGCGGCTCCGAGGGGCGGAGATCCCAGCGCCGCGGAGGAAACCCGGGACGGATCTGGAGCGGACTCCAGCCCAGCCCGGGACTCGCGGAGCGGGGAGACCTGGGGCAGTGTGGCCGCGGCAGCCGGTGCCGGGGGTGGCAGTGCAGAGTGCCCACCAGACCCCGCCTCAGGTCCGCCTGAAGAACGGGCCAGGGGGCGTCGGGTGACTTGGGTTTGCGCCGAGAGTTGGTTTCTGACTTAGTGGTCACCCCGCCCCACAGCATCTCTATGTGGGTCCAGGAGTCCCCAAGGGCCCCAAAGTCGCGCTCCTCCAAGGGCCACCCTCTCTACAGAAAGGCTGCAAAGGGATCAAAAAAAAAAAAAAAAAAAAGCTGAAAAGCCCTGAAACAAGAGACCTGAAGAGGCAGAAGTTGTGAGGCTGATCAGAGCTGAGCAGGGCCAAGACTTCTGGATCCTCTCAGCACTGTGGGGTGGCGGTGGGGAGCAGCCCTGTCCCCCTAGGTGCACAGGGCCCTAGCAGACCCTGTCCCCATCTCTTCTCTCCCTGGCTCAGGCCTAGGCCCTCTTAGGGTAGCACCATAAAGACTTCCAGGTGCACCATGGAAACTAGACCAAGCGCACCTGGGTGGGTGGGAGAAGCGTGGGAGGAAATATAAAGCATGGACCTGTGCTTCCAGGAGCTAGTGCAGCCTGAGCCCCTGACTCATAACCTGGGGAACCGGCTCCTAACTCCTGAGAGGCTCAGTATCTCATCTGTAAAGTGAAATTAGCATGTCTGCAGTTCCATCCTAGAAGGAGCCAGGAAAATGAAGGACAAGACCCTCCTCCGTGCAAAAATGTGGGGGATGTGGAAGAATCCCAAGGCCTGCTGAAAGTGTCACCCTCTGCCCGGCCCAGCTCTCAAGCTCCACCCCCTCTCCCCAGGCTCAGCTCTCAAGCTCCACCCCCTCTCCCCAGGCCCAGCTCCCAAGCTCCCCACCCCCCCTCCCCAGGCCCAGCTCCCAAGCTCCACCCCCTCTCCCCAGGCCCAGCTCTCAAGCTCCACCCCCTCTTCCCACCAAGGTTTATGGCTCACCGACTCATTCATTCCATTTTTGTACTTTGCAAGGGGATAACTCCATAACCTAGCGACCTGATTCCATTGGCTATGCTCATGTGATAAGGTGGAGGCTTGTGGTCCTAGAGGCACACACAACCCCATCAAGGGCTAAAGGGATGAGGATGGGGTGGAAATGGAGCTTGCATGGGCCCCAAAGTAACTGATAAGTCATTCAACATAGTGAAAGACCCCAGCCCAACAACCTCAGGCCTAGTTGCAAAACCACCGAGGCATGTCACAAACCTACGCAGGCACCAGAGGTGTTTTTCAGACAATCAGTTAGGTGTAACCGGGTGAGAAAGCACAAAGGACCAGGTCCTAAGGCATGCCTGAATGAGCAGCAACAGGAGGACCAGAGTGCTAACATGTAACTTTTATGTGGCTTTTCCAGTAACATAAAGTGAAAAACAACTTTGCCCTTTAGGTAGCCTATATGCTGGGTTTAAAATTAACTAATAAGAAACCTATTGTTTACTGTGCGCGAAAACTGCCCCTTTACCCTATAAAAATCTCTGTATCCCCAAGCCCGGGGTGCCAGCTCACCAAAGCTCCGGCTGAGGTTCTGCTGGGCACCCGCAGGCGCCTGTGTCCCAATAAATCACCTCTTGCTTATTGCAGCCAGTGTTTCGTGTGATTCTCCTTGGACAGGGAAACGGGGGTCTTTTCAATAGAACATCCCCCATTTCTGTTTTCTGTACTGCTACCACTTGGTGTGCCACAAAGGTATGGTTAAGATGGCCTTGGGGCTGGGCTTGTGGCTCGGTGGCAGAGCGCTTGCCTCCCACTTGTGGGGTACTGGGTTCGATCCTCAGCACCACATAAAAAAATAAATAAATAAAATGAAGGTACGTATACATCTACAACTTAAATTACAAAAAATAAAAAGATGGCCTATGCCCATTGCAGAAAAGCATTATAAAAGTTAAGTTTCCGGGAAAAAGGGCAATAGTGGCAACAGGGGGAGACCAATCACACTCTAATTTCACCCATTTCATCGGAAGCCTCACCCTTGGCCACCTGGATTGGTGTAACACTCACCCATTTCTGGTCTCCACAAATGATCAGAACTGAAAGTTTTCCAAAGTTCCAACTCCTCCTTATGTCCAAACTACGGAGAAGCAAGGTGTCACCATAAGTCCCACCTCCAGGCTACTCACAAGGCCAATCGACTGGTTCCAGTCTCCATTCTGAGACTTCCAGGGTAGATTCTGGCATCTAGATCTCCCTGGAGGATGAGGGGACGTGAAGGGTTAAAAGATGACTTTACTCCTGGATGTCCCTGCCAGGCAGAGAAAAATAGTGGTTTTCAGCATCCTTAAGTGTCCAGAGGATGCAGCCAAGTGGCTGCTGCATTTTGTGGATTGGCCACAGTGGAGTGTGGGATGGGAACAGGATCTGGCTGGGGAGATGAGGGTAGGTGTGAGTATTTAGGCACTTTACAGGGGAAAGTAAATTCTGAGAGGTTCGCCCACTTGGGCCAGATCCCTGCCCTATCTGAAATGTCCCCCAAAGGCTTTGCTGAAGGTCGTCCCTCTGCCCAGCCCAGCTCTCAAGCTCCACCCCCTCTCCCCAGGCCCAGCTCTCAAACTCCACCCCCTCTCCCCAGGCCCAGCTCCCAAGCTCCACCCCCTCTCCCCAGGCTCAGCTCTCAAGCTCCACTCCCCTCTCCCCAGGCCCAGCTCCCAAGCTCCACCCCCTCTCCCCAGGCCCAGCTCCCAAGCTCCACCCCCTCTCCCCAGGCCCAGCTCCCAAGCTCCACCCCCTCTCCCCAGGCCCAGCTCTCAAGCTCCACTCCCCTCTCCCCAGGCCCAGCTCCCAAGCTCCACCCCCTCTCCCCAGGCCCAGCTCCCAAGCTCCACCCCCTCTCCCCAGGCCCAGCTCCCAAGCTCCACCCCCTTGGTCTCCAGCCTGGGGTGCTACTGGGAGATGGTAGAACCTTTAGAAGGTGGAGCCCATTGGAAAGAAGTTATGTCATTAGGAACACACCTTTGAAGGGGGATATGGGGACCCCATTTTCTTCCTCTTTTCCTTTGCTTCCAGTCACCTTAGGAGAGCATGTGCTCCTGCCATGTTATAAGGTGCTGCCACAGACCCAAAGCAACAGGGCCAAGCAACCATAGAGAGAAAGCTTTGAAACTGTGAGCACAAACAAACCTTTCCTCTTTTTAAGTTGTTTATCTTGGGTATTTTGTTACAGCCTTGGAAATCTGACGAGCACAGTCCTGAAGCTGGTAAGGGGCATGATCAGGTCCTCTGACTGCGTATTCAGATCTCACTGCCTTCTCACCCATTAGAGGTCCCATGGGACAAGCGATGGGAAAGTACTTTGAAACCATCAAGTGAGCATTGGTGCTATTAATACTGGAAATGTCCTTTGGCTTCTCTGGGTTTTGTAAATGCTCTTTGCTCTTTATGGTTGGGTCCTGCATGTGGATTTTACCCTTGGTGCTGGTTTATTTCAGTCTTTTATTTGGGAGAGCTAATGGTTTGTCCCCTTTCTTGACTAGATGTGCTTTATCATCAATAGATGGAACCGTTGATCCCTGTCACCTCCCTGCTCCTCTTCTCTTTCTCTCTCTCTCTCTCTCCCCCTTTCTCTCCACCCCTCCCCAAGACTGAGGGTCAAACCCAGGGCCTCATGCATGCTAGGTGAGTGCTCCCATCATAGAGCTGCACTCCCAGCCCCAGCCCTGTCATTTGAATTTGCCCTGCCTCTGTACATGCCCTCTTCATCCCCACTTTGACTCCCATTGTCCCCTCCCTCCATTAAACCATCTTGAATCGTCCTCCCCAGTCTCCTGAAGACCCCTGCATCCTGAGATTCTGGGGACCAGGGTTTTCTTCTCCAGATACTTGGTTCTCCTTCCACTCTCTGTGACAAGTGATTCCTCTGGCTGGGCTATTCCCCCGCCCATGAGTCAAATCCTGACCTCCCAGGCTGTCTTCAGCTCTCCACGGCACATGCGCACTTAGAAAAAGTAACAAAATAAAAGAGAGGATGCTTTACAGGAACTGAGCCAGGCAGTTCATCTCCTTAAGATCTTCACAAGCATTTGATTTTGCAGATAACACAGGGGACCAAAGTTCAAAGGGTTAACACAGGGGACCAAAGTTCAAAGGGTTAAATAGCTGGCCCCAAGACAGAGCTGGTGGGCAAGTGGCTAGAAGTCTGACTCAGAATTATAGCACTTAAAGGGATCATCCAGATCATCCCAGAAAGCAGGGTGTCACAGATGCTACACACCGGCCGGTGAGTCATGGGGACAGTTTCTTTCCTTAGCTATAAAGAGGACATGGCACCTAACTTCCAGTAAGGACTGAATAAGATATGTATGTGAAGTGCTTGGTGTAGTGTTTCTGGCACAGAAATTCAGTTAATGGTAGGAATTATCATCTAGCCAACTGGAGCTGTAATTCTCCAGGGGGATACCTTGCAGCTTGTGCTTTGGAAGAGCAGAGGCCTCTCTCTTCTTTATTCTGCAGTCAGGACTCAGGAGTGAGGATCACCTCCACACGGTTCCTGGGTTGGTCTGCGTGACCGGCAGCATCAGGCAGATGGGATTCTAGATTGAAAGGCTGCCGTTTTGTGTTGGCCTCTGACTTGGTTTGCATGTGGCTTGTCTTCTGAAGGTCCCTGTGTGGGAAGCGTGGTCCCCAGTGTGTTCCTCTAGAGCAGCTAGGCTTTATAAGAGGTGGGGCCTCATGGAAGGTCATTAGGTCATTGGCTCTTCATGAATGGGCTAATGCTGTCTCAAGGGAGTAGGTTGTTCTCCTGGGTCTGCTTTAGAACCCTGGAGAATGAGGAGTTAAGTATCCCCAACACCTCCCCTGAATTTTCTGCACATGTTCCCACCATCGTAATGCTATTCTCCACGTGACCCTCACCAGCGTGGATAAGTTGTTGGCACCATGATCTTAAACCTCCAGAACTATGAGCTAAATAAACCTTTTTTTCTTTACAAAGTAGCCTGCCTCCTATATTTTGTCATAGCAACACAAAATAAGACAGCATCCCTCTCTGTCTCTGACTGTGTGTCTCTTTCTATCTCTGCCTCTCTGTCTCTGTCCATTTGGCTCTGGCGGGGGAACCATCTTCTTTGTCTTGAGAAACAGCCTGTGGGGAGGCCTCTCTGTCAAGGAACTGAGGTCTCAGTCCAATTGTAAGAACTCAGCTTGGCAGCAGCTACATAAGTGAACCTGGAAGTGGAGCCTTTAGCCCTGGTTGAGCTTGGAGATCCTGCAGACCATCACAGCTTTCTGCCATCTCCTGACTAGCGTCAGAACTCAGGGTGAAGCCCCGACCAATTCCTGACCCTCAGAAACTGCAGCAATATATGTTTATTGCTGTGAGCTTTTAGATTGGCAGTTAAGTTGTTACAAATTAATAGGCAATTGACACAGTTGATATTTATTTCCCCCCCCCCCATTCTGGGGCATTAAACCCACAGCTAATCATATACTGTACCACTGAGCTCCACCCCCATTCCCTGTCTCTCTTTTTGCAATTTATTTGTTGAAGAAATAAGATTGTTTGTCCTCCTATACAATTTTCCTCCATCTGGATCGTTATTTCTTTTTTCATCGAGCTGGGGCTACACTAGGGGAGCACTCAGCTACACCCCAGCCCCCCACCAAGGGCCCTGTACTGGCCACAGCCTCAGGGTGTTGCTAGCACATTCCTCTGTCCTGCTTGTCCTGTGGACTGCCCTGTCCATTAAGGTGGCCATTAGCCACGTACGACTACTGAGTCTCTGAAATGTGTGGTACAACCAACGGACTGAATCTTTAAGCTAACTTTAATTAATATAGTTTTTTTTTTAAGTCATTGATTTCGGTTATTGGAAAACTTAGGAATGTTCAGGATAACTTCCTCAATTGTGAATCTTTTCTTTTAATTGTGAATTTGACATATTCTGTGTATATATTGAAGTGGTCTGAATGTTTATGCCCTCCCCAGATTCACACAGAAATCCTCCCTCTGGAGAGGATGCCAGGAGAGGGCTTTGAGGTGACCGGGTCCTGTGGATGGAGCCCTGGTGCATGGGATTAGTGCCTTGATTAAAAAGACCCAAGAGACACGCTTGTCCCTCCCACTACCGAAGGTTAAGTGAGAAGGTGTTTGGACCCTCCCCAGACACTGAATCTGGTGTCCCCTGATCTTCAACTTCCAGACTCCAGAACCATAAGAAGTCAAGTTCTGTTGTTCGTGAACTGTCTAGAGTGTGGTATTTTGTTGTAGAAGCCCAAGTAGACTAAGACACGGAGGGTCACATGTTTCCAATGGATGTTTAGCATCTAAACTGAAATATATTGGCAGTGTAAATTACACATCAGATTTCACCTGGTTTAAAAAGAGTGTAAAAGATGGGTGTAGTGGCACACACCTGTAATTCCAGAAACTCGGGAGGGTGGGACAGGAACGTAGAACTTGGTATCTGAGGCTGAGCAGATGAGTCATGGAACTGCTAGATCCTCCTCCAGGGACAAGGGGAAGTTCTTCCACAAGTTATGGGACAATGGAAGGCAGGCGAAGGTACAGTTCCAATTACATCCTGACAAGTTTATTCTTGTTCTAGACCTGGCTACAGACACAGAGCCAGTCGGCACATAAGAATGATACAAGTTAGAGGGTAGGGTAGCCAGGGTGATGGCTCACACCTATAATCCCAGCAATTTGGGAGCCTGAGGCAGGAGGACTGCAAGTTGAGGCCAGTCAAGGCAATTTAGGAAGACCTTCAGCAACGTACTGAGACTCTGTTTCAAAATTAACCACTGAGCTGGGAAGGTGGCTCAGTGGTTAAGCACCCCTACATTAAATCCCTAGTAAAAGAAAAAAAAAATTAGCAGATGCTGAGGCCACACAGAATCTTAAACCCTGAAGATTTTTCATTTGCTTGTTTGTTTTTGTGGCTCTGGGGACTGAACCCAGGGGCACTTTACCACTGAGCTACATCCCAGGCTGCTTTTTTATTAGGAGTCAGGATTTCACTAAATTGCCCAGGCTGACCTTGAACTTGTGGTCCTCCTGCCCTAGTCTCTGGTGTTGCTGGGGTATAGACGTGACCCACCATGCCTGGCTAGGCCATAAAGTCTTAATGAGGACAGTCCACGAGGACGAGAGCTGGCTCCTCCTGTAGGCCCCTCTCTGTTCCAGGTCCTTAAACCTTAATTGGTATAATCTTCACAGTCCACAAATTGCTGAGCCCCAGGCTCTGCAGGAAAGGGAAGCACCCTGAAAATTAAATCCTGTCTCCACTTGATCCTTTTAGATTTTAGGAAATCTAAAAGCCAGGGGGGGGGGCAGAAGCCAGCTTCATATTCAATTCTCTCTCTTCAACCCCGGGGATCATTCCATCCCTCCATCTTCCAAGTGTCCTTGATCACACTCTGTTTTGCCCATGGGGTCCCACCACCCACCCTAACTTCTCCCTCTCCCTAAATCCTGCTCACTCTTCGAAGATACCTCTCCATGCAGCGACCTGCTCCAATTCTGTCCTGATGCCTGGCAGCTCTTAGCTGAGCCATGGTCTTTATTTACAGAGGGGCTCAGCAAAGTTGAGAGACCTATCCAAGGTCACACAGCAGCTCTGCGGCTTATCGGGAGGGGAGGGGTCAACAAAGCTAGACAAGCTTGCTTCTAGAACTGGCGTTTATTGGAGGATAGAGCGGCAGGAAGTAGAGGTGTTTGAACCCTGGGCTCAGGGCTCAGCTGGGAGTCCAAGGCCAGGTCTAGTGGAAGGTGAGGTGGGTAGACGCAGGGACACCGTAGCTCTCCTTGTGGTCCTCAAACAGTTGCTCCAGAGCCCTCATGTAGAGCGCGTGGTAGTGGTCGACCTGTTCCTCCGTGGGGCTGAGGCACCGGGGCACAGGGATGGGGTGGCCCACTACAGGGAAGGGGGACCCGGGTGAGCAAGAGGCCTCCACTGCTGCCCACGCGGCCACGGGTGACTCTCTTCCCGGGACATGGCACTCACCCACCGTGGTGATGGGCACGGCGAATGGCAGCAGACCCCAGGAGTTGGCCGAGAAGAGGCCTCGGCCCCAGAAGATGCAAGGAGAAAAGCCCATGAGCTTCTTGAAGGTGACCTGGCACAGATGCTGCCAGGAGTCCTCGGCAAAGGTCTTCAATTTGAAGACGTCATTCTCCCCAAAGGAATACACGGGGACCAGGGAGGCCCTGGGAAGGCGGGCAAGAGGGGAAAGGTGTCTCCAAGGGCCCATGTGTGGCTGGCTCCGTCCCCAGAGTGTGCTATTAAGTGGCAGGGGAGCCTTCAGGAGGTGGGGCCTGGTGGGAAGTCTTGGGTCTTGGGGCAATGGCCTTGAAGGAGATAGACTCTAAACTCTTCCTCTTCCTTCCTCTTTTTGGTGTCTGGCCATAAGGCAAGTGGTTTGTGCCTCCACATATTTCTGCCATGATGTGCTACCTCGCCAGTGGCCCCCAGCAATGGAGTCAACCAATGCTGGGCTGAAAACTCCAAAACTGTGAGCCAAATTAACCTTTTCTCTTAATAAATTGATTATCTCAGTGATAATTTGTCATAGCAACGGATAGCTGACTGACACAGGGTGGGTGACCAAGCTCCTGCACAGCCGCCGCCACACAAGCACCTTGAGGGGCAGCAAGGCCCTCCCCAGGCCTCTTGACGCCACATTCCAAGGCCTTTCGAAGCACATGAGTTAGAAGAAAGGGCTCGCATTTCGTGGCATGTGGTCGTGTGGCATGTGGCCTTCCCATATTCCTTCTCTCAATTGGTCTTTCTATTGACCTACAGCAAGAGAATGTCCCTGCTCAGTCCCAGGTCTGACCTTTGAGAGAGGGTCAGGGCTTCTGAGCTGCTGACTCGCAGCAGGGGGGCCTGGGGGAATCAGGACAGCGCTGGTCAGAGAGAAAGATACTCCAGGGCTGACAGGAGCTTCCAGATGTCCCAGCTACAGGGACCTCGATATCAGGGGCTGAGGAAGCACAGGTCCCTCAGCCAGCCACCGGTTCCTGCTCGTCCACTCACCCGTGCCTCAGGGCCAGGCGTACGAAGCCTTTGCGTCTCCTGAGTACGACATGGTGCTCCCCTGGGACTGCATACAGGGCCTCCTGGGCACCCCCAATCAGGATGATCACCACCTGCCCAAGCTGGGGCTGTGACAGGATGAAGTCCAGGCTCTGGTGGCTCACGGAACACAATCCTGTGGACATGAGCAGCGGGGGGCAGTCACCACCTCCCCCAAGACTCCCCAGCCCCTCAGCCCCACCCTTTAGTACTGGAAGAGAGAGCCCCACATTCCGTTCCTTCAAAACCCCACCTCCCCCATCCCTGCACCAGCATCCCCAACTGGGGCCCACTGTGACCCATTGCCAATGCTCAGGCCAGGTCCCTGTCCTGAGTGGGGGTCCTGGTGTGGGGGGAGTTCTGGGGCCGGGGAGAGCCCTCTGGCCTCTGTATGCCTCCTCCCGTTGAACTTCAAGCTCACCATTGAACATGATGTATTCTCGGTAGATTGGGAGGCAGAATAGGCCAGCCAGAGTGGCCAGATGGGGCCAAAGCCCAGGAAAGAGCTGGGAGAAGCTGTTGCTGTCGGTACAGAAATTACAGAAGATGCCGTTGGCCATGATCCCATGTGGGTGGGAGCTCAGCACGTAGTTCCGGTCAGGGGGCAGCTCTGCTGTTTTCACTAGCTGCAGGGTATTGGGCAAGATGAGGAGGGGGCACAGCGGGTAAGTCACCAGCTAAGAAGAGGTGTCCTCTGCCTCAACAGGCTTCAGAGGTCAAGGTCCTAGGATGGGGTCAAGAACTCGGAGAGCCCACTCTCTCAGCCACTGCCTGAGCTTTGGCAGCAGGGTACAGGATCCAGGATGGGGAGGGGTGAGGAGGTATGTGGCGGGGGAGGTGACCCCTCTCTCTGGGTGGAGACCCATCACCTTGATTGGAAAATAATCTCTTTGGTGTTTCCAAATCGACCAGTTCCTCATCCACATGCAGCGCCTTCCACCTGCAGGGCAGAGATGGGGGTGGAAGGGTCCCTGGCAGCACCCGCTTACCTTCTGTCACCACCGGGGACCCTGTCCAGAGCTCACCTCGGTTAGGTGTGTCCCAGTCCAGGTAGAGCCACACCAAGTAGAGGACAGAGAAGGCCCAGAGAGGCGTGAAGAGGAGGTAGACCATGAGAAGGGTGAAGAACAGGCCTGGGGGGAGGTGACCCAGAAAACCAGACTGGCTTCTGCAATTCTGTCATTAGGTCCAGCCTCTCCCCTCCCTACCGCCCGCACCCACAGTCCCAGCTTCCAACACCAAGCCCTGGCCTTCTCCTCTGGCCCTGGCCGTGTCCTTTGGCCCCAGGGGCATCCAGGCCCTCAGTGCCCTTGTGACCTGGTTCCCTGCAGCCATGCCCCACCCTGCTCACTCACCCATGAAGATGACGGTCAGCACATATTGGTAGGCACCTGCTACTTCTAGCGCCTGCTTCTGCAGGGTTTTCCCCTGGAGGGAGGGTGAGGACTGAAGGACCTGGGAGCCGCCCATTCCAGCAGGACCGATGATGAAGGTTTGGCACTCTGGCTGCTGGCAGGTTACCCCTGGAGGTGTGGGGAGATCTCTGGACCTGGAGCCTCAGCCGTCTCTAGGCTTTTTGGTCTAATCTTTGAACTTTTTCCGGTCAGATGGTCTGGGCAGGCCTCTGGGCGGGGCTGAGAGTGGGGGAAGTGGGTGTGCAGGGGAGGAGCGGCACCCGGTGCCTGAGGAGGTGAGGTGGGCAGGGGGCAGGTAGGAGCTGGCCAGCCCCCTCACTGGGTCCCAGTGGGGAGCCTGGATCCCAGCTGAGACTTTGATCTCCACTGCAGCCGAGCAGGGGCCCCTGGCAAGACTTGTTTGCAGGTCCCTGGGGGAGTCAAGGCTCCCCAGGAGAGCTGGCGCGCGCTGGACCTCCCCACCGGGCACAAACACACACACACGTGGGTCTGTTCCGATCTTTAATTCCACTCCCCCACCTGCGGTCACCGAGGGGAAAGGGCAGGGCCAGCAGGGAGCGCCTAAGTGAGGACGAGGTGCCTGTCTGCGGGGACTCCGTAGCGCTCCTTGTGCTCCTCGAACAACTGCGTGAGGCGCTCCACGTAGAGCGCGTGCAGTGCGTCCACCTGCGCCCGGCTGGGCCGCGGGCTTCGCTGCACTGGGATCGCTGCGCCCACTGCGGGAGGAACCCGAGGCGACAGGGCCAGTCACTAGGATGCTCGGCCCGCCGCCCCCCCTCCCTGCCGCTGGCCACGGGGATCGGCCAGGACAGAGTTCGGGCCTGGGGCGATTGCAAAAGGCCGGCCCGGAGGACGAGGTCGACGTGCCAGACGCGTGGGGCAGAGCCGGGACACCAGGGCCTAACCAGGGCGCGGCGGGCAGGGAGCAGGGAGCAGGGAGCCGGGGAGCCCGGGAGCCGGGAAGCAGGGGAGCAGGGAGCAGGCGCCGGGCCGGGAGCGCAGGGGCCGGGCTCACCGACGGTGTGGATGGGCGAGCGGAAGGGCATCAGGAGGCCCAGGCGGCCGTGGAACAGCGGCAGGGCCACGCTCAGCAGTGACTGCAGCGCTTCCTGCGCCCTCCGCACCCACGAGCCCCGGGGGTTCGGGAACTGCCGGAAGAGCTCGTTCTCCCCAAACGAGAAGACAGGCACCAGCGAGGCCCTGGAGGGGAAGGCGCACCGCTGACCCCGGCCGCGGGGCGCGCGGTGCTCCTCCCCGTGGGCAGCCCGTGTGGACCCCCCAGCCATCCGACGCTCCTCACCCGTGTTCCAGGGCCACCTTGACGAATCCCTTCTGCTTCCGGATCCGCAAGCTCAAGGCTCCGGGTTTTGCCTCCAGCGCTTCCAGGGGCCCTCCCACGGCCAGGACGGCCACCTGGCCGCCCCCAGGACGGGACAACAGATAGGAAACACTGGCCTTGTCAGAGGAGACCAATCCTGGAGGAGGGCAGAGGTTAGGGGACTCGACGCCTGGGTTTTCAGGGGAAGACACTGGGAAGGCGGAGCTGGGTCTAGGAGCCCGGAGAGGAGGGGAGAAACCAGTAAATGACAGCGGGGGCTTGGGGTCAGGCTCCTGAGCCTGGACTTCCTCCTCCTTACCGCTGGTCATGATGTAGTCCCGGAAGATAGGGATTTGGAACCAGCAGGGCAGCATGAGCAGGTGTGGCCTGAGGCCAGGGAAGAGGCGGGAGAAACCGGTGGCCTCGGTGCAGAAGTTGCCGAAGGCCCCCACCACCAGGACGCCATGAGGGTGGAAGCCAAAGAGGTAGTTCCGGGAGGGATCCAACTCTGCGGTTTTGACTAGCTGGGGAGCAGAGGGCACCCCATCCAGCAGGTGAGACTGGGCTTTGGGGATGGCTGTCCCAAGAGTGTCCTGAAGCCCCATCCCCACTACACCTTCCCAGGCCTCACCGATATGGGGAAGTAGTCACAGAAATGTCTCCAGATGGCCCAGTTGCGGACCCAGGCTGAGCGCCGGCCGCCAGCCCTGGGTGTGCTTCTGTCTCCATAGAGCCAGATCAGGTAAAGGACAACCAGGACCCAGGCCCGGCCTAGGAGAGCCAGGAGCAGGGCCACCAGGCACACGGAGCCTGGAGAACAAGGGAGGCGCACTCAGGGCTCAGGTGTTCAAGCCCAGCCTCCCCTCAGCCCTTTCCTAGTTCCGCTGCATCCGGGAGCCCAAAGAGCCCTACATTGTCTTCCTCTGGAGAACGGGGAAGCTGAGCCCACGTGCCAGGTTTGCCTGGATCCTCAGGCTCTGGGGACTCACCCAGTCCCAAGAAGGAGAAGACCCACTGCAGGACCGCGAATGCTTGGAGACTCCGGCAAAGGAGGCTGGGAGAGGCCTCCATTCCGCAGAGGGAAGTCACATAGGGACAATCTACAAACGCTTATCGACCTCCTTTTTGGCTCAATCCACTGACCTTGACCCCTGGCTCTGGTTCCGCCCCAGGTTCCGCCCTTGTTGCTGACCTGCCCCCTGAGCCTCTGGAGCCTGAATGAGATGGAATATCAGTCCCTGAGCCCACAGGCTATGACCAATAGGACCACACCTAAATGACTGGGGTGTGGCCAGGAGCCTGGAGAAAGGCCTTGAGTGTCCTGGTGGTCAGAGCCCAGGCCTCTTCAGGAGCCAGGCCAGTCGAGATCCTGGCATGCTGTGAAGGGCAGGGCTCTGGACACCAGGGAGAACAACTTGAAAATCTTATATAGTCACCAGGCCTGATCCTGGGGGCAGGGCCTATTCCTTAAGGAGCAGCTCAGGCCTCTGGGGCAGTAGGGGGAGTCACTCCAGAGAGGAGGGCTTTGTGGGAATGGCTAAAGATTGATGAACCCCTGGAGACAGGGCCTTCTAAACAGTGGGACATGCTCTTGAGCATCCTATCACCATGAGAGTATTGACCTATCCCCAATATTGACCAGAGGCCTGTGGAGATGAGTGAGGGAATGTCACTTTAATTTTCTTGGACTGAGCTGAGCCTGGCTTTGACCTTGCAATCCTCCTGCCTCAGCCTCCTGAGCTGCTAGTATGAATGTCACTTCTCTCTCTCTCTCTCTTTTTTTTTTTTTTTTTTGGTACTGGGGATTGAACTCAGGGCGCTCCACCAATGAGTCACATTCCCAGCCCTATTTTGTATGTTATTTAGAGTCAGGGTCTCACTGAATTGCTTAGCGCCTCACCGTTGCTGAGGCTGCCCTTCAACTCCCAATCCTCCTGTCTCAGCCCCCAAGCTGCTGGGATGTACCAGGCATCCTGCTGAATGTCTTTTCTTTAGGGATGGCTGATCATCCCCACCCCCACAGGTGCCTTTGTTACTTGCTCTTTACCATAAAATACTTTCCCATCTCTGGGGCAATTCTCCTATTAAGGTCATCTCCTCCAGACTGTTAAGTGAGGAGAGGACAGGACAGCTATCATGCCCATCATGTGACTCACTCAGCACCTAGAGTTCAGGTGTCAATAAATGAATGGAGAAGACAGACACAGCCAGCTTCCGGTGATCAGGCCCTGTCACAAAGCCTGGGTGTACTCCTTCTGTCCCTGTCCCTGCCTGCCTCACTCTGCTGCAGACCTCCCCATCCAGGGACCCTTCCAGGAGTGTTTTCTCCTGTCCCTGCCCAGCCCACTTTCACCCACAGGTCACAGCATGAGGGTGGTGGCAGATGAAGTGAGAGGGACATCTTTCTGGAAGTCTGGCCAGAAAGATGCTCACCCATGGGGAGCGATGACCAGCCCCCCTACCAGTAAGGAAGGTGTCAGTAGTGAGGTTTTCAGGGAGGCTGGGCAGGGAGAGGGAGGGGAGGATCCTAGCTTTGGGTGGGGAGAGGTCCAGAGGCAGGAATGTCCCAGAATAGATAAACAAGCCTGTTGAGTTTGAAAAGGGCTTCAAGGGGAGATAAGTCTAGAGGATTTAGTGTTGGGCTGGCTGTGAGGATTAAGGATTGAAAGCTGGACTCCAGACCAGCTCTCAGGAGTCCCCCTCCCTGAGCGTGCTCCAAGTTCTATTCCAGGAAGCTTCCCAGGGCTCCCTCCAGAGGGCTCTCCAGATCTTGTCCCAGTAAAAGCATAGGTCCCAGCTGTTGGCAGGTGGCAGGCAGGGTTCCACCCTGTCCTTCCTTATTGGAGACCAGCTTCCGGAGGGATCTGCTTCCCCAGCACCGTCCCTGGAGCCTGGCTCAGTGCTCGCCACCCTCCCTCTTCAGGGCTCTCATCTGCGCCTGACCCTGAGTCTGACCCTGCGTCCTCGGGTGCTGCAGCCTTCTCAAACACTCTCCAGCTCAGGCAGCAAAGGGGATAGAGGATGTGGGCCCCCGGGAAGCTGCCAGGCTCCTCCACAGGCCCCTCCACAGGCGGAACACCCTGCTTCTCTTCCTCCCTCTGGAGGAAATCAGGGTCTCCCCTCTCCTCTGGGTGCCAGGAAGGGGGACGAGGTCAGCAGGTAGATGAAAGATGACACATGGACCCGAGAGTTACAAATCCTCCTTTACTGGGAGGGGGCTGAGAAACCTTAATAATTTATCACAGGGGGACTCCAGGAACCCTTTCCCATGAGCCCCGGGGGCTGCAGAGTGGAGTGGGGCTCCAGGGGCTTCCTGAGAGGGCCTTGGGTGGGGTGAGGTGACACATTCTGTCCCAGGCGCAAGGGACATACTCAGGAAGAGAGGAGATGGGCAGAGCCACCTCTCCAAGGATGGGGGGGCAGGCCCCCCAAGGCACGGTGGCAGGGAAGGCTTGGCAGAGTGGCTGAGCGTCAGGGGTCGACGAAGGACACCATGATGTAGCGAGTGCCGCGCGTCGTGGGCAGCCCCTCGTGGTAGTGGGTGAGGCGGCCAGGGTGCAGGAGCCCCCAGCCCTTTCTCGGGGATGAGATCACACAGTCATAGCGCAGGAAGCGGCAGCCACCTCCCTGGGGAGGGAAGGGGACAGAGAAGGAGTGGTGAGCAGCCATGGGGGATGGAGGGGTGAGCAGGTCCGAGGGGGCCTGGCAGGTAGGGCTGTGGTACAGGCCAGGGGGACAGAGGGAGGTGCCCCCAGAAGGGATCCAGGAGACGACACTCACAAAACACCTGGGGAACTGCCCAAAGGCCCAGGCAGGGGCTGGAGGCCCAGGTTGAAGTGCGGGTGTGTGTGGGGCTGGCCGCGGCTCACCTCATAGTCCAGGCCTTTGTGGTTGAGGGCGACATTGAGGGTGAAGGTGGACGAGTCATGGTGTGGCCGCAGAGAGGGCTGCTCATCCGGCCGGTAGCGGACCACGAAGTTCATTACTGCCCGGGTCTGTGGGGACACGAGGGAGAGGCTGCAGGGAGGGCTGGGGGTCCACGGACTCTTCTGACAGGATGACAAGGAGCTCCTGTCCAGGAGGGGCCAGGAAGGGCCTGATGCTGACCAGTATCAAGGCCGCCCTGGGGCTCCACCTGGCCGCTCCCCGCCCTGGGCTGCCTCCTGTAGCAGCTCCTTGCTGGGACCCAAGTCCATGGGGTTCCAGGGGCTACAGGGGATGAGTGGCCTGCCTGGAGACCCCCAGCTGGGGGAGACGGCGGAGCCCACCTTGGTGTGGTAGCCGGGGAACAGGCTCTCAGTCATGGGTCCCACGTACGTCCTCAGCAGCTGCAGCCACTGGTCCTCGTAGCCCACTTGCTTCATGTGGATGTCCACGGTGGGGACGTTCTCATAGCCCCCAGCCAGCCTTGAATCCTGAAGGCAGTGGGCACTGAGCACCTGGGGGCAGCACCGGCCTCCTTCCTTCCCTTGTCCCTAGGCCTTGACGCTCATGTCCCCTCCATCTGAACAGTTTTCTGGTCTCTCTCTCAGCTTTACTCGCTGATGCCTGGAGTCTCAGGAAGCTGTGGCCTCTGCAGTGAAGGCCCCAGATTCCTCCCACGGCTACCCAAGGGCCCCTGCTTGGCTCCGGCCTGTGGGCTTGGCCCCTGCACTGTGCCACCTGGGCCAGCAGCTCACTGAATATGCCTTGAGTGGACGTCGTGGTGCCTCTGGGCCTCCCTCCCAGTTGGGCCCCCTCACTGCACCCACTCCCGATTTCACGGTCTCTCTGCCAGACCCAGTGTCCGCCTGTGGGAGCCCGGCCCCTCTCCCCTCACCTCGTGCCGGCCTCCCGACCACTGGCCATAGCTCTCCATCTCCTCCACCAGCTCGTCACACATTTGCTCTGACAGCAGCGGGAACCAGTAGACATCCGGGCATGGCTGCAGAGGGGGACAGGGCTGGGAGATGCGCATGGGGGACACGCAGCACACAGGTGAGCAAAGGCAGAGGGGCGGGGAGGGCCACCCGAGTGGGGGCCGGGCCAGGAAGAGAGGTCAGCAGAGAGGGGGGAGGGGCAGGGCACAGATGGCAAGAGGGACCAGCCCCCCACCGGCACTGGCACAGTGGCTCCCAGCAGCACGTCCCCTCCTCTTTCTTTGGTACTGGGGTCATACCCAGGGTACTTCACCACTGAGCTCCCCAGCCTTCATAGACATGTTTATTAATTTTTTTTGTTTGCTTAGTTGTTGATGGACCTTTATTTTTCATACATTTATTTATACGAGGTACTGAGAATCGAACCCAGGGCCTCACACATGCCAGGCAAGTGCTCCACCACTGAGCTATAAGCCCAGGCGTTATTTTTAGATTTTTATCTTGAGACGGGGTCTCACTAATTTTCTTAGGACCTCACCAAGTTGCTGAGGCTGGCTTTGAACCCGCAATCCTCCTGCCTCAGCCTTCCGAGTCGCTGGGAGTACAGGCTTGTGCCACTGTGCCCAGCAGTACAGCCCTCTCTAAAGGTATGATTACACCAACATGGAGGGTCCTCAACTCACGACGGAGGACTTTACGATGGGCTTAAGGGAACGCAGCCCCATCCTAAGTTGAGAAACATCTATGTATTTAAAAGATGAAAGGAGAATCACTGTGATTGACGCCCGGATTGGGGCTAGAGGCCCACCTGCTCAGCCTTTGCCTCCCTCCTGCCTGAGCAGAGCACCCCCAGGTCCCTGGGAACTCAGTTTGAGAACTGCCAGTCCTAGTGGAGGACCCAGGAGCAGGGTCTCCAGGTAGGCAGTCCCCAGCAGCTCACCTGTTCCACCAGCTCCTCCCCGTCCAGCGCCCGGCTGTAGTTCTCGTGAATGTACTGCTCCCTCCAGTCCTGGGGAAATGTTGGGGTGCCTGAGAGGAGCCTTGCTCCCACCCTCTCTGGGCCACCCCCCCACCCCGGCAACATGGGACCTTCCCAGGAGCCCCTGTGTGTTGGTGACATCCTTAGCCAAGGGCAGGGAAGGAGCATTCCCTGAGGGAGGGCCACTCACGACGGGGTTGTCGAAGATCTGCCAGAGGTCGGGATGCAGGTGGTCAGTGTCATAGCGGGAGGTGGCCAGGAGCCGGCCGAACTCGTGCTGATTGCTGAGGTGGAGGAAGATGCCCTGGCGCAGGGTGGGGTGGGTGTGAGAGGGGCAGAGGTGATGCTCGGTGGCTGCCCCTCGGCCTCCCAGCACCCAGCCCCAGGCCCTGTACCCTAGGCCCTGCTTGCTCACCTTGTCTCGCAGGCTCTTACAGAAGGCCATGTCCGGGTCAGTGTCACTGCCAGAAAACACCTCCCTCTGGGGCAGCTCTGTCCTCAGGGTTTCCCCACGGATCACATATGCCTGGGATATGTAGGGCACGTTCCACACGCCCCTGCAGGTGGCGATACCAGGGTCAGCGAGGTGGGAGGCCCCCCAATTCTGCCCAGTCCATCCCAGAGGCTTCTTCCTCGGGACACCCCAGCCCTGGAGTCTGCCAAGCACTGCTGGTCTCAGCCACCTGATCCACAGCTGGGACCTACCCCACAGCCATGACACAGCTGCCTAGTGGCCACATTAGACCTGAGAGTGGGGGCCAGGGCGAGGGTCCGATCTTTGCACAGGGGAGGAGGGACCCCGCCCTGGAAGACTCACATGCGCTTCCGCTGCACAAGCTCCACATAGTCCTCGGAGCGGGCGTAGTACTCATCGGGGCTCAGGGCCCCCCAGAAGTTGGACCACAGCTTGCCATGGCGGGACAGCATGGGGGCGATCACCTTCCTGTGGACAGGTGGGGTGAGGGCTGGGCAGAGGCCTGGGGAGCCTTGAGGGGGGGAGGGGTGAGGTGGCTAGGGGTGCCAGGGCATGTGGGGTGCCCAGCCGGGCGGGGCCACCTGTTCTGCTCGATGAGGATGCGCAGGGTCTGCATGTTGGTGAGGACAGCATCGGCATCCAGACTGAAGTAGAATTCACATTCAGGGTCCTGCCGACAAGTGTCCCTGGAGGTGACACACCCACACAGATGAGCCCAACAGGGAGCAGAGAGGGGAGGGGACTAGGGGGTGTGTGGGACCCCTCTTTACCCCAAGGGGAAGAAAAGGGATGGTCCTGCCCCTACCCAGGGTCTCTGCTGTCTGTGGAGGTGGCCATGGAGTGGTCCAGGGTGGCGGCCCGCACCCTCCCCACCAGGTCTCACTCACATGGCCATGTCCCTGGCCTCGCCTGGGCTCAGGGCCTCTTCTGGCCCCACCAGCTTCACAGCTGAGAAGTGGTCCTGGAGCTGATGCCAAGACTCTGCGATGTGCGGCTCATGGTATACCTCCTGCGGCAGGCAGAAGAGGCGGGCTGAGCGCTTGCGGGGGTGGCGAGGCGGGAAGGGGAGCGGGCTGCAGGCAGGGCAGGGCCCGGGGAGAGACTGGGGCTCTCACGTTGTTGTGCAGAAAGAGGGTGACCCTGTCAGGGGGATAGTCCAGGAGCAGCAGCCGCTGCAGGAAGCGGGGCAGGAACGGGGTGGGCTGTTCCACGAACACGGCCAGCAGCACCCGGGGGGGAGGCTGGGGGGCGCAAACAGCGGAGCTCAGAGGAGAGCCCAGGCCCCTCTGCCCCTCAGCCGTTGCCGGCCAGTGGGTTCCCAAGAGCTCCCCTGCCTGACACACTTCAGGGTGCTCTGGAACCCCAACCTGGTTCCCTTCCTCACCTGCCCCCCCGGGAGTGTCCTCCGGTCCCGGTTGCAGAATCCACAGCCTCCCTGGGGAGTCCAGCCATTGGGGACATAGTTTCCCAGGTAGTTCAGCTGCAGCTGTGAGGGAGAGACGGGGAGTGGCTGGGGTGGAGGAGGGCAGGGGCAATGTGAGGGAGGTCGGCCCAGAGGACGGGGCAGCAGGGTATGGAGGAAGCTCTCCCGGCACCTCTGCTGCTCAGGGACTTGGAGGGGGCTGGGAGTGCCCAGGGCATGGGGCAGACAAGGGCACCTTAGTGGGACCATTTCCATGGACCACGACGGGGAGTGTGTCATAGGCCACGTTCCGGATGCGCACACGATTCCGATCGAACTTTAGAACCACCTCGTCTGGGGAGGAAGGCCAGGTTTTACATTCCCTTTCTCTGGGAGTTGCCAAGCAATGGCTTCTTCTAAATGTGGGGTCCCAATTTCTCCAGGAGATGAGGGTGCCTGGGCGGCAAGGCCCCTAGACGGTGGCTCCACTGGGACAGGAACCTCTGCTCTCCCCAGAGCTCTGACCAGGCACTGCCACCCTGGAGCTCCACCTGCTTCCTGTGTGACCTGGGGTGAGCCACTAGCCCTCAGGATCCAGTGTCCACATGGCCGAGGATCGGTACAGGGTAGACAGCCAGGCACCTTCCCCTGTGAGATCTCGGAGGCTGGCACCTCGGCACAAGCCCCACTGCTGCTTCGTTACCGAGGCTGGCCCAGTGCGGTTTACTCAGGGGAGCCACAGGCCACCAGGAGCCCCTCCCAATCAGGACCCCGAGCAGTAGGCCCCTCGTCGCCCACCGTCCAGTGCCTTCCTCCTCACCTAAAGCCCCATTGAGGTTCTGGAAGATCCGGGACTTATGATCCAGATTAAGGCTGAGTTTCTCCTGGATGGGATGAGCAGGGAGATGAACGGGAGGTGGGATGATATCATTTCCCACCCTCTTCTCTTTACACCTCCAAATCCCCTTCCGTCTGCCTCCCCCAGGCAGAGGCCTCCCATAGGCACAAGGCTGAGTGCCCCTCTCTGGCCCCACCTACCCTCAGCCCGGGGTCCAGATAGAGCCTCGTGTAGAAGAGCTGATCATCATCATCGTCCTTGTACTTCCACTGGCGGACAATTTGGTGGATAGTGGGGGCGAAGCCAATGAATCCTGGTGGAGGGGGCAGGGGAGGTGGTGATTTCAAAATCCAAAGTCCCTAAAGGCCTGGCCCCACTGTCCCTCCAGCCCCCAGGCACCTGGAACACTCTTAGCCCCTCTATCTCAGGCACTCTGCCACTCACCACCGGAGTTGAGGAAGCGCTTGCCCGTGCCCACCTCAGGATACTGCTCTGCCAGCCCCCACTCAGGCCAGCAGAAGCCTTCTGCAGAGAACAGCAATCGGCTGCCACTCTGGATGAACTTCTTTAGCAGCTCTGAGGGGCTGCCAGCCAGAATCACATCATAGCTGAGCAAGGAAGGGGAGGATGAACAGGAGACCGCTGGGAACCTCAGCATCTTTATCCCTCCTCATGTTCACCCTCTCCTTTTTCCCCCATCCCTGGCCCTTTTACCTGTCTACAAACATGATGACCATGTCTTCCTGGTCTGCATACTTTTCCATTTCTTTCTTTAGCCATCTGACCTTCTGTCCTCCACCAACTGTTCGAGCCACATCACCCCCTCTCCAGTCCTCTCCCAGGCCCAGGGTCTGTGGGAGATCCACATACCAGGGAGGAATCCAATCAACAAGGACTGAGGGCTGCCCAGGCTCACCGTGGGAGCCCGGCACCAGTTCTCAGCCCACTCCTCACCCAGGGTCCCCTCCTCACCCGCACAGTATAGTTGAAGTACTCAGCAGACTGCAAGAAGCGCCGGTATCCCTCTGTTTCCGCGGTGGCCACGGTGATCACCAGCAGCTTCTCTAAGGTCAGCCAGGAATGGGTACTTGAGACTTCCTAGCCACGTGCCTGACTCTCTGCAGGACCCCATCGATCCCTTTCCCTAACTCCACTTCGGTCCTTTTCCTCTTCTTTCCAGTTCCCTCTAAATTCTCCCCACCCAGGTACATTTTTGACCCCAGTGAGAGCCAGGTGGGAGTGACATCCAGGAATTCGGGGTCAGTTTGCATGGAGAGGCTGAAAACTCCAGTTCAGGGTGGGGAGTGGGCAAGGGGCCGCGTGATACCGCCCACAGGCGCGTGCGGGGCTGGAGCCCCGACCCTCCCCGGCCAGGTTGGCAGACACTGTCCGTCCAGCGCCCGCTCGGCCCGCTGGCGCTCCGGGGTCCTCACCTGGGTTGACCGGCTTGCTGCCCCGAGGCCTGTCGGAGGCGGAGGCCGCAGGAGGCGGCGGCAGCAGCAGGAGCAGCAGCAGAAGGAGCCGGCGGCCCGGGCCGGTCGAGGCCATGGCGGGGAGCAGGCCGGGGCCGCACGCGGGCCCGCACCAGGCTGGGCTGCGCGTCTGGATCCCAACTCGGGAGAAGGTTCTGGGAACGGGGAACCCGGGCTGCGGAGCCGCCCGCTGCGAGGAGGAGCGGGGCTGGGGCTCCGCCCTGGAAAAAAGGCGTAACCTGAGGCCCCGGAGAACTGGAGATGCAGGCGCCGAGACAAGGCGAGGATTGTCCGGGGCGCGGGGCGCGGGGCGAGCGGGGCGCGCGCAGGGGGCGGCCGGCCGCGGGGCGGGGAGGGGGAGAGGCTGCGGCCCGAGCCTGCCGCGCCCTCCGCCCACCCGACAGCCGAAAACGCGGAGGGGAAGTGATCGGGCGCGGAGGGTCCGGCGGGACGCGGGCGCGGCCGTCGGGCGGAAGACGGGGGCAGCGAGGCGCAGGGGCGGCAAGGAGGGAGAAGGCCGGGGAGTCCGCGGCGGGACTGCGGCCCTGGGAAGCTGGAGGCTGATTTGGGGTAGACGGTCAGCAAGGACCTCTCAGTCGGCCCACTCCAGCCAGGCCGCTTTCCTCCGCAGTCCAGGCCGCCCCATCTACTGCCCCGGGGAAATACTTCAGGGGATGTCTTTGGGATGGCAACATCTTCTGAAGGACCCAAGGACAATAATATTTCTCGAAAGACTCCCATTTCGGGTCTTTCACTAAATTTGCACAAGTACACTGAGACCGGAAGTAGCTTTGCCCCTATAAAACATGGCGGAAAGCTTTCTTGTCTCCAAGGGAACACCACGTAATGACTACAAGCGGTGGGGGCTGGTTCTGCGCACGCGCACAAACGCACGCTGCCGGAAGTGGTAGGATTTTCTTTTTTAAACCACTGCTGCCTATTTAGTACGCGTGCGCAGTAGGCTCGTCCGGCTGCTGTGTTGCGCAAATGGTGGAGAAAAAAACTTCGGGTATGTGAGCCCCCAGCGGTTAGACCCCTTGGCCTCCCAAGTCCAAACCCGACTTGGGACTTTCTCAGTTATTTGTCTCAAATCTCTTCACCGACTCTCAGGTCTTTCGGGCAGCCCCCTAAACCGTTCATTCAGTTTTATTGATGCCTGCCCAAACCCTGGCGCTGAGGATGGAGAGGAGAAAGAGCCCTGTTACCCCAGAACTGGCTTTCTGTGAGCGGGACGGACACCCGGACCTGCATTGCCCTTCAGAGTGATAGGTGCCATGGCAGAGCGGCGCACGGCGCCTGGGCACAGGCACCCGCCCCAGCTCCTAAGAAAGGGAGACCTGGAAGGCTTGGAAGGAAACAGAAACGCTTGAATTGAGCCTTGAAAGGCGGGTTAAGGTTTCGCACCGCAGAGGTGCGGGGCACTCCGCGACCAAAGGCAGAGGAGCAAGAAAAAGCAAGTCGCTTAGGAAGCCTGTTTAAAGTTTGGAGCTTACAAGCAAACAGTGGCCAGAGGAATGGGAAAAGGTGAAGTTTTGAAAAGCATTCCATACACTGCCGAGGAAGTTGAACTCCATGGAGAGGCAGTGGAGAGCCATCAAAAGCTTTTAAGGCAGGGGCGTGACCAAGCAGGTTTATCTTTTAGAAAGGCAGTTCTGGCTTCAGCGAGGCAGATGGATTGCAATAGTGTCCAGTAAGACTTTATGTGATGATGAGAATGTTCTTAATCTGTGCTGTTGAGTGTGGGGTGTTCCACCAGGCTTGGTGGTGGCCTGCCTGTTAGCCCAGGGACTCAGGAGGCTGAGGCAGGAGAATTGCAAGCTCAAGGGCAGCCTCAGCAATTTAGTAAGGCCCTAAGCAACTTACTGAGACTCTGTCTCAAAATAAAAAGAGCTGGGGATGTAGCTCAGTGACAAAGTGTCTCTGGAGTTCAATCCACAGTAGGACTTTCACTACATGTGGCTTACTGGCCACATGAAATGTGGCTAGTACAACCAAGGAACTGAATTTTAAATTTTTATTTTCTCATAATTAGACTAAATATAAGTAACCACGTGTGATCAGTGGTTACCTTATTTTTGAAAGCAGGTCTAGAGACTGGAAGGTCACTTAAAGAGATACTGAGGAGTCCCGAGGAAAGGAAGTAACCGCTAAATTAACTTGCACCTCCCCACTGGCTTTCCATTGTTCTCACCTGTAAAATCCCCAAGTTCAAATTCCTTTAAATATCTAGAGGTAGAACTCTGAGGACCTGGCATGCCTTTATCTCAGCTTCCGCCCCACTTGCTTTACATGCTGGTCTTGCTGAACTTCCCTCGGTTTGTTAAAGGCACCCAGCTTTCTTGGTTCCCCCAACCAGGCTACTGATGACTTGGGCCTCAAGCTAGACTTACCTTCCCTAAAACCCCAGGGCCGCAGTGGGGGCTTCTGTCTTATGCTCCGAAGCTTTTAGTACTTTCCTAGCCAAACGTGCTTGTTCTTTAAAATCCTTTGTGCTCCTGCAAGACTGTATGCTCTTGCTCAGGTGCTGCCCGGCACTCGGCACCCGGGAGGGAAGCAGCATCATGCAGTGATCAAGACCATGTGTGTTTGAACTCGGGGGCACTTGACCACTGAGCCACATTCCCAGCCCTGTTTTGTATTTTATTTAGAGACAGAGTCTCACTGAGTTGCTTAGCACCTTGCTTTTGCTGAGGCTGGCTTTGATCTTGTGATCCTCCTGCCTCAGCCTCCCGAGCCACTGGCATTACAGATGTTCATTACCAGGCCCGGCAAGACCATGTGTTTTAAGCCAGGCATGATGACACACACCTGTAATCTCAGCTACTCAGGAGGCTGAAGCAGGAAGATTGCAAATTTCAGTGGGGAGGAAGGTGTAGCTCAGTGTGAAGCACCCCTGGGTTTAGTCCCCAATACCACCAAATCCAAAACAAAACAAAACAAAAAAAAAAAATGTGTGTTTTGATGTTGCTTGGTTCTGGGATTGAATTCTGACCTGGCCATTTACTAGTTGTGCAAACTCTGGAAATATTTCTTTATATATATATTTTTCTAGTTGTATTATATATATATTCACATTCTGCTTGTCAATGGATCTTTATTTTGTTTATTTAAATAATATGCAGTGCTGAGAATCGAACCCAGTGCCTCACACATGCTAGGCAAGTGCTCTACCACTGAGCCACAACCCTAGCCCTGGAAACATTTTTTAACTTCCAAACATCAGTAAGTTGAGATGAACTGATACCTATCTCAAAGGGTTGTTGTGATGATTAAATTATTCAGTTTATGCTAATTGTTTAGTAAGTCACCCCTCAGAATCTATGGGGGATTGGTTCCAGGACACCCCCTCTGTCTGGATACCAAAATCCATAGATGCTAAAGTCTCACATATAAAATGGTGTAATGGTTTCACATAACCTGTGTGTATCCTCTCCTTTACTTTGAATCATCTCTATCTACTTTAATACCTTATACAATGTAAATGCTACTGAACTAGTTGTTACACTGTGTTGTTTAGGGAATAAGTCTGTACCTGTTGAGTGCAGGTGCATTTTGAATAAATATTGTCAATCTGGGGGTTGGATGAATCCATGGATGTGGGACCTGTGGACAGGGAGGACCAACTGTATGGTGCCTAGCTCAGAGTATGTGTCTGGCAAGTGGTGGCTGCTGGCACTGCTGCTATTGTCATGATGAACACACGCTTGGTACTTGTCTGATAAACAAAGATATTTTGTGTAGAATTATCAGAACCTGGCGAGTAGCTGATGGGGTGACAAAGAGGATGAGTGGACTGCTAGGGCTCTGTGTGGATGTACGCAGTGCGTCCGTTCACTCTGGCCGCAGGGAGAGGCAGACTTGGATGGAAGATGTTCCATATTGAGGTGCAATAATCAGAGGGTCAGTGCTGATGTCCTGGAGCCAATTCTGGAGCTCAGGAGAGGATTCTGGGCCAAGACGATCATGTTTGGAGTTATTTGCATGTGGGTTATAGGCAGAGCCCTGTGGAAGAGGGTGTAGACTGAGAGGGAGAAGGGGTGGGCAGAGAAGGCTCAGGGGCAGAGAAGGCTCAGGGGCAGGGAAGAGGGTGTAGACTGAGAGGGAGAAGGGGTGGGCAGAGAAGGCTCAGGGGCAGCCAAGACGGGAGACTGAGAGTCCAGAGAGGGAGAAGGAGGAAAGCTGGAGCCACGCCAAGGAAATAGGGATCCTTTACCCCCAGGAGGGTGGGCAGCACGGTCACAGGGCAGAGACATGCAAGACGAAGAACTGAGCTAGATATGCACTCTGGAGTGGCCCCAGGCGGTCACCCGTGGCCAGCACTGAAGTCAGGCAGGAGTCAGGTTGCTAGAGGTTGAGGAGTAGGTGGGAGGTGAGGACATCACTCAGACCCTCTCGAAGGGAAAAGATTAGGCCATTGGAAGCGTAGACACGCTGGCAGCAATTTATTCTCCTGAAGGGAAAGTCCAGCTGAGGCCGGTGGAGGGTGCTGAGGTTAGGGATGGACTCAAGCTGGAGGAGAAGGGCTGGGTTCAGTCACAGGCCCCTGGAGAGTGGAGAGGGTGGGCCCAGCAGGAGTGTTTGTGGGTGGTCTGAAGGGGGAGTGTGTGTTCCTTGCTTCTTTAGGGGTGGGGAGAGACGCTGGTCAAGGGCACCTCCCAGTGGAGCTGGGGAACCCTGGTGCTCCGTGCCTCCACGTGGGCACAGTTGTGTGGCTTGGGCACAGTTGTGTGGCTTCGGCACAGTGAGAGGCTTCACTGGCTGGAAGCAGGAAGTGCTAGGAAAATGTGGGAAGCAGCTTGAGGAACTAAAGGAGTCTTGCTGGCTGGGGAGGAAGCAGGGCCAGAGGTCTGACACAGTGGGAAACAGGGACACGGGCCTGGGGCCTGGGATGAGACCAGAGGACCGTGGCTACCACCTGTGTCCATCTTCCACCCACTGCCCATAGTCAAGTCACCCCGCAGTGTCTTGGGGGGATTGGTCATCTTGCCTCCCGTCCACACTCGCTGCCTCCCTGTGTCCCTCTTCTCTGGCCATAACTCTTCTTGCCCTGCCACATCTAGTTCGCTCCCAGGACCCTGGACAGCGCCGGGTGCTGGACCGGGCTGCCCGGCAGCGCCGCATCAACAGGCAGCTCGAGGCCTTGGAGAATGACAACTTCCAGGACGACCCCCACGCAGGCCTCCCCCAGCTCGGCAAGAGGCTGCCTCAGTTTGACGATGATGCAGACACTGGTAAGGCGGACGAGGAGGAAGGGAGGGACAGGCCCAGGTCAGGACTGTGGAAGGACACTGGGCCGTGAGGCCCCTGACCCGGGCGTCTGCTGGCCCTCGTGGCTATGAGTCACTGCGTCTCAGTTTCTCTTGTACACAGAGTAAGGAAAGAGTGGATGAGCTGACGTGGGCCTCAGAGCTGGGGTACCTAGAGCTGGTGGGGCCTGACTGGGGGAGTGGGGTAAAGGGCAAAGGCTGGTAGGGCGGGACAGACAGACTGCACCCCTGTGGCAAGCCAGAGAGAGCTGCTCCTTCTCTGCAATTGTCAAGTGACTCATCTCTCTGGTCTCCTAGGAAAGAAAAAAAAGAAAACTCGAGGTGATCATTTTAAACTTCGCTTCCGAAAAAACTTCCAGGCCTTGCTGGAGGAGCAGGTGAGAAGGGCACGCCAGAGGACCGTGGGGAGGGGGAGCCCCTGGAGATCCTGCCTGGCAGGTGTTGGCTGCGTCAGGCTCACAGAGCCCACCCGCTTTGTCTCTGCAGAACCTGAGCGTGGCAGAGGGCCCCAACTACCTGACGGCCTGCGCAGGGCCCCCGTCCCGGCCCCAGCGCCCCTTCTGTGCTGTGTGCGGCTTCCCTTCCCCCTACACCTGCGTCAGCTGCGGAGCGCGGTACTGCACGGTGCGCTGTCTGGGCACCCACCAGGAGACCAGGTGAGCTGTGGCCTCCCTGTCCACACTCACTGCCCCTCTGTGGCTCCCTAGACCTCTTCCTCTTCCTCTTCCTGTTTGCCTGCAGGTGTCTGAAGTGGACTGTCTGAGCCTGGGGTCTCCAGAGAGGAAGGACCTCCATGTACCACCAAGGAAGTGCCCTGAACAGGGAGGAGCCACGCACTCCCCTAGCACAGCTCTGTTGTCCCTACAGGGACCGCCAGTCTTGTCTCCGGGGTCGTCCAGCAGGGTGGGCCCAGCCTGCAGAGTGCTGTGGTAATAAAAGGCCTGGTGCCCAGAGCCTCCCTGCTTGGTCGTGGGGTGTTTGGGGGTGAGGGTCATGGGCCACCTGCTCTCTTCCTCTGACCTGCCACTTGCCGCTGCCCCCCTTCTGTGTCTGACCATGGGGAATTTTGTCCCATTCTCCAGCCACTCCGTCATCTTGCCTCAGCCTTTCTTAACTGATCCATGTGTCTTCACAGTCCATAAGAAATCCAGCTACCTTGAAGCAGAAGCCACCATTCTGTGAGAAAGCCCAGGTGACACCAAGGCTGTGGGCAGGTGTCCTCACTTGCAGACCCAGGGGGGCCAGGCCTTCTTTCTTCAGCATTGATTTAGTTTGGTTTTGCTTTTGATTTCTCTGGTTCCTCTTAATATTTTTGAAGTACATGTAGGTTCCAGGGCTGGGTAACAGAAACTGGGCGAGGGCTAGAGCCGGGGTATAGGATGCTACTGTGAAGGTGCCAGTCCTGACTTTATCTGGAGCTTAGCTAAGTGGGAGTGGCCAGTGAGCCTTTGTCCCTGCTGCCCCTGTCTGAGAAAGCAGTTGTCTTTAGAAGCCCCTGTTGTCACAGGGGCGTCAAATTATTGGCAGCCCTGACTCCAGAAGTTCCTGGAAGACGTGGGGATTGCAGCGTAGAGCTTCCTGGCCTGGTGGCGCTGCATGCTGGGGTGCCAGGCTTTCTCTGTGCCTCATCTTGAGGATTGCAAACCCTAATCCCATAAGCTCCTTGGAGTCGCATTGTTAAGCCACAGCAAGGCAGGGGCTTTGGGAGTATTTGTTGAGCAAATGACCTTAATAAGATGTTAATGAGATGGCAACTAGGACAATGCCAGGCACTGTCTTAGGCTCTTCACTGCTCTTTGGGACAGTGTTTTCTGGGGACCTGCTTTCCCTTTCTCTGAAAACTTGTTGCAGGCCAGATGGTATTAATGACAGCTTCACAGGAGTTCGTAGTGACCACAGGGTTTGGAGAGAATTCAGGTGTGGTGATCATAGAAATGAGGTGAGGTTGTTTTTCCTTGAATCAAAAGATGGGGTGTTCCCCTAGAATCTAGGCCAGCTAATGACTCCCCCAACGTGATACCCACAGTCCTGCCCTGTGGCTAGGACACTTGCTTTTGGGTCCCCAAGACAGTCCATAGGAAATCCAGCTACCCTGAAGCAGAAGCCACCATTCTGTGAGGAAGCCCAGGTGACACCAAGGCTGTGGGCAGGTGCCCTCACTTGCAGACCCAGGAGGGCCAGGCCTTCAAATCCTGCCAGCCCAGCCTCAGTCACAGGTGATTGTGCCCCTGGCATCAATTCACCTTCAGCTTTCCGTCTCACATCCAGAGAGAGAGAAGCCGCCTGGCTGTGCTGTGCCTGTTCAGATTCCTGAGCTACAGAATCTGTGTGCAGAATAAAATAGTGGAATTATGCTGCTGAGTCTTGAGATGGTTTGTTAGTAGTAGTAACAAGGACACCAGGAGTCTCAGTTTGCTGGCAGCAACTCCTGTCTGGGCCTCTTCCTCTTGTCTCTCCCAGGAAATGAAACTCTGGGGTCCGGAACCTTTAATTCATCTTTCCTCTTCACCAAGAAGTACACAGGCCAGAAAAGGAAAGTAGAAAAGCCCTTTTTTTTGTGTGTGTGTGGTGCTGGGAATTGAACCTAGGGCCTTGTTCATGCAAGGCAAGTGCTCTACCACCCGAGCTATGTCCTGAGCCTAGAAAAGCCCTTCTTGGTGGAGAAACACTGCGTCAGACTCAGTGTGTCAGCGCAGCCTACTCTTTGGTTCATTCCTACCCTCAAGGGCCTTGCTTCATGTTTTGTTATTATAAATGGAGTCATGTAGGTTCTGCTTGGTGTAAGATCTCTCCTCCCAGCACCTTCCCAAGTGACCTTGTGAGGATGGTTCCTAACCCCAGTGACGTCTTGGTGCTCTGATGCTGATTGGCTCCCCTGGTCATCCAAGAACATTCTCTAAGAAGCGTGGATCCCTATTTTAAACTAGAACTTCTTAAGGAAAGGCCTGAACAAGATTTGCCAGCTTTTTTTTTTTTTTTAAACGGGAAACTTGTTTGCTGACTTGTTAGACCCCTGGTCTTTGGGAAATCTACACTATTCCAACAGTTTCTAGAAGTTAAACCTAGTGTCATGATGGAGTAGCACCACCCTTCCTGGGAACACAGGAAGAAGAGGTTGGTGCCACCTTCTGGAAGGCTGGAGACTGGGGACTTATTCCTAAAGAGCTCAGTGAGCACTGCTGCTAGTTGCGTTAGGATAGCTGAGGATTCTGGGAGGCATCATCAGCTATCCTCAGTCTTAGAGAAATCCCGGCCCCACTGCTTCCTACTTGTGCAGCTGGGCAGGTGCCTTTGCCTCTGCTTTTGGTACAGCCACCTCCCAGGTATTGCAAGGACTGGGAAAACTCGCACCCAGTGCCCGCAGCTTGTGAGCACCCAGGATTGACAGCTATTGCTGCACTGCCCAAGAGCCGGAGTGGTTTGTCGTTAGACATCAGATGGCAGCTTCTGGTTGACATTCCTCTTTGCTCCAAGTTTGAGTTCTTTGAGGGCAAAGTCCATGTTTTGGTGCCCACCCCAGCTTCTAGTGAGAAGAAACTCAGCAAATATAGTGAAAAGGGGAAAATGTCCCTAACTCCTTTAATCATGTGACCATTGATGGCCAGAGGAATGGAAACTTAGCCTAGCACCTTATTAAGGCACATGGTACTTAGTGCTCAGTTGTGGAACTTGGTTTGGGCGCATCTCCCTGAAAGGAAGGGGTGCGAAGAGGCCTGCAGGAAAGAGCCGGTGCAGGTAAGTGGATAAGGTTGAAGAGAAAGGGAGGGGACTGCTGAGGGGATCCAGGCATCACCAGGTCCTGTGGCAGGGGATACATGTTGGGCTGGGCCCCTATTCTCTGCTGTCACTGGATGCCAGGCTTCTGTCCTGTGGCCTCATTTTCCTGTCTTGAATGGGTACCGAGTAGAGCTGGGCCTGTGCCACGCCTGCCCCCAACCTATGCTGAGGGGGACACCGTCTAGGCTTCTGGAACCTCCCCCCAGAGAAATGTACAGGCACCACACCCAGCTAACTTGATCCAGAGCTCCAAAGGGGCTGCCCATTCCTGATGTCCCTGCTCAGGCCCAGGTAAGAAACTGCTCCAAACCAACTGTCCCCTTAAGGAGCTCTGAGAAATCATCAGGAGTGGCTTGTTATCACTGCCAGCTGATCCTGGGAATCTCTGATATTTCCAAGAACCTGGAGGTGGGGCTTCCCATATCTGGTCCAAGATGACTCTTGGTAGTAATTATGTACCACCCTCTGGAAATCGCTAGCAATGCCTCTGTTTTGCTGGACAAGACAGCCCAGAAGTGGTAGACAGAACAACAGGGGTCTAAGAACTGACTCACTCCCTGGCCCCACCTCTCCCCCTTGCTTAGCCCCCACTTCCTGACACCTTCAGCCCTGAACAGTCACAAAACACATTTATTTATGCATGTATTTATATAGAACGCACAAACCAGGTAGTGGGGGCACCTCCGTCCCCTCACGCCCAGCCTCGGAAGAAGACAGGCCATAGAAGAGTCCAGGATGGGGCGTGGCCTCCAGGCAAGGGGCGTGGCCTGGAGTGTGGCCTGCTGCAGGTTTTTAAAGGGAAGATGGGCCCCAGGGTCCTAAAGACCCCTCTCCACTGGGCAGTGGGAAAGAAGATGGGTTCCGCTGGCCCAAACTCCTACACATAAGCATTTTTGCCGTATTTGCCAAAGCTGCTGTCACCTTCATCTGAGGTGGCGGTGGGCATCACGACTGTGGAAGTCTTATAGGTAAGCTGGGCCCTGTGGGGAGAAGGGGGCCGTCACAGGGAGGTGCGACCCTTGCTCCCTGCCCTCCACCCTGTCCTTCCCCTCTCTCACCTTGCGGTGGGGTCCTCCTGGGAGGCACAGCAGCAGCTGGAACAGAGGCAGATGCCACCGAGGATGCAGAGCAGGGAGGCGCTCCAGCCCAGGTAGAGGGCGGGGCCCAGCTCATACCTGGACGCAAGGGCGACGCGGGGGTGGGGGCCAGGAGGTGAGCGCGGGCCAGAGGGACAGGGCCGAGTTCCACCCGAGCTGTCCCAGAGGGCGGAGCTTCTCACTCACTTGGTTCCAACGTAGAGGGGGTTGAAGAAGTCCTGGGTGATGTTGACGGCGTACCAGGAGATGGCCACCATCCCGCAGGCCCCTGGGGAGGCGGGAGAACCGCACTAGTGCCCTGGGTCAGCATGGCCCAGGCAGGAGGTTGGTGTGGGGGCTTAAGAAGGGTCAGGCAGGGGTCTTCCTGAGTAGGATGGAGGGCATCAAGTCCAAGGGTAACCATTTCACTTCAATTCCTTTCTTCCGCCCCAGCCTATAAACTTTCCCATCCTGGGAGTCAACTGTAAAGGTCTCAATCCAGCACTTCTGACCTCCCTTCCTGGCACTCTCCATCCAATCCCGGCCCCCCTTGGCCTCAGAACTGCCTTGTTCATCCCAACCTGAGGGCCCTGGCACTCCTGGCCTCACCTGGAATCTGTCCTACCCAGCCTGCAAAGCCCAGTTGTACAAGTCTCCCCACCCACTGCCCTGATGGCCCTTTCCTTTGGAATCCCAAATCCCACCAAGCCCTGGGCTGTCACCACTCCCCTTGCTGGGGGCCTGTCTTCCAGGAAACCACCTGACCTTTCGGAGCTTTTCAAATCTGGAACAGGACAATGCCCACCCTACCTTGCAGACTTATCATGAGATGAGAGGTGTGAAAATGTACAAATGGAACACTAGTGGCGAGTCTTGGCATTGTTACTCTACACTGTACGGGTGTGTGTGTGTTGGTGGAGGACTGAACTGTAGATGGGACTGGAGGTTCAGATGAGGGTGGGATGGCAGGGAGCCAGGGAAGAGCCCAGCAGGTGTCAAGGCAAAGGGGAAGGAGCTGCATGTGCCAGGAGTGGGGAGCTGGACATGGGGCAGGAAGCCCGTAGTCTGTGGCCAAGGGCTACCCCAAGCTCACCCAACACCTTCCCCCAATTACCAGCCAGCATGTCAAGGGCTCCCGCGATGGCTGCCACCTTGGCTTTCCTGGAGAGGTCCATGCTCCCGATTTTGGTGCAGCGCAGCCCCAGGATGCCTAGAAAGAGGCCAAGGAAGCCCAGGAGGATGGCGGTGATCATGAGCGCACGGCAGCCCTGGACGTACCCTGGGGAGGGACACAGGCATCAGTCTTTCCCCCATCTCTCCCACCTCCATGGCCCAGAGCAGCCTCTGTGGCCCTTGCTCAGACACAAGCCTTGCTGTCCCTCGAAGTCCTCCAGCCTCCTTCCCTGTGCATCCACGCCCTTCCCACCCATGCCCTCCTCCTCCCAGCCAGGTGCACTTTGTTGGTACCTTTTCCATGGGTTTCACTACTGACTCTGGGCTGGGGACCTAGTTCCCAGGGAATGTCCTATGCATCATGGAGAATTTTGCAGCACCCTGGACCTCTGCCTACAGGATGCTGTAGCAACCCCTGCTCCTCCCAAGCTGAGGCAAAGTGCAGAGCCAGGCTGGCTGAGAATTGCCACTCCATCAGATCAGGCCCATGTTCTACTATACATTATAGAAACTTCACCTTCCCCATCCCCACCCCGCATCCAAGGGCTCTCCAAGTCCCACCCAGAGCTCAAGCACAATGCCTGACACTTCCAACAGTTTCTTCCCAGAGTAACCTGAAGGGGGCAGCAGTGGCCTATGGCAGAGGGTCAAGGGCAGTTTCTGACCTGGAAGGTGGGACACCTGGGCGCAGGATCATCCGAGTTTGTCTAGCTCATATTCTTTGATGCCTCAGTTTCCCCTTTTGCAAAACTGAGGGAAGCTGCCAGCCCCTCCTCCCCTGTCTTCCATAATTGCTAAGTGCTCCTGAGGACCTTGCTCCCCTTTCCTGGGTGGGGCAGCAGCATGGGTGCTGAAGGAGAAAGGCTGGGTCCCTGCCAGGAAGAGGTAAGTGGCCTGAAGTTGGGGAGCAGGGAGGAGGGACAAAGTTCTCTGAGAGGACATTCTGACTCCCGGCCACTCCCTCCCCACCCCAACTCTCAATCCTCAGGGAGCTCTGGTGGCCAAGTGGAAGTTGGGGTGCACAGCTGGCGGGTGGCTGAATGAGGGCCAGGATCCCTCTCTGGACCACAATGGGCTATGGAGGAATCAACTGGGCCCTGGGCTCAGGCACCATAAGTTGGAGTCTCAGCAGCCCTCACCTCCTGTGGCTCTAGGCTGTTACACCCTACAGAATTTCTTCAGCTTTGTGAAATGAGGTCAATGCCCCACCCAGCAGCAGGTGACTACAGACCACTGCAACAGCACAGCTGGACGGGGAAGCACAGGCTGGAGCACCGCGGCCCTCTGCTCTCCCCTCCAGATGCTCCTGCACATTGTTGCACTGGGACCTCTTGCAGGCCAAGAGCAGCAGTGCCCCATGGGTCCCTCTCGGGGCTCAGTGTGCCAGACATGGATGCACTGGGCTGGCTGGGTTGCCGGGCCAGTTACCCCCACTGTCTCTTCTGGCCACTCAGCACCCTGGGCTTTTGGTCCAGACTGTACTCAGCTTTTAGGAATCTTTGGGGGACACCTGTCCTGCACACAGGTCCTGGGGAGATGGCTGAAAAGCATGAAGCCCCTACAGCTGCCTCAAGAGTCTGGGAAGAGCGGGGCACAAGAGACCCAGCCAGGCCCAGCTGAGGCTCTCCAGCACTCCTGCGGCAGTCTCACCACCTTTTTCCTGCCCAGTGCTGGCCTCAGTTCCTCTCTGCCCACCCATCACCTGCCATGCAGAGCCAGGAAGGTCAAGAAGACTCCCAAGGACTCAGTGTGTGTGGGGGTGCCCACAGAGGGTTCACTCTTGGTCTCTGGCACAGGGGCAGACTGAGAGGAGGCTCTGTGGGAAGATGGCCAGTCAAGGGTGAGCAGGCAGCAGGAGAAGCTGTGGTCATCGGAAAGAACTGGTTGGGCCTACCTTGGAGCTGTAGGCTTAGCCTTCTAAGAACCTCAGAATACATGGCGTGGAAAACCCCAGACACGTGCCCGGGCGTGCCCACCACCTCCATTCAGACTGCCTGGCCGCTCGTCCACTGCAACCTGGCCTTGCTGGGGGCTCTGTACAGCTCAGCACAGCAGGGAGACCAGCAGCCCAGCGTGGATGCTTGGTTGGTCACTGAGACCTGCTGCCTATCAACTGCTCAGAGGCCAAGATGGGGCCTCCTCACCCTGCCAACCCAGCGATCCCACCCAGAATAAAATGTGCATATGTGACAACAGGGAGCCAGGGTCTGCAGGTTTTGCTGCATGTGATCCTCACCAGCACCCGAGGGCTGGTGCTGTTATGGTCCCAGCCTGCAGGTGGCCGATACCAAGCCCATTGTCTCCTCACCCGAGGCACAGAGCTAGCCAGGGCAGGTGTCGCACATGGCAGCTTGATGACTCTGCTGCCTGCTCTTACAACCACTGGTGGAGGATTCCACTAGACCAGGGGCCAAATATAACAAGGTCTCACTCCAGAGCCAGGCTGGAGTGCCCAGTGCTCTTGGCTATAGCAGCCCAGGACTCAGAGCTTGACCCGTCTTCCTGCATCCTTATGGCACCGAAGGTCAGACCAAAGACAGCCACCCCTTCCCTTGGGGTCTCTCCAAGCCTGTCCCCCCTCCCTCTGCTCCCTGAAGCTCTCCTCACCCCGTACCAGAGAGGGCCAGCATGGACGGGAACTCCCAGCAGTTGGAGACTCCCAGGGAATCGGTGGCACAGCTGTACCAGAGGTTCTCGAAGATGGTGTTGGTGGTGATAACGTTCCCGTGCACGGTGGACACTCGCCAGTAGCTGTTTGGCAGGGTCACCCCCAGCATCAGCAGCCCCAGGGCTGCCATGAAGAAGCCAAGGCTCTCCACAGCTATCGACATCCTGGGACAGCAGGCCCCTGAGGGGCTTGGGCCCCAGAGAGGGGCAGGGGTGGAGCCCCCGGGAAGTGGAAGGGGCTTGGCTAAGGAGGAGCGTTGAGGCAGGCGGAGGGGAAGGAGGGGAATCCAGCCGTGGCTTCTGCCCGTTTCTCCTCGGGCTCAGGTCCTTCCGTCTCCAGGTTTCTGACTCCCTCCTTTCTGGGTCTCTCTGCTTCCTGACAGGTCAGAGGAATGAGCCAAGCCTGTGTGGCAGCAGCTGTTGACGATGGAGGGAATAAACAGGCCAAAAGTCCACCCCCTCCCCCAGCCTCTAGGCTGGCCTGGACTCCCCGCCCCTCGAGGGTGGGGGGAGAGGACTTAGAAGACTAACGGATCCGGCCTAGGAGGGGCCTGGGAGGACTCAGGAGCCAAGGGGGAAGCGGCTGTCTCTGACTCAGCTTTCATTTGGGGCCAGAGAATGGAATAGAGGAGCAAGGAGAGAAAAGGGGACTGAGAGCAGGAGCGTGACAAGAGGTGGAGTGAACCCTGACAGACATGCCTTCCATGGAGGACAGGGGGCAGGGCCACTCCCTCTGCATGGGAAGAACCACACCTCTAGGACCCCTGGGTCTCCAAGAGTGGGAGAGACCTGGTGTCCGGCAACCTGGATTCAAATTAGACTCCATCGGTTACCAAAGTGGCCAGGCTCGTTTATTTAGCTCCACTTTTTTTCTGTTAGCCATCTGGAGCCCCGGTACTGGCTTTACAGGTCATAATAAGAACGGGGACCAGAGATCACAGCTCCCCACACACTCCAACTGCTCCATGCTTGGGGACCATCTCAGATCTGAGGGCGGCAGGACTGAGGTGAGGCCAGCAGTAACTTTCCTCCAAACTTCCTGAACTTGAATTTCCCCCTTTGAGCTGACCTTTGACTCTCGGCATCGAGTTTGATCCTGCTGCCAAGGGGCCCCAGGAGCAGATCACAGGTCTGGGACATGAGCCTGTGGCTAATCTCTCCTAGCACTTCAGTTACCAGAAGCTGTTACCAACTCAATTAATCATGATGGATCAAAACCCCAGAGTCCCCCCAACCTAGGATAAGCACCTGCTCCAAGGCCAAGGTTGGGACAGCTCTAGTTCACTCCTGGGGGTGTCCGCCCTGTTCCTCACCACTGCGCCAGGTCCTCATGTCTCCCTCAGGTGCCTCCTCCCACCCTGCTGGCCTGGCGGGGGCTGAGGAACGAGAGGTATGCGGCAAGCAGCGCAGGCCCACGCAGAGCCTGGCACGAGGGGGCGTGGGGCAGACCTGGTGGGGCGGAGCCTGTCTCCTCTTCCATAAGCTGGAACCTGGACACTCTGTGCCCCTAGCCTCCCCCCAAACCCCTGCCTCCCCCATGCCAAAAGAACTTCCTTCTCCACTGGGGCCCCCCTTTCCCTAAGGAGAAGGATGGGGCAGGAGGAAGGGGAGGCGCAGGAAGACAAAGGGAGGGAAGGGCGGAGGTTGTGGAGGAAGCCCAAGGGTCGCAGTGGAAAAGTCCACGTGCTGCGAGGCAGCTGAGTGGGTCAGAGGAGACGGAGCCGTAAATCCCAGCCTCGCTTTGGATGCCCTTCCCGCTGGTGGCTGCTTTCTCCCAGGATTCTGGGCCATGGAAAGGCCATGTCCTGTGCTGTCTGCTGCTGCTCAAGGACACGGCTTTGGGGAAGGGGAGGAAGGAAGGGTGTGGACTGGGCTGCTCTGTGGACAAAGGAGACCCCCACATTGGCCTGGAGGGCAGGAACAAGAGGGCACAGGGCAGGAAAGGGCCAGGGGTGAGCCCACCTATGCACAGTGCCATCCCCCGACATAGGCAAGGAAGTTCCCAAGCCACAGCCCAGCTTTATTTACACTCACACATGGCACATGACTTGGGGCTACACAACAGGTCTGGGGAGACAGAGGTTGAAGGCCGCAGAGGACAATGATGAGGATGCGAGGGAAGAACAGGGAAGGCCCATAAGGATGGCGGGGCCCTGCTCTGAGTGTCCACCATAGCTCCCGAGTGCCCTGGGCAGAGGAGCAGGCGTGCTCTCCTTCAGGATTTGGACTTGGACACGGCCAGCCCGATGAGTCCAGCCAGTCCTGCCACGCCCAGGGCCATGCCTCCAACGATGGCCATGCCCACTAGTCCATCTAGGGAACAGAGAAGGAGAAGGGAGGCCGTCAGAGCTTGGCAGCCCATAGGGACCCTGGCCAGGACCGCCCTGGTCCCTCTGCTCCACAGAAGACCCGTGCCTCCCAACAGAGTCAAAGGCTATGAGCTCCAGGGCAGGAGACAGGGGCCTTCTTGGGAGTGACTGCTTGGAGGGGCTCCTTTATGGATACTCCATGGGGCCCTGGGAAGGACGAGGACTTAACCCGGGGCGAGGCGTTCACCTTTCTTCATGGCCTTGTCGATGAGCCGCTCCAGCTCCCTGGCCTGGCTGTTCTGGGGCTCTGTCTGCAGCAGCCCGCGCACGTACCTCAGGGCCTTCTCATACTCCTGCACTCAGGGGAAATGCATAGCAAGTCACCTGCACCCTGGGGCTCCAGGACCCCTCCTGCCAGGAAGAGTCTTTCTTTCTCTCACCCCCAGCCCTGCCTGAACCTCCCCTGTCCTCCCTCCAGCCCCACCTGATGGAGTAGAGTCCACAAACAACCCCAACTGTGTTGGGGTGATAAGCCAGGGGAGATAACAGCCCAAGCCTGAGGCTACACCCCAATCTTGACGTCACCTTGTCCCCACACCCTTGGCACCCTGATCCTCTCTCACCTTCCCTCTGAAACAGTCCTGGTATCAACTTGCACCAGAGACCTCACACCACCCCCTGCCTACTGCCTTTTTCAGCCTCTCTGAGGCCCAGGGCTCTACCCTGGGGCAGAAAGGCGGCTCACCTTGAGCCGGTAGTTCCCCACAGCCAAGTAGAAGACATAATCCCGCTGCTCCTCTTTGCTCCCTTTGGGCAGTAGTTCTGGGAAAGGGAGAAAAAAAGAGGGTGAAAAAATGGCTTCTTTCTTTTCCTAATACCACATCCCACAGACCCTGCCACACTCCAGATCCCTCTAAGGTCCCAGGAAGGTCTCTGTCCATGTCAGCTACTGTCACTCTCAGCTTCCCAGTCAGAGCTCTGGGGCACCATGAGCAGAGGCTGCCACAACATCCCAATAACGGACACCCTGGAATCAATATTACAGTCACTATGGTCCATTGGAGTGAACCACAGGAACCTAAGGACAGGAAGTCAAAAGGAAGCTCTACTTAGCTCAGGCACCCGTTGAAGTCAAAAGGAAGCTCTACTTAGCTCAGGCACCCGTTGTTTTCAATGCCATTACCTGCTGCCCAATTATTGTTAAAAACAAATGTTTGCACAGATGGGTGTGGAGGCACACACCTGTGATCTCAAGGACTCCGAGGCTGAGGCGTGAGGATCACAAATTCAAGGCCAGCCTCAGCAACTTAGCAAGGCCCTAAGCAATTTAGTGAGACCCTGCCTCAAAATAAAAATAAAAGTAAAATAAAGCTGGGTGTGGTAACACACGCCTGTAATCCCAGCAATTTAGGAGACAAAGTCAGCCTCAGCAATTTAGTGAGGCCCTAAGCAACTTAACCAGATCCCGTCTTAAAATGAAAAATAAAAAGGGCTAGGGATGCAGCTCAGTGGTAAAGTGCTCCTGGATTCAATTCCCGTGTGTGGTGGGGAGGAGTCTGTATTCCCTCCTCCTTAACTCACTTCCCTGGAAAAACCCACCTGATTACTTCCCAATTCAGTGACTTCCCAGGGGACTGAGCGTGGCTGTTCTCAAGCATCAGGATCTGTCACTAAGTAGTTCTGCAGGTGCTTAAAATTTCAAGTGCCTAATGTCTCCTCAACTACACGAGCAATGGCTAGAGACCACTTCTACCTTTGTGCCCTAGTGTGGGGTAAACCTGAAAAATCTGAATTGCGAAACAGACAATGTAGAGTGATGGTATTTGCATTAAAACTCTTAGTTTTACAGATCTACAACAAGCATCTTTTACTGGTAGAGCTGTCCCTTGTTATTCTTGGCAGATTGGTTCCAGGAGCCCCATCAGATTCCCAAACCCACAGATGCTAGAGTTTCTTAAGTAAATTGTAATATTTGCATAAAACCTACACATCCTCCTGCGTGCTTTAAATTCTCTCTAGGTTACTTATGATATTTAATACAATACAAATGCTACATTAGCAATTGGTATACTGTTTTGTCTTGGGAATAACAGCAAGTAAAAAAGGTCTGTACACTTTAGTAAATATTTTTGTTGTTTTGTTTTATATCAAATGTTTTATCTGAATGAATCCATGATGTGGAACCTGCAGATATGGAGGGCCAACTGTGCAGCCCTTTGCTACGGAGAGTCTGCTGGGAATTACTATGAAGTGACTGTACTGTAAGGTAAGGGTCCCCTGATGGAAAGGATCGCAGTGCTTGGACAAAGGAGGCGAACGAGGCCAATGGCAGCAGACAAGGCTGGGCCCGATGCAACAGAGAACAGCGACGGCGGCCCAGAGCCTCACCCTCGAGTAGTGCAATGCCTTTCCGGATGTCCTCATTGTACTTGCTCCGCACCAGGCACCAGGCATACTCAAACTGCGTGCTTTTGGACACTGAGCCTGCCGCCTTCTCAGACTGAAATTTCTTTTCAAACTTCTGCCGTAGGAGAGGAGAGGAATCGTTTAAAAACCAAGGGTGCAAGCACACTCTATCTGGACCTGCTGTCCATGTCCCAGTCACACTCCATTCCTGTCTTTGCCCTCGCAGGTCTTGGTACCCAGCACCCCAGCTTCTGCCACCCCCAACCCATGATCCAAGAACTGTGCTCCCTGGGCTGGTGGACGACCTCCTTGGACGAAGGGCCCCTTCCTCCGCCCTCCCCCTACTGGTATCTAGTGGAGATGCCACCTGGTGGCAGATCCAGGCACCGCTCCAGGAGCAGCTGACCCAAAGTGGCTGAACAGTAAACACACTGTCCCAACTGCTCAACAACAGCCTACGCGGTCTTAGCCCGAGGCTGCTGGCCTCACTGCCCCACCCTACCGGGTCTGGACCTTATCCTATTTGCAAGACACGGTTAAAACCAGCGCTTATCTCCTAGAGCTACGAAGAGTGAGACCTGGCACGCTGTGAACTCAGCACCATGCGGGATTCAAGGTTAAAAGTTGTATTCCCTGGCAACGGAAGGCGCATCCTGAGCTACAACTCCGCACGAACCCAGAACCCGTCACCCTTTCCATCGTCAAGACTCCAGGCCCTACGTCTGAGGTGAGGAGACCCAAGAACTACCACTCCCATCAGCCTCCGGGACAAACAGCGCTTTGGGGTAGGAGCCGGGCGCCGCAGAGGCTGCCGGGAGCCGTAGTTCGGTTTCCTTCGGCGACGCGGAGGTGGGGAGAGGGTTTATCCCCTGCCCTATTCTCCTCAGGACCCGCCCTCCGACTTTCCCCTTTGCCTTCCTGGGGTCCAGGCCTCACCATTAGATCATCCACAGACACCAGCTCGTTCAGCACGGCCTCCATGGCCACTGCCCCCACAATCCTCACACCGGACTCTACTGTGCCACAGTCTCCATGGTCTAGTGGCAGGGGCGGAGAGGCACTTCCGGCGTCCAGCGGATGCGGCCCCCGACAGGGGGAGGCCCCGCCCCCTCGGCCCCACCTCGCGCAGTCGGGCCAAGGGGGGCCGCCAGAGGCGGAATTGCAAGTACCAGGCCAGCCTCGGCAAATCAGCGAGTACCTCAGAGCGAGACCGTCTCAAATTAAAAAATAAAAAGGATTGGGGCTGGAACTCAGTAGTAGGGCGCCCGGATTATAAGTACATATGCACATACATGTATACATGTATGTATAACTAAACCTAGGACTCTGGAGGTAGGTGACTTCACCGCCCGCAACAGAGTCACAACTAGAACTAGGGTCCTAGGGCCGCTGCTGGTTCTTATAACGCAAGAGGACCAAGACCTGAATCTGTCAATCTACGCCCAGCGGCTGGGTCCAGTTACAGCAAACACTACCAATGGGAACTTAAGAAAAGCTATTGTCCCATTCCTTGCAGGGTCCAACTTTCAAATATTAATTGGGTAAACCATCCTCTGGGTGTGCCTGAGGCGGAAAGCCTGCCACATGGGGTCTCAGGCAGTAAGAAGTTTAGCAGAGGAGCAAGACCAAATGCTGCTAAGTCCTCAGGCTGTCGTGTTCTGTGCACTGATGGGTAGTTAGAGACTTCCCATTCTTCTCATCTGACCCACAGGGCTCCAGAACACGGTGGAATAATTCCATGAGGGCAGAGACTCTTATCTTCTTTCTAGCACCTAGCACAGGCCCACAGGGAACGTGCAATAAATATGTGTTGGATAACTACAAAATAAAGCAAACAACAGTGAAGAGGCAGTGCAAGCACAGTGGGGTACTGTCCGCACACCTTGCATGTTTGCAAAGTCCCTTTACTATTTTTTCTTTTAATTCTTATGGTAGTCTTTTGAGTCATGTAGGCAAGAGATGTTTTCTCTTCTTCCTACTTGGCTAGGACGCCACAGAGATGTCCACGATTTTGACATCATGAGCTCAAATAAACTTAGGGGAAAACCTCAGGTTTGGAAATTGGCTTCCTGAGGACCACTAGCATACTACTTGAGAAAATTCAGCACCTGACCTTGGCTGGGCGTTGGGGCAAGTGGAGAGGACACCAAGATACACTAGATATGGAGCAGAAGAACCAAAACAGGACTGAAGACAGGAGGCCACCACTGACAAGGCAGGGCTGGAAAGGCCCGGGAGCGGTTTCCTTTACTCATCTCTGTATTTGCTGCACCCTTGGCACAGAGGGAAAAAGAATACCTTAGTTGGTTGGTTCAATTTGTGCCCCTGAAGAGATCCGAAGTGAGTTTGCGTCTTTTCAGTGTAGTCAGCGGAGCTGGCTACTTTTTTTTTTTTATTATTCTTTTTTATTTTTATTTTTTAGGTGTAGTTGGACACAATGACTTTATTTTATTTATTTATTTTTATGTGGTGCTGAAGATCAAACCCAGGGCCTCACACATGCTAGGCTAGTGCTCTACCGATGAGCTACAACCCCAGACTGGAGCTGGCTACTTTTGATCATGGGGAGAGGAAGCAGTCCCAGTTTGTTTTACATCCAATTATGTCTCTCCATCTTCTTCAACCAGCTCCCATCACCACCTCTGCCTGGATGACTCCAACAACTACCTCACTGGTCCCCTCCTGTCATCTGCCCATTGCCATCAATTCACCACCAACTAGTCAGAGGATCATAACAGTTCTCAATCTACATGAAACCTTTTAATGGCTTCTCTTTGCCCTTAGAAGAAAGGCCAAAATTTTGTAACAGCCTACAAGACCCTTTTGGCTGGTCACCATCTTCTGCCTCATCCATCATGACCACTCCCTGGCTATACTCTGCCCCACAGGCCTTCTTTCAGTTTTGAAACTCCCAGTGGCTGCAGGCCCTGCACATGAAGAGCCTGCTATCAAAAACGTCTGTCCCCTTCCTTCCTTATATGGCTCACTTATTAATCAATACTGAGCCCCTCCTATGTGCCACGCACGGTTTAATTATATAGAGCAGTACCGATAATATTCCTGTTTGATCTCATATAGCCAACTCTTTTTTTTCCCACTGATTATTTTCAGAGAAAATAATCAGTGGGAAAAAAAGAGGAAAAGGAAGACATGAAGATGATGATTCCTTCAATCTCTCAGTAAAAACAGAAAAGTTAAAGAATAAATAAATGAGAAATATATATATACTTGGTCTCTGCCCCAATTCTTGAGGCAGCTCCAAGTCCCTGTGATTTCCTGTGTTCTCCTGGGGTAATAAGAGCATCTCACACAGAGCTCCTAAGTGCCTTGGAGCTTCCTGAGTAACAGGAACATCTTTTGTTCTAAGGAGATGATTCCTGGATGGGTCCTGGGTAGCTCTAGTGAGGGGGCTGCTCACTGAAAGAGCAAAGCACTATTAAAAGCTTGGAACGATCCGTCCCACAAACCTCTAGGGGAGGAGGGCGCCTGGACACTGAGTTAATAATTTATCACACCTACAAGATGACACCTCCACAAAAATCCCTCCACTCCAGGGTTCAGAGAGTCTCTGGGCTGGGGATGACATGGACATGCTAGAGGCACGGTGGCCTCGCACACCGCACTATACCCCAACCTCTGACCTTGTGCGTCTCTCCCATTTAGCTGCTAACTAAACTATATCTTTTATAATAATCTGGAAATAGTAAGTAAAATGTGTCCCTGAGTTTTGTGAGCCATTATGGCAAATTATCAACCCTGTGGAGGAGGTTACGGGAACTCCCACTAATAGCTACAGTCAGAACTCACAGGTAGCAAATCTGGAACTCACCACTGGCATGTGAAGGGGTGACAGTTTTCTGGGACTGAACTCTTTGTGAATGGGAGGCTAACGCCAGGTAAACAGTGTGGGGACTGAATTGTAGGGTACTCAGATGGTGTCTTCGGACAACTGGAGAACTGCTGGGGCTCAGAAGTGTTTTGAGAGCAGAGACACTCTTTTTCATTTAAACCTAGCGATGGCGGGAGCTGAATGTGCTAAAAGAACAAGGTGATGGAGGAGCGCCCAGTGGAGCCTGCTGTGGGGCGGGACGGAGCAGAGTCCTGACATGAATGAGCAGCCGACAGCAAGGGCAAGAGCCATGAGGTAGAAGCACCCAAGAGTTGTTTGAGGCCAACCAGGGAGCCAGTTTGACGGGGAGGGGTGAGCAGAGGAAAGGGTGGCAGAGAAGCAGCATGGGGGATGGCGGGAGGCCTGTGGGCCCTGCTCAGGAACTGGCATGAAATTTTCCATCCGATAGGAAAGCACAGAGTGTTTGAAGGGAGGGAGTCCAATGAGCCACCAAAAGGCTCCTGCAGGTAGGCGTGGCAAAAAGGCTGCAGGGGCCAGAATGAGAGCAGGCCATGAACAGGACCCTCCCTGAGTGGCCCAGGCAAGAACTTGGTCACAGCAAAAGTCACAGGGGTGAGGAAGTCTATTCAGGAGGGAGAGAAGGATCTGCTTATGAATTAACGCAGGGGGCTCACAAAGAGGTGGTGCCCCAAGTGGGTGACTTGGTGAACTTCCGCTCTATCCCACATTCTCAGCTCAGTGGCCCCTCCTGAGGGAGGCCTGCACTGGCATCTCGACAGGAGAGGTCTCCTGTGAGACCACAATGTGGCCAGGCCTACCTTTTCACTCACTGTAGTGGGCACAGTCCTTGCTTGGCCAGCACTATGTGTCTGTGAGCCGTCTGGTACAGGCTTGGGTGCCAGAGACCCTATTTTTGCTGTGTATTTTTTCCCACATAATGGAATGCCCACACATGACTTGTGACCAAAATCCACACCCAGGAAGGCACTATTCTTGACCCATTAGGAAACTAAGGCTAAGCTCTGTCATCTGCTGTCACTGAGCTAGAAGTGCAGGGACTGGGATTTGACCCTCAGTCCTTCTGTGTATTAGACTCCTGCTGCCTTTTCAGGTAAGAGAAAGAGATGGGGCTGTGTACTCAGAGAAGAAAGATCAGTTAAAGAAAAAGTATTTGGGTGCAATGGTGTATGCCTATATTCTCAGTGGCTCAGGAGGCTGAGGCCCTAAGCAACTCAGTGAGAGCCTGTCTCTAAATAAAATACAAAAAAGGGCTGAGGATGTGGCTCAGTGGTTAAAGCGCCCCTGGTTCAATCCCTGGTACCTAAAATAAAATAAAATGAAGAAAGAAAGAAAAGAAAAAGTAGGAGGAAAGGTCAGGACAAGTTCTTGATTATATTCTAGTTATTCATCTGTAAAAAATTGAGGTCTACATTTGCAATTTCTGCAGATTTACACTAGGGCTATCACCCCGAACCCCTACTACAACTAGTTCTGCTGAAATTGTTACAGACAGATTTCAGCCTCTTGGAAGAAGGCTTGTATTTTTCCTTCCCACTCTTTCTCAGTGTGTAACTATGTACTAGTGTGAGAAGGAGAGTAAAGCTGGTCTCCTGCCCCAGAATGGAAGCCACATGAGGACAGCTCCATGTCCACAGCCCAGCTCAGTTCCTACCTAGAACCAGGAAATACTCAACTCATAATTGTTGGGTATACAGACATTGCTGCTGCCATTATTAACACTTTGGAAAGCAATGAGGTACACAGTAAGAGCTATAAGTAAGACTTAATATTTGGCTAAACCATCTATTTCTTTCTGAAAATAATCAGTGGGGGAAAAAAAGAGGAAAAGGAAGACATGAAGATGATGATTCCTTCAATCTCTGATAGGGTAAACAAACAATAAAGATGCCAGGGAATGATTTTATTAAATGATCATCAATATAATGGAAAATGTGCAGCCTTAAAATCCCAGTCATACAGACTCCATGCAGTTAGGTGGGAGGATTCTAAACAAAACAGAACAGGTATGTGCTTCTCAAATTGAGTCATGTGGGAAGTTGACATTTCGGTTGGTGTGACCAAAACCTAGAACTGCTACTTGTTTTGGTATTTGCACATTCTGGGCTCTGGGCCCCTCCCTGGATTCCTCCAGCAGTTGGGGCCTGTTCTGCCTGCTGGGCAGGTGGCCCAACAGCAGAGCTCACCGAACTCCCACTCACCAGGATCCCACTATTTGTGTTCTTCCGATTTTCAGAAATCTGTCTCCTCTGCTTCCCAGTTGGAATCTGAAGTGCAACTTCATTCATTCGTTCGTTCATTCATCCATCCATCCAACAAAGGACCTACTATGTGCCGGGCATTCTCCTAAATGCTAGATAAGAGAGATGCTAAGCAGATAAGGTCTTTGCTCTCATGGAAGCTACGTCGTGGGGAAGACAGAAGATTGCTCAGGAACACCCGACTCTCAGGCCGTTCCCGCCTCCTCTCAGCACCCGGACCGCCGGCCTGCAGACCCTCAACCCGGCCTGGCCTCCAGCTGCGTTTCCCCGGGGAAATCAAGAGCCGCTACGTCCTCCTTACTGCGCCGTCGGGGCCACTCGGGACCCTGTTTAATGTCCCACACACACACGGAGCCCTTCAGGATGGCCCTGCTTACCTTTCCAGCGTCAGCTGCTTCGACTCAGAATCTCCCGGCCCCGCGAGACTCTGCGAGGCGGAGGCGCCCCTCTGCCAACCCCCGCAGGCCCACATGGCGGCCTCGCTAGACCCTGCCGTCAGCCTCCGGGAACGCGTTCTCTCATCCGCCAGCCCCCAGCTCCGCCGAGGCACAGCGTCCTGCGCCCCAGAGTGCGGCCCTGGGTGCGGACGGGCACTGCGCCTCGTGGGTCCCCCTGCCAAAGGACATGCCCCCGGGCAGAGTCTGTTGAGTGAATGAAAGAGTAACGGCAGGCTTTCCAAAACGGAAACTAGGTATCCCGGGATGCCTGCACTTCCGGGTGGCAGTCCACTTGGCTCCCAAGGGAGCGAGAGAGGGAGGAGAGGAAGGGTGTCCCCCAAGGGGCTGCTCTAGGAAGAGGGCTCGGTGGTCTGGAGGACCCAGAGCGTTGCGCGGGGGACCAAGGCGCCTAAGTCTGCGTCTGCGTATTAGCCGCCCTCCGCGAGAAGGCGGGGCCTAATGGAGCTTGGGGCAGGGCGCGGGGCCCCTGTTGGCCAGTTAGCGCGCAGGATTTGGCGGAGGGGCGGGGCGAGGTGAGCCCGGGAGTTGGAAAGAGCTTTCATCAGATTCTCAAAGTGGGTGGTGGGTGAACAAAAACCACACACACACACACACACACACACGTGTGTATATAATACTTGCCTATGCATGCATATCTTGTGTCTCCCAGCCATCTCCCCTTCTGAGTCTTCACTGTAGCTGGCATAAATCTCTGTTCACATGCTCTCCACACTAGCCACGCACGCACCACACTCCTAATCATTGTTCCGTGAGCATCAATCTTTCTGTTCCTCTGAATGTCTTCCCATTTATGGGTTACTGTAATGCACAGTTTAAAGATGTTAGGAAAAGAATGTTCATTCCGGTTCTGAAGACCTATCTGCATAGCAATTTCTGGACCTTTATATAAATACGGGCTTCCAAGACTCTCATATATTCACTTTTCCAAATTTAAGTTAAAAACAAAAGTGAGGGCTGGAGATGTGGCTCAGCGATAGCGCGCTCGCCTGGCATGCGTGCGGCCCGGGTTCGATCCTCAGCACCACATACCAACAAAGATGTTGTGTCCGCCGAGAACTAAAAAATAAATGTTAAAAATTCTCTCTCTCTCTCTCTCTCCTCTCTCACTCTCTCTTTCAAAAAAAAAAAAAAAAAAAAAAAAAACAAACAAAAGTGATAGGAGCAGGCCGAACAGAATGCTGTTCTGGAGAGTGCTGACTTCTGTCATAATACATAGATGTTGCATAGAGATAAGGTCATCCGAGACCGTGGCTGTCTCCAGCCTTCAGCCCTTAGGGCTAACAGGCAAGTTTCTATCTGATCATGGTATGAGGCCTGATTCTTTTCTTTTGTGGTTTACTATTATTTTGTTTTTAAATATTTTTTAGTTGTAGTTGGACACAATACCTTTATTTTATTCACCTATCCCTATGTGGTGCTGAGGATTGAACCCAGGGTGTTGCACATGCTAGGCGAGCACTCTACTGCTGAGCCACAACCCCAGCTCCTATGCTATACTATAATTTAAAGCCATGATTTATGATGTTCTGTCTCTGGTCTGGAATGCAAGTTTACTAATTGGAAAACTATGCATTCCTTTGCAACACGATTCTTAGGAACACACTGGCACATAAAGGAGGATATATTTGAATTCACATATCATTTTCAACTGTTATAAGAAGGTAATAGAGTGAATAATCAGGGCTGTCTTTGACATCACAGTTAATATTCTATTTCTTTTCAGTTAAATAAGCTTTTCTATAACTTTTATTCTTTTTTCCCTCTTGCCTGGTATTATGGTTTGGTTATGAGGTGTCTCCCAAAAGTTCCTGTTAATACAGGAATATTTAGAGATGAAATTATTAGATTATGAGAGCTATAACCTAATTAGTCCATCCTAGTTTGAATGGACCAACTGGCTGGTAACTATAGGCATGTGGGTGGCTGGAGGAGAGGGGTCACTGGGTTATACCCTGGGAGGGTGCATCTTCCATGAAGCCCTTAGATGTCCCTATCTTCTCTTCTTCCTTGCTGCCATGAGGGGAGCAGATTCCTCCCTACTAGGCCCTTCAGCCATTAATGAGCTTCCCTACCTTGGCCCCAGAGCAACAGAATTGCCATCTATGGATTGAGACCTCTGAAACTGTGAGCCCCAAATAAACTGTTCCTCCTCTAAGTTGTTCTTGGTGGGTGTTTTGGTCACAGCAACACAAAAGCTTACCGAAACAAAATTTGTGTCCAGTAGTGGGGTTTTTGCTATGTCTAATCTGACCATGTTGTTCAGAACTGATTTGTAAGAATTTTGAAAATTCTAGAGATGCAAGCTGGAAAAGCTTTAAGGTGTTGTAAGCACAGCTTAATAGGTGACTCTAGTGAGAGCTCAGAAGACCTGAATGCCAATAGGAATGTGGATTGTGCGTATGTGGTTTCAGAGGGAGTTGAGGACTCTTGGGAACTGGAATAGAGACCACCATGTTATATTCTGGCAGAGAACTTGTTTCTATTTTGCCCACATCCTGAGACTTTGGGTGAGGCTGAATTTATTAGTTACTCTGGTGGAGTAAATTTCAAGGAGTCACACATTCAGTCAGTGGCATGGATATTGCTGGTAGCTTTTAGCCAAGTTTACTGTAAGAACTGGGAGCAGAAAATGGAGCGCTAAAGTTTGACTTTTAAAAATGTGCAGTTCGGTTAGAAAAGCACGTGTAAAGCTGGGACCAAGAAAGGTGTGCTTGTTGAAAATATTATAGCCACTAAAAAGATGCTAAGTTCTTTGCACAGGACAATAGGAAAGATGAATTGAGGGCATCTCAAGGACTTGCAAGACTATACCTACTATAGACACCAAGGTATAGAAGAGAAAATTCTTTTCAGAAAAGATAATGGTTGGGTCCTGCTTTCAGAGGGGGCACTTAGGAAAGTTTTTTTTTTTTTTTTTTTTTTTTTTTTTTGCCATGCTGAACTCTGCAGGCACTCAGAGGCCACTGCAGCTATGATCCCAGGGAACCAGGTATTTCGTGAACTGGCAGTAGACCTTGATGTTGACCACATGGTGCTGGTTCTACAGGAACACAGGATCCTGGGGTTAAGGGGTCATTGAGGCTTCCTCTGAGATTTCAAAGGCAGGCCAGGGAGTTCAGGCAGAATGTAGCAGGGTCAGAGTCCCTGAGCACTGCCCCTGAAAGGGCAATGCATGAAGCTACAAAAGTGAAGCCAAAGCAAGAATGAGACCACAGGAATTAAGAGAGGCCAGCAATGTGGACTGTTTGCTGAGAGAAGCTGCTGGGTACAGAGAGAGCTGGGCTAGAGCCTATGTGTACTGAAACCAGCAAGGTTAAAGGAGCAGACCTACCCAACCCTTTGGAAGTGACATCTCTCAGCCATGTGTCCTAGCTGCTGTAGAAGAAGTTAGGCAGAGAATTCTGGGACCTGTGTTGTCCAGCTGAGTTTTGGTCTTGCTTTGGCCTCACTTCTTCTTCCTGTACCCCCATTCCTTCATTTGGGGTTGGGGATGTTCACTCTGTGCCACTGTATATTGGACATATGTAACTTGCTTTTGAATTTTTATAGGGGTTCACAACCAAGAATTTGTCTCAGGTCTCAAAGGAGACTTTGGACTTGGGCAATGCTTAAACTGTTAAGACTATGTGGCTCCTAGAGAGGAACTAAATGAATTTTGCATTGAAAGATGGACATGAGCTTTTGGGGGCCAGGGGCAGAATGTTATGGTTTGGATATGAGGTGTCTCTCAAAATTTCCTGTTAGTGCAGGAATATTCAGGATGAAATCATTTGATTAAAAGAACTATGATCTAATCAGTGTCTTCTAGTTTGAATGGACTGACTGGGTAGTACCTATAGGCAGGAGGAAGTAGGTCCCTGGGGGAAGGCCCTGGAAGCCAGCATCTTCCCTGTGGCCCTTTCCCCTTTCCCTCTCTCTCTGCTTCCTGCTGTCACGGGGGTTGGGGAGGGGCGGGGAGCAGCTTTCTCTCACTGGGCTCTTCTGCCATCTCACCTTGGGCCCAGAGCAATGAAGTTGGTTATCTATGGACTGAGACCTCGGAAACCATGAGCCCCAGATAAACTTTTCCTCCTCTAAACTGATATGATTGAAAAAAAAAAAAAAACTGATATGATCGAGTATTTTGTCACAGCAACACAAAATCTGACTGATTTTTTGTTGTTTTGTGCCACGTGGGATGATCTAACATCCTACTAGACAGGGTTCTATGTGACCTGGGCTCTTGGTGTTGCTCCTGAACTTCCTGTTTCTCTTTTCTTTACTTCTGCTGGGTCATCCTTCCTGCTCTACACCTTTGGCTCCATTGTTTTCTTTCTGCTTGGTTTTGTGACTGACAGCCAGAAGAATGACAATCGCTAACAGCTCACTTCTTGTGGTCAAGTGCTAATAAAGGGGTGCTTTCCTGAGCAGGGTGGGTAAAAGAGGTGATTCCTTCCATTGCTGCCCCTGAGCCTGAGTGGCTGGAACTCAAATAGCTGTTAGCACAGCCCATTTTATTTTGTTTCTCACTTTCCCCCCTTAAACTCCAACAAATTCAGCAATGTTTTTACCAAGTGTGAATATAAGCCATGCAAGAGAGAGCAGTGTATTCACTCACTCGTTCACCTATTTATTCAGCTAAAATTTTTTCAATATCTGCTGATTATTGGCAGAAAAAAATAAGTCTAGGGTTGACTTAGCTCAGTTAAGGACAGCATTCTTGCTATCTGCCTCCAAAAGATCTACAGGGCAGAAAGAAATCTATAAGCTAATAGTGAAGATCCAATTATGTTCATTGTCTTTGATGGTATCACTGACAGATTTTGTGGCTTTATGTATAGTTTTGAATGTCTAAAGCTACTAATAATACTAAATTAATTCCCCTACTTTGCTTTTATAAGAAAGGAAAAACTACTCTTATTGAATGTTTTGCTTCTGGACCAGAATTTAAATTATCATTGTGATGATGCAGAATGTGGCAGCATCGGGAATGGCCTCCGAGGATTAGCTCTGCATGATCTCCATTAGCCTCCCTCCCCCAAACCACCCTAAGAAATCACATGATAGTCTTCTTAAAATTTGAAATGTAGGACGCAGACAAGGTTCCAAGATACACAACCTAGCCAGCGTCACCCACTTCCAACCAGATCCCCATCCCTAAAGCACTTCTGTGTAGCTATTCTATAACTTCCACTAGTCCTCTCCCACTTTTTTTTTTTCATAGTGTCCTCACTCCAAGTTCCTAAGTATCTGAGGCAGCCAATTTTAGTCAGTTGTTTCAAAGTCATCCTGAAGAAAGCCCTAACTAGATGCCATCGATAAACAGGTACACAGTAAAATAAGCATAGCACCACCACAAGAATATTCACGTCAAGCATATTTGTCAACTAGAAAATTTGTTGCTATTTTCACAAAAGGATGTCCTTTCATCTATTTATGTTCAACTCATAAATGTTTTCTGTTGTTCACTCTGAGTAAAGTTGCTTAAATATCAGAGATGAATACTTACTACATTGACACACAAAAACAGTTAAGCTTGTATCTAAAACTCCATGGATATCTAATCAGTATTTTTCCTTTTCCTTGAATGGTGTTATGGTTTGACTATGAAATGTCTCCCAAAACCTCTTGAGTGAGACAATGCAAGAATGTTCAGAGGTGCAATGGTTAGATTATGAGTTGGAACTTAATCAGTGGATTAATCCATTGCAATGGCTTAACTGGGTGGCAACTGTAGACACATAGAGTGTGGCTGGAGGAGGTAGGTCATTGGGGCATTCCTTTAGGGTTCATGTTTTGGTTCCTGATAAGCGAGCTCTCTCTGCTTCCTATTACCATGTCCTGAGCTGCTTTTTCCCACCATATCCTTTCATAATGTTCTGCGTCACCTTGGGCCCAGAGCTATGGTGTCAGCTGTCTGTGAACTAAACCTCTGAAACTGCGAGCCAAAATAAATTTTCCTCCTTTACATTGTTCTTGTCAGGTCTTTTGGTCACAGTGATGACAAGCTGATTTAAACAAACAGGCCTTGATGATATTTACATTTTTCTGCATGTGAGAGTGGAAGTGAGAACCAGATGCTGACTTGTGTTTCTTACAGAAGTGAAATCACCCATTCCTGCATTGAGATGATGTTTCTGGGATGTTGTCCACACAGCCATGGCTGAGTCTGGGCATGTCTGTGATTGGAGAAACAATTTGGAGCAGCATTGGAGAAATTTTGTGGGAGAAATTGCAGTCTGAGTTCAATGATTATTATACATCAGACAGTTTTTATGGAAAAGGAAAAACCCCAGGTATTTAGCTGCATTCAGAATACAACATAGGATTCATGCTGGATATAAAAAATCCTTGAATGTAATGAGCATGGGAAAACTTTTATATCTTATACAACAGAGAATCCACATCAGAGCAAAGCCATGTGAATGTAAGGAATGTGGGAAAGCAGTTCAGGGAAACTCAGATCCTATCAGACATAGGAATGTTTGAGGTAGCAAAATTCTATGGAGGTGATAAACGTGGGAAAACCTTTAACCAGAGTCCAAACTTTGAACCACATTATATAAATCACATAAGAATGTGATCAGTGTGGAAGAACTTTCAAGGAAATAAAAACTCATTCAGTATATCATATGAGAGAGATAACATTTGAGTACAGGAAATCTTTCATTTAATTTTTATACTTTTTTCAACATTAATCAAGGGAGTTACACTAGAGAAAAACCAGATGACTGTAAAAGAGGTGAAGAAATCCTCGGGCAGAACTTGTTATGGTTTGGATCTTTAAGGTTCTCCAAAGAGCTCATGTGTCAGGTGAGTGTTCAGAGGTGAAGTGATTAGATTATAAGAGTTGTAACCTCATCAGTGGATTAATCCATTTATGGATTAACAATTTGAATGGACTACTGGGTGGTGACAGCAGACAGGAGGGGGTGTGGTTAGAGAAAGTAGATCACTGGCACGTGCTGTGCCCTTAGGGATCATATTTTATCCATGGCTCCTCCCTTTCTCTCTGCTTCCCAGCTGAGTTGAGCAGCTTTCCTCCACCGTGTCCTTCTGTCATGATCTTCTGCCTCACCGTGGGCCCCTGAGCAATAGAACCTGACAATCCTGGACCAAACCTCTGAAGCTGTGAGCTCCCAATAAGCTTCTCTTCCTCTATATTGTTCTTGTCAGGTATTTTGATCACAGCAACAAAAAGCTGACTACCATGGCTACTAAGGAACCAGAGAATTCACGGTGGGGAGAGGCCCTGTGGGTATGATGTTTGTTGGAGGAGTCCACCTGGTGCTTAGATCTGGAGCAACTTATGGACACGCATACAAGAGAGAAACCACACAGATGTAGCCTCTGCGGAAATACATTCTGAGAAAGCATAAAACTTACTCAGCACCAAATAATTTATACTGGAAAAAAATATTAGTGCAAAAGCCGGGCCCGGTGGTCCTTGCCTGCAATCCCAGCAGCTTGGGAGGCTGAGACAGGAGAATTGTGAGTTCAAGTCAGCCTCAGCAACTGTAAGACACTAAGCAACTCAATAAAACCCTGTTTCTAAATAAAACACAAAATAGGGCTGGGGATGTGGCTCAGTGGTCAAGTGTCCTTGAGTTCAATACCTGGGGACCCCCAAAAAATATTGCTGCAAAGCATGCAGGAAATGGTTTGGAGAAAGTTTAGCCCTCTCTCATCATTAAAAAGTTTCTACTGGGACTGGGGTTGTGGCTCAGTGGTAGAACGCTTGCCTAGCATGTGTGAGGCTCTGGGTTTGATTCTCAGCACCACATATCAATAAATAAAATAAAGCTCCATTGACAACTAAATTTTTTTTTTTAATTTCCTACTGAAGAAGAAAACTTATATGTGAAAGGCATGCAGAAAAGTCTCCAGTTGATGATCCAGCCTGATCCATCATCTGAGAATTCATATTGGAAAAAAACCTTAGGAATGTGAAGAATGTGAAAGAACTTTCAACTCTCAAGCTCACCTCTTACTAGCTACCAGAGAATCCATAGTGAAGAAATGAGTTTGGAGAAGTTTTCTGGGGACACTAGAAGTTTATTAAGCATCAGAGCATTTGTATCAAAGATTAGTTTCAAGGACTAAGATTTTGAGTGTGCCTTGTTATCTTCTGCCTCTCAGAGTCTCTTAGTCCCTGTCATTTTGGAATGCCATTTCATACCTGGTCTCATATTTCGACTTGTAGGAGGGTTTCTTCCATACCAGGGCATCTTTAATACGTACTGATGAAATCTAAGAAGTGATAAATACAGGAGAACATGGAACTTTACAGGTTCAGAATTCCATAGGACATTGAAGAAGCTTGAGGGACAGGTCAGAAGAATGTGTCTTGAATACTGTTGTGGCTCACATTTAATTTGTCCCCCAGAGGTCCATGTGCTGGTTCTCCGTGGAGCTGCCCTGAAAGGTGTGGAACTCTTAAAGGTGGGGCCTGGTGGGAGGTGTCTGGGTCAAGATCACCTTTGTAAAGGGATGAACTGTAGGTCAGGCAATGGCAGCCACCAAAAAGAGGCAGATTTTAAAAGGCTGCTGAAAGGCTTTATTGAGAGAATAAGAAGAGGGTCTGAGAAGAAACCGCTTGGGGACTTGACCAGACTGGAATTTTTATTGGGCTTAGGGCAGGAAGGGAGGGATTGGGACAAGAAAAGGGGTTTTTAGAGTCACTTGTCCCACTGGAGTTGTTGTTGGTGGTTGGGGGTGCTGGCTAAAATCCAGGATTGGCCAGGAGACTCTTCTGATTGACAGGTGGTTCCTTGGTGCCTGATTGGTGTTTCTTTCATTGTGGGCTGCTTGGTGCTTTGTTCCTAAGTCACCTTCATCAACCTGACGTGAATGATGGTCTGGCAGAGGCAGTTAAGTCTTGCAATAGTGGGTTAGTTCCCTTGAGAGAGGGTTATTATTACAAGATAGTGGCCCCTCCCCACTCTCTTGACATGTGACCCAAATACCTGTCATGTGATACCATCGCCATATCAGAAGACCCTCACCAAGACTGTGAGCTCAATAAACCTCTCTTACTTTATAAAATACTGAGCCTCAGGTATCTTACAGCAACACAAAATAGAATAAGACAAATCCAAGAGGAAGTCTTGTGGTTCAGCTGTATCTGCTAAGTCTGACACCACTGGAACTCATTCATGCCTTGTGAATCTGGTCATTTCCATGGGCTGCAATTTTACATCATTAGGGATTACTTCAGATGGGTATTGGCTGGTCAATTTTGCTTGAATTGAGTTCAGAGTTTAATGGAATACTCTTCACTGGGTGTATAAGTTAGGAAGATGCCCGTGTAATGAAAGTTGTGTGTTTTATTTTAAAATCTTACAATTTTATAGCAGGAAGTGATCAAAGGTCCTTCCTTAATTCAGCTTCTCATTTTTCAAAGGACACAACATGATCAAATGGTTAGGAAATTCTCTCAAGTTTTACTAGCCAGTAAGGAAGCCCTCCTAGGTCTCTGACTCTCAGTCCACAGCCATTTCCCTAGGCACCATCACCTCTCTTGATATGTGGCAGATCAACTTTTATTGGAATGTAATTTTGATGCAACATCATCTATTTCTGGAAGAAAAAAAGTCAGGTAGCTCAGTCATTTGTAAAGAGGAATGTCTTTAGAACGAGATCACTCAAAATGTCCCAGTATATAAAAGACATCCCCTCCCACCACTTGGAAGTATTCAAATGCTAGAAAGGATGTGCCGGAAGGCCAGCTGTGACTAAGAGCCAAGGAGGCTGCTTTTCTCTGAAAAACAAGATCCTATCAAGCTGGGCAAATCTGAGAGCTCGCTAAGGCATTGAACCCTTCCAAATGTCAAAATTGTTAAGGTATTTTTAAAATGTGAGACTTTTGTTGATTGAACAGCTGAAATAGGATGAAAGCAGAGGAAAAGGGTGAAGAAATCTCTCCCTTAGAGAAGTTAAGTTTTATATATTTGGAAGGTTTTTATTCAACAGTGAACAAAGAAGCCTGAGCTCTATGTATGGGATGGGTTGAGTCGTGTCCCACCACCTGCCACATCAGAGGTTGAACTCCTAACCCCCAGAACCTCAGAATAGACTCTATTAGAAACAGAGTCTTCAAAGAGGAAATTAAGTTAAAATTAGGTCATTAGAGTGGGTCTCATAAGAAGACTGGTATCCGTAAAAAGAGGAGATATCAGGACAGACTCACAGAGGCAAGGCCCTGTGGGCAGAGGGAGAAGATGGCCTTGACCAAGACAGGGAGAGGCCTCACCAGGAACCAATATTGCCAATACCTTGATCTGTGGCTCCCAGCCTCTAGAACTTTGAGGAAATAAATTTCTGTTGAAGTCAGCCACTCTGTGCTCCTTTGTCACGGTGGCTCTAACAAACTAAAGTGACATGCAAAAGTCAGGCAGCTCATATCTTTTTATAACTATACAGGGACTCTTTTGTATTTTTATTCAGAGACAGGGTCTCACTGGGTTGCTTAGCACCTCATTTTTGCTGAGGCTGGCTTTGAACTTGTGATCCTCCTGCCTCAGCCTCCTGAGCAGCTGAGATTACAGGCGTGTGTCACTGTACCAGCCATACAGGGACATCTTTATGAAGTCCTGGTGTCATCTTTCCTATTCCAGAGCTTTCTGGATCTGACTCCCAGGCGAACCTTGTGTTTCCTGGCCCCATTCACTGTGGGTGCAGCATGCAGACACAGCCTTTCAGATCTGAGGCTGAGCTCCCCAGAGCTATGATCACTGAGGCTCTGAGTAGGGCTTGACTTGTTCTCTACTTGTTCTCTAATCTGGGGACATACTTGGCATTCTGGTGGGGGGGGGCTGGGGAGTCTGCAGAGAAGTCGGAGGTGGGCACCGAGCTGAGCTTCCACGCACTTTGCCCTTCAGAAGCAAGTGGGTGGTGGTCCTCCAGCTCAGGGAGAGGCTGGACTCAGACCTACCCCTCACCCACTCGCCTTCCCTTCTCTGGCCAGGCCTGGGTTGCCCCACACCCACTCAGCTCTGATAGCCAACCCTGCTGACCCCTCAGGAAGATCCAGGATCTTTTTCTGGTCATATACCTGCAGCTTCACAGAGCTAGAACCAGGTCCCTGATAAAAAAGATGTTTAGTCCAAAGAGCAGAGCAGAGAAGGCGGCCTTTCTGTGCAAAAGTTCCACTTATTTAGCACTTACTATATGCAGGTATAACATAAATTCTCCCTTCAGTCTCACAATAATTCTCCACAATAGCAATTATTATACCTAGTTTATATATAAGGAAATGGTTCAGATGAGCCTGTGTAACTCTAATGAACTATAAAACTTCACCCAAGAGGTGAAATAATTTTAAGTTTACACAAGCTAGTAAATAACCAATGTCTTGGTTCAGTCAGTATGCAGGAGCTGCGAGCTTTTGGAATGCATGGAGGACTGGGCAGACTGGACTGAGGTTGCTGCTGGGCCTGGCTGTGTCCCCATGTGTCCTTCTCACTCACTTTGCCTTTGATCCCACACAGCACCTGAGATGGGTGTGGCTCGCCAAGATGTCACTCAATCTACTGACCCCTTGCTTCATTTGGGTGGAACTTTCTCAAATGACTCCCCTCAATAAATAGGGCTTCAGAACGTCTTCTCTCTCTCTCTTGTCTGCCTCTCTGGCTTCCCTCATGGGAGCTGAGACTGAGGAGCTGTCACTAGACCCTGAGAGAAAGGTACTTTCTGTATCTGTATGTCATTATTTCGTGTCAACCCCAAATTCATCTGGGGTGACCCTGAATGATTTAGTCGTGTGTCACAGCAAAACAAAACCAGGAATCCAAGGTACAAATTAACCTTTATTCAAGACCCGCCATATACCTGCATTGTACATTAAGCATGAGTCTGTCAACCAGAGAGGAAGACTGGCCTCTCCCCAGCACACGCTCCCTGTGTCCCAAGGGGAAATGGCTCAGGAAAGCAAGTACGGCGCTCCACTCCGGCTGGGTGGGCTGGAGGCTCGGTCCTCTGTGTGGTGGTGCAGAGGTGGGGGGCCCTTAAGTCGGGGAGCCTAGGGCTCTGCCCTTGGGAGAGATTAAAAGGCAGTTTTCATGGGACTCCTGAGTTAGTTGTTATAAAAAGAGCAAGTCTTAAGTGGACAAAATTCTGCTAATTGCATGTATGAATACACCCACGATGCATTCCAACTGTACGAACTATAATGTGTCAATTAAAAATAAATAAATAAATAAGCAACTCATAAAGATGGCTGACTCCATTTCTTGGGGCTTGAGGAGAGGCAGGACATCATGGCGGAAGTGTGTGGCAGAAGAAAACAGATGGGAGTATGGAGAGAGAGAGAGAGACAGACAGACAGACAGACAGACACACTCCACTCACTAGGGACAAGATGTATCTCCAAGGCACGTCCCCATGACCCACCTCCTCAAGCCACATCCTACCTTCAATTACCACTTAATTAATCTCATTTAGGGAATTAATTTACTGATGGGATTAAGGCACTCGTAACCCACTTATTTCACACATGAGCTTTAGATGGACACCCAGTATCTAAACCAAAATAAGGTCCTTGGGTTTGGTCCCCAGCACCTGATAAAAATATATTCCTAGAGCTATGAGTGATATTGGCCTCCAGCCTTTGTCTGGCTTTAATGTCACAGCAAAACTGACCTCCTAAGTTCCTCAGAGGTACTCCTTCTATTTTCTAGAGATTCTGTAAGCTTGGTCTTAATAGTTTGTTAAAATATGAGTAGAATTCTCCAGTGAAACTAAGTCTAGAGTGTTCCTTTTGGAGAGTGAGAGGCAGGAGTTACCACATGAAATCTGTTTCACTTATCTCTGTAGCCATGGTGATGACCCTTGGTTGAAATCTGAAAACTAAACTAGGAAGACTCATGTAGCTACTGGGTAATATATTATTCTCTGTGCTCCAATCAGGGCATCCAGATGAACCAGGCTGTTGGGATGTTTAAAGCAAACAAAAGATTCTTGGTGCCTACCTAGTGCTTGGTTTGGGGCTGGGCTGGTCACATGGCAGGTGTGTGATCAACTCCTGACTCTAGGACTCAAGTGGAATTTCCTGGATGAGGACATTTCACACGTGTCCCTACAGTTTGTCCCTGGAAAAGACATGCCTGTGCTGTCCCTGCAGCGAGAGGATAAGAATGTACATTTGACCCGTCTGACCCTTGTCTATTTATATCTGTTTCCTGCTGTTCCTGTATTGTGTCCTTTTGCTGTTAAAAAACCTTAACCTAGAATATAACTTTCTGTGGAGTCAGGTGGGTCCTTCTTGTGAATCACCTAACTAGTTGTGGGGGCAACTAAGACAGAAAGCTCATTTTTAAGAAAATAAGAATTTAATTTTTTAAATCATTACTTTTTCCAATTATATATTTCACATTGAGTGAGTTCTGTGGATTTTAAGAAACTGGTTACAGTTCATCCAATTACAGTTCATCCAAGTTTTTGAATTTGGGTAAGATTGTTTTTAATTGTATTCCTCTATTACCCTTTTAAAGTCTGGAGAGTCTAGTGATAACTAGATGTCATTCTGTGTTTTTTTGTTTGTTTGTTTTTAAATTGGCATTGGGGATTGAACCCACGGGCACTTAACCACTAAGCCACATTCTTAGCCCCTTTTTATTTTTTTGTTTTGAGACAGAGTCTTGCTAAATTGCTTGGGGCCTCGCTAAACTGCTGAGGTTATTTTGAACTTGTGATCCTCTTGCCTTAGTCTCTTGAGTCAGTGAGATTAGCAGGCGCACACATGTGCCACCACACCTGGCCCAATGTTATTCTTTTAAAAAAGATATTTTAAATATTTTAGTTGTAGATGGACACAATAACCTCTATTTTTTTTTTTAAATTTTTATGTGGTGCTGAGGATTGAACCCGTACCTCACATGTGCTAGGCGAGTGCTCTACCACTAAGCCACAATCTCAGCCCTCCAATATTATTCTTGATATTGTAATTTCTGTTTTCTTCTTTTATCCATATTTAAAAAAAATTTTTTTAGTTGTAGTTGAATACAATGCCTTTATTTTATTATTTATTTATTTAAAATATTTTTTAGTTTTAGGTGGATACGATATCTTTATTTTACATTTATGTGGTGCTGAGGATCAAACCCAGGGTCTCATGCATGCTAGGAAAGTGCTCTACCACTGAGCCAAAACCCAAGCCCTTACTTATTTTTATGTGGTGCTGACGATGGAACTCAGCGCCTCACACCTGCCAGGTGAGCACTCTACTGCTGAGCCACAACCCCAGACCATTCTTTTATCCATCTTGCTAAAGGTTTATTGATATTACTGATCTTTCAATGAGAACCATTTTTTGTTTCACTGACTTTGTTTTTGTTTTTCATTTTATTAATTTGTGTGGTTCTTTTTGTCTCTCTGTTTTAGGTTTACCTTTCAGATTGTTTAGCTGTGATCTATAAATTTTGATATGCTAAATTTTTATTTTTATTTATTAGTCAGTTTAATGTGGTTCTTAAATTTTCCTTGAGACATTGAGAAGGATTTTGCTCAAGGTCCATGTGTTTGGAGATCTTCCTGCTGTTTTCTAGTTTGATTCCATTATGGCCAGAGATCACTCTTTTTGATTTCAATTCTTTTGAATTTGTTGAGGTTTGTTTTATGACCTAGGATGTGGTGTATCTTGGTGAGTGTCCTGTGGGCATTCAGGAAGAACGACTGTTTTGCTGTTGTTGAAAGGCTTGTTCTACAGGTCCTGTTGGTTGGTTGAATTCAGTTCTTCTATATCCTTGATGATTTTAGGATTAGTACCTGTTGTTGAGAGAATAATGTTAAAGTCTCTAACTATAATTGTGGACTTCCCTATTTCTCCTGTACTTTGGAGTTCCCTTACCTGGTGCATATACATTTAGGATTGCAATGTCTTTTTTGTGGATTGAACCTTTTTTTTTTTTTGGGTGGGGGGAGTGGGTAGCAGGGATTGAACTCAGGGCACTTGACCACTGAGCCATACTCCCAGCCCTATTTTGTATTTTATTTAGAGACAGGGTCTCATTGAGTTGTTTAGTGCTTCTCTGTTGCTGAGGCTGGCTTTGAACTCAGGATCCTCCTGCCTCAGCTTCCTGGGGTGCTGGGATTACAGGCATGCGCCACCACACCCAGCAGATTGAACCCTTTATCAGTATATAATGTTCCTCTTTGTCCCTGGTAATTTTCTTTGCTCTGACTTCATCTGCTATTAATGTAGCCACTCCTGCTTTCTTTAGATTAACATCTGCATGGTAAATTTTTTTTGCCTCTTTTTACTTTCAGCTTACATAGATCTTTATATTTGAAGTAAGTTTCTTATATAGAGCATAAAGTTGTGTCATGTTTTTAAGGCCACTCTGTCAAAGAAATCTTTGTCTTTTAATTGGTGTATTTATACCAATTATGTTTAATATAATTGTGATAGAGTAGCACTTAAGTCTATCATTTAAAAGATGTTTTGTTTAGTCTGGTTTTTTTTCCTTTCTATGTTTTCCTGAAGGTTACTTGACCGTTTTTTATAACCCCAGTTTGGTTTATTTATACTGTTTTTGAGTGCATTTCTTTGTATAGTTTTTTTCCTCCACAATAGACAACTGACATCGTTTTACCATGGTATCTCCATTTAGTTCTCTACTTTCTTTCCCTCCTACTTTAAAATTATCTTAAATTTTATTCCTTAAAATTGTATTCCTTTGCATACAATGAGAACCACTCAGACAATGCTACACTTTTTGGTTCAACTGTCAAGCATAACATTTTTAAAACTCAAGAGGATAGTTTTTTACCCATAATTTTTTATAGTTGTTCTTTCTCCATCGTAGTGTTTCAAGTTTCCTCTTTTTATCATTTACTTTCAGTTTGAAGAATTTTCTTTAGTTATCATCTTAGGGGATATCAGCTGGTAACAAATTTTCTTAGTTTTCCTTCATCAAGAATGACTTGATTTTTCTCTTCATTTCTGAAGGATACTTTTGCTGGATATAGAATTCTGGACTAGCAGATTTTTTCTTTCAGCACCTAACAAATATGGTGCCACTTACCTCTGGCTTCCATGGTTTCTGGTGGGAGATCTGCTGTTATTCATATCGTGTCTAGAGGTGATACATTATTTTAAGAAACATCATAGCTGCTTTCAAGACTTTTTGGCTTTAGTTTTCAGAAGTTTGATTATGATATTACTTGATACAGATTCCTTTGCATTTATTGAATCTGTAGGATTTTGGCTTTTGCCAAATTTGGAGAAGTTTCAAGTATTACTTCATGGAATATTTTTTCAGCCCTACATTCATTCCTTTTACCCTTCCTCCAATGATATGTTACATTTTTAAAATTTCTTCCACAGGCTCCTGAAGTCCTGTTAATTTTTTTCAATTTTCCTTCTATTGATTGGTTTGGGTAGTTTTCATCAATTGTTCTTATTGTTGTCATCTCTGTACTGTTAATAATGAGTAAAATTGGTGAGTTTTAAACTTTTATTATTGTATTGTTTTCAGTTGTAAGATTTAAATTTGATTCTTATTTTTTAAAGAGAAAGAATTTTTTTAATATTTATTTTTTTAGTTTTCAGTAGACACAACATCGTTATTTTATTTTTATGTGGTGCTGAGGATTGAATCCAGCGCCCCACGCATGCCAGGCGAGCACCTACCACTTGAGCCACATCTCCAGCCCTGATTCTTCTTTATTCTTTCTACTTCTTTGCTGAGCCTAATTTTTCATTTGTTTCAAGGACGTTCATAATTGTACACTGAAGTGTTTTTTTTTTTTTTTTTTTTGTGATGGCTGCTTCAGAGTCCTTGTCATATAAACTCAACCTCATATCATCTCAGGGTTGACATGTTATCTTTTCTCATTTTTCTGATTCTCAGTAAGATGAGTTACTTTTCTATTGTAATCTAGACATTTTTAGCTATTATGAGGCTCTGAATCTTAAACTGAAGTCTATTTTAGCAGACCTCTGCTAACACCACACTGGTAGGTCATGGCACATTCTACCTCATTACCATGGGGTAGGGGTGAGTCCTGGTTCTTCTCTTCTTGGTGACAGCATGTAAATGGAGAGGAACACCCCATTCCTGCTAGGGAGTCTGGGCTCACACTTGAACTCTGATGATTGTGGGTTAGGGTGGGGCTGGGGTAGAGGTTTTCTTCCGCATGGTATTTGTCTAGAGTAGGGCAGACATTGCCAAAAATATTCCTATCCTGATGGGCTGTGCCCTTTCTCTGGATCTGGGGCTTTGCTTTTTGGTCTGTATATAGTGGGCTTTCTGGGTTGCATGCTTCTTCCATGCCCATTCCAGGATATAGAGAAAATAACCAGAAAATCCAGGGAACTCAGTGCTGTGCCATCTCTTCAGTCCCAAGGTCCCTGGAGAGTCCCTTCTGATATTTGTCTTATGCATGACATCCAAGGTTTAAGCTGTACTCAGGGGGAAGAACAGATAACTCTGCATCTATGTCATCTTGTCTGGAAACAACATCAACCTCTTCTAATAGTTTTGTTTTTAACTTGTTTTTTAAATTTTTTTTGTAGTTGTAGATGGACAGAATGCCTTTGTTTATTTTTATGTGGTGCTAAGGATTGAAGCCAGTGCCTCACATGCTAGACAAGTGCTCTGCACTGAGCTGTAGCCCCAGCCCTCTATCTTGTTTTTAATAAAAACTTTAGGATAGTTTTGTTACAGGAAAGTTCCAAAGATAATACTCCATACCTAGTTTCTTCTATTATTGATCTCTTATGGTTCATCTGCCACAATTGAATAATCAATATTATTAAAGCTCAGGCTTTTAAATTTCCTTAAAAATCTACCTAATGTCATTTCCTGTTCCATCCAGGACACGAAATGACATTTAACTGTTGTGTCTTCTTGGCTCCTCTTGGCTGAGACCGTTTTCTCAGACTTCCCTTGTTCTTGCTGACCTTGACAGTTTTGACAAATACTGTTTAGGTGTTTTGTAGAATGCCCCTCATTTGGGCTTTATTTCACACTTTTCTCATCAGACTGGAGTTATGGGTTTGGGGGATGATGGCCCTTCTCATCACATCACAGGTGGGGTACATATTCAACATGTCTAATCCCATCAGTGTTCACCATCAGGGCTTGGGGGAGGCCCTGTTTTCTGGGCTTCTCCACTGCAGTTACTCCCAATTGCCCCCTTCCCTAATGTCTTCTTTGGAAGGAAGGCAACTGAGCAGCCTATATGCTTGTTTTTCTCTAGCAAATTCTGACTCATTGGAGAAATTAATTTTTTACTGAGTCCATATTTTTTCAAACATGTCATTTTTATTACACAAACATGGAACATTTCTCCAGTAAAGGCACGACACAAGAAACTAGGTCTCATATTTCCCAATGATGCCTTAAATACAACCATAATAGCCATGATCTGGGAAAGCCTAAAATTATATGCAGCAGTAAGGTCAATGGAATTATTCTGAATGCATCTGTTTGTTTCAGGGAAATGTATCAGACGAAAGAGAAAGGATCATTTCCGTTTTCTGTGGAAAGCTTATTTTGAAAAGAACCTGCACATCACACATAATTTCCTCATGATCTTCCTGAATTCCAAAAAGGGAAGCACAATTGCTAACATTATGTTTGTTTTTTTTGTCATAGACTATTTTTAGACTGGATAGAATGGCAGAGTGGTTTTTTGCTTTGTGTAGAATTTACACTTCATTGAGACCTGTATAATCACCAGTGTTGAGATAATATATCTCTGGGTATCTGTGTGCTTATCTATATATATATACCTCCACGTCATAGGACTCGAAGCATATTACGTTTTTGATGTATTTTTTATTAGAGCTGGGATTTCTTTGATGCTGAGTTCTGGATACAAGTAATTATTAAGAGAAAATATGACCTCTTTATATAAGATGGTTCCAGGAAGAACTTGTAGAAAAAACCATGATTACTTAGAATAAGGATATTGTTAAGATGTTATCTATATTATGGAAGCTTTGTGCATCTCTGACATAAGTGAACCTAATATTTTGTGATTATGTTACATTATTTTCCTTTCATCATTTTTTTATCTAATATCTTGTCCATGTGTTGTCAACTGGCCACATTTAACACTTCTTGAAAGTAGTTTTCAGCCAGGTGGGATGGTGCATGCCTATGATCTCAGGGATGAGGAGGCTGAGGCAGGAGGATGGCAAGTTTGAGGTCAGCCTCAGCAATTTAGCAAGACCTTATCTTAAAATGAAATAAAATGGTCTGGGGATATGGCTCAGTGGTAAAGTGCCTCTGGTCCAATCTCCATTTTTTTTTTTCATTTTTCAATCTGAGTGACCCAACTTAACTGCCCCCCTTTTTTAACATGAGTGTTGTGAAAAAATGGGTAATGAGGAGACTGGCCTTATTAGATGCTAAAACAAATGATAAAGCAAAATAATTAGGTACTAGAGAAGATTCAGACAGATAAATAAAAGTGATTAAAGACAAAGACCCAATTTAAATACGAATTTAACAATAAGTTAGCATTTCAAAATAGTTGGGAAGAGTTATTCACTAGGTATTGTTGGGACAGCTGGTTGACCATGGGTGGGAGGGGAGAACTGGCTCCTATTCCACTTCGATCTAAGACTTGAACATAAAAATGAAATCTTAAAAATACTAGCCAGGTGTAGTGGCACACGCCTGTAATCCCAGTGGTTCTGGAGGTTGAGACAGGAGGATCACAAGGTTCCAGGCCAGCCTTAGCCACTTAGTGAGATTGTTTCAAAATAAAAAATAAAGGCTGGGGATGTAGCTCAGTGGTTAAGCACCCCTGGATTAAATCCCCAGTATCCCCTCCCCCCAAAAAAATCATAAAAGAACTGTTGAAATCGGTTAATAAGCCAGGCATGTGCCATGCACCTGTAGTTCCTGCTACTTGGGAGGCTGCAGCAGGAGGATTGATTGAGCCCATGAGTTCAAGTCTGAGCAATATAGTGAGATCCCCCCACACACACACTGGGAGGAGGAAGGGCTTAACATCCTAATAATTCTGAACTAGAAAAAGTACAAGCACACAAAACTTAGAAACTATAAAAGAAAAATTTCATAACCATGAGAAGGGGCCCCTTCCTATGTTCACGGAGCCACCTTCTGCCCATGGTCTTCTCTACCTGGTCACATCCTGGGAGCAGGCAGGAAGGGGACCAGATAGGGAGAAGCAACAAGGGTCACGGTCCAGAGGCTGCTGCCTTCAAAGTATTTTGGAAGCACAAATTCTGCTTGTATCTTATTTGTCATGACTGCCCTGTTGCTGAAAGGGGGAAGAGACAGATTTTTAGTTTTTTTACTTTTCACGTATAAAAAGTGCACAAATTACAGATATAAAACTTGATGGGGCTGGGGATGTGGCTCAAGCGGTAGTGCGCTCGCCTTGCATGTGTGCGGCCTGGGTTCGATCCTTAGCACCACATACAAACAAAGATGTTGTGTCCGCCGAAAACTAAAAAATAAATATTAAAATTCTCTCTCTCTCTGGCTCTCTCTTAAAAAAAAAAAAAAAAAAAAAAAAAAAAAAAAAAAAACTTGATGGATTTTCCCAAGGTGAGCATGTCCACCTGGTCAGTAATCCAGAACAATGGACAGAGCACTCCACAGCCTCCTTGTACCTCCCCCATGCCCCTCCCATGTCACTAGAAAAGGTATTTTTAATAGGCACATTTTCACTGTAACCAAAACTGAGTTCATGAAAGGAATGAGAACTAAATAACCAGCAATCTGAAGAAGCCATCATTTTGTATATTTGCTCAAAGGCAGTCTTTAATTCTTCTTCCAAAATCTTTCACCCTCAGTCCAAGTAATTGTCTTGTCCTTTGAGAATGGTCCATACTTATATTTTCCACAATTTTATATTGTGAGAAGGGACCAGGAACAACAAGCTGACATCCAAACAGGGTCTTCCACAGCAGAGGGAGCAAAGAGGACGCGCTGACGCTGACGCTGGCCAGGCCATGAAGATAGACACACCAGGCCATGAAGATGGACACACCTCAGAGCCCTGTCTCAGGGACCCCATCCCTTAAGTGTGGTAAACATGGAAAAATCTGCATTCAACTCTTTAGAAGTGAGATAAGGTCCAAGTAAGACACGTGTGGCCAAGTCTTGGGTAAGGATTCCGGATTTATTCAGTGTTACAGTTTCATATCGGAGAGAACAGCTTTGACTGTTGTGAATACAGGCAATTTCCTTGGGGCTCCGGTCCTTTTGAAATAACACTCATCTTGTAGAGAGTGGGCGGGGGGAGGCATCTGTCAGCACCCCCCCCCACGGCACTGGCTACGTCACATGCAACAGAAACTACAGATGCGATAAAATGTGGGAGGGCTTTCAGAAAGCAAAGCTCATTCAACGTCAGAGAATTCACACTGGAGAAAAACCATATGCATGTGATGAATGCAAACACACGTCTTTAAATAGTGCTTGGCACCAGCCAGACATCTGGGAGTTTGCAGCAGAGAGGGGTCCTGGAAGCATAATGGAGGAAGAGGTGGCTTCATCAGAGTCCTGTCCTTGGACAATACCAATGGACTCAAATGGGCCTTATGCTGGTCAGGTGTCATGAATATGGCAGACCGTCTAGGGGTAGCGTGGCTGCGGGGACATTAGGTCACCCTGGAGAGAGGCTAATGGGTAGGATCACATGGGCCTGCTTAGCTCTTTCTCATCATTGGGGGATTCACAGGAGAGAGACGCCGTCTTTGAGAGATGAGCGCACTTTAGGTCGGTCATCAGGCTACTTCATGCTGGAGAAAAGTCTTGATGAGCAGCAGTCGGGGGAACAAGTGCCTTTGGTCTCAAGAGTTTCAGAGGCTCTTTGGTGACTCCCAGGGACATGCAGGGCTCACGGAATGCTCTGATGTGTTCATCCTATCACAAGGCAGGGGGTTAAACTTTTTGCTTCATTCACTCCAACCAGGAATTTCACTCCTCTGGTTACAGGATTTTCTTTTTGGGCTGTTCAGCCTGGGGCACAGGCCTGCATGCCTTGTGCAGGAGCACAGTACTGCACCAAGAGGGCTGAGGCTCAGTGACAGAAACTGGTGGTCACAACTTCTAAGACTGCAACACATCTGTGGCTGGGCTCCAAAGATTTGAAGAACTTCTATGGGTCACATCTGCACAAGATCATTCAGAGATGGGAAATGGGGCCAGTGGCTTTTCTCAGGGTCTGAATGCAGGGGAACAGTGCACATTGGTAAGACTGATTAAGAGGATGCCAGTCTAATCTTCGTTTTATATTTTTAAAAAGAGTTTCAAAAAAGAAGGGCTAGGGCTCTTGAGTTCAGCTTCCCATTTTTTAAGGGAAGAATGGGTACATTTCTTATGTTAAAAACACACAAAAGAACAAGAGAGTTGCACCGGAAGGAAGCTTTCTCCAGTCCTCATTTAGCAATTGCTTCCCCTCCCGCCAATCTAACTCCTCTTCCCAGATGAGCATTCTAGACGAGCAAAATACCCTCGCCTCCATTTTAATCCCCCAATTGCGTTAGAATGACTCAGGTCTTGTGCATTTCTGAGGCCTGACTTTGCACAGAGAGGACAAAAGTGGAGGAAAAAAGGGGAAGATGGAGGGAGAAGAGATGAGGAATAAGGAAATGGGGCTTGCCAGGGTGGCAACCCAGGGCCGAGGGGGAAATCTTACTCCTTGAGAAGGAGGAAGGTCGGCAGGTGGGCGGGTCAGGGCCACGGTTAGTTCCAGGTGCTTAGGCTTCTTTCCGGCTGGTCCCCCGAGCTCCTACCATCCACCTGGAGTCCTGGGCATCCTTCCCAGAATTTGTCCAACCTACCTACCATTTGTTCAGCTCAACTTCCTGCTCCTCCCATGGCTTCCTGAACCTTGCTTGGGCTTTGGATCTTAGGCATTAAACCCCCCACTGAACTTGATCTTCCTCAAATTCGTTATTGAGCCCCAGTTTAGAAGACTCATGCCCACACATGTGGAAATGTCCTGAATATTTTTCTTTCCTTGTCTGTATCCTATAGGCCCTGGCAGTTGGGACTAACAGCTGTGTGAGCTGTGACAAATCCTGACTTTTATTTCCTGTTGTATGAACAGGACTTCTCATGTTAACACTCAGGGCGAGTCTCCACTTGAAGCTCCAGAAAGAGCCATGTGCTCTAAGGGGTGGCTACGGGGATAGGAATGCTTCAGGCTGCAAGTAGCAGAAATCTGCTTAGAAAATAAGACTTTTAACTTACACAGCAACAATACTGGAAGTAGGTAGTTCCAGGATAGGTATAGTGGCTTAACCATGTCATCAAGGACCCAGGCTCCTTTTGCCTGTCTGCTGTTACCTCTGCATTCTGGCCTCCCCCTTGTGCTTGCTGCCTCAGGGGCTTGGGCAGTCCCTGTCACTTCCCTTAAGTTATTAGCAGAATGAAGTAGCAGGCCCACTTCTAAGCCAACTGCGAGCAAAGGTAACAGCCAGTGCGGCTGCTGTGGTATCACTTGGGAGAGGTTGGGCCCAGGGAGCCACGGCAACAGGGCAGCTCCGGGGCTGGCGGCTCTGCCTCAGCCTTCTGTCCTGTATGCGCTTGCTCCAGACAAGGCTTGCTTTCCCTCCATGACCTTCTCCACGTCACGGCTTGCTTTATTTCCTTCACTCTTTCTCCTCCAGTGTCACTGTGACTAATACTGGTCCATCCAGGCCCTGCTTGCCCTCATGACACCTGGTCACATACTACCTTTTTTGATTTCTGGCTCAAATTTACAAAAGGAGGAGCCTGACTAGTCTGGCTGCTTCACTTCCATTGTGGGGTCAGATGACTTCAAAAGTCATCGGCCAGCTCCTGTTGGATCCTGGCCCAGTGAATTGTACGTACACACCGAGGCAGGGTCTCATGATGCGACAGTCACCTGGACAACAGGGGAGGGGGTGGAGGAGGACAGGTGGGGCCTGCAGTGGACAGGAGCAGAGGCCATGGTTCTGAGAGCCTGGACAACAGCACAAGATCAGGCCACTCTCCTGGAGAAAGGCCACATGGAAGATGGGGGAGGTTCCAGGAATGTGAGTGAAAAGCCACTTTGGATGTTTTGGCCCCGTGGATGCTACCAGGGGAGGGATGGAGGAATCCACCTGGCAGACAGAAGCCGGGCCCCAGGCAGAGCCCCAGCTGGACCATCCCAGCCATCTCCAGAGTGGTCACTCCAGTGGAGGCCCAGACATAGCTAAGCACAAATAAACTGTAATGCCTGACCCCAGCACAAGCACATAACCACAGGGTTTAGTCTGCCGTGACCTGAGACTCCCCCTCTACCGGCACCCTCGGCAGAGGTCCTGTGGCTGCCAGGGAGGCGCGTGCGGTCTCCCATGAACACAGCTTTCATAGGGACTGAAGCGCTTACCATCTCCTGGGCCTGGTCTCCTGAAGACCTTTCTGTGGCTTTGACAGGCTGAAGAAGAGATTGTGGAAACAAGACTATTCCAAGATGGCCAAGGACCGAAAATGGGCTGGCATTCCAGCAAACGGAATTAAAAATCCTACAATGGGGAAACCCCAACTTTTAACAGCACGGGCAGGAATTGGGCTCTAGCTCTAGTTAGTAGTTGCATGACCTTGAGCAAGTGATTCAACCTCTCCACATCTTATTTCCTTCATTTGCATAAAATTAGAAATAAAAATACCTACTACAAAGTGTTGTTGAGAAGATTAAACGGGATTCTGCTCACGGCATTCTCGGCAGAGCAGGCCTGCGAGGAGACATCACTAGGCTGGCTTGGCAGCTACGGTCCTCGCGATGGGGATGGGTGGGGCCTCTTCACTGCTCTCCATCTAGACTCAACTTCTCTAGCAACTTCCCAGAAGCCTTGCGCCCTCTGTGAGCGGCCTTTGCCTCCTTCAGGGGGCCCTGGTTTAGGATCCCCCCTTCCCCCCCAGCCTTTGCTCCTCTGATTATCCACTTCAATCTCTTGTCTTCATAATTTCATAAACTGCCTGGAACAGTTATTACAAGAGAAATTTGAGAGAATATTCTGGAGACTCACTATAAATGACACACCATCTATAAACTTTCAGGCTAGAGAATGTAGAGCTGGTGCCTGGTTGTCCCCTCTGGCCCAGAGGCCAGTGGGTGAGCAGGTGGCCCCTGGTGGGCCCAGGAGGGGCAGCTAGCTAGGCACGCTCTCCTCTTCTCTCCTTAAAGCTCCATGGCCCAGGATAGGCTCACCAAGCCAAAGGTCACCTGGGTAGAAAATGTGTTTCTAGAAAATGCAGTTGCCACCACTAAGGATGATTTTTTTACTGTCCCTACAGTTTTAACTTGCTTTAAAGAAAGTTAGTGGAGAACTCCTAGGCTACACAAAAACACAGACTTAAGCAGTTTGTCCCATTTTTCAAGGGGGAGAGAAAATTTGCAATTAATAAAAGATAAAGGGACTTTCCTGTACTTTGTGCATGGGACCTAGAATTTAGCCACATACCAACGGGATGATGTACTCACAGGAGGTGGAGAGGACCCAGGTGGGATGAGAGCACAGTCATTCTACCTCTGCTCTCCTTGTTACTCCATGAGCCCTGGCTGTCAGGTGTCAGGAGCTAAAGAGTGATTACTCCAAGGCAGACACTCTGCAAACAGAGACCTATTTGCTGAACCAGGCACCGTGAAGCAGGGACAGGCCCAAGACACAGCTCTGCCCACAAGGAGCTCCAAGTTCACGTGGAGGAAGGTCCTGAGCCATTCATACTTAACCAGGGCACTGGGATGGGTGGCTTTCCCACCGAATGAATTCTGGCTGTTCCCTGCCTGTCCTTTCCCAGGTCCCTCCCAGGTCCAGCACAACATATGGCAAACAGTTACATCTCTCGGGCACAGCTGAGACAATGGAGACAGATGGCCAGCCACCTGATGGTCTCTGGGGTTACCTTGGCTAGCCTGCCTTGTGGTGTGGGCTGGAAAGGACGGCAGTAAATACAAGGTCACCTTTTGCCCCGTGTGACCAGAAGAGAATTTCAGCCATCCCCAAGGAGGAAGCCGCGTCTTCAGCCAAAGGCACGTCCTGGACCCTCTGCTCAGAGGGCGGCACCATAGCCCCATGCAGCTTCCAAGCCCCGCCACGATTCTGAGGTGTCAATGCTTGAAGTTGCTGGGGAGGATCCAAGGGACACAATGTGGCTCTTCTTCAAAGAGTTTTAAGTCTGTTTAAGGAAAAAAAAAAAAGGCATAAATAGACCATGGAGGGCGAGCCCGGCCTGAGTGCTATCCAGCCTTTATGGGCAGTGACTCCACAGGAAGGTGGGGAAGTGGAACTCCAGGTTCCAGCATTCCAGGGAGGCTCCAGGGGAGCTGTGCCATTTGGGGAGGGCAGAGAAAGGGAGTGGGGGGGGCAGCATTCCAGGGGCACTGCTGTTCCTGCCAGGCTGCTCCCCTGCCCTCTCCCCTCTGGCTACTGCAGTCAGAGGCTTGAGGGTGCATGCACACTGGTGGAGATCTGTCTCAGAAGCCGGAGCTTGGGACCCTCGCTTCCCAGGGTGCCATCACGGCAGGAGGCTCAGCTGGGCACACACTGTCAACACACTGTCTCCTGCCAAGAAGAATCCTGGGGCCATGTGAGAGGACAGGGGCTGGGATTTGGAGGAACTTTACGATAGGGAAGACACAGTTCCAGGAACTGCAGACGCTGAGCCCAACCCTGATTTGCTGGCAAGCACGTGGCCCAGCATATGGCCAGCACTGGCAGGAAAGCAAAGAATCCACAGAGCGAGGAGATCTTTGAATATTATGAATAAGAGAAAATTTCCATTCATCCCCAATTCAGACGAGAGGCTCCCTATGAATAGCACCAACGGGGAAGCTCCGAGGCCAGCACGGGCACATCCGGCACAGAATAAGCGGGAACCTACGTCAGAGCTCCGCTCCGGGGAGTCACACGGGATAACACACACGTCCCGATGAAGGGCTCGACGCTCCCAGAGCGCCCAGGCGTGGACCAACACTGGAAGCCGGAGCTTCTGAATGGATGAATCGGGTGGGGACCGCGAGGGAAATCAGCTCTTATTCATCTGTGGAAGATTCCGCAGGAGAGAGGGCGGATACTCGTCATGGATGACGAAGCTCCCACCTCCAGACAGGGAGGCCAAGGAGGGGCCTGAGGACAATAGCGAGGGGGCCTCAGAGCACCTGTGACCTCAAGTGTCCACAAGAGAGGGCACCGCGGGAGGGGCGGGGTTGGAGCATGGTCCGGTTGGCACCTGGGTTTCTAGCAGCAAATGGACTTTGGCTGAAGGACGGCAGACACCTCTGACAGCCCAGCGGATGGCGTGGTCTACACGCAGGCTCCTCAGGGGCCACTCGCAGGGGAGCCCAGGCTGCACTGGGCAGAGACAGAGCTGGGCGCGGCCCGCCATCTCCCTCCTCCCTTGCTTCTCAGCAAAGCCCAAGTCTCAGCCTTACGAGAGGTCCTGGTGCCCGCACCTTCGAGTATGCTCTGCTTGGCTTGTAACAGGGGAGGCCACCTCCCATCCCCGGGTGGTGACTGCTGGCCCACTCCCCCGGCTGCTGCTCTCGCTGGCCCACTCATCACCAGACAGCCACCTTTAGAGAATTTGCTCTTCCCAGGGCCTGGTCCCGTTACTTGTCTGAGATCCAAGACAGGGAAGAAGGAGGCATGAGTGGCAGGTGACCTGGGCCACCTAGGGGAAAAAGAGGGAGGTCGGGAAACAAAGAGCAGCCCTGAGATGACAGGGGTGTCTGTGTTACAAGGATCCAGAAGGGGGCTTAGGCAGGGGCAGCGCTGGGAGGGAGGGACAACTGTGACTCCACGGCTGTCTCCTGTGTCAGGCTGCATGTGATTTGTCACTGGACCCTGCAGAATGAGTGCCACTGTCTCGTTACTTTGCAAATATAAGAAATAAGTTAGGCACAGCTGGTAAGTGGCAGTTAGATCTGTCCTAGGCGAAATCCCTCTGTCTTTTCATCACTGTAAGGGAGAGACTGGTCCTTCTGCAACACTGTCTCTGGGGATCTATTTCCCATATCTTAGGGGACAGTGAGGGGCACTGGTGGGCCTCGAGGACAGGGGGAGGAAGGAGAGAAACAGGCTAGCTTTTGCAGACTCTGCCTCGGGAACAAAAGGCTCTCCCAGCCATCCCCCAGTCCCTGGAGCACCAGGTGCTGTGCTGAGGAGACAGATACGGGAGGGAAACCAGACCATCAGGGTCTCTACCCTCACGGAACTTCCCCTCCAGAAGGAGGCAGACAATGAAGTATGTCCTGCATTTTGAAAGAGGAAGCCTGGGCATCGCGGAATCGTGGAAGAGAACTCTGACTTGCGGGGCTGAGAATGACTTCTGGTGAAGTGCTGGCGAAAGCCCGCCAGGGTGAAGCCTGTGGGAGGGTCCGCTGCTGACAGGGCAGAGTGACAGCAGCTGGAAGAAGGCCAAGGTGGGAGGGGAAGGAGAGAGCGGGGAGCCAGGGCAAGGTGGTGGGGGTGCTGAGGTACATGGCATGGCCTGAGCAGCTTCATCATTTCTCTTCCTTGAAGCCCAAGGCTGTAAGATGAGGGGAGACCTGTATGGTGTCAAGTTCTAAGAGTGAGTCTATGAATTCTTTTCCTCATGAAGCAAGATTTCCAACAGGTGCAGTGAGCAGAATAAAGTCAGGAGTGACTGGGTGACCCTGATACAGCGTTGCTAGATCCTGTAACCAGCCAAGACCCATCTGGGGACGAAGGGTTGGTATCAGTGTCTCTGGTCCACGATCACGGACAAACATCCCCCCCTTGTGGCCAGGAGAGGCACTGCCCTCAAGAGCCCAAGGGTGGTGGAGGCTCCCTGGCAGAGAAAGGGACCTCCTCTAGCTCACAGGCTGCAAGCCCAGTGAGGTCCTGCCAGGCTGCAGGGGCTTGTGGACCTAGAACATTCCCTACCTTCCTCTTTTAGAGAAATATAACTAATGGGCAAAATAGATACACACATGCGCAAGCGCGCGCACACTTGCACGCGCGCACACACACACATACACACTTACATAGGTATAAACACTCAGAAAAAGTGTTTGAAAGATACTTAAAGTGCTAGCAGTGATTCTTTCCAAAATGGGACTAAATCTTCACTTACCTATGCATTTTAAAATCACGCTGTTTTGAGCATGATTTTATTGACAGTAGGAAAAATGAAGAGCAGAAGTGAGAGAAAAGCAGCTCAAGATGGATCGAAGGAGCCCGGGAAGCACCCGGCTCCTTGCCAAACCTGCTCATCACAGAATGCACATTCAGGGCCTGGGGTTGGGGACTGGGTTTCCAGAGGAACACTGCCCACTGTGCCTCTCTGTCATGTCCCTTGTGCCCCTCCAGCTCACACACACCCCACCTGTCCTGCTGAGGGAGGGAAGGGGACGACCTCTGACGTGCAGTCCTGGAAAAGTTTCTGAACCTCTCTGAGGTTCCGGGATGTCCTTTCCTGAGTTTCCAGGGAGAACAAATAAGCTATAAAATGTGCTGTGAAGATGCCGCACAGGCACAGATTGGGCTCCACCTGAGAACTGGGCGGAGGGAAGCATACCTGCCAACTTCACCTGTAAGCTGGGATCAAGTGGAGATCACATGGGTGACCTCCCATTACACCTGCTGCCCCTTGAAACTGGGGCTGGACTTCTCTAACCCACATCAGTCCCTTTCAGTAACTCATTAGGTGACACTCTCAGCTCAGCCACTAAGAGGGTGTCCTGGTTGTGACTCCCCTGCTAGGGAAGCGCAGGCTGGCTGGGGTCAACCTCTTCCCTCAGGGTGGGCCTGCTGTGGCGCTGGGCCAGGTGCAGTCCAAGGTGCGGGAGCGATACCAGGGCATGGACTGCACATGCTCACTGCACCTGGGACACAGCTGGGCAGATGGAGGTGGACAGTTTTTTGAAGCTACCTCAGCAGCCCAGCCCCAGGGAAGAGGCTTGAGGTTCACACTGTGCTTCTGCACCACTGAGCCTGGGGGCAAGGCTCACAGCCTTCTTGCCAAAGCACTGGCTTATGGTGTCTCTTTACCATGTCTCTGGATTTTTTTTTTTTTTTTTTGGTACTGGAGATTGATCTTAGGGGCACTTGACCACTGAGCCACATCCCCAGCCCTATTTTGTATTTTATTTAGAGACAGGGGGTCATTGAGTTGCTTAGCACCTCACTGTTGCTGAGGCTGGCTTTGAACTCAGGATCCTCCTGCCTCAGCCTCCCAAGCTGCAGGGATTCCTGACATGCACCACTGTGCCTGGTATGTCTCTGGACATCTAAAATGCTTGCCTAAATGGCTGCAGCTGAGAGTTGAGACTATGGTGAGCTTGGAATTTCCCTACAGTTCCAAATGGGGTGTTCTGGGGGGCTTATATGAAACTTTTGCATGTTTCCCACCCTCCAGGTAACTGCTTGGGGTGTCACATATGGGCCTAGTGAATGCCTTTCCCCCACCACAGGCTTGCTGGCTTCTCTCCCTGGGCAAGGGGGATGCCCCTGGGAGGTGCTAAATCTCCCCTGTCCGGTGACAGCCAGCTACCTGTCAGGGCCACAAGCTTACACCTGAGGGGCTTCTCTCCCCTGCAGCACTCTGATAACGGCAGTCTGCTCAGACCCTGGCTCCTTGTGTGAAAGCAACGCTCTCTGCCCGTGCCACGCTCCTGACCTGGAATGAGGATGCTCACCTGGCTGCAGGCTACCTCTTGTCCCTGTCACAGCATCTGCCTTCTCTCTTCTGCTGGAAGGTCTTGTCTTGGGGAGGAGAACTGCTTGGCTTCACCTCTGGGAGAGTCCCCAATGCCAGCTGAAGGTTCTGGAACATTCTGAGGCATTTCCTAGTGCCCACAGGGTCTGCGTGAGGTCCCTCATGGGGATCATCTTTCAGAAAGTCCCTGATGGGAGGGGAACTCCTTGTTCTCAGTCCTGAAAACAGAAAATTCAGTCGAACTTTATTTTTTTGAGATGGGATCTTGCTACATTGCCCAGGCAGGTCTTGAACTCGATCTCAAGTGATCCTCCCACCTTAGTGTCCTGAGTATCTGGAATACAGGTGTGAGCCACCTTACCCCAAAGGAAATTCAAATACACCTGTTTCATGTGCAATAAAAGACCATAAAAGCCACGTGTACTATAGATGGATTAAACTCATTATAGCCTAGAGTACATTGAGAGCTAAGAATATCCCCAGGTGCAGGGGCACAGGTGTGTAATCCCAGCCTACTCAGGAGGCTGAGGCAGGAGGATCCAAGTTGGCAAGATCCTGCCAGTAATAAAAATGAAAAGGGCTGGGGTACTTGTAGCTCAGTGCCCTGGTTCAATTCCTAGTACTGGGGTGTGCGCGGAGGCTGCAGTCAAGTCCTTAGTGACCACATTCGGCAGGCTGTAAATGTCACATGTGAGATTAGGAGTCACTTTCATTTTCTTTATGAATCACATTTTCATTTTCTTATCTGTATCTTCTATATACAAGGAAAAAACACAAATCTCATTTTTTCGTTTCGCAAGTCTGGGGAGAGGATGAGGAAGAAGCAGGGGATGGAGTGGGGGCAGGCAGGGAGGGGCAAGGTCCGGGAGGAGTAACTGAGCTCTGTGGCCACAGGAGCGGGCTGAGGGTGTGGCTGGCAGGTCTGAGGAGGCTGCGAAGGGGGGCTGGTTGAGACCTCCAAGAGTCCTGGGCACCTCCAGAGCAGTAGGAAGGCAGGAGCTGTAGCCCAGGGTGGGCTGGGGAACTGAGGGAGGTCACAGAAGGAGCAAGGCAGGGAGGGGAAGACAGCTGGGCTCAAGGCCAGGTCCTGCGATGCACAAGGAACTCAGGACGAGACGGAGTGATGGAAGCTGCCTTTCCTGTGTGTGCCCTGCAGTTTGCAGAGTGCATCCTCACACAGAAACTGAGGCTCAGAGAAGTGCAAGAAGTTGCCAGACTGCCCAGCTAGTACCCATGGGGCCAGGGCCTGCTGCCAGCCGGTGCCGGTGCCCATGTGGCTATACTTTGCTGGGTGGTAAAGGTCAGCAGGGCTAGAGCCAAGGGGGCCAAAGTCCCTTGATAACCAGAAAAGCCCAGACATCACTGATGACAACCAGGAGGGCCCGGACATCACCAATGACAACAGATGCTGGTCCCAGCACTGGAGCAGAGGGATCAGGTGATCACCATCAGATCTGTCCTGAGGGTGAGGCAGGTTAGCCAGGGTGGCTGCAGGGTGCTCGCTAGGGCGAGCCCGCCCAGAGGTGTCCCAACAGCTTATCAACCCACTCATGCACTCTATTCCCCTACCTCTGTGTCACATGGGCCCTAATAATGACAGAAGACTAGAACTTGTACAATGTGTCAATTATCTCTATGGTCAAACCACACCCCAAAGTGAAAGAACTTCAAGCCCCCTGGTGTAGGCTCCATGGACACATCCAAATCTGGCTCATGTTGACTCATGGTTCCTGATGCTCAGGCTGAGAGCAGTGGGGGCTGCTGACCCGGAACAGGAAGCCCAGGGTTTTCACCAGTCTTTGCCCTGAGTGTTCAGAGTCTGTTCAGGAAGGGAGCACCAAGTGCCGAGCACTGGCAGCAGCAGAGACCAGCTGTCGGGCAACCTCCATGGACGAGGAGACAGAGCTCGCCCTGCCTCTCCCTGTTCAGGTCTCTTCTCTTCATTCTCGACCCCTCCCTCTCCCTGCAGCAGGACCCCCTCCATATTCCCCCAAAAGAGGCGAGATATTCCCCAGGGTTCCCTTCAAGCCTTGAGTACAGACTTTGTGGAGGCGAGAAGGGGAGACGGTATTATCAGCGGAAGTCCTGATAGTCCCCACCACGGAGTGTGGCTTGACTAAGAAGCTACCAGAAGACAATTCAGAGGAGCTCAATGTTGTCCTCACTGTAACCTTTCAGGGAACAGAGGACACTGGTGCTTGTGGGTAACTGAGGAGAGGGCTGGCAGTCTCCCAGAGACCTCAGCGCCTCTCTGGTTCTGGACCTAAGGTCTGGTGCTAGTTGATGACCATGCTCAGCTCCAGCACAGGTCTGCAAGCTGGAATGTTCTGGCCTGCTTTTCTACACAGGAGGTCCCAGAAAAGGGACAAAGACCCCTGGAGGATTTTGTCCCTTACCGTGAGCTCCAAGGGGGTGAGGCTCCCAAGATCCACATCTGAACAATGTCTGCCCTGGCGGAGGATTCTGGTGCTCTTGTGCCATCTGTCCCAGAAAAACTCCTGTTCTGGAGACAGTGAAGAAAACTGGAGAGCTGAAGGAAAAAAAAGTGAGTTGTTTTTTGTTTTTCTTTTAAGAAAATTTCTGTTTAGATCCCTCTCCCCCAGTGTGTTTCTTTAAAAACTACTATCTGGTTTGAAAGCAATATCTATTCATTGCAAAAAATAATTAATGTTACTTCCTTATAAAAACACACAAAGAATGGGCTGGGAGCGACACTCTCAAGTGTAGAGCAGGTGCTTAATAGTATGAGGCCCTGGGTTGACCCCAGCATTCCTCCAAGAGTACAAAAGGACTGTCCTTCATGATCCTATTTTGTATTTAAATTAAATTTGATTAAACTTTTGATAAAAGTCATAGTTGTATAAACAAAGTAGCTTTATTTTAAAGAAAATTGAATTTGGCTATACTGATACGATGACTATAATTCCTGGATTTTCCCATAAATGCTCTAATATCAAATATTCTATCTAGTTGTTCCCAAAAGATATCAAAACAGTCTAGAAACTGAATGCAAATGACCTTCCCAAGAGGGCTTCTAAGGCTGGAAACAAGCATCCAAATTCTGTTAGACCACTCATATTGAGTTTTCTATTGTGTAACTGACTGTCCTAGACATAACAGCTTAGAGCAACCAACACTTATTATCACACACAGTTTCTGAGCATTGGGAACCTGGGAGTGGCGGAGCTGGGTGGTTTTAGCTCAGGATTCCTTAGGAGATTAAGGATAAGATGTCTGCTGAAGCTGAGAATTTTTGTAAACTTTGGATCTGTGTCCCCGTGGATAACAAGTTTGGTAAGAACACAGTGGAAATGGAAGGATAACAGACCTCAGGGCCTTAGGGCTAGTCTCAAGGAATACAGAGGGTGTACTGAAGCCCTCATAGATGAGGAGCTGTGGCGAGAGCCTGTCAAGAAACAGAAAACCTGAACTTGATTCTGTATTGGGAAAGGAGAATATGTATTTTTGTTTCTGTAGAGAATTTAAAAAATTGAATGGTTTAAATAATGTAAAAGAAGCATACCCAGGGGCTGGAGCTGGAGCTCAGTGGTAGTGCTTGCCTCACATGCATGAGACCCTGGGTTCAATCCCCAGCATCACATAACAAAAAAATGCACAAGTAAAAATAAAGATATTGTTGTGTCCATCTACAACTAGAAAAATTATTTTTAAAAAAGAAGCATACCCAGATAAAAATGACATGGGGTGGGGATGGCGCTGGGAAATTACCAAAGTCAAATTTATGCCCCCAAAGTAAAAGAGAAGAGCTAAGAACAGAGAAAAGGTGTTGGATCAAAACAGATTTGGGGCAATATGTGGTGGCACACTCTTGTTATCCCAGAGACTTGGTAGGCTGAGGTAGGACCATGAGTTCAAAACCAGCCTCAGCAGCTTAGAGAGGCCCCAAGCAACTCAATGAGACCCTGCCTTTAAATAAAATATTAAAAAGGGCTGGGGGTATGCTCAGTGGTTAAGTGCCCCTGGGTTCAATCCCTAGTACCAAAACAAAAACAACCAAACAATAGATTTGGTGTTAGTTTTTTTTAGAGGCCTAACCCTCTTTTCACAAATTATTTTGCTCTTCTGCTTGTCCTGCTCACTGTGCTCTGTACCTCCTTCCAGCATGAGTCCACCTCTTTTATTGCCCAGGTTTGCTCCTTGCCCTGGGCCTGGGCAGCTCCATGATGGGCTCCTTTTATGCCCTCCTACCTCAGCCATTCGGGCAGAGCACACCTTCTTGGGCCATTACAAACTGTCTACAGCTGTTGGTGCCAGCTCTCCTCTGCAAGAATTATTCTGTGGCTGCCTGCCCCCCACCCTGACTCCAGTCCCATGGTATTTTTTCCTCCACCATCAAAACTCTATCCTACTTTTGAGGAACCTGAGAGACCAAGGACACGTGCAGTACTCCCATTGCTGTGACCACTTTTGAAAGAAAAGTCCCCAAGGAGGCTCACTTGTGCCATGGCAGGGTCAAGTTTTAGAGAAGCTCCTCTTGAATTCCTTTGTTTTCCAGAGACTTCCTGAAACACATAGAATACATTGTTTTTTAAAATTAAAAAAAAAAAATCCGTTGGTTATGGAAATTCTTCCATCTCACCGAAGCTGGGAACTCTCATTTGCCCGCCACCTGGTTTCAACAGCAATTCATTTTCTGCCATCTTTATTTCCTCCATGACAGACACTCCTGTGTGCCTGGAGTGTTTTAAAGGAAATTCCAGACATCAGACCTTATTCTTCCCAATGAATAACTCATATGGAGCACTGGCAGATAAGGATTAAAATGATACTTTATATTAAAAAGCATTTTGATGTAATGAAAGAAGAGAGAACAGTTTTATTTTTTGTGGTACTGAACTCAGGGTGCTCTACCACTGAGTTGCATCCCCCAGCCTTTTTTATTTCTTATTTTGAGACAGGTCTAAGTTGCTGAGGCTGGCCTCAAACTTAGGATCCTCCTGCCTCAGCCTCCTGAGCAGCTGGGGTTACAGGCATGCATAGCCAGCCCAGAGAGAGAAAGTTTAGTGATCTTGGTGTATCATGGTTAGCTTCAACAATGACCAATACCTAGACAAGTCTCTTTCCTTTATTCTCTCCCCTTCCCCCATTTTTGAAGCATTTTGAAGCCAACATGACATCATTTCATTCATAAGATCTGCAAATATGTGCCTCTCAGGCATTTTCTTTTATTTTTAAAGCATAACTCCCAAAGTATTACGACTAAACAATTGAAGAAATAATTCCTAAATATCATCAACAATGTGCACGTCCCTGATTTAAAACAATCTTGGCTGTTAGAATCGCGATCCTAATAAAGTCCACATGTTGCATGTGGCTGAAAAGCCTCTCTCTCTCTCTCTCTCTCTCTCTCTCTTTTTAAATTTTGTATTTATTTGTTGAAATACTTCAGTTGCGTGTCCTTAGAATGGAGTGACACTCGACAAAAGTTTGAGCGCCTGTTCTGCGCCACGTGTTGCGCTCAGGCTGCAGCCAAAGGTGCGAGCGCACAGCCGCGGCCTGGTCTCCGGCTGGGGCAGATCCCTGGCTCTCTCAGACGTCCCCTTCCGTAATGACGGGCAAGGGGTGAGGGTACGTGGAGGCGCCACTCACCGCCTCGGGGGAGCCCCTCGGGTGACCAGGAGCCCCATTCGGGGCTTCTCAGCTGGTGAGCCTGGGCGGGCCGGAGCTGAGCGATGCCGACGCCTGCCCTTACCCAGCGGCCTCCGCCCCTGACCCGACCTCCCGCGCAACCATTCCGGGTTACAGGCCGAGGCAGCGCAGGAGGCCAGAAGGGCCTCACCGTCCGAGGGCTGGCCGCCAGCGCGCAATGGCCAGTGGCGAACGCTAACGGCAGCCGCTCGTCCTCCGGGCGCGCGCCCGGCCCCCGCGCAACTACAACTCCCAGAGTCCCCGGCGGCGAGCCGGTTACCACGGAGACGGGCGGGGCTCGTCGGCTCTGTGGTCGTTGGTGGCCTGCTGGTCGCCGGGCACAGACCCTTCCTCAACCCCGGGGTTTCAAAACGGGCTGTCCCCGCCCCTCGCCAAGCGGCCGTTCTGCTGCCCTAGGAGACTGGGCTCGTGCGGTGGCCGAACTACATCTCCCAGAATGCTCCAGGCGCACGCCACTCCGGTCGCGTGTGGTTGCCACGGAAACCAGCGCCGGGTCTTTGGAGCCCCTGAAGCCCCCGGAAGAGACGAGCAGGCTAGAGGATGGAACGGGACGTCTGGCAGCGCCCCCTACCGTTCGCGTTTTGCTTCCGCAGACGCTCGGGGGAGGGATGCGCACAGTCTTAGTGGAAGGTCAAGCGACCCTGTCCCAACAACTATGGGAGGTGTAGTCATTGATTATGGGCCACCACCTGCGACAAGCCAGAAACTCCCAGGATAGGGGATGCAACCCACCACCAGCCCTCTTAATCACTCACTGTCGAGTATATTTGACCTGACTTCCTGCCTCCCTCTGACCCCCTTATGCAGGAGTATTCCGATGGCCCTACATCTCATTTACTACTGATAGCTTAAAGCCATTGCCATTGTTTTTGTTTTTGTTTTCAACAGCTGCACCCAAAAGAGTGATAAATTCCAAATGCAGTTGGATTTGCAAGTTATAATCTTGAGAAGCACTTGAAATAGGTTTGTATGTGTAGAAACCAAGTTCCTAATTTTCTATGATAAAATTAGCATGATTAACATTTAATTCCTCTGAACAGAAAACATCATAACATGATATAGGTGTCTCCTGGGCTTTTGAAGTCACACAGAAGAAAAAGGGTTGTTCTTTATGAATAAAATACTTATCACAAAACTGCACTGAGACTATACTTGTTACTTTTAATTCACACAACACCTTCAATGATCTACAATTAGGTCTGAGCCAAAGAGTAAATCTGCATTGAGGATTTAGAGACCAGAGGCATATTCTTATAGCTTATCTAATGAACAAGTAGAGGGCAGAAAGATAAATGAGGTGCTGCTTGCTTCAAAGCATCCAGGACTTTCCTTTTGAAGTAGGACAGTTGGCAGACATGACATTCCCACTGGCTTAAAACTTTGGTAGGAAGAACAGTCCATATCATAAGTGTAGAGAATTATTTAAATGATAACATTTAGAAGTCATGTCAAAGCTATGTAATTTATTCCTAACATTCAAAACAGAGTTTCCTCCCTCCTCCTTAATCATATTTTTAAAGCATGGAATCATTCATTTCTTGCCTAAGGAAAGAGCACATCTCATGATAAAGCACCAACCAAGGCCAGGATATTCATGTAATTCTCAACAATTAGGTGTGGAAGGCCAAAGTCAAGACCTACAACCATATTCCAGAGTAATTTTCTCAAATGGCACAGTACCCAGTTACCTTTTTAATCAGGAGTACTGATGTTTAAATTAACTCCTAGCCTCAGTTAGCAGCAAAACTATTCTTAAGGCAATTTAGTGTACCTTGCAGATATCAGAGTCTCCCAGTGTCCCACACAGAGTTTAATGATCTCCAAGGACTTTGCTTGAACAACTTTATGATGTGGATATTCGGGTTACAATGTAAGCATAATCTTTACAATGGCTAAAGCTTCAGAACACAAACTGGTCATTGGATTGGTCGGAGGACATGTGCTAGTTCTACCTGCAAGATACTTGAAAACCACCATCAGGCTGGGCTCCAGTTCAAATATGGTTATTATCTCCCGTAACCATCCTTCTGTTATTGCAGTATGTGTTAATCAGCTGCTCATTGCTGTAACAAAATACCTGAGATCATCAATTCATGGTGTTAGATCATCAAGCCTATGGTCAGTTGGCCACATTGCTTTTGGGCCTGTGGCCAGGTAAGATATCATGGAAGGAGTGGGAGGTGGAGCAAATCTGTTCACCTCTCGGAGGCAGAGAAATGAAAAAGAGAAAGAGACTGGGGTCCTATAATCCCCTTACAGGGTGTACTCCAGCGACCTAAAACCTCTACTAGGACTACCTGTATATGGTCCCACCACCTTCCAATGGCACCAAGATGAGGAATGTTCCCCTTTGGGAATATTTTAGATCCAAACTATAGCACTGAGGTTGATGTTGCTTTACGAGTTTTAATCCCAGAGGATGACACTCTCAGCATATTCACTGGTGGGATGAACTGCCCAGTTACTATAAGTCAGTGGAAAGAGCAGAGGCCTGGGATCCAGGCCTGCCTCTGTCCCTGACTTGCTGGGTCATCTTAGACTAATCATTTGTCATTTTCAGAAGAGGCTGAATAATGACCCCTGAAATATCAGGTCCTAATCCTTGAAATGTTTCTTTGTTTGGAAAAAGGATCTTTGCAGATGTGATTAGGTCAGGGATCATGAGATGAGATTATCCTGGATCATGTGGGTGGCCCCTAAATGCAATGATAAATGTCCTCATGAGGCCAGCTTGAAAGACACACAGAGAAGGCAAAGTGGAGGCGGAGTGTGGAGAGGTTTGAAGGTGCTCTTTGAAACCAGAGCTAAGAAGCCACAAACCAAAGAATGACAGCAGACACCAGAAGCTGCAAGACACAGATCTCCCCTAAGAATCGAGAGGGAGTGTGGTCTCGGTGGCACCTTGATTTGGACTCAGTGATACTGATTTTGGACTTCTGGCTTCCAGAAGCATGACAGGAGCCTTGACATTGCAGGAGTGGAGACAGTTGATTCTTGTGATTCATGTAGTTTGTTCTACGAAGTCGCCAAGCATGCTGATCCAGTGAATCCTGAACACTGCTCTCAGGGGAAGCACAGGATTAGGTCCCTGCAAACCTCTGCAGCAATAGTTTCAGCAGTTGATTGATATGTAATCTGATTTATGTGTGTTTTAAAGATACTTTATTTAACATATTGTTGGTTCATTAACATTGAATTCAACAGCACTGTAACTCATGCTAAAGGGACTGTCTAACCCACGTGTTCTCTCCCTGAGAAACGCCACAGCTTTCCTGAATCTAGGAACACTAGATGACACTTTAGCACTGAGCTTGGGGCCATTTCAAAAGTGAAATCACCAACAAAAAGCTCGAAAATTGTGAGAACATGGCCCTACATCGACCACGAAAAGGACACATTACGAGAGCCAAGAGAAGAGAGCAGGAGCATCCCTTGAACCCTGGAGTAACCTCAGCTGGGAACAGTCGTGTGCTGCAGCGATTCAAATTTTAGGCCACATTATGTGTGTCCCAAACAATGGAGAGAGCATCACAAGTTTTGATTTAGGGGTTGCAAATAAATTTTAATGAACAGGGGAACTCTTGAATACAGAACCCACGATCAAAGACAACCACACCCCTGTTTGATATCATAAGTAACCCAGGTCCTCTCATTAGCTGTGGGGTGGGAGCCTGTGAAATTAATACCGACTACAGAAAATAAAGAGTCTGCCTTTTTTTCCCTTCTTATCTAATATGTAGTACTTATGTTTTTGATCTACCTGTTTAGAAAAATCGAATTTAACTTCCACAAGGGCAAGGAATTTTGTGCTCTATCATGCTGTACTTCAGCAGCAGCCAGAATAGCACCTTACACATAGTAGATGCTCAGCTAGTTGGAATTTGTTGAGTGAATCAAGGAATAAAAATCACAATTGAACTGAGACTCATGGACGAAACTATGACAGTTACAATTCCACAGTTTTTATAACTTTACATATGTGAAGTTTCCCAGCTTAATTTTCCAGCTCTTTGGAAAGGTCTGGGGCTAGAGAAGCAGAATTCAGACATAGAATTTTCCTCACTGACCTAAGGATGGAGGATGGATGTTCTGAGTCAATTCTGGCTGAATGGTACCTTGTAACAGACGAGGAAAATTTCTTCTCTAGTCACAAGGAGAAGAGAGCATCAGTAGCTGGATAAAGTTTGAGTTCTGGACGAGGAAGCAGCTGATGTCATTTGGGAGATGGAGGTCCCAGGTGAGGCAGCTAGGTAATAATCAACATTTCCTCCCTGTCTCTGCTCTCAGACACTGAGTTGACGACGCTTTTTAAATACTTTGTGAATTCCATCCGGATCTCCTCAGGGTCCTCCTCAAGATTGGAGTGCACCAGCTTCAGCTTGCTCAAGGGTGGTGCTGAGAAAGGAGAATAAGATGAATGAGTGGACTTGGAATCTTTTCTAGCTCCCAAGGGACATGAGACTTGCTTAACTTTCTAAAAGTGCTGAATACTTCCTGAGTTGTTTTCCGGGATCACTTTGTCACCTCTGCTGTGTACATCACAGGTGAGTTGGAGGTTTTTCTTAGGAAAAGGCCTCTCAAGAAAGACTGTCCCCAGTGGGACCAATAAATGGCCCACACCAGGTTTCTCCCCATCTTTGCGTCTACCTGCTGTGAAAGTGCCCATCCCTTGCCTCGATGGAAGGATGGACCTTCCATCCTGGCAGTTCCGATGGACATGGTGAAATCGACAAAGGCCTAGGCGTGGCCAGTGTGCAGTAAGCGCACATAGCTGCTGGTTTCAAAGACACTGCCTCACACAGGTGCGTGGGACATCTGCAGCAAAAGGCGGAGGTGAAACCCCAGCCTTCTTACACAAAGATGGGGTCCCTGTGTCTCCTCCCGAGCCCGGTTTGTGATGTGCAATCAGCAGGCACTGGGTGTCCTGTAGGAGCTGCTGGTGGACAAAGCAGGAGTACCACATCTCGATCTCCTTCAGGTGGCTCGGCATGTCAGTGTTGAAGACAATCACCACTCCGTGGGCGTCCTTCATCAGGGCCGGCCAGCAGGACTCGAACCTGCAACAGAGAAAGGGAGTCGGAGCAGGAGTCGGGGCATCCTGGACTCTAGCTGGGCACTTTGTTTTAATTTTTTATTTTGTGAAACCAGGTTCTTGCATAGTCCAGGCAAATTTCTCATCACTGAGCTACCTCTCCAGCCCTCATGATCACTTTAAAAATAGCTCAGTATTAATAATTGATCAGTGACTTCTAATTATATCATAACTCAATTGCTAAAGCATATAAAGCAATGTATGTGACCAAAGAACTCATCAAGCCCCTCATGCATCCTGGGAACGAGGCAAGCCTGATTCCATGGAACCTGGTGGGCACCGTGTGTGTGTATTTTAGCTGGGGATGGAACCCAGGGCCTCGTGCATGCTAGGCAAGCCCTCTGCCACCTGTCCCAGCCTGGACGAAGTAGACCTTCTTTAAAGGAAACATACTGGGGCTGGGATTGTGTCAGCGGTAGAGCGTTCGCCTAGCATGGGTGGGACCCAGGTTCGATCCTCAGCACCACATAAAAGTGAAGGCATTGTGTTGTGTCCATCTACGCCTAAAAAAATAAACATTAAAAAAAAAAAGGAAACATACTTAGAATCGCCGCCACAGTCCCAGAGCTCGAACTCACACCTCGTGCTTTTGTTGTTGCTGGTAACATGTGGGTTCTCAAATTCCAGGATCCTAAACATAAAAACAGTAGCAACAACACCACTATTTAGGAGGCATTACCCTTCTGGAAGGGCCAATAGCACGCAAAGTCACAGATGGGTGACGGTTGGTGACTTTTTGGGGTGCAGATAGGGTAGAGCTCACCTTACTCCCTGTGTGGGGTTGTATTCAGTGATGTCAGAAGATTCCGTCAGAAAGTTAGCCAAAACGGTTTTTCCACTCTGTGAAAATGACAGAAGAGTAGAAACAGCCCTGAGGTCACCAGGATAGAGGGCCCTCTGCTGTTTTGCTCTGGTGTGCTGGGCATGGCCTGGCTGGGAATATGGGGAGCACCAGAGGCCAGTGCTCCCTCTGCTGCTGGGGACTCCACCCTCACTTGAGTTTCCTGGCTGACTCTCAGTTACCTTATCTGACAACAGAAAAAAATCACCAGTGTGTCTCTCTCCACGCCTGCTCCTCTCCACATTTTTAGGGAATCAGTCTGTTACAGACACAAGGCTCAAGGTCACAAAGAAGATCAAGGTCAAAGCTAAGTCCCAGGTCTGGGGATTCCTGGCTGATTGCACCACAATCTCAAAGCAAGCTGTTTTAGGCTGGGGCTGTAGCTCAGTGGTAGAGCGCCTGCCTTGCATGTGTAGAGGCCCTGGGTTCAATCCTCAGCACCACATAAAAATAAATAAAGATACTGTGTGTTTATCTACAACTAATAAAAATATTTTTAAATAATCTGTAACTCAAAGCAAGCTATTTTTCCTTAGAACATAAGTAATTGATATTCCTATAAAAATAAAATCAACCCATCAACAAAACAGCCTTAGCTGGGCCCAGTGGCACATGCCTATAATCCCAGCGACTTGAGGCTGCGACAGGAGAGAGAGTTCAAAGCCAGCCTCAGCAAGGGCGAGGTGCTAAGCAACTCAGTGAGACCCTGTCACTAAATAAAATACAAAAAAGGTCTAGGGATGTAGCTCGGTGGTCGAGTGCCTCTGAGTTCAATCCCCAGTACTAAAAAAAAAAAAAAAAAAAAAAAAAAAAAAAGCTGTTTCAGGAAAAAAGACATATAATCCAAGGAAAAAAAAAAGAAAACAGCCTTCTGATCCCTCTACCTAAACCATCCCTATGTTCAACCCATTCCCTCCTTAAAATTATGTTTTTCAGATCTTCTCTATATTTGCATAATTCATTGAACAAATACTACATATGCGTAAATATAAAATGATTTTTTCTCCCCCCAAATTATTCTTCAGAAGAAAGGCAATCTCTTACACTTGAGTTCTTATTTAAAAACCTCTCCAATTATGCCCCGCTCTCAGTTACTTTATATCGAACAACTGCTTGGCTAGAATGACCTGGATCAGAACTAGTTTGCAAGGCCTGGAGAAATCACTTGGTAGAATCAAAAACCTGAGAGTTGAGGGGAGGGCACACTGTCTTTAGAATGCAGCCTCACAAATTAAATACCAGATAAAATAACAGGGTAAGTGGCTTCCTTGTGGAGATCATGTTTATTTTTAGGATGAATAAATATAGTAAATGGTCTGAGGTTATAGGAATGAGTCCTGGGGCCTGAATACATTTCCAGGAAGAGTTTCATAACATTGATTTTTTTTTTTTAAATGCTGCGTCCTAAACAACTTAGATGAACAGAAAAATAATATGCATTGGCAATCATGTTAAATTATGCAAAACAAGTGGCTCAAGTCATGAAGATAAGCCAGATGTCAAAGGCTCAGATTAGAAGCTTGAATAAAACTGTGTCATCCAGTGAATGGAATCAAATAAAATTTTCAAATTAATATATATCCTCATGGGCCTTTACAGGAATATCATACATACACATGACTATATGAATACATTAAACATGGGAGAAGTATATGAGAATGTTTCATCTATGTCCTTAAAGTTTATATATATAAGTTGGCCAAAGCCAATTTGAGCAGGGATGGGTTCTCATGAGAAAAATGAAGAAACTGCCCTGTTGGGCATGTGAAGTATTTTTTAACCTATCCTAACACTACCTATTAGCAATCTTAAACTTCCCCATTAGTTTGGCTGGGTAAACAAGTCCCATCTGTTTGTTTTCATGTGTCACTGTGATTATGAGGTTGAACATCTTCTTATACTTACCTGGCAATTTTATTTCCCAATTTTATTTGTGTGCAGCACTTTGGCTTGATTTCCTATTGAACTATTTCTCTTTTCTTTACTGATTTTTAAACTTTCCTTGCAAGTCCTATTAATGTAAGTTTTAAATACTCACCCCAGGTTTTAACTTAGCTATCATTTCTTTTAAGCCTTTTTCATTTGGGGGGCTTTGCTTAAGACCTTTCCTAACTGCAGATTGAACACATCTCTTTCCATATAATCACCTATGCATCGACAGTGCTTATCCCTGTGTGTGCCCTGGACCAACAGCACCACCAAAATCCAAATTCCTGGTCCCTCCTGGACTTAATCAAAACCCTGGGGCTGAACCTGAAAGATGTGACCTGGTGGGAGGGTCACAAGACCCAAAATATGGTTTCAAAGATGCCACTCACTACCGTGGGCCTTCGGGCCTCGGCAACTCAGGGTTCCCCTCCATCGCCGCCCTCGGGCGGTGGTGAGGATCAAGATCTGGAGGCGCCCAGTTCCTGTGAGGCGCCCGTCGGGGTGGGGGCTTTGTGACCGGGTTGCCACCTCCTGGGGGGCTGCCTGAGCAAGGCACAGACCCGGGGGCGGCCCTGCGCTCGCTCGGGCCCCCCTCGCCGCCGCCCCGGCTGGCCTCACCTCACAGGGCCCCACGAAGAGGATCTTGGCCTTGAGCATCGCGGTCCACCCGGCAGTCCCCAGAGCGCGGTAGGAACCCAGCAGAGCGAGCTTGCAAGCCGCCGCGCTGATTGGCTGCCTCCGTTTCCATGACGACCGGGAGCGGCCCGCAGGGGCCGACGGGACACGGCCAGTTCCGGACGCGCAGAGCGCAGGAGCCAAGGGGCGAAATCCCGGCCGCAGGAGCGGTTCTGCGCCCGCGGCCCAGAGCTCGCCAGTCCCGCTTGTCGTGGCAGAGACGCGGAAAGTGGAATCGCAGGGCCCTTAACTCCTCCCAGTCGTCGTGCGCGGTCAAACAGACCCCGAGGCCGATGAGCTGGCCTGGAACCAGGCCTCTGACCCTCTCATCACTCTGGCTGGTGCTGCCCACGTTGGGAGGGGGTTTACACATCCCTGGGCCAGCCTAGGAGGTCAGGAAACGCGACTCTGAGCTCAGTAAAGGGCGACACCGCTCACCATTATTCCAGTGATCTGGGAGAAACCAGAAGAGGAATGCACTGGCCATTAGGGCAGGGGCCTGAGAACGTTGCTGCTGAATTCAGTCCTTAGGTCCGTCTTAAATCACGGTGCCAGGCCATTTTAGTTTCATAGATAATGCACTCGCTTTTTTTTTTTTTTTCCCATAAATAGTGATCATTCACTTCCGCTTCGTGGGGTGCTATCTCTTGTTTTACTGTTTCGCTTGGCTCACCTGCCTGACCCTTGACATCGCTTCCTTCCTTCCATACCATTTGAAGTTTTCATTCCAGTGAAGAGATAGACAACAAGAGAACTCCTGATAGGAGTGCGTGATAATCTACGGTGCATCCTTCAGGATTTTTCTCCATACATCTTAGACATCCCCGTTCTACGCAGATCTATATCTCTGTCGATCTGGAAGAGCTTGCTAAAACACGACTATCCCAATTTTGGCCAAGTTTTTAAAGGATGACAGTAGGCATTCGGTGTTTTAGATTTTAATCCTTCTCTGTAGAATTTAGCACATGACCTGGAAATTATTGAAAACTTATGAGATTGAAGAAGAGAGAATTGCTTTGGAGGGAATGCTGTTTGCTCAGGTCAGGTCAAGTGGAGGTGGGAGAACTGGTGTTCTCTGGAGTTTGGGCAGCATGAAGATAGATGAGAGAAGCTGTAGAGAGATTTAGTCCAAGGAGAGAGAGAGAAAGAGAGAGAGAGAGGAAAGAAAGAGGATGTATTGGGAATAGCCAAGGAAACAAGAGGTTTTCTAAGGAACCTGAATAGGAAGGAGTTGGCTGTGAGTATTTTAGATCTTGCCTCTGAAAAGCGCCCCCTGGAGAAGGTGGACTCCCCAAACAAGACGGACTGCTGTTGCTTGGGCTGGAGGTGAGGCTAAGGTCTACGGCAGCTGCAGCCAGAAACATGGTCATGCATCTCCCAGGAACCCCCATAAGCTTCCCAATGAGATAAAAATCAGCATCAGAGATCTGCTACTTCCAGAGAGCACCCTCACTGGGTTATATCTGCACCTATTAAATAAAAATCATTACTTTACAATCATGTGATCATATCATGTATTATTCTGTCTTGGTTTTCTTTAACAATACATTGTAGAAACTGCTCCAAGTCTTTTGTCATAGTTCTGCTACATTATTTTAAGGTCCTGTACTGTTTTATAGTCTGATATACCATAGTTTATTCAGATTTTTTTTAATGTTGTGCATTAATATGTTTCTAGTTTAAGGTCATTTGAAACAAGACTGCAATAATGTATGTCTATTTTTAGGTGCTTTTACTTCTGTGGAATCTATGGGACAGAAATGATTGCTGGGTCAAAGGATATGTGTATTTTAAACTATATATATCTATATATATATTATATTGCTAGATTACTTTGACATTTGGCAGTTTTAACTGCCTTTGTCAATAATTTATATTTTATGACAGTTGGATCTTGATAAACAGCTTCTGCAGAGTGAAGAGGAGTCTTTGTTGGAGGAGGTTGCAAAGAGAGGGAGGGGAAGAGTTATGTTGCAAAATTGGGGCTTGGAGTGATTATGTTATTATCCTTTATCTCTTTCAACATAGTAAGTATATTTAGTTTAAAGTTTACATCTGATAATTCAAAAATCTGAAGTCCTTCTTGGACTGTTTTTATTATCTGATGTGCATGTTTTTCCCCCTTGGTTACTTTACCTTTCACAAGTAACATAATCACTCCAAACCTCAGTGGCTTAAAACGTCAAACATTTTTATCTCATGATTCCTGTGGATCAGAAATGTGAGCAGGTCTTGTCTCCTGTTCAGGTTTCTCATGAGGCTGCCGTCGAGGTATTGGCTGTAGCCATCTCAAAGCTTGACTAGGAGGATGGACTCGCAGGTCCCCTTCTTTGGGTTTCAGCAGGATGCTTTCCGTATCCTGTTGGCCTGAGGGCCTCAGTTCCTTGTTGGCTGTTGGCCAGAGACCTCCTTACTTCCTGGCTGGGTGGCTTCTCCATTGACAGTTTGCAGTATGGCAGCAAGCACGTGACAAAGTGAGACAGCACAGGCCAGATGGAAGCCACAGTGTCTTGGTAACCTAATGTTAGAAGTGACATTCCATCACTTTAGCTGCATTCTGTCACCAGGTTCACTCCTACTCAGGTCTGGGGGATTGCCAGGGTGTAGGTGTCATTGGTATCATCTGAGAGGCTGCCTAAGACCAGAAGGTGCTGAGAGCCATTAGCCAAGTAGGTATGACAATTTCCTTGCCAGCGTACCCCATGTTGCTTAGAGGAAGGACTCGTGGAAATGGACTTGCCTTGGACATTCGCAGTGACATTGCTTGTATGCTTGAGTAAGGTGACCTTGCTCGAGGACGAGGGCGGATCGGGGTTTAGGGAGGATCAGGTTTTAGGGAGTATCCCGCTCCTTGGGTTTAGGGCTGTTCCAGGTTTAAGGTGTACCCTGCCGGGAATAGGGCGTATCCTGCTGATAGAGCCTGGTGGAGTACATGGATTTTGCCCAGAACGTGAATTTCCCCAGAACGTGTTTGTAGAGGGCCGGTGTGAGTTCGGGAATAAAGAGTTGCTGTTTGAATCTACAAGGTGTGTGGTGGCTCATGATTTTGTGCCCAGCCAGACTTCCGGCAAGAAGGGATTGTGAGATGCTCATTGTAAAATAGCATCCACGGAACAACAGCTTTTTCATGAAGAAAACAAGAACATGGCTACAGTTCAGTGCAGCCCTTGATTACAATGAGGAGTTTGTGCTTCCTGTAAAGATTGCCTAAGTAATTTGGACAAACCATTTTACTATGGGCAGAGCAGGGGCTGTGGCTCAGATTCAAATCTTCACAATTTTTGCATTTATTTGAAGATGATCCAAGATTCCTAGGTGTGAGAAATATGGATCCTTTCTGGAAAAAGAGACATCATACTTGGCCATCAATTATTTATATGATTTTGTACTTACTGTGTCTGGCATACAATATAAAAAATCAAATATGTAAAAGATAAAACAACCTAGGAAACAAATGCATAAATTCATAGAAACAGGCCAAGAGGGACTCCAGATTTTTCATTATCAGATCCAGACTTTAAAACTAGCCCAGTCACAGTGGGGCAGGCCTGTAATCCCAGTGACTCTGGAGGCTGAGGCAGGTGGGTCCCAAGCTCAAAGCCAGCCTCAGCAACTCAGTGAGGCCCTAAGCAACTTAGCGAGAGTGTCGAAAGCCATCCATAGGCTTTGTGTGTGAGCTATGTGCATTGGAGCTATATGATCGGACAGGTCTGGCATTGCACGCTGACTGCGCTGTGCCATGCAAGTGCCCCTCTCCTCTCCTTCTTCCCGTGATCCCACACAGCACCTGAGGTGGGTGTGACTTGCCAAGATGTCAATCAGTCTTCTGACCACAGACATCAGGAAGCAAGACTCCATCTTGAAACCTTGTCCCCTGCCTGAGGACTCCAGATTTTTGAGTTATCAGATATAGACTTTAAACTGAATACACTTACTATGTTGAAGGAGATAAAAGATAATAATATAATCTCCCCAAGCCCCAGTTTTACAGCATAACTCTTCCCCTTCTGCTCTTTGCAACCTCCTCCAGTCAAGATTTGACTCCTCTTCACTCTGCAGAAGCTGTTTGTCAAGAACCAAATATCATAAAATGTAAGTTATTGACAAAGGCTGCTAAAACTGCCAAATGTCATATTCTACCAAAAATCTTTTGTCTTTTTTTTCCCATAAATAAAGGGATTCCGAGTGCACTCGCTCTCTTGACTTCCAGCATGGAAGAGGAACCCTGAGGTCACAGAGCAGTTACACCCTCAGTAAGAAAGTTACTTCTATGTCCTGGGCTTTTTCCTTCCTTAATGTTGCAGGCAGCTCTCGTGAACCCAGTTCATCTTGTCAGTGTGGGTGGCTAGCGAGATAAGAGCCTTTCTCAAAATGATAACAGGCACCACTGAGCCACATCCCCAGTCCTTTTTATTTTATTTTAAAATTCTGAGACAGGAATTTAAGTTGCTTAGGGCCTCACTAAATGGCTGAGGCTGGCTTTGAACTTGTGATCCTTCTGCCTCAGCCTCCCAAGCCTCTGGGATCAAAGGCATGTGCCACCACTGTACCTGGCTCTTGATGTGGCTTCTTGATGTAATCAGAGAAATGCAGCAGCAGGAGATGTAGGAAGCTGCTGCTGGTGGAACACAGCACGCTGTTTTACAGTAACTGGATTTTTTTTTTTTTTTGGAGTAGAAAGCGCACACTCTAAAATAACAATTAAAAGTACAGAATAGTAAAAATACAAAACCCAGTAACCTGGTTGGATGTGCTCTATGAATATGTGACTGGCAGGACAGGAGGCTCCTTCACATCTCCATCACCACAAAACAGGCAAGTAACTATGTGCTCCAATGTCACTGGGCAGTAGGGATTCCTGACTCTGTGGGACCACCAGCTTATAGGAGGTCACTGTGGACAAAGAGGGTGTTGTGCAACACGTGACTCTACACACACACAGAGGGTGTTGTGCAGCACGTGACTCTACACACACACACACACACACACACTACACACACATACAAACATGCACACACGCACACTGTGGCCATGGGTTCCCATTTTGTACTCAGGGCTATAATCCAGGTAACCACCACGGTTTCTGTTGATGCCCCATCTGTCCTTGATGAGGCCTTCCAGAGCCCCTTTAATCTGGTTTCTTGCATCCTTCTGAATTTCTGTCCTTCCCGTGAGCGCCTCCTTACTTTTTGGCACCCTTTCTATGTTCCCAGGTGGTCCTTTCATTAGTCTTGCCTCATAGCTACCATATACCCACCCACCTCCTTTTGTTTGTATTAACAAATCAAATGTCTCAAAAGAGTTACTGCTTTTCACACCTGGAAAAATTGGCGGGGGGGGGGGGAGGGGGCATTGGCAGCCCCTCCCTCTTTTGGCATGAACCGTGCCTTTAGGTCTCTGGTCTGGGCTTGGTGTTGGGCACCTGGACGGGTGCTGGGTTCCTTGTGGATCTGCACAGTCCCTGTCCCCAGAGCTTCCAGTCCAGATGGGGACACCAAACCGTAGAGGGCACCTCCCCGCCAAGCGCCTTCTCACGCAGAGTCTCATTTTGATTTGTGACTGAAGCTGTGGCTAAAAGGCAGGTGGTGAGTCTGTCCCCAAATCGATGTTGGGGATGAGGCGGAAAGCAGAGGCTTTCCAAGATGTCACGTCCCTTCCGTGTATGGAAGTGGGTTTACCTCTTAATCTGCCCCAGCTGTGTGGGGTCCGGGGCCCCCTGCTGTCTCAGCTCCTATGTTTATGATGTTGTGTCCCTTAAGATCCCAAGACTTCTTTGAAGGATCTCATTCCTGGTTGGGTCTTCTGAGCCCAAACATGATTTTGTATGTATGAATAAATTAATTGTTATTATTAACTATTTAAAAAACTTTAGCCAGGGATGAGATCAAGTGAGTTTGGTTTAGGGTAAAACAAACAAACAAAAATCAATGAAGTATACCTGTAAATTCCAGCGGCTCAGGAGGCTCAGACAGGAGGATGGTGAGTTCAAAGCCAACTTCAGCAAAAGTAGGGCACTAAGCAACTCAGTGAGACTCTGTCTCTAAATAAAATACAAAAATTAGGGGTGGGGATGTGGTTCAGTGGTAGAATGCCCGGAGCTCAATCCCCAGTACCAAAAAAAAAAAAAAAAAAAAAAATCAATGAAGTAAAGAAATGATTTTTCGTCATTTTTCATTAGAAAGCCTGAGTTAAGCTTTCAATATTCTGGACCTGATATTGAGTAAGTGCTCAATAAATGTCGGTTTCTTCTGTATACAGACACCCACCCACATGCACATTCAGCAACCATATAAATATTTTAGTTAATGGGTGTTCCCTTAGACTAGCCAAGGAACTTTAATTTCTGTTTCCAGGTGAGACAAATAAAACATGTGGAATGCTTTATGTTTCTTGGATATATGTGCTATTTCAATTTGAGATTATTATTATTATTATCATTATTGTAAATTATTGCAATGCTTTGCTTTATGACTTCCGTTTTAATTAGTGGAGGTGGACTTCAGGCAACTTCAGACGTGGCCTTTGTTTTAAAGGGAACAACGTGAAATCACTAGGGTTGACAGGAATCGATGAACTAAGTCGTTTTCCTCTTGATTCTGTGACTTGGTGCAATAAAAATCTCTCATTTAAAGAAAAAAAAAACATAAAGAAGTCAGTCTGACATACTTAAAATCCTTTCCAAAAATTGTTGAAAAGATTTAATATAGAGGGATCCAACATGGCGGCCGGCGAGCAGGCAGCATTTTCTATACCTCCGCAGTAACGGGATCAGAGAGACACATAAATACACTTGCATGGGACATGCTGAGGAACTTCTAACAATTTTCCACTGAAAGGAGACCTGCCGATAACTAGTAAGTCTGTGGGAGGGGTCAATTGGTCCCAGGTGAGTGAATCTCCGCAACGCGGATCAGGGTCACAATCCCGCCGGCCGCCGCTGAACTGCAGCGAACATAGGAACCTACTGGGCCCCGCAGGCCTGAGTCCCTGAACTGACTCTAGCGGCTTGGTGCTAGGATCCACACTCCTAACACCCCACCCCACCCCCAGCCAGTTCGGAGCAAAGCGGACCAGGGACACAACCCCGCCGGCCGGCCACGGGCGGCGGCCAGACTGGGCCCCGCAGGCTTGAGTCTGTGAACGGCCTCTGGCGGTCCAGCGATAGGATCCACATTCCTACCACCCCACCCCCAGCCGGCTCGGTGCATCGCAGATCAGGGACACAATCCCGCCCGCCGCCGCTGAACTGCAGCGAACATAGGAACCTACTGGGCCCCGCAGGCCTGAGTCTGTGAACTGACTCTAGCGGCTTGGTGCTAGGATCCACACTCCTAACACCCCACCCCACCCCCAGCCAGTTCGGAGCAAAGCGGACCAGGGACACAACCCCGCCGGCTGGCCAGGGGCAGCGGCCAGACTGGGCCCCGCAGGCTTGAGTCTGTGAAGGGCCTCTGGCGGTCCAGCGATAGGATCCACATTCCTACCACCCCACCCCCAGCCGGCTCGGTGCATCGCAGATCAGGGACACAATCCCGCCGGCCGCCGCTGAACTGCAGCGAACATAGGAACCTACTGGGCCCCGCAGGCCTGAATCTGTGAACTGACTCTAGCGGCTTGGTGCTAGGATCCACACTCCTAACACCCCACCCCACCCCCAGCCAGTTCGGAGCAAAGCGGACCAGGGACACAACCCCGCGGGCTGGCCACGGGCGGCGGCCAGACTGGGCCCCGCAGGCTTGAGTCTGTGAACGGCCTCTGGCGGTCCAGCGATAGGATCCACATTCCTACCACCCCACCCCCAGCCGGCTCGGTGCAACGCAGATCAGGGACACAATCCCGCCGGCCGCCGCTGAACTGCAGCGAACATAGGAACCTACTGGGCCCCGCAGGCCTGAGTCTGTGAACTGACTCTAGCGGCTTGGTGCTAGGATCCACACTCCTAACACCCCACCCCACCCCCAGCCAGTTCGGAGCAAAGCGGACCAGGGACACAACCCCGCGGGCTGGCCACGGGCGGCGGCCAGACTGGGCCCCGCAGGCTTGAGTCTGTGAAGGGCCTCTGGCGGTCCAGCGATAGGATCCACATTCCTACCACCCCACCCCCAGCCGGCTCGGTGCATCGCAGATCAGGGACACAATCCCGCCGGCCGCCGCTGAACTGCAGCGAACATAGGAACCTACTGGGCCCCGCAGGCCTGAATCTGTGAACTGACTCTAGTGGCTTGGTGCTAGGATCCACACTCCTAACACCCCACCCCACCCCCAGCCAGTTCGGAGCAAAGCGGACCAGGGACACAACCCCGCCGGCCGGCCACGGGCGGCGGCCAGACTGGGCCCCGCAGGCTTGAGTCTGTGAACGGCCTCTGGCGGTCCAGCGATAGGATCCACATTCCTACCACCCCACCCCCAGCCGGCTCGGTGCATCACAGTTCAGGGACACAATCCCGCCGGCCGCCGCTGAACTGCAGCGAACATAGGAACCTACTGGGCCCCGCAGGCCTGAATCTGTGAACTGACTCTAGCGGCTTGGTGCTAGGATCCACACTCCTAACACCCCACCCCACCCCCAGCCAGTTCGGAGCAAAGCGGACCAGGGACACAACCCCGCGGGCTGGCCACGGGCGGCGGCCAGACTGGGCCCCGCAGGCTTGAGTCTG